>NC_141472.1:12134688-12734688 GCF_009769465.1 Tauraco erythrolophus | reverse complement strand
CTTCCATTAGATTAAGATTGCCAAGGTTTGAAAACAAACAAATGTACTGAGGCATGGCTTAGGGCTCATCAAGAACAAGGGAAAGAGCGGGTGAGCTGAGTAATCTTTGGATCCAGACCTCACTGTATTAAAGCAAGAGAGCATGAAAAAAGATGTGAATGAAAGGTTCTAAAATTGCTCCAAGAAAGTAGAACATAAGTGATGTGACATAAGTAAAGCAACTCACCCGTGTGAGATGGAGGTTTTTCTGGTCAGGAAGTAGGTGCTAGGTTTTTTTTGGCTGTGTGTTTATTAATAGTTGATTTTAACCAGCTGGTTAAATGCAAAGACAGAAGAAATTGTAGTAAAACGATATGGTACATTCTGCTTTTTTTTAAGGGTCTCTGTATGTGGTGTTTTCTTCCGAAATTTATGAAATTCTGGACTTGTAAAGCTCCTACACCAGAGAGAAGCAGTTTTGAGAGCATGAAACAAAATGGTTATCCCTTAATGCATTTCTTCAACCAAAATTTTGTAGCCTGAGCATTATTAGCTTTGAACATGGTGACTTGTAAGAGTATGTCAACCACTGAGCCTGGTTTTCATAAGCAGTTGACGTTTTTGGTCAAATCTTAAAGCTTGAGAGTAAGCCTTCAGGATCCAGATCTACGTCTTGAAGGATGTGAATGGAGAATGGGAGAGAAAGATTTGAGTAGTCATAGTGCACTGTGGGTGGTAGGATGGAAGAGAGCTTTTAACCTCAAACTTTTGTCCTGTAAACAGTGTAATTGTACCCATCCCTGTAGGGTTTGGGCAGCAAGGACAAGATTGTCCTGAGCAGCTGCTGGTCAAGCACTGTAAGTAACAGTCTGTGCTTGCAACAGGCAAAATGATGCTGTTTTGTACCTTGTAGCTTGCAGGGCCATTTAAAAGAAGCTAAGTGCTATAAGGGGAAAAAAAATAGGAAAATGTGCTGTAGGAAGTGCGAACAGATTCATTAGAATGGACCTGTTCTGTGAACTAATAAGAAAGTAACAGACCAGCAAGATGTTGAAGGTTGTACTAGACATCTGAAGTAGCATTGCTTCCTAGATGTGAATCAACTGGCCCAGTAATAGCTGTGGTCATGCAAAAGTGAGTTGTAACCTGGTCAGATCTGAAGTTTGATTCATTTTGTATCAATACTAGAATAACTCAGACTAATAAAAAGTGTTTTATTTCTGTTCTAAAAGTTTGGGTAGGTGTCTGCATGACTTGGCTAATACTCGTTGTCCCAGTGTAGCTTGTGAGATTCTTTTAGAAGAAATAGGATAAATCATGTTTTGTGTGCCTGTTGTGTATCTAATATTCAGTTTTCTTTAAAAAAAAAAAACAACCAATGAATAAGAACTGCTAATTAGGAATTAAGACTTCTTAAGAGTCAAAAAAAAAATGTGTTTCTATCCTGATAGACTAAGTAGTGATTGATAAATACTATTTTTAGGCATTGATGTTAGTATTTAAAAAGGAGAAGAAATTCCTGGATGGTTACTATGTGTCCAATAGGAAAGATGCCATTACTGTGGTGGTGAATTATCCTAGGAATGCAAGTTAAATGTTTCAGTGAAGATGGACACTTTATGCTGATGAACAGCTGTTCTTTTCCCAGACTTGGAACTCTGACCTCAAAACCCAGCCTGAATATTAACAGGCTTCAGAAACACTGAACAAGCAAAGTGAGTAACATTTTGAGATGATCTGGTAAATTCATGTTTTCAAATTTTTTTTTTTAAAAAAAGGGAGAATTTGGACAAAGTATTATAAAGAAAATTCTACTTAAGAATAAAATGTTAGTAGGGTGGCCGGCTCCCCATTTTTATTCACCTTTATATTTTGGTCTAGTCTCTATTTTCCTCTTCTCCTAACTTACCGCAAAACTTTCCCTCATCTCAGATCATCTGTGATCTGTTCCTAACCATTATGCCCACTGCTTGTCTGCAGACGAAGAGCGTGACCAGCAACAGGCTAACAGGTCCTGGGGTCCTATTTTTGGTTTTCACATGGTTAGGATTTGAAACAGCTTAAAAACCACCAGGCTGTAACGTCCGTTCCTGCGTGGTATTGTTGTTGGCTGAAGCTTCTTTTTTTTAACAGAAGCTCCTCTCTATAAAATGAAATGTCCTATTGCATGGAGTGTCATACCATGCGGTAGCTGGATGTCATGGATCCCTGTCCCGTTTCAGGCAGGGACAGCAGCGCTCTGTGGACTCGTTTAGTCCTTTAACACCTACCAAAAAGGCTAAGCCATGTTAGATGCAGGAAATGTTTCCTTGAGAAATGTTATCAATGGAGCTGTTAAAAATGGAGCAATGGTAGATGTCATATTCTTACATATTCTGTCAAATGTGCAGAGTTGCTTTTGTTTGCACTGTTTTTTAGAGAGGAAAAAAAAAGCACTGTAGGTTTTGGAGGGAGGGTTTTGTGGTTAGCACATTATAAATCCTACAGAAGTTCTCTTCTGTCAGTGATTCTCTTCCCAGGGAGATAAGAAAATGTCCACGTGATGCAGTGTTTGCTGTATCCATTCATATCTTGGGTATTTAAAATTTGTCAGCAGTCACTAAAGAGTTGTTTTGACCAAAAAGGAGCACAAAAGAATATAAGAAAGACCCAGAAATAATATTAGTGACCCAAAGAGCCTCCAGTATCACATACAACTCCTAAGTTATCTAGACAAGAATTTGACAGTAATTAAGCGAAGTTCAGAAGTTATATAGCAAGGATAAAATTATTAGTCCTTGTAGGAGTTAAATCTAGTGATTGGGAGGGAAAAAAAAGTTAGAAAATACTTTCCTGGTAACTTAATGTTACTGCAGTTACTGATATGATACTGTAATGAGTTTGTAGAATTTCGTACATATTTGGTTTAAAATTAGAATTATTTCTAAGGTTTTTATAATTTTTTCGTTAAACAGATCCTTAAAGCCAGGAGACTTATCCCAAGCTGGTGTCTGTCTCGTAACTGAAAGTCTGGAGCTGTGCAGTTCCAAAGGAGTGCAAAACTATCTTGGGAAATCAAAAAAAAAAAGGATTTAAAGAATTTATTATCTTGCTCCGTTTGTTCATTTTTCAGAAAACTGTCTAACCTTAAGTGCTTTGTATATAAAATGTTCATATGTAAAAAAAAAAGACCTGCAAAAATCAGAGCCATTGGCAGTACTAGTCAGCTTCTAGCTTGATGATTGTTTGGAGGACTTATTAAATATATGCCTGTAATAAGAGGATGATTTCATTGCCCATACAGCCTAAGCAGACAAGCAAATTGCTGGTGTTTTAACAATAGAGTCTCTGTTACTCTTCATCCCTCTTAAAAGAAGAGACAGGGAAAAGGCTTCAGCAGCCTTACTCTGCAGTGGCCTTTATTTCCCCTCACTGATTACCGTGTCCCTGAAAACGGGCAAGGCACTCTGTGAGCACCGGAAAGCAGGCGGGCAAACGCAGTGCAAGAACACTGACCTTGTGGTTATTAATTTGTCACGACAAACTACGTGATCCAAGTTCTCAAAATGCCCTGTCTCATGAGGCAAAGATGGAATGTGGAAATATGAGGGAAGCTATGGAGTGGCTTGCTCTAAGCACTTCCTCATTTAAATTCTGTGGAAATCCCACTGTCATTGAGTTCTCCGTGAATTAAGCTCATAGCTGCTTTGCCGTGTGTGGCATTTTAATAAGGTCAGACTTAGAAAATTGTTAATTTACTTATTGTCTGCTCAACATCATGTCCTTTCTCTGTTCTAGTAGAATTTGTACAAGCTGTATCTTAACGTTTGGGTTTCTTCTTTTCTCTGAAGGAATGCAGACACTGTTACAAAATAAGCCGTAGGCTCTTCCCGATGCCAGGGACTCTGCTCAGCCTTCTCGCTTAAGAGAGATTTCCCAATTGATATTATCCAAACAGACATAACTGAGGCAGAGAGAAATACCTAGCCAAGTGGAATAAGGTTGCAAGATTGCTGATTTGCTTGTCATGACATAAAATTGTAACATGTTTTCTTTAATTACTGCAAGTAGTGAGGTTGGGACTCTCAGAGCAGGAAGCCTTATTAACTTCAGGAAACTAAGGAGTTAGTTCTCCTGCCTCCTTGTGTTCCCTAAAAGCTGGAGTTTAAGACAATCCTCTGTTCTCGTCCAAGGAAGGCATGCAAAGATATGCCATGACCTGAATTCAGCTGGACTGAAAGGAAGATCATGAGGTGCCAAACACTATCACAAAACCATCTTCACTGACTATCGATCAGATATACACTGGGAATAGTGGTGTTTTCCGTGTTTTATCAGGCTTACTTTTAAGAGCTCTACTGGGGCAGGCTGTTAACAAGCTTTTCCTGATCTCATAGAAACAGTTTTAATCCCGGATTTTTCTTGGAGCAAGTCCCTAATGTTAAAAATCAATTAATTCTGTCAGTCCTAGCCCTGGCATGAAATGTGAAACAGTTATCTCAACTTTGTGTATGGTTGTTAAGATTGTGACGTACCCATACTGAAGTACAAGCTTACATTATTTTAATAGCTCTTTCCATAATGTTGTGCATAATAGTACTGTTTTGATAGAATAGGTAGAATCATAGATATTTAAATGAACTCATTACATTTCTCCCTAATGTTTCTATTTTGCTACTTTTCTTATGCTCTTAGATCTGTAGTCACTCTTCTGCCGAAGTATTTAATTGTCTTTCCTTTATATGTATGAAGATCTCATTGAACACAGTCCAGAAGGAACAGTTGGGAGTAGAAGAAGAGTTTATCAAAATGTAGTATCTGATATTTAGAAGAGCACAGGAATTTTTTAAACCCTCCCATCCTAGAGCAATTCTCGCACTGTTTCCGTGCTGCAGAGTTGGCCTTTGTAGTACATAATGCAATCAACGTACTGACCTGTATTTCTGATGGAAAAGTGATGTAAAGAAATAAAAACTTTAAGAGGAAGTATCATCCGTACTAAAAGAGTGCAACACTTTTGAAACTTTTTCCCCCCGTCCCCTTCTTTATTTATCTTTCTACTTTATTCTCTTGTCCTTCCTGCACATGTCCGTCCCATTACAAAACAGCCAGTGTCATTTATGTCATTGTGGATGTGGAGCTTATAAAAACTGAGCTGAGTCGTTTTATCCATAGGTGGTGAGAAAGCAAGTTTACTCTGCTGTGGCAGTTAGATGCCATGTTACAATCAAAAAACACCTTTTAGTTAGTGGTAAAGAATGTTACTTCCCAAGTTTCATACCACAGAGGTCATTTATTGAAGCTGTGGATCTATTGAGATTGGGTCTATTTGTTATGGAGTTAACAAGTAGTAATATGTTGCTGTACGTTTGACAGTGAAGATTAGATGAAAGAAGGACTCAGGTTAATTTCAGACATAAAGGTACAGACTTGGATTAAAAGTAGGAGCTCTGGTATTTAAACTTTCAAGAGTAGTCACGTTAAAGAATGCTAATCATAGTAACAGAAATTTTTGTTCTGTACGTATTTTTATGTGCAACACCTTAACCCAGCTCTGTGCTTCTATTTCTTCTTTCAATGTGATTTCTCACTCATGGACTTACGTATGTACAACTTACAGTTGACTCTAAAAGGTATGAACATGCTACAGTGACTATTATTGCCTTTAAAATATTGAAACAATTTTCTTTCCATTTTAGTGAAGGAAATCTGGCCACAAAGCAAGTCGTTTTTCTTCAGAGGCCTGTTATGTGGAATTCTGCTGTCCAGACACCAGAGGCAAGTGATGTATTTATGTTATGAATGCAAACAAGTTAGTGCTTCACATAATGGGTAGGTACAGTCACAAACTAGACTTCAAAATTAATGGGAAAATGGCGGTAGAAGAGGATTTCACTTGAAACAGCTTCAAGCTTGTGGATGCTTTTGCACCTGTTATTTTTTTTCCTCAGCCATATGCACTTTTAAATTAAGCCATAGAGAAAAGCATAGGTATACTAAGAAATTTCTGTCTCAGGTGGATGAGGTTGACTGTGCTGTAAGTATTTATTTAGAAATCGTCAAGAAGTCTTAAATGTTGTGATTAAAATTCTGGATCTGTTGCACATAAAAAAGAACATTTTGTTTTCAAGGGCAACAAGAAAAACTTCCATAGATATGTCAGTGATAAAAAGATCTAGGGAAAATGTAGGCCCTCTCCAGAAGGAAACAGAGGACCTGGCTACCCCCAGGGTATGGAGATGGCTGAGGTTCTCAATGACTTCTTTGCCTCAGTCTTCACTGGCAGGAGCTCCAGCTGCACGGCCCAAGTTACAGAAGGCAAAGGCAGGGACTGGGAGAATGAAGAACCACCCACTGTAGGAAAAGATCAGATTCGAGACCATCTAAAGAACCTGAAGGTGGACAAGTCCATGGGACCTGATGAGGTGCATCTGCAGGTCCTGAGGGAACTGGCAGATGAAGTTGCTAAGCCACTATATTTCAGAAGTCGTGGCAATCTTGTGAAATTCCCAATGACTGGAAAAGGGGAAACATAACCTCCATTTTTAAAAAGAGAAAAAAAGAAGACCCAGGGAACTACAGGCCAGTCAGTCTCACCTCTGTGCCTGGCAAGATCATGGAGCAGATCCTCCTGGCGACTATGCTAAGGCACGTAGAAAATAAGGAGGTGATTGGTGACAGCCAACATGGCTTCACTAAGGGCAAATCCTGTCTGACTAATTTGATGGCCTTCTATGATGAGGTTACAGCATTGATGGATAGGGGAAGAGCAACTGACATCATCTACCTGGACTTATCCAAAGCATTTGATACTGTCCCACACGACATCCTCGTCTCTAAACTGGAAAGACATGGTTTTGATGGATGGACCACTCGGTGGATAAGGAACTGACTGGATGGTCACACTCAAAGAGTTGTGGTCAATGGTTCAATGTCCAAGTGGAGGCCAGTGACGAGTGATGTTCCTCAGGGGTCAGTACTGGGACCAGTGCTATTTAACATCTTTGTTGTGGCATGGACAGTGGGATCGAGTGCACCCTCAGCAAGTTTGCAGATGACACCAAGTTGTGTGGTGTTGTGGACACCCTGGAGGGAAGGGATGCCATCCAGAGGGACCTTGACAGGCTGGAGAGATGGGCCTGTGAGAACCTCATGAAGTTCAACAAGGCCAAGTGCAAGGTTCTGCACGTGGGTCGTGGCAATCCCAAGCACAAGTACAGGCTGGGTGGAGAATGGATTGAGAGCAGCCCTGAGGAAAAGGACTTGGGAGTGCTGGTGGATGAGAAGCTCAACTGGAGCCGGCAATGTGCGCTGCCAGCCCAGAAAGCCAGCCGCATCCTGGGCTGCATCCAAAGAAGCGTGGCCAGCAGGTCGAGGGAGACTCTGCTCTCGTGAGACCCCTCCTGGAATACTGTGTTCAGTTCTGGAGTCCCCAACACAAGAAGGACATGTGTTGCAGTGCCCTACTGTGGACGGCCCAGAGTCATGAACATACACCAATATGGTTAAAAGATCATGCTCCGTTTATTACAAACAACACACAGGTTATATCGCGGAATGTGGCGTGACACGACTACATACTACAATTGGCTTGCTTAGCATAAACACACTCTCGTGGGCTATAGTGATAGGGCAGCGCTAGCAGAACACAGGTAATAAGCTCGTCCCTTCAGTGTCCTCATTGCGGTCATCGGAGAGGCATCCAGGAGGCGTGCATCTTGGCAGGCTATCAGTCTACGTTTCCTTTTAAGGCCATTGAGTTAACTTGAAGGACAAAAGTAATCTAGTTGGTAACCTTGTGCTCTGGGGCCCAAGCAGGGATTGTCCATACCCGAGAGAATGTTATGACCAGTCTCGGAGAGGAACTCCTCCACAGACATGGAGCTACTGGAGCAGGTCCAGAGGAGGGCCATGAAGATGATCAGAGGGCTGGAGCACCTCTGCTATGAAGACAGGGTGAGATAGTTGGGGCTGTTCAGCCTGGAGAAGAGAAGGCTCCGGGATGATCTTATAGCAGCTTTCCAGTACCTAAAGGGGGCCTACAGGAAAGCTGGAGAGGGACTTTTTACAAGGGTGTGTAGTGATGGGACAAGGGGAAATGGCTTTAAACTGAAAGAGGAGAGATTTATATTGGATATAAGGAAGAAATTTTTCACTCGGAGGGTGGTGAGGCACTGGAACAGGTTGCCCAGAGAAGTTGTGGATGCCTCATCCCTGGAAGTGTTCAAGGCCAGGTTGGATAAGGCTTTGGGCAACCTGGTGTAGTGGAGGATGTCCCTGCCCCTGGCAGGGGGGTTGGAACTAGATGATCTTTGAGGTCCCTTCCAACCCAAACCATTCTATGATTCTATTTTGACCTCCAAAACATCTGTTTTCACAGTTGTAGATGAGTACAAGTGTCACACTGCACAAGGGATACTGTAATCTGGCTGTTAACATGGTGAAGGACTGTTAGCTGTTGCTGCATGAAAATGTTTGTGGCAGAAATAGAGGATTTCAGATTCTTGCAGCTGGACCTCAGCTACTCCTTGTCCCTTTTAAGTGAGCTCCCAGGATAGTGGTTGTATAGAAGTACTTTGAGGATTAGGTAACTGGCAGTCACCATGTTCTGCTCAGTCAAGGTCACAGCAGTTACTGCACTTGCATAGCACTGTAGTACGTCCTGCTGTGGCCAGAGAAGGAGGAACTGATGGCCTCTTTGCCATATCTTTCAACATCCCATGATGGATTTTCATTTTTATTTCTGTTTTTTCAATGGCCATTCAGCCTTTCTTTAATCAATACGGCTCTCCTGGGATAGCCTTAAGCAGCCATGAAAATTGTGGATGCTTTCAGTCATGTCCAGCACCAGCGTGACAACTTGACAAACTTTGTCTTTTGTGGTGTTATACACTATTATAAGGCAATGATACCTATTCTCATCTTTTTCCGTCTGTATAAGTAGTTCCACAAGTATCTACATTTTTTGCATTCATATTTGATCTTTCTCTGTGCTTTTTACCTTCTATCCGGTCTGTTACCTTCATCTGTATTTTCCTCTGCTTTGTGTTTCTGAAATATACTTTCACTTTTTTTCTTTGCTCTTCTCCAGGCTTTTGCTTATCTCCAGCCTAACTTCCTTCTCACAGTGTTCCCTAGTAATTACTGCTTCCATGCCTGGAAGAAGTGTATTCAACATGCGCAATTAAAGTCCTGCTTTATTTTTTGTCACTACTGTCATTTCATTCCCAATTAGTTCTTGTACTCTGTCTATGATTGATTTCATCATACGAAAATTTGAGTCTCTTGCTTTTTCTCTTCTGTCTAATCTCCCTTGCTCATGTCTTAATCTCCTCTTTCATTCAGACTCCCTTCTAAATTATGGCAGTCCCTCATACAATTTTTTTTTTCTTCAATTTCCCCCTGCATACCAAGCATCTTCAGCTTTCAAAGCTTCTGACCGCTGCTCCCATGCCTGACTTGGCAGTCTTTACGTTCTTTCCTAATATATTTCTGAAAGACATTTTGGAACGTACTTTTGGTATCAATATTGTGAGTATATAAAACCGTATTGTTATGTCAGTCGTTATCAAATAAAGTAATACTTTTCCTGATGTTTTTCCACTTTTTTAATACTCTGTGTAATAAGGGCATGGACTCCTGATGGGAATACTCTTTCCTTGGTAAGGCATGTTATTTCTAGCTGTGTAAGCCTCTCTTAAAAGGCAGCATAACTGCATGACACAAGTTAGAAGGTTTAAGACTGGATTCTGCCAAGAGACCTAATAGAAACCGGTTCCGTAAAGGCATTTGGTGTGAGGACCTGATGAATCCTCGAGATGTGGTTCATATTAAAAATAGGAAGTGTTATGGTCGTAGTTTAAATTGTCACCCAGTCGTGAAGGGATCAGCAGTTGAATGACCTTTACTTCTTTGGTTTATACAAATAAAAGGGTAATGTGTTTTGTAGTCATTGTTTTACTTCGTTGTAAGGGGAAGCCTTTGACTTAAGCAATATACCGAAAGTAAACAAGAAATAGCTGATTTGTAGGCATTTATATCAGGATTACTGTGTTTAAAATCTGAACAAACTTAGTATCTAAATGTGCTCCTGAAGTACCAGTGAATGTTTTACTTCTCCACCAGGAAATTTCAGTATGCTGAGGTCATTTTACCATGGGATAAATAGGTAATTCAGGCTGAAGCTGAAACTTTAGCGGAGTAACATTTTCTTTCTGTTTTTCCATTTATGTTAGTTTTTCCCTAAATTTTAATCTTTTTACTTCATTGCTTTTTTACCAAAAATGTCTGAATTGGCGAACAGCATATTAACTTCATTACAATTAAATTCATAGATTTGTTGGTAATACCTAGCTGATATATACTGTCATACTAGATTACTAGATTTGCATGGAGTAGCTAGATTTCAGGTACAAAACCAGCTACTGAAATTTGAAAGCATTTACTTTTGCTCTAGAAAATTTATTAAATATGTTTATTTAATATGTCCCTTGGACACTGACAACAGCTGTACAATTTTGTCAAACCCTTACTAACATTTTAGTAAAAACATTTAATTCCTGCGGGTCTATATTGTTGGGCATGGCATCTTCACTTTCATTTGTACTTCATATCTCTTCATTGATGTTCAAATTACATTAAAGCTGTTGTTTAAGGATTTTAATGTCTACAACAGGATGTTTTTGAAAGACAAATACTTAAGACACCTAAAAGATTTTAAGTTCAAAAAATGAAATTATCACAATTTGTGTTTATGTAAGCATACCCTTAGCATGTTTTCAACTCACATACCTGTGGAAGAATGCTGCCTATAAGACAGTCAAAATAGAAGATCAACAAGATTCTTTGATTAACTGAATCTTGATAAGAAAGCAGCCTCATACAGGCTTTCTCAAGCAGTTAACTATCAAGCCCCCCAAGGCTGATCACATAACTTTCCAGCTTTCTGCAGCATGATGGGGTCTGGCTGTGGCAGGAGCTTTGCCTCACAGGCAGGTCCAGCTGTTGGACCTCTGAGACGTGTGTTTTGGAGAACAGCAGTGCCAGGTGTGGGTTGTTTTCCATACTCTGGATTTATTTGGTTTTTTTAATTGTTGGGTTGAAGTTAGCATTGCCATTTCTAAAGGAAGTTTTGCTTCAGTAAGAATTGAGGGGAAAACCCCTGTTACCTGGTCTCTTCTTCCCCCAGGGTCTCTCTTCTGAGGAGGACATGTTTTTATGTCCTTACAGCTCATCTCTCTGCTGCCTTGTATATTCATAGGATAGTGCATTACGACCTGGCTTAGGGTTTATGTAGTGGTTCAAAGGCCTCCTGGGTTAGAAGGGCTGTGCTGTCTCAGTGGACTCTTTGTTTATCATGTACCATTTGCTTTTCTAAGAAAATAGTTCAGAGGAGGAGATCCAAGAATGAACCACACAGTGCTTGAGGGTGTTCTGTTGTTTTTTTCTTTCCTCTTTTTTTCCCTTTATTACCCTTAGGCAGACTTCTCCATCCTCTTACCGTGGCATGCAGGCAAAGCTTATTTCTTTCTGTTTCTCCTGAGGCAACGCTATTTCCCCTGAAGTCTAGTTTACCAATGTCTCCTGTAACTGCTTCCCTAAATACATTTCCTTTAGCAACAAGGACCATTGTTTTTACTGTTTCAAAAGGGTTTGAGAAAAAAGCTTTGTGATGTATAGAAGGGGGGCACAGAACTTGCCAGAGCGTAGCAGAAATATTTGTGTTTTTGTTTTACAAGTGGTTTGTGTTTGTGCAGTCCCCCTGCAAGAGGGCTCAAGCCCACCGAAACACAGCTCTGTGCTGAGGCCGGATTCCTTCTTAGCCAGCTGTCCTCCTGCAGACAGGGATGTGTCCCCTGGCCAAGCATCTCCTGTTTTAGCAGTGCTTGTGCTTACAGCAAGGCTGTGGGCAGAGCGCCAGGGCACTTCTGCCTTCCTGACCATGCTCCTCTGCTGGGACTTAAGGCACCGACACTGCCACTGGAGGTGCTGCATCATCACAGAGCTGAGTACCTCAGGTTACCTCTGATGCTAAAGTAAAATAAACCTTTTATTTGTAATGCTTCAGAGGACCCTTAGCATAGTCTGACAGGTCTATTGTTTGCACAAATCACAATTTCCTTATTTTTCCTTCTGACGTTGGCAGTGGTCACTTCGACAAGAAGCATGTCAGGAGATGCCAGTACTAATGTCAGGCTGTATTTATATGGAGTTCTTCCTGTGCAAGGTCTTTAGACCCCTCTCAGGTTGCTCTACAGGACAGCCACTGACTTCCATCTGCATAGATCCACCATGTGGATCGCATGCAATTCTCAAGGAACTTGCTGTTATCTGAGAAGGCTCCTGAAGGCCTTTATGGTCAGAACTGGAAAGATGGGAAAGCACAGCCACCTTGCCATGAGATGTATTAGTGGGAAATGTTTAGTCCTCTGAAGTGGTCAAACCACACTCCTAATGATCTTAGTGTCAATGGAGTTTAATTCACATCTCTCTCAACTACTGCACTCTCGTTGAAGCTCCCAAGACACAACTGCATTTGGGGAAGTGATCAAAACCCACTGACTTTCAGAGCAGCTTGCAGATGAGGGCACCAGCCAGGTGTAGGCAGTGGCATAGAAAGGTGAGTGAAGGAGAACGAGCGTCTGCCTACTGTGGTAGCTGGAGATGGGGAAGCTGTGCCAGCCATGTGCCTGCCACTGCCCGGCCCTCCCACCCCTCTGGGCAGGAGGGACCCCGGTGGCTGAGAGGCAGCTGAGAGCAGGAGCTGAGCCACCCTTGAGCATTCGTCCCTGCAGAGCACGAGGAAGGGCAGCACGTGCGTGTGCATATGGCAGAAAACGTCAGAGTCGGGGTCTGTTAGACATATACATTCGGCACAGAAGTAACGCTTTTCTCAAACAGCTGGTTTCAGCACAGGTGAAGACTTAAATCATTGTGGAGCTGCCAGCACTATGTAGGAATCAAGCGTTGTTGAAGTACTCTTTCTTAGCATTCATTTGTGCTCTCTTCAATCTTGACTATGTCTTGTATCTTCTTTGTCTCTCTTGAAATTTATTTATAGAGAACAAAAATGTATCTGGTGGAGGTGGTTTTTTTTTTTCCCTCCAGAGGAGTTCATAGTTTAAACTGGAGTGTTAAGTGCTGCCTCATGTTAAAATGCAGCTCATGTTAAATCCATGTGTGACTCATTGCAAAGTGTTTGACACCTTTTTTTTCCCTAAATAAGCTAACATTTAAACATACTTTTACTGTATTTCAGAAGAAATCCTTAAGACAAGTTATTGGGGAGGAAAAAGGCAAAGTCTCTAGCAGAAGCGTTGGATTAGACACAGCTACTTCTCGCCCTGTAGAAACTGGACAGCCACCTGATGAGTTTCACCTGTCTCCTTCTAAACAATGTTGGATCAAAGAGGGATCCTCCCACTATGGAGGCTTTCCAGGATTCAGTAGCAGTGAGGGAGTATTAAGGGAACTGGATGATGGACAATTTGACCAGGAAGATGGAGTCACTCAGGTCACATGTATGTGATAAAGTAAGTAATTGCATCAGATGGACATGTACATAATTCACACAAATGTGGGAGTTTTCTTGTTTGTTTTTTAAAAACCATACTACTTTAAATGCGCTGGTAGAATCCTTACTCTTCCCAGACTCGTTTTGTATTTTTGTCTGTTTCTTTGTTGTTTTAATCCTACTGTAGTAATAATACTACTGCAAAATACATTGGTTTTCTGTCTCTTGTTAATAGAATAACCACATGACTGGGTGCTCTGCTAACTTGTTAATGCTTTTGACAAGCAAGGAAGCAAATGCTGCAAAACAGTGACAGTTTGAATTGTGTAAGAGAGAAAGGAATGAGGATATTTAGTATTTTCCACAAGCTGGAGGAATGTTTGGGTTTTTGGTTTTTTTTTTTAAAGGGTGTTGTAAATATTGATGGGGGAAAAAAAAGAAAAAAATGAACTGTCTGGCTGTTAAGTTTTAATGTAATTTTGACTGTACTTGCCTTGCATAAATTCAAAAGCCTGGAGAAATGTAAGTCTTGTATTAGAGTGTTAATAACTTAAGCTGTGTTCAGACTTGGTATGTACAGAAAACCTCTGGAGGCTGGAGGCAGTGACTTACCCTTGTAAAAATAATTTCACTTATGCAGGTTTTACCAGGGTGCCTTGTACATCTAAGCCAAAAGCTATCCAAGGATATAGCTTGTATAATGATGTATTTGTAATTTACCCATGAGTGGAAATTAAGAACTGCTCGCTGTCGCGGACTGCCTGTATCTTCTCACAGTGGGTCGCAACCAAACAGCTGTTGCGACCACGACGTATCTCACAATCAGAAGGCTGATCCAAACTCGCTGCTATCTCAATCCAACAGAGAGCTCCAACTCATGCTCTCCGGGGGCAGTTCCCTCCTGGAGACTGGAGTGGTAGGAGCCCCCGGACAGCAGTCCGCGACAGCTCGCCTTGTGAAAAATAACTTACAGTCTATGAAAAAGTATTTAGGGAAGCTCACTGAGAAGCATTGACAGCAAGGTGCACAGTGATGCTGATAACGTACAGGAGGAAGAAGTAGGCTAAACTCCATAGGCAATATTAGGTGGTAAACTATATACAAATACGCTGATGTATACATAGAAATTTTCTCAGCTAAATATATCTCACACTGGGTAAAGTGTCTTCAACTGCATCAAATAACAAAAGAATGTTCAGAGGAAAGGACGAAGCGGCTGTGCTTCCATCCTCACGGTGGGCAGGGGCTGCTTGCAATAAGGGAGGTTAATGCTGGCAGGGCTCTGTGGAGGGAGGCATGAACAGGAATTATATTAATGCTGCTCTCATGAAATTACATTTTACAGAGGAAAGGCTGAATAAAAATGCATCTCCAGAAGATAAACATGAATATAACTAAAATCTGCGTGTTTAGTTATTTAGAAGCAAAAAACATAAATTCTTGTCGTGCTTAAGCTAATAGAAAACTTGGTCAAAATGAGAAGTCAGAACAAAACTGAGCAAATGTATTCACAACACTTCTCCCAGTGTTTGCAGCAGCACAGCACACACATCACCCAGGGTTTTCGATACTCGTGCGCGTTTTGTGCTGCAAACATTGAGAGGAATGTTGTGGATACGTGTAACTGCACTGTCGCACTCTCCTGGGGTGGTATCCCACCCCCTGCCCTGGGAGTCTCACTGTCCACAGTGGTAGGTGCTGGCACTAAATGCAGGGAACAACAATAGTTGACTCCAAATGAGCACCACAGGAGATGACCAGGATGGTGGAAGTCTGTGTGGAGGAGCTGTGCAAGAACACTGGCAGAAGCTGCGTATTTCAATAAGCAAAAAGAAACTCATGAAAGGACGCAGTTACCCTTGGTGTGGTAAGCAAAAGCAGCACAGAGCCTTAGTGCTGTTTCAGTTTATTTTGCCAAGGCGGCGGGAACCCTTTGCATTATTGTCACAGTGGGAGCTCGAAATGATTATTGCTTTGGAGCTGCTTTCCAGTTTCAGTACGAAATTGCTGTAGGCAGGCTTGTTTATTTTTCTACTTTGGAAGAGCAACTGTAGCAACTGTTTGTAGCAGGTTTGGTGTTTTTTTCAGAAAAAAAAAAAGCCACAGCCCTGGAGCTGACGACAGTCCTCTTTTTTTTTTTTTTCTCCCCCCTATTGCACATTGGAAAGGGCAGCTTCTGTTTTCTCACTTGAATTTCTTAAGAAAAACGCTGGCAGCCTGGCACAATAATCATGAATGATGACTGTATTAAGAGCCAGATACATGCCAGTAGGGCAGCAGGAGGACTGCGCACACCACGGGGAGCGATGGGAGTGCAGGAGTACCTGTGACAGCAGCCATGGTAAGAAATCCATTCTTGCCAAGGCTTCTCTCCCTGCTTTCCCACCAACATCTCAAGGTTGCAGATGTAGGGCATGAACCTCATGTTCATTCCCTGTCTGGAGGCACCACGTGGAGGAGGATCACCCCACTGATGGGGAGAGTGCTGGGCTGGGTGTTGCCTGCAGAGCCTGACCCAACCTCTGCTTGTTTGCAGCCCACTACTCTGAGCACCAGACGTGGTCACGCAGTAGCAGGGATCTCCTCCATGGTACACAGATGCAGAAAAAATTAGGGAAATACATGTTACTTCTGTCTCTGGCAGAAAGCTAAGCAACTTCAGCATATTAAATATGGGGTAACAGCTGGTCTGGTGCATTGCTCTACTTCTAGAAGTATTTTTCATGAGTTCACCAAAACTCTGTGTGTGTGTGTAATTTTAACTACTGATGGTTCTCCATACAAGTCAAAACTGTAAAAGCAGCAAAAATTGGACAGAAAACATAGGAATTTTGAATATTCCAAGTTAAAGCTTTTAAAGTATAAAGAAATTACTGACCTTTTATAAAGCAGTATCGCTACTTAAGATGGTTAACAGTAGTGAATCCAGAACCAAACTACAACTATTTATTTAACAAGTTACAATGTATAAAGTACTAAATTGAATGCAGTTAATCTTTCTAGAACACATTTATTGGGTAAGAAGAGTAATTTAACTTTTAACTGAGATTTCTTCATATCAGCTGTTGAGGATGCGGAAAATCCAAATAAATTAGTATCTTTTTAAAATAACTTTTCCCCTTACAATTAATGGGGATGTACACAAGGGAGATTTCGTTTTAGAATGAGAGTAGAAATTGAGTGTGCTCTGGATGCCCACAGGTACGTTCTAGAGCATACCTTTCAGCAGGAAAGGATTTTCTTAAAATGAAATAAAGCCATATATATTCCTCTTCAGTAGGCCACAGTTTTAACTGTGCTTTAGTCTGTGCTCTTGAATCTCACAGGTGTTGACTGCTGCAAATCTCTGTGAATTTCTTCCTAGTCTTTTTAATTCAGTGTAAATATTCTAAATTGCTTCCTCTGAACCCACTCAGCAGTTCCTATATAGTTAAGGACAAGCTGGTTTTATTTTCATGTAGTTTGTCTCACAGTATGTAAAGTTGCCCCTGTTGTAGAATCACTAATCTAGATGGTTTTTCTGGTGCTCTACTGTCTTACACCTCACAGGGCTACCTGTAGGCTCTGTACTAGGGAGAAAAAAAAAAAAAAAAAAAAAATTTCTTCACCTGGAAAAAGAAAGTCAGCCTGACAGGAGCCAGGATGGAGATCTGTAAAGTGAGAGGCATGGAGAGGGTAGCAGGGAATAAACTCCTTAGTGTTCTTTTTTTAATCCAAGAACTCAAGGGAATCATGGAAGTGGTAAGTAGCAGGTTGCAAACAAGTCAGGGTATCTGTTCAGCTAACTGTAGAACTCCTTGCTGCAGGATGCTGTGTATGAAACTGCATGGATTTAAAAGGTGACTGAAAAATTCCCAAAAGGAAAAACATTGCCCTGTTCTCTCTGAACATCACTGACCCAGAGACTGTTGGAGACCATGAAAGCTGGTCTGACTGACTGCATGCTTATCCTCTTCAGATTATTGTAAGCACCAGTGCTTCATCCCTGCTGGGCATGTAGCGGAGAGTCTTCTCCTGCCACAAGGCTTTCTTTCAAAATTCAGAGAGCAAGTTGCTTGCTCAGCTTGTGTGAAGGCACTGCAGGAACTCTGACTTCATGCACTAGTTGAAGAACACAGAATCAATGACCCGTCTTCCTAAGGCATGAATGCTGAAGCAGAAATAACTGAAAATCCTTCTAAAACAAATGATGGGAAAGCTTCTATTTCTTTTTTTGTAATTAAAAATTCTGAATGCCACCTCTATCTTACTGGGAAAAGTGAAAAGGGAAGGGTGCATTTTTGGTATAGGGGGTTCTAATTTAAGCTACTTGTTTCATCATCTGGTCTCACATGAACTGGAGCATTATGGCCTACTTTTAATAGTGTTGTGATCAGCACCATGCATTAATTAAATGAAGTTTTTTAATCAGAAGAGCTGTCAGAAAGAGTAACTCTGGCAAGATATTTTTATATGTTCCTATTTTTTAGAGACAGATAGATATATACAAACTGTTCAGTTTTCATTTTACCAGAACATTTTTTTACATACTTGTCTTTACTGAAAGAGTTGCAAATCAAACATAAAAGCATTGATGTATTCTCTGATAAAAAAAACCTAAAAGTACACTTATTTATTCAAGAACAGGGCTTCAATTAGGAGCCTGTGTGCCTGAAATGTAACAGAAAAGTCCCTTACCTGTCTGTGACAACAGAAGTGCCCTGCAACTACTAGGAAGAACAGAGCTAGAAAGCAACCAATGCTGTTTGTGAACCTCTGCAAAAGACTGTTTATACTTTCTCATTCTTAAGTTGTTTGGAGAAGAAATACATTCCTAGTGTTTACAAGCAGGGAGAAACTATCGGCTGTAAAAGAATTTTGTGCCCTGCTCATAAGTGTCACAACACTTTATTTACATACCTGGTCAACTGCAATAAACTCCTGCTTAACTTCTGTGTTTCCGGTCTGTAAAATACTGTTTTCTTTTTGTCAAGCCAAGATTTTTTTTCTATATTTCTGAGAGGAAGCTTCTTGCCATTAAAAGCACTTACCAATTCAGCTACCAGTTCCTTTCCTTATGGTTATCTCACAGTGACATTAAATGGGTTAGACCAACGTGTGCCTTTCCTCAAACTAGAACGGCTTCTTTGCAGTCTTGTCTGTACACTGTACCACTCACGAGGCAAAGCTCGTTAGACTGACAGCGTCTATTAAAAGCCAATTAGGCTTTCCTCCTTCTTAGTATATTAATCTTTTGAAGGCAAACAGTGCAGGTTGCTTGACAACTCCCTACGGCTTAATTTAGAGGTTAGTGTTAGTTATGATTTAGGTTGTTCAAAGCCAGATTTCTGTATTGGAATTTAGACAACTGACATGAATTTAAGAAGTGAACCTTCCTGACTTCAGGTAAGCATGACTTGAAATTTCGAGACAAAATGGTTTAGAGGAACTGATTTGGTGACATGTTCTGATCTGTTTAAGCAGGAAAACTTTGACAACATCAGAGAGTTGCTACAAGATGTAGTTGCTACTACATCTTAAAAGTAGCAACATCAGCGTGGTTGACTTTTTGCAAGATGTGCTAAGCCAAACATCAGGAAAAACCTCAGTGACTAAGGAAAAAGCCATTTCAAGTTATCCTTTCTTACAATACGCCCTTGCATCTGTGATGTGCTGTCATAGTGTGCTTATTTTTGTATCTGAAAGGTCCTCTTCTAGATCTCCCTTGCTTTTTTATTGTGGAACCAGCATTTTCTGATTTGAGACACATGTAAATTTGAGGTCTGACTTCAACATGCTATTGAGTATTGTATTTCTCTGCTTTTGGAAGAAATACAACTTCACTTCAGCACGCAGAGACCGGAGAGCACTGAACTTTCTCCTGGAAACACTCAGTTGCCTGCATTCTTGGATGACATGAAAAATGAGAATCACTTACCCAAATAAAGTGGTATGGATAAAGAAACAGTTTAATTTTATCCTTTTTTTTTTACAATATAATTCAAAGACAGTCTTGATTTCCCTATTATGTAGAGTCTAAATTAAATCTGTTAATATTTATTAGACAAATCAATGGTTTGCTTAGGCTAACTGAAGTTTTATGGTACCATTCAGGCACATGTGTGTACACAGTACTCATGTAAACAATAGCAAGGGAAAATACAAGCAGTGTTTCACTTAGGCCTTATATAAAATCAGCTTAGTATAGCAAGTCAACTTTACAGTGCAAATCAGAATGAGAATAAACAGGATTAAAACTTCCCAAGTTTTGTTTTGGAGTGAAAATCTTAAAGCATAAGAGGAAGAAGTGAGGTTTAAAACTGTAATGCAGTCCTGAGTGCCACATCGTTTTCTTCAGTTTCGTAGAGGAAGTGTAATTAGCAACACCAGTTACATGTTTTTTGCCCGTCTCAGTCGCCGTGGCCAACGTAAGCACGTGGAGCGACTGTACAAAGAACCACACCATGGACGGTCCTGTAGCAAAATGAAATCTGTTTTACTGCCCCCCGAAGACAGCCCTCCTCCCTGCAGTGCAGGCGTCAAGGTACCTACCAAAAATCAAGCAACCTGGTCTGTACGAGGCAAGTTACAGCCAACTGTATAGACAGTAACGACAGCTACTTCCACTTGGACAACATCTCGTGCGATTACCCTGCTGACAATTAAATACAATGCTGAGACAGAGCTGCTGAAGAATACAGCTGGTGAAGGACTTGAGCTTAGTCTCTCTCTTTTCTCATTGTTTAAATCCCTTTTACATCCAGGTGGTACAGTTGCTTGAGGTGTGGTTGATTCATATAAAGAAAAACAGAATTTAAGGCATGTTCAGTATATTATGAAAAAAAGACTCATTAAAAATAGGTGGACTCCCTTCTTTCCAAGTAAGTACAACTTAGAAAACAAAGTGTATATTACAAAAACTAGCTGAGTTATCCCACGTTGACCTGCTTAGAGAAATAAAAAGAGGGCCTCTGGCACCCTTGGAGAGAAACAACCAGCTACCTTAAACAGCTAAGCAAAATTCATTGAATGTAAGAACACTGCTAGTGCTTTGAGACCCTGCATTCGTGTACGCTTAGCAGTACCTCTGCTATATCCATCTCTAAAACATTTAATTCTATCATTCTAGACATAACACAATTAAGCAGCACTCATGGAAATTGTCAGTTATTGCAAACCTGCAAACACAACTGCAAATAAACATCTGATAGGGAACAGAAGCATGAATCCACATCTTCCTGTCAAAGAATATAATACAGGTGAATGAAGAAAAACAAATTAACTCATGTTAAAAATATGATTCACTCTTGCAGAGAATCAGCTTCAATGTTTCAAGTACTTAGAATTTTTTTACTAGGAGTACAAGCAAAGGCTGTGCTAACGCGTTATGTAGTGTAACATGAGCGTTTACGTGAGGTATAATCTGTAAGCAGTTGCCATAAATACGTGTGGGTGCAAGCCGTTGACTTTTCTGCCACAGTTATTCTTTAAAGAAGTTGTGGACTGGAGAACAGCAGAAGTCTGCCTTAACAGGACAGAACCTGTCCCCTGCTGTACACAACCTCCACTCTCAACAAAAAAATGCAAGTCCAGAAAGTATGTTAGATGTATATCAAGAATATATATATGTTCAATATCGTAGTGAAATTATCCTTTTGGTATTACTGATACTATAGATCCTATTGGAACTTGGATATACACATAGAGGAATATGCACATCCAAAAGTAAATGTTCAAAGCCATCTTAAAAAAATAAAAGCTAAATTAGGAATAAGCTACATTGCAAGAAGCTTCCTGCACAATTATATATTTACGGTGATAATCCTTGAACTAAAACTTAATATAGCTACTGCACTAAAAAATGGCTTGCTGTGAAATCTTAGTGTCTTTTTCCCCACCCAATCAGACATGTCTTCAGGATTGTGATTCAATGATTGTTTAGCAGCAGTTTTAGAGAACTGTAAATTCTTTTATTAACAGGCATTATAAACAGATACTACTACTTTTATTTAAAACCCATGAGTGCCACATTGATGAATATACAGCTCATGAATAACTTAAAGTATTTCCCATATTAAAAGGCAATGCACACAGCATACAAAAAGTATACTAAACCAAGCTAGGAGGATACATGATTGAAGTGTCTAAAATGATATATACAGTACATAATTAATGTTTTCCTTATCTTCAGTACAGGCTTCTGTACTGCCATTCCCATCATGCCTCACTCTCCCCTGACACTGAATTTTGCACTTCCTCTTCCAAAATCGGTACAATCAGGTTATCCTTGGACATCAGGTTATACTTCATCACAAACTTAGTGAACCGGTGACACAAGAAGGTTTCATTCTGGAGATGAAAAAAGGGAGGAAAAAAACCAATATATACAAAAGGAATATTTTAAACAATTGAGGAGAACATGCTCAAAACCCCTGCTTACATGTAATTGCCTCATTACATTTCCAAGTCTTAGAGAGAAGTAGTAAGACTTAGATGGTACGTTTACATTACTTCTTTTACATCTCTCCTTTACTGCTGGCTTATAGTTACTGCAATTAACAAAAAAGTCTCAGCTCAACTCAACAGCACTTAGACAAGAATATATTAAAATATCAAGGTAGTCCTGCTCCACTCTCTAAAAGAGAATTTTAAGGTATTTTGAAACTCCTCCTACACATGCTATCCCTAACAACAGGGCACAGCCATTCCATAGCTGTTCCAGGAACCTTACATGGGATTTGGCAAAGGCTCCCCCTTTCTAGCTATTAAATTCTACTTTTCCATTAAAAAAAAAAAAAAATTGGAAGTTATGGAGATGCACAAGCTGCCACCAGGTACTCTGTTTTTTTTCAGTTTTACAGTTATAATTCCTTAACCATGTGTAACATACACAAACAGGAAACATCTATACATAAAAACATCTATACATAAGTAGTACTAGCCATACTAAGTGCTTGAATACATTCAGGAATCTTTAAAACGAGATGAATTTGAGTTGTTTGCACAAAAACTCTCAAATTCTGACCTTTGGTCCAAATGAAAGGAAACCATAACTGGGTAAACTAATCATATAAATCAGTTTTCATTTAAATATATGTATAACATAGCATTTCAGTTCTTAAAAAAAAATGTAATCTACTATAATCAATGCTTCACTTGAATGCAGGTTTTCTGGTAGGACTAAAAGAAAACACGTCATGCAATTACATCACAGCTGTAACGCCAGTAAACGCCCTTCTTTCAAGACATAATTTGAAACTACTTACTTCGTATTCATCAAATATCTGCCGGTGATGAAAATAAGCGTGTGAAAATATTCTGTAAATCCTTCGGCACACTGATCCTAGTTTGGCTACAGAGGATTCCTTTATGCTAACCCTGTAAGCACCGGGAGAAAGGTTACAGAACAGGTCTACCGAAACGACTGCCGAGACACGCGTTGACATGAATCCTGACTGTTAACCTACACTATATAACTGCGTATGAAATTTGGACTGAAGCCTTGCAGGTATCTGTGTCTGCAATTGCATACTTTTGGAAGGGAAATAAACACGTTGGTGCATACTCCACGTTTAAAAATTCTACTCCGACTACAGAAAAGTTTTGCCTCTAGTTAAACATCGTCAGTTATTCTGGTAAGAGCTGGATTTCTGGTTTCTAGCATTGATGGGCACAGGGAAAAGATTTCCAGTTGTACTCCCTTACCAATACCAGATTCCTGGAGAAGCACAATTTTGACTTCTCCAGTTAGGTTTCCGTGATCCAACACGTGGGCTGCCCAGTCAGCATACTCGGTCTCTGTCTTCTGCAGTCTCTGATGTCCCACAGTAGACTGGTGTTGGCCTCTGGAGGCTTTCAGTGCCATAGTGTTTAAGTCCTTTTAGCCACTGCATCTCTCTGAAGGCCATCCTGTTACTTAGGTTGGCACTACTTTGATGGAAGCCCCGTGACACCAAGAGATATTAGTAGAACAGTGTCCACCTAAAAAGCACCCATCGGCTCCAGTAAACGGCAAACTATCTGAATAGGCAGGAATTCTTTCTTGGCTTAAAAGTGACAATGGGCCTACCAACAAGTGATACGTGCTGCAGGATTTCTGATCATTTCAGCAATAGTCTGTGCAAAACGAATTACGCGTTTCCACGTGCTTTGTAAGCATTTAGGTGCCACCTACTCCCTCCCTCTCTCCCTCCTCCCAAGAGAAAGCATTTTTACCTGCTGGGGAAATATTTATTGCTATTCAGAAGACATGCAGCTCCATCAAGTGTGTGTCTGGTGTAGTCTATAGCAGGACACTACAGAAACAGACAGTGAGTAAGCACAGGTATGAGTGCACGCACAACAGTGTCATGTAACTTGTTTAAAGAGAAACATTTTAATTATGTTTCCTGATGCTTTTAACTTCACTGGTTGTTTTTATTCCCAGAAGTTTCACATAGCTTCTCTGCAGATCTAACTACATTTCCTCCTTAAGTGAGCCATTTCTTTTCTCTGTTTCACAACCCATGTAAATTATGTCAAGAAAAAAAGTGGAAATGCACATGAGTAGTGAATTTTATGCATCTCCTTAAGTAAGGCTGTATAAGAACACATACTGGAAACACACTGAAAGGATGATTGTTACCTCACAGGTCATTTGTTTCCCACATCGTCAAATTGCCAGACTCTTTCTTTTACAGCCTAAATTAACATCGTAACAAAAAACTCAGCCTGCACCTAAGTATATCAATGCTTTTTACCCCGGCAAACAAAATCACTAGTGTAGCTAAGTGGTATAACAAGCCAAACCGTGGCTCTGCAATCCAGTACGCGTAGAGGAGCAGGAAGAAAGCAAAGATGAACAGAGACCAGCTGAAAGTGCAGGAATGTCTGTGCATTTTGCCATTCCCCAATTTCAGGAAGAAGATTTCTCAGTTGTACATTTTTGTCAGCAGTTCAAGGCTGCATCACCCGCTATCATCTGACCATTAGCCAACAGCTATTACCGATGTGGAAACCAGTAGATGAATGATGTGTGTTCAGAGATGCAAAGCAGCCTGAAATTCTCCAGTTGAGCTGAGTAAACCAGACTCAGTGCATGCCAGTATACTGACTGGGGATGAGGGTTGAAGGAGGGAGTGGGAGAGAAGCTGGCCTTCAGAGCTAAATCACAGAATCATAGGAAATTAAAAAAAATAAAAAATAAAACAAAAAAAAAGCTTACAGGACAAAAAGGATAAGGTAAAGAAGAACTAGTCCCTTATTCTGAAAGGTGAAATACAAGGATAAATACAACAGACTGCACTATCGCCATAACCAATAGCAACAGAGAAAAGACCTTCTGAAGGCAAAAAAAAAAAAAAAAGAGATGTATCAAGTTGTCCAATTTGGACACTCAAGGAGACAAGCTACTGCCATGACGATAACCCACTCGACATAAAGTATTTTTATGACTCCACCACCACCTTTTAGGAGCAACTTCCCTAAGAACGTGCGCAGGCGGTCACTTTCGGAGTGTCAGGCTTACATGCCTAGTGCTATGGATGGAGGCCAGAGTTTGAAGAGGACAGCCCAGTCTCAGCATGCACTCTTTCAATTAAACAAAGACCTCTTGCCATCGAGTTTCAGGCTGTCTCAACACAAATTAAGAGAGAAAAGAGGGGAACGTGCAGAGTCTAATACTGTGGTAAAAAGCAGTTCCATCCTACCTCATCCCGTTCTTTTGTAAACCACTACAGAACGGGAAAGGAAGAAACCTCCAGTGATATTCTTAACACACATAAGCTATCGGTTTGACTAAGAAGCCAACTATGACAGTCTCCCCATGAACATACGAAGTGTGAAAGAAAATCCTGCGTCAGTGGGGACAGCTTTCCAAAACACATCCATACCTCTTTGGGAGTTTTATGAGCTGCACAAAGAAAAATCCACTGTTCAGTTGCTGTCATCTGAGTACATGTGTCTGGGTGACATTCACTCTGTTAAAACAATTGTTTGGTTATGAAAACCTCGCAACAGCAAACACGGGCTCATCTTTTCAAATCGCTTTCTTGCCCCGTCCCCCACCAAAAAGAGTTATTTGCCAGAAGTCTTTAAAACCCTAAAAACCTCTTACCTCAAACCACTGCTTAAGTCTATGCGTATAAATTTAGAAGACAACTCTGCATCTTACAGTACAAAAAAAGTCTCCTCCCTGATACAAGATAAAAATACCAAGAAAAGAATTACCTGAAGCTTGACAGCTAGTCCATTGAGCTCAAGGCAGAATTGCCTAAAAAAATTTGAATACAGCAGCATCAAAATCAACAATTTGTTCTCCCACTGGAAACATCTAATACAAAACAACGTTATACATTCTGATCTTCTCTACAGATCCCTTAACGTTTTTGGAAATTATTCTTGTAAAACGAAAAAAATACATCAGAACATGGAAAAAATCTTACTTAAAGAATACCATCAAATAATTTCAGCTGACGTCGCACCTGAAAAGGCAACGGGCTAGGAATTATCACACTATAAAAGGACTACAAGTTGAGAGAAACAGAATTCACACCAGCATATTTTTTTTCACTCAGCAAAACAATTATATTGTAATTCTTACCTGAATTAGAGGCTGAGCTTAACAAACAGTTTAGTGGACGTGTTTAAGATACCAACTTTTTTATGGAAGAAAATGCTATTTCACAAATACAGATTTAAAAAAAAAAAACAAAAACAAAAAACAACACTTCAAGAAAATTAATTTCTTAAGATTGTAAGTTTTAAATTCATATAGCTAGATTGTTCCACCCTTCTAAGATATACTTCCTCCATATCAATTAAGTGGCTAAAGTCCCACCATAGATCATTACCAGAGTGGGACGTCTAGAAATACTGCTTTCACTAGAACGAACCTGAAAGTGCATTTTTTAACTTAAGAGAATTCACCTCTCCATCCTATAAGAAACATCTGAATAAATTTCCAAAAGTGACAAGTCACTTCTACAAATCTACAAGGATTGCAGTGTATGTCAAAGGATGGAGGAAATTCTTTAAGTAATTCTTTTGCAATTGTATATACGCGGTTTTTACTCTTCTGAGGATTCCCTATTCCAGACCAGAGGAGAGTAAAAGAAAACAGGAGGCAAAAAGTCAGGATATATAAATTTAGGAGTAGCTTAGAACTATTCTTATTCCTGAAAGTATATTTGATAAAGTCGGAAGACAAGAAAAAAAATCAGGACACAAGGATACTAAAGTAATGTCAGGAAAAAAGGATTAAGACATATGTATTAACAGGGTATAAACCTACACTACAACTGAAAAATCCTTTCAGGCACAAACTACCTAGGCTGAATGTATTTTTTTATACTGCGTAAAAGAAACAGAGAAGGACAAAAAGTTTTGAGTTTCCTTACAACTAGGAAAAGAATTGTAAGATGTACTTTTGCTTTCCCAGCTAAAGCCTGTTTTCCTGCAAGCTCCAGAAAAAGCACTGGGAGCATCTAGAGGGAAGGAAATCATATTCCCAATTAGCGGAGATGAAGAACTGATGATACTGGGAGAAAGCACTATGGAAATCCATGACTATATTTTCGTTTTCAAAACATGTTAGTGCAACTTTTGAAGTGAGGTACCAACATTTTCTTAAGAAACATCAAAAACAGTAGATCAGAACACACTGTAAATCTTTAGAAAGAACAAGGAATTCAGAAAATAATACCAAAGCATAAAAATATTTAAGAGTAGAAATCTCAAATTTCATTCAGGTTACTTCGGATCTGTCCTACTCAAAAAGACTCACTGCCACTATCAATGAACAAAACTTGGAATCGGGACACTATGTTGACAAAAGACGGATTCTTACCTTAAATGTTCATACTTCCATACACCTTCATCCTGGCCTTCAGGAGGTTCAAGGATCTTATCAATGTTGGAACAGTCTGCCCTTATGTTCTGCTGAATATACTAGGAGGGGAGGAAAACAATAAATCTAGATCTTGTTGTAATTGTAGTTAAGACGGTATATTTAGGACATTACATCTTTGAGGGACTTTTACGTTTTTTCTTTACTTAAGAAGTGACTGAGGGACTAAAGAGTGGATAAGCAGGGTAAGAAAACTGGTATAAAAATTGCCAGATCTGAAAAATGCCTTTCCTCAATTAAGAAAGGTAAAGAATGGGTAAGTTTTACAGCTTTTTTACAACATCCTTCTCAAAACAAAAGAACCCCACAGGAAACCACCATTTTCTTAAATCTTATTTGTTTAAACCAGACATGGGAATTCTAGTTATTTCTGCGTACACAATTAATTCCGATTTTTTTAATATACATAGAGTGTTTAAGAAATTCACTTCTGTGCAGCAACATTCCAAGCAGATAAATAGCATGCTCTGTTCCCTGGGTTTTTTTTTATCAAAATACAAAACTTGGGAAACTGAACTTATTAACAACATTTCACAAAAGAAAGTCTACCTGCTGAACAGCCAATGTACTATCCATTTCTTCAAAGGATTCATCAGGCCAATTGTAGAAATCCTGTTAAAAAAAAAGTTTAAACGAATTTAACAAAAATAGGAGGGGAGAAAGAAAAGCACGCGACCTACAATAAGCTTGAACATGCAGGAAAACAGATGTAGAGGTAGTTTCTACAATTCCAGGAAGCTGCATCTTAACAGCAGCAGCACACAATCTTGGCAGGAACAGGGTAAGATGGGACTTACGCTCCTAATGTCACAAGAGCAGAACAATATCACGAAATGAGAGTTCTGAGTGACTCGGCATACTACAAACATCGTCTCTCCACCAGTAAGTTCCATCTTACTGTAACACCTGCGTAGCCTGTATTTTTTAAACAAAGTGTTTGCACACAGTGCCCGTGTTACATGTTAGGCTGTGTGAGTAAGAGTGGGGAGGAAAAGAGGTCTGTAGAGAGCGGCGTTATATAACTCTTACTGAACTGAAAATCACAGTATATTCTAGTAAAAACACACTACTGAAAACATCTTCTCTACACTGAGATAACACAACGTGGTGCTGGCCTGACTCGGTACTGCGTTCTCTTGGTATGGCCAGTGTGCTGCACAACTGGAAGGTTATCAGCACTGCTACCCCACGGGGTTTATTTAATATTGTTAACAACAAAATCTTCCTAAAGTTTCACCTCAGATCCAGCTGTACTGCAGTGTTCTGCAGTTCACATCTGGTGCAACTCTCACAGTCCCAGACATACTTACTTGCTGTTTTTCACATCTAAAATTTAGTGCTGCACCCTCTTATTATCCAGAGATTCTGCACATCAGCCTCCCATAGCTGTCCTAGTAAACACAACGACTCCATGAAAACGTTCCAACTGTAAAAGCTTAGCAATCTGTTGAGAGCATACACACATCTCTCGAGAAAGGAGTGAATAGCCAGTGCTGAAATATCATTAAGTAACTGTATTTATACACTGAATAGCTGTACCACAGCATCATCCAAAATTAAAACTTAAATACAGCCCCCAAAAATCATGACTGCATCACTATACACAAAATTCTTCAGCCTACATGAACTTATAATATATTTTGCAATATTTGAACAAATCTACGTCCATCTTAATGTCTTTCAGAATACCCCAAATTTATCAAAACAGAAGGCACCCAACGTTCAGTTTCCTTCACAGATGAAACACGTACAGAATGAACTGACTGGCAGCGTTGTGTAAGAATTTTCCCTCTGCACGTTACGACACGGAACAGGAGGAGAGAAAGAGATGCGCTTCCCTACAGCACCGTGTCACGCACTGCTCTGCTGCCGGCCGCGAGCTCTCCTCGCACGAGCAGAGTGGGAAAGCCTTTGGCAAAGGCCTGGCAGGTTACATCTCCGAGGTAACCAGGAAACGCAGCTGACGTGTTTGAGGTGCCCCTTTTCGAAACGACCTCGAAGCCAATCACTTCCATGTCGATTACGAGGAGCGAGTTGCCCGGAGCCCCGGTTCGGGGCGAGAGGGGCGCGGGGCCCGCGCGGGGCGGCCGGCTGCTCTCTCCGGTCGAGCGGGCGGGCACCGCCCACCTGCCGACGCCCGGCTCCCCGGGTCCGGCTGTGCGATCGCACCGCAACCTCACCCGCCCCGTTACGTGTTCGGCATCCGGACAGCAACGGCGGGGATGGATCCCTCGGCACGCACCTGGAAAACAGCCCCGTGCCGGCAGAGCGCCCGGAGCCGGGAGGCAGCACCCGGCCGGTCACTTCAGGAGCGCGCTCCAGCGCTACCGATACCGCCGGCACCGGGAGGGCACTGCCGGTGACAGCCATCGCGCTCCGGGACGCGGCTGGACGCGACGCGGCTTTCGCTCTGAACCGGAACCTTCAGACCCCCGGGACGCACCGCGCTCGCCCCGCGGGCAGCCGCGGGGAAGCCGGCGCCGCAGCGACCTTCTGCCGGGCCCGGCAGACCAGCGGCCCGCAGGGAAAGCCGCCGCCGCCACGGCCACCGGGCCCACGCCCGCCGCCGGTTCCCGCCCAGGCCGCGGCCCGGCGGCGCGGAACAAAGCGCTCTCGCGGAGCCGGGCCCGCCGCCGCAGCCCGCCCGCGCCGGCGGCCCGGCGGGCAGCGCTGGGCCCCGGTAGGCCCCGCGAGGCCCGCGGCGACGCCCCGACGGCCGGCCGGGCCCGGCGCCTCGGCGGCGGCGCTGCCCGTCCCCGCGCGCGAGCCGGCCGCGGGCCGCGCGGCGGCGGCGGCGCCTCACCTGGGCCTTGGTGCCCGGCCTGTTCCGCCTCAGCACTGCCGTCCCCTCCGCCATGACCATAGTGACAGCGGCGCCAGGACCCGGATGCGGCAGCGCCGGGCGGGGCGGCGGGCGAGGGGGAGGAACGGGCGCTGCGGCTGCCGCGGCCGCCGGCGGAGGGAGGGAGGGACAGAGGCGGAGCAGCCACGGGCGAGCCGGGGGGGGGGGGGGGGAGGGGGGGGAGGTGAGAGAGACGCGGGAACAGCCGCGGGGCGGGGCGCTGCTTCTCGCGAGAGCAGCCGCTTCTGTCCCCGCCCCCGGCGCGAGGCGGCGGCCGTGAGGGGCAGCGAAGGCGGGGTCCGGCCGCGGCCCCTTCCCTTCCCGCCGCGGTACGTGCTGCTCCTTCTCCTGGCCGTGGGGGTGCGCGGAAGAGCCGTTCCCCGCGCGGGGCCGGGGACCCGGGAAGCCGCGGGCGCGTTCCTGGCGGCTCGGGGCTCGCTGTGGGGCGGTGCCGCGCGGGCTCCCTCAGGTTGCCTGGGGAGCCGCTTCGAAAGCAGAGCCTTCCCGCGAGCCCCGTGTTCGTGAGGGAGAGCACCCACAGGCGGGAGACGGGGACGGTTCCGATGGTGCTTCCTGCCGCTCTCTGCCCTGGCGGCTCCGCGCCCGCCCGAGGAGGCGGGAGCTGCGCGGCGCGGCCGGTTTCACGGCCGCAGGGCTGTAACAGTGAGCAGAGCTGTTGGTTCGGTGAGACGGAGTCTCCGGATGTGAGCGAGCTGGCTGGTTGAGGAGGAAATGCGCTCTGCGGATTTCATCCCGTTTCGTCAGTATCCCTCTGGCTACGCGCCCTCCCGCGGGGTCGGTGTTCGCCTCTTCCGTGCGAGTCTCTGTGCGACACAACCGAGTCTATGATCTGCGTACAATATAAACCATAAGGGTGTGAATGTCTCAAAAAATACTTCCAGTCCTATATTAAAGATATATAGTTGTTAATGGTAAGAATAATGCGTAAGAAATAACCCAACGTCACTGATTTGGGGCAAAATACCTCAAACAAAGTAGGTACACAAAGCCTTTCTAGGACTTCAAAGGTGGGATTGACAGACCTGTGAGTTTGGTGTGCAGAGGTCACAGACTGCTGTGCTAATGGAAAACACAGTTAGCTTAGGTTTCAAGGTTTACTAAGTCGGGCGTTACGTGTGTTGACTGTATTTGAGAAGAAAACATTAAAAAGGCACTGTCAGCTTATAGTTGGCTGATAAATGGGTCCCTGTTACTAGCAAGTAGACATTTGGGAAGACTAGCATGGCTCATGTTATTTCTGTAGGATAAGAGAGAATTATTTGGAAGCTGCTCTCTTTCTGGAGAACAGATGGTAGAAAGGAGTACAGAACAGGTAAGTAAGGGTGAATTGCTTCTGTCTGTGAGCAAGAACGATGAAGCAACAAGGTAGAGATGAGATACCTCCCCTTATGCGGTCAATAAATAAATGGTTGCAGTTGTATGTTGTTTTCTGAAAAGTGGAGAATGCTGTGCCTGATGCTGCCCCTAGTTCCACTGCATTGCAGAGTAAGTGCTAGGTGTGGTTTCCCCCTCTCACTCAATTAATTTGCTCTAAATAACATTTGTTTCACCATGTTAAAACCTCTCCCTTCTACCCAATGAGCGTTTGAGTATGTGAAACATTTCTGGATTGAAAATGTTGAAAAATCTCTAATTAGATTTTCCCATCAGAAAGCAAAGTGCATTTTGAATACTTATTTCACTTGGGCAATGCCGTGACCAGGGTCCTGCCTTGTTCTGGAGGCCAGGTCGGAGCTGAAAGCTGGCCAATGTACGAGCAATGAGAAATAGGTAACGGGGTCATCTCCTGCCCGGGTGCATGCCCCCGGCTAACCAGGAGTTTGTCTTGGCAGCAAGGGCAGCTCTGTTCACGTTACACTGTAACGCAGGGGTGGCATTCCTAACTTTAGGCACCTGGGTTCAGTTTGCATTAGTTACTTTTTTACTCCTGGTCAGCATTCCTGCCCCAGGGATGTTAGCTATTCCAGTCACACGTTGAAACTCAGCACTTCCAACACTTTGTGTGAGAAACCATGAAAAGATTAGTAACGTAAGGAGAAACTGGTGCCTTTGAATGAAGGGTACAACTGTCCTATTGCCTCATTAGACCAGCTGTAATACAACATTAATTTTTTGTGAGGTTGATATTATAATTAGGCAGTCTCAAAAGCAATTCTAGCTATTTAAGTCCTTTAAAATTCAGCAGTTTGGGTTGATGTTGTGGGTTTTTTTTTTCCTTTATCATCATATTCAAGGTTTAACTGATATCTAAAGCACAGAGGAGTTGGGGATTTGACATTTCCATTTGTCCCTGATTTTTATTTCATGGACATCTTGCTTCCAAAATGCAAATAAATCTGGTGGTGAAGAAATACCTCTCAGAGAAGTACGTATCTGCTAGTTCAGTGTGCAACTGGCTCACGGGTTTGCGGAAAAGGGAAAGAAACCTGCAGTGTTTCTTGATGAAGATGTCGAACTCTGTAGGTGTCTCATGTTGCTCCTTGATAATTAACCCCATATTCCTGGAAGCTGATCATTATTTTTATTAAATTTCAAGTTGTTCTTAAACAAAATTTGATCAACAGTAATTTCACTTTTTGGTTTTCACTTGGTCCTCATTGCTTCATGACCTTCAAGAGTGAAAAGTGGAATATTTGGCAAAAATCTTGCTGACTATTCCTGTGCTGCTAGGGATCTGACCTTCCTTCTCTACTAGTGTGTAGAAGTTTCATCCTTTTCTTACTATGGCAGGATAACGTACCAGGATGACCAAGGTCTTCTGAAAACAGTACAGCTCCTACTTAGGGATGCTGTTCTGAAATGTTAAGGAAGGAAAGTAGCAAAAGTAGAGAGAGTCCATCTTGTTTCCTTAGGATTCGGACAGCCTGAGGAAAGGCTGGGAAGGACTGTCCTTCTTAGATGGGGCAGTATGTAACATTTTTGCCAAAATTGAGGGTCTAAAATAGTCTAGCACAGTGGAATAAAGAAGTCTAAATTCCTACAGCAATGACACAGGAAAGAAAGAGCATTAGTGATTGATTCTGTCCTCCCCTATAGCACCCGGGGGTTATAGAATCTGGCATGCAGTCAAGGACTAAAGAATAGTAGCAGCAGATGGATCACCCTGGCTGTGTAGTGGTCACTGTGTCCTTGCTTGCAGTGATAGCCTCATAGTGCAAGGATAAAATGTTCTCTGTCAGTCCTTCAGATGCTCAAGTGTGTCCTCCATTTCATTAGTCCCCCCCCTCCCCCATCCATAAATTACTTATTTCCACAAGACTTCAGGAAAATGTGACTTTTGTTCTTACTCATTGTTGTGTGACCACTAGTAGATACAGCCATGCTAAGTATTTTATTAAATAAGCATGGCACCAAGCTGCTGAAAATCTGCTGGAGCTGAAAGCATGGGTTGGAGGTAGGTCGGGGGGAAGAGAGACTCACGTGGTGCAAGCTCAGCGTAACTGTGCTGGGGAGTGGGCTGGTACCACCGTGCTGCGTCGGCTGAGGGGTGCAGCGCAGGCAGTCGGGGGTATGTGCCACCCCTGGGTCACCTGCCTTCAGTATGCCCCCCCAGAGACAGTAGTGGCTCCTCATAAATGAGAACTGTAAGCATGGTGAAACTATTTGCTGAGTGGGGATCCCATGTAATTCACGTCTCTAAAAGACCTTCTTTGAAGAAACACCAAAATGTTAGGCCTAAACGTTTCTCTATTGGGTGTTGATTCCTACTGTGTCTTTTTCTTACTGACGTGGGGTCTAGTTTCCATAACAGTTTGTAAATACGTTAAACACCTTCCCCTCTTTGGTGTATGACTACACCAGAATACCTACCTTATCACGGAAGATAAAGGCATGCTTGCCTAGTGGAAGATAATGCTTGAAGGTCATGAGACACTGAGGACCTTTTACTTAAGTAAAGGTCTTGCTATTTAAGAATGCTGCATTGAGAATGAAGGAAATAAACACAATTTGTCAAATCAGCTCTCGACTAACTGATGGGAAGGCTGGAGATCTGGCCTGAGATAACACAGCAATCAGTAACAAAATCTGCTTTAAGATCAGCATCAGACCCAATTCTGCTTGATTAACTTTTGGAGGGAACTTGTTTTCTATTGGCAAAATAGAAAAAACGTTATAATTTTTATCTGCTTCATCTATGAACTGGATGATTTTGTTCCAGCGCAGGTACGAACAGTACCAAGCTCCTTTTAGCCTGCTGTAGGACAGGCTGTTTGTGGCAGGGAGGCTTGTGTGCATTCATCTTCCAGTGTACTAGTGTCTTAGCTAGTGCTAGAACAGATTAAAAAAAAAAAAAATCTATTTTAATATACAGTTCAACGTGTGAGGGAGCTAGCTGCAAGTCCCCTTCCCTGCATCTGTGCGATAACCACTTTAAACTCGTCTCCCAACTTCATGTGGGTTTAGGGAAAATAACATATTACTACAATTGAGCTGTTGTTTCTGAGAGGTTCGTTCACCGCGACTCAGTTCCCCTGAGCAATAGCAGAAACTGAGACAGGAGCAGAATAGTTTCAGAAGTTTATTGTAAAGACCTTTACAATCTCAGTACAGAGATAAGGATATAAAATGATGTCACTTGGAATAATTAAGGCTGGCTGGTGGTCATCTGAATGCCACTGTTCAATGGAACTCAAGCAAGAGCAACCCATTTCTGACTGTACATATTTTTATTTGTGTTCCATCATTACAGTGAGATCACAAGTTATTTCAGAGACTCAATGCCTGCTTACTATAAAACAAAGGACATTATTTACATGATGAAAGAAAAAATTCAGCATTTTAGTGGAATGGATGACCGATACTGCAACAAGTTTAGTCCACATATTTCCCAAGAATGTCACCATCTCTAAACAAGTAGTAGTCCTGCAAAGAAAAGAAGCGTTAGGACATGTCACATCCGTGGTTTTACAAATACTGTTCTGAAGTCAGGGCTATCACAGTCCTGAAGTACAAAATCAAAAAAGAGCTAACCAAGACCAGCTCTACATGTTGACCTCTTGAAAGATATTTTTTTTTTGTTCACAACATACTCTTTTGGAAAGCTACCACATTACTACTTTTAGTAGCTGGAAGTGCAGGAACTGTTAGAAGACAATTCTGCAAGCTTTCCCTGTCAAAAGAAAGCAAGGATACTCCCAGTAATTTCAAAGCCTTTTTGGGCTCCCTCTACTATATGCTTGGCATATGGAGCCACTTCGTCCACCCAGCAAAGGTCAGGCCAGGGGTTTCTCTGGTTACTTCCTTTTAAGCAGGGGTGGAAGTAGCAAGTACTACAGGTACCAGAAGCTGGCTGGATTCAGCTGCTCTCATTTGAATACCAACAACCGCATTTCCTGAACACTGCTAATACTATGAAGTAACTACAGTATTCATCACTGGCAGCATGACATTTTGGGAACCAGCTTAATTCGCATTCACAAAGTTGGGAAACCTACCTTATCCTCTAGTACAATCTTAGTACCACCATATTCTGGTAGCAGAACCTTTTCACCAACTTTTACACTCACTGGCTGAATCTCACCATTCTGAAAGAAAAAACCAAATCCTCAGTTTTCCACAATACAGACAGATGTAACAGAATTCCTCCAAACTACCACGATCCATCCATCATCAGGAAATCACAACAACTCTGTGTTTTCATTGTGCAGTGAAACTAGAATATAAAGGTTTACCAGGAAGAAAAGCACACCGGTCAATTCACAAGCATCGGAGTCCTGCAGTATTTAACCAGTAGAACTGCAGTGATTTTCTGAATATAATTAATTTTCGTTTAGTTGTGAGTGTAAATACAACTGTGAGGTCTTCACCTGACATACTGAGTAAGACTTCACTTAAAGAAAAAACACCCAAGAAACCTGAGAAATTAAGTAACAGGCCATGAAACTCCCTTCTACAATGAAAGGAGAAAGTCAATTTGTGTACTTGATAGCCAAGGCTGATTTCTCCAAGTGCCAGTTGAGAATACTCCCCACCTTTGTTACTGTCACTGTTGCTGGCAAATCATTTGTTTATAAACACCTGACAAAGTTTAATTGTATTTTTGTATTACAAATAAAATATTGGCATGTTGGTCAAATATTGGCACTGTTTCACAATGTAAGGCTCTAAAAAGCAGATACTGACACAAACCAGCATGATAGGTACAGAGGGACTCATGATAAAGGAAAAGTCCAAGTCAACATACCCAAGTTGAAATTTAACCTGTTTTCCACTATTGCTACTAACTGAACATTACTTTGGTGGGGAAAAAACCCTTCTGATGCTGAAACCCATAGCCATTGTCATTTTTGTGAAGACTATCTTTTTTTTTTATGATCTCAGATGCATATTCAACATGGAAAATAAACAAAAAGCTATGTAACACTTATTTCTTTTAATTCCTGATATTTTTTTTTTTTGGTCCAGTAATCCTGATCCTTATGGACAATGATATTTTGCACAGCACAAGACAGTGAATGCCACGTTCTGGGATCCCACCCTGCTCACACGTCACAGGAATTCGCGCGTGTAATCGTTTTAACAAAGGAGGCTGCTGATCCTTCAAGGTTTTGGCTGAGAAGTGAAGAAACAAGATATCCCCCAAAACACTGTTTACATATTTAAAACTAAGAAAACTCCAACCAAAACCGCAAACAAAAACCCCACCAAAACCCACACCACTACTGTTTAAAGCTGCTTATAAATATCAATAAATAATACTGATTTTTAAAAGGCAAGTATTTTCCAAATGACGAAAGGAATGCTGGAATTCAAGGTCAGAGCCAGTCAGGAGAATTGCCAGCTCCTCTTTGAATCTGTACTTGCAGTTTCAGTCATTGCGTCACCCATTTTTCTCAGCTATCACTAAATTTACACTGAAACCATCCCTTTCTTATGATAATATTCCAGCTGCCACCACACCAATACTAATTCTACCCAGATGTAGTGCTTCAGGATATTTACCTTTCCTCGGGCTCCCGATCCAACTGCTACTACTGTCGCTTGTAGCACTTTGCCTTGAGCTTTTTCTGGAATCATGATGCCTCCTTTGGTTACCGTCTCAGCCGCACATCGCTCAACCAGAACACGATCAAAGAGGGGAAGAAATTTCCTAAATGCTTTTCCTGCCTGTGGAAGTAATTGTACATTGAAACAAGAGAAACATTACAATGAACATGCAATTGAAAAGAGTTTAAAAAAAAAAACCACCAAAGTGATTTCTCTTTTGTGAGAAACTGATATTTTAAGAAAATTGCTGAGCATTTATTCTTAGTACTAGCAAACATGCATCACCTTTGATTGCATCAGAAATTGCTAAAGACGCAAGCAGATGCTGGGCAATCCTGACAGTTGGGCCACAGGAAGATGTACTCCAGCTGGGGAATAAACTCCCAGCAGACAGAGCAGCCACAGCCGCCTCCAGCTGAAAAGCTCTGCAGGCCTTTAATCCCAAACCCTTAGTTACTGTAGTTTGACGAGCGTAATTGTTGACTATATGTAACATACACTCGGTTCACAGCGAGATTTCACGACGGTTAAGGACTTCTTGGGACAGCTGCATTTCCATCCATGGAGTGCAGTAAGAAGCAAAAGTCCAGCCAGGTCCCTCCCGTCAGTCTTTTTCAGGCCCTGTCAAACCTTAGCACTTCACAAAAGCATATACAGCCTCCAAAGTGTGAAGTCTGAAGCGAGAGTGCTGTTACATGTATCACCTTCTAGAAATGACTGTAATTTTACAAGAAACTTTAGGTTTAAGCCCCTAAAAGTAACAAAGTAGGCCTACTCCTACCTTGACTGCTTCAGTATCTGCCTCTGCTTAAGCAGAGTTAGGGTTAGGGCAGTTTTTTAGGTGTTGTTTTATTTTTTTCATTTGGTTGGTTGTTGGTTTGGTTTTTTTTTTGCAACTACTTACTGCTACGTGCCTGCATTTCCAAAACAGCAGTCTCTAACTGCCATGTATGAAATAAAGGCAAGCACGGAATCCCAAAAAGCAGGGGTCAGGAAGAAGGAACTTGCTTGGAAGGAAAGATATGGCGACTTGCCAAGTCGCATGGAGTTAGTGCTCCAGGGGACAAGGCACCCAGAGCCCCCACTCATTGCAACAACGAGCAACAAGGGCCTGGCACCCGTGTGCCCTTCACTGACGCTCATCAACACACGCACGCTTTAGAAATCAGGGGAAAACGAAATTCCAGGCAGAGCACGAACAAAAGACAGTACGTGAAAGCCGTGTGTCCCCCTCACTAACCTCACCAGCACAGTGGTGAGAAGCAACGTAGGAAAAGGCTGCCAGGGCGGTAACTTTCATCCTGTAAGGATAACAGCCCTGAGCCCCATGTTTTAAAAGGGAGGTTCCGTGTTTAACTGAAATAAGCAGCCAGACTTACGAACGGGGCGTTTTACACTCAGCTTTCAGAAACGCTAATTCCTCGCGTCAGTAGGACCGTAAAAATAACGCATCGCTGCAAGAGCAGGGGCAGCTCTGCCCTTCCCAATTCTCCTTCAAGGCACGATCTCCATAAAAGTTTATAAAACAGAGAACGAGCGCAGCGCAAGGAATTTCGGTTCTCTCCGCAGGACCACACCGCGGTCCGCGCAGCCCCGCCCGGCGCGCTCGCCGCCGACGGCTCCTCCCGCCACCGCAGGCGGGAAACAACGCCGGGCTGGAGCGCCTGGGAAGCCAAAGGCGGCCCCCACGAACATCCCCTGCCGCATCCCGGCCGCGGCCTCCGCGCTCGCCGGTTTAACCCTTTCTCCCCCAAGGACTGCCTGACCTTGCGGGGCTACCAGACCGCGGCGGATACACATCCCCGCACGCAGCGGCTCACTGCTAACGCCCGCCGGGGCTGGCGAGCGCCAGGCGAGGGCCCGTCCCCTCCCCTCCTTCCTTCCCGCGGGTCAGCCCGGCCCCGCGGGCACAGCAGGGACCGCCGCTACCGGCATCCAGCAGGGCGAGGAGGCACCCGGGCGCGGCGGCGTGGCCGCGGGCTACTCAGGAGCCCGCGGCAGAGGCCCGCCGCCAGGCCCTACGGGACCGGCGTCCCTGCGCCGCTCAGCGCAGCCCGGCTCCAAGCCGGCAGCAACAGCAGAGGCGGCGTGCCGGGGCGCGGACGGCAGGCACTCACCATAACGGTCGCTGTGCTCCCCGCCGCTGAGTGACCGGGCCGCCGCGGGCACACGTGAGGAAAGGTCACCGTCTGCGCATGCGTGCCCGGCGCCCCGCCCCGGGGCGGGCCCCGTCTCCCCGCCCCGGCTCCGGTCAGCTTTAATTTTGCCGCTCGTTTTTCGCTCCCGGGGCTCCGCCCCGCTCCCGGGGACTGCTGGCATCCCGGCGGCGCCGCCACCCGCGCTGCTTGGCGCCCGCCGGCTCGCGGGGTCGGATACCCGCCCGGAAGTGAGGTCAGCTCAACTTTGACCTTCGGCGAGCATGACCGTTCCAGAAGGTTCTGGAATTGGCGGGCCCCGGAACCTGGGTGGTTCATGCCGGAGCTCGCCGCGCATGCGCGCAGGGCGGCCGGCACCCCGGCCTCCCGGGAGGGCCGTCGGCGGGCACGGCCGCCCCCTCCCGCCAGGGGCGGGGCAGCAGTGGCTATGCTGGTTCCCGGGCCGGGCGGCGCGGAGCCCCACATGGGCCGGTGCCTGGCCGGGGGCGGGGCGGAGGCGGTGAGTGCCGAGCGCCTTCCCGCTGCTGCGCGCAGAGCTGTTCTCTCGGCGCGGAGCCCGGACGGCGGCGGTGCCTGTCTGCTCTCTCTCTTGCGCTGCCCGCAGGTGAGCGCGGGGCGCGGCGGCTGCCCCGGCCCTGCCCGGGGAGTGCGGGCCGGGGGTGCTGCCCCCGCCGCTCCCCCCGCGGCGGCGGTGCGGTGCGGGGGGGTGCCCGGGGATGCCCGCGCGGCTGGCAGCCCGGCCCGTTTGGGGCGCGCGGGAGCGGTGAGCGCGGCCGCGGGGGTGAGGCGGCGGAGCGAGGCCCCGGCCCGCCGCCCTCTCGCCCGGAGATGAGGCGGCGGAGCGAGACCCGCGGCCCCCCGCCCGGTGGGGGGCGATGGCGGCGCTGCGGGCCCAGCGGTGCAGCACCGGCGGGGGGCGGCAGGGGGCGAGCGGCTCTTGACCTTGTGCGCGTGTCCTGGTGGAGCGGGACATGTGGCCGGAGGCCCCGCGCCGCCGCCCGCCCCGGGGGGCCCGGTGGGAGCCCGGGACCCTTCCCCGCTGCTCTGCCCTTCCCTTTCGCCTCCCCGGGGCTGGTCGGTCGCGGGAGCCTCGCCGGGGCGCCCGATGGAACGGCGCCGCTGCCGTCGGCGTGCGTTAAACTCTAGAAGTAGCTGTGCAAAAGCAAGCCGCTTATACTTTTTTTTTTCCCTGGGTTTGTTTTAATCTTTCAGACATGCTCCGTTTACCCACGGTATTCCGTCAGATCAGGCCAGTGTCCAGAGCACTCGCCCCCCATCTCACGCGAGCGTATGCAAAGGATGTGAAGTTCGGAGCAGACGCGAGAGCTCTCATGCTCCAGGGAGTAGACCTTCTAGCAGATGCTGTAGCTGTCACCATGGGGCCAAAGGTAACGGAAGATTCGTGTTTGGTTTATGTTAACGCTTTGGCGTGGTCGAAACACCAGTGAAAAGCAGTTGTTAGTTCTCGGGGGAGCTGCGTGATCACCACCTGCAGACCTCTAACACCCTGATTTGGGGCACAGACAGACTACCTTAAGCAGCCATGTTCTCATCTTTGTGGCCTGAACCACGGTGATAGTGCGTGTGCCTTTCATTGTAACCGAGCAAAATGAGATCAATCGCTGATGAAAGATGCAGTGTGTTTGTTTAAAGGCTTTGAAGGTGAAGGGGATTTTCATAACGGGTTACCAAGGCTCGGTTGATGGCCTGTGACAATGCAGTAATTTAGCTGACTGTATCATGAAGTGAGCTAATTCGTAAGCAATTTTTTTTTTTTTTTTACAAATTACGATTTTGTATCACTTTATCGTTTAGTATTAGCAAGGTGAAAGAAACATTAAAAGTGAATGGTCGGTTTTCAGTTGACTAGTAAATGTTACCAGCTTAAATGAAATTCCATGGCAGTGGCATTCATTTATGTTGCTTATAGGACAGAATATAGTGTGTGATTCCCTGTAAATTCCAGACCTTTTGGAAAACTAGCTGCTGTATTCTGCATAGTCATGCAACATGCAGTAAGGCTTGAGATGAGACTCCTTTTTAAGGAAGAGATAACTGGTTTCGTTTGGGCTCGTAGGAATGTCTGTAATAAGATGGTAGATCTTCTGAAGGTTGATTGACCTCTGTAAAATTCACCGGTGTGTTTCTTGTGGGTTTTTGGTGCTCTATTAGCTTTATTCAAAGACAAAAATGCCACAAGCTGAGTAGGTGAGGTTAAGGAATGGTGATGTCAGCAAGCTGTGGCTGTTTTCCATAAAGGAACAAAGTTTAAGTGTAGCCAGTTAATTTAACTCATGGTTTTTTGGATCAGGCTACTTTGTGAATGCCTAAGCATAGTTTTAATGCACTGGTTAAAGGGCAGGCAGTTCCTGATGCAACTTACTGTAACCTGGGGTTTTTGTTCCAATGTTCTCACTTTATCTGCTGTTCTCCATGTGCTTGTAGAGGTTTAGGGGTTGTGCTGTACTGCCTGATTCTGCTTCCAGCATTTTTAAGAAATACCTCTCTGGTGAGGAAAGTTCCCTATGGCATTGCTCTGTATGTAAAGAATGTGGTTTGCAGTCTCACGCAACCTTTTGATACTGCTGCCAACATGCTGGTTACTTTGTCAGAACTAGTTTATGTGAGTGCTTGGATTCTTGATAGGCAGGACCATTCAGAATGCGTGTGTTTTTGCCGGTGGTGGTCCTTTCTTCAGAACATGTATTAAGTGTTTGTTGAGTGTGAGTCCTTTAATGTGATCAGTTATAAGCAGATTTTGTTGTGCTGCTCTCCTCATAGCTACCAAACAAACATTTACAATAAGACTATGTCAAAATGGAGAATAAAATTAGGTGAAACAAGGAGAGACTACATGAAGAACTTACCAGTAGCAGGATCCCCAGAGAGTGATTTCCTACTCTTGAACCACTTTTAGATTTAGGAGAAGTGCAGGTCAAATTAAATCACTGTAAGAAGTCAGATTATGCTTTTTTTTTTGGCATAATAGTTTCATAGCACAGAGCTAGAATTTGGTAAACTCTTCTGCAGGTGCAGCACTGGTAAGTGAAGCTTAACGTTTCTTGTGCAGCTTCTTGGGCTAGTTGTACTTCAGAAGCAGTGTAGCCTTGTCCATGGCAGGGATCCCAAGACAGTTAAATCACTGAGGCAGATGTGAGTGGGCTCCGTGCAAGCGAGGAGCACAGTGAGCCATAGCGTGCTGTCCAGGAGTCCTTAGCTTGCTTGCTTGGCATGTAATCCAAACTGGTTGGAGCTGAAGCTGCACTGGCGTGTGGTCAGCTACAGCAGTGGCTCGGCAGGGCCCAGTGTGGCCAGCTCTGAGCTGGGCCTGACAGGCCAGGTGAGGGGACTTGGGCAGGGTCAGCTGGGAGCGACAGTGGTGAGGTAGGGCAGTTGCTCTTCCTTCGCCTCTTCCAGTGGCTCCAACTGTCAGGCTGGCTAAGGAGTTTCAGGGCAGCAGCAAAGCAGAGGTGGTTCCTTATGTTTCTGCTGCCTCCAGCTAAAAGAACGTGATTGATTGGGGCAGCTATTAAAGCTATTGAATTCATCTGGGAACAAGCAATCCTCTTGTGCAGGTGCCTCTGCCCCGTGTTCCCTGTGTGGTCCGTAGTTTCCTGTGTTAACTGTGTCTGTAGCTATTGCATAGGGCAGGCCAGCCTTTTAAGGTGTGTTAGCTTGGAGTGTTTGAGAAATTATTGCAACACATTAGCAGAGATTTGTTAAGTATTCTCAGTTCTCTTTGCTAATGACTAATAAGGTTTGCAAGTGTCTGGTGTGTGGTTTATTTTTTTTTTTTAGAATGTGCAACAAATTGAGTTTGGCATTACCGTTTTTCAGTCACATAAACTTCTAGTCTGGTTTGGTGGAAATTTTGCAAAACTAGTTCAGTGTTGATGTGTTTTAATTTTAGGGAAGAATACCAGTATTAGAGGGACTTTCTTCAATTATTTTTCTCTCTAAGGCCAATCTTATTTTAGTTGTAGACTTCTGAGTCTGTGGTATTAAGCATTGTGACTGGGGAATGAAGCCTTGTTCTATGGAAGTATAAAACCTTTGAGCTGGTTTTGCAGAACCTTCGCTATGTGTGTGCTTGAAAAAAAGTCCCAGGTGAAAGAAAGCTGTGTGCAAAGTGGTGTTTCTGTTCTGCTGTGGCTGCTCAAAAGGACTTTCATCTTCATTTGAACTCTTAGAGTAACATGGTGTGGATTATGTGACTTTGATGTAATATTTGTTCTTTGTCACCCTAGGGAAGAACAGTTATTATTGAACAAAGCTGGGGAAGTCCCAAAGTGACAAAAGACGGTGTGACAGTAGCAAAGGCAATTGACTTGAAAGACAAATACAAAAATATTGGAGCCAGGTTAGTTCAAGATGTTGCCAACAATACGAACGAAGAAGCAGGAGACGGTACCACTACTGCGACAGTGCTTGCACGTGCCATTGCCAAGGAAGGCTTTGAGAAGATCAGCAAAGGAGCTAATCCAGTAGAAATCAGGAGGGGTAATTTTTTTTTTTCCTCCTTGTTTTTAATGTTTAATCACTGTCCTTTTATTTTTCGTAGCCCAAATTTGACTGGCTTCCTGAATAAGTTGCCTTTTTTTGAAGCACCACATGAAGGTTTATATGAATGAAGAGCGATGTGTAGAGAACCTGCTGCTTTTTTCTGTTATGTTACTTACTCTGAACAGTTCTTCATTTTTCTAATAATTTTACTATTTTATATGCAGTTGCACGTTTAATTTCTCATAGGACTCAACTTAAAGCCATTTGTGCATTTAATTAATTTTTTTTAGTATATGAATTTACTGGTGCCATGTAAATAAATTTGCCATAAATTCCAATCATGACGGGAAGTATGTCACATGGATTCCAAAAAATGATCACTAGATAGACAAATGGCAACGTGGAACTAGAATTGCCAGTCACTTGTTTTTGAATGTGCAAGCTTGATGCATTTTTGCAATGTGGACTTCGGTTTGGAACTTCACTAGTTTGTGGAGGTTTTTTGCGTTTTTTTCTGTGCTGTGTACCTTGTTGTGTTCGCTCACAAATATCCTGTTCATCTTCACTTCAGGGGTGATGCTTGCAGTTGATGCTATCATAGCCGAACTGAAGAAACTGTCTAAACCTGTTACAACTCCAGAAGAAATTGCACAGGTAAAAAAACAAAAAAAAAACACACAAAAAACCCACGAACACAAAATATTTAAACCAAGTTTACATAGCTATTTTTCAGAAAAAGTTTTGTCGTCAGGTTTAACAGAGCCAGGCTGTGCGTATATGACACCTGAGTATTTTTTCTTTAGATTCAGAGTAGGTTTCATTGAATGATCTTTGTGATAACGCTTTCATTTTCTTGAGTTGTTTAAAGTTCCCAGTATTCTGCCTTCAACTACGCTGCTGGAAGTTATTCAGAAATAGGTAGTTTTTCTCATCTCCCAAGTTTCATTCTAAAATGTGGTCTTAAACCATAAGATTTGTGTACTGGGGAAGAACTGACGAGAACAAAGTGTTTGTGGGTGAGACGGGACAGCAGACTTCTGGGGGTGTTGTGAATCTGCTGTGAGAGGTTCAGGTTGAGGTGGATCCCCAGCTGGGTCTCAGGCACCAGCTGTATTTGCCTTCATGACAGATTTCTTCCCATGGCCACAGATTCAGGTGGTCTGGGTGTGCTGCACGAGCCCAGTGTGCAGAGTCTGGCCGTGCACTTGAGCTGACGGAGAGCTGTTAGCCTTTCTCATGGAGATCTTGGATGCCAGTGTGGATGTGCCAAAGTCAGCTGCCCTGTCGTGTCAGGAAATGTTAGAATTGAAAACGGTTGTTCTGATTTTCTTTACAAATCGCTTGCATTGTGAAATGAGATTAAATGGGTTGCTGTTTCAGGTTGCCACAATATCAGCAAATGGAGATCAGGAAATTGGCAATATAATCTCCGATGCAATGAAAAAAGTTGGACGAAAGGGTGTAATCACTGTTAAGGTAAGAACTGGCCAACATGCGGACCAAGTGCAGAGTGTCTCTTCTCCAGTTAGGGCTGACTTTTGTGACGTGATGTAGCCACTGCTGCTCACATATGGTATCCCACCATAATTCCTCCCTCCCAGCTCCTTTAGATAAGGGTTTGATCGCTGTTGCTTCTTACAGTCCTTTTCTTTTGAAAGGGGAAGCACATGAAACTGACGTGGTGCAGAGCCTTTAGCTCTGTTAGCATAGTATGCTAAAAATGTACCTGTGCTTTTGGTATTAAATAAGGGATCTTTAATGCTGGCTTGCTTTCATCTAAACAGGATGGAAAAACTCTGAATGATGAATTGGAAATCATTGAGGGTATGAAATTTGACAGAGGCTACATCTCTCCATACTTTATTAACACAACCAAAGGTGAGTTAACAATAACACGTGTCAGATACCTTGCAGTGGCTCTTGTAAGTTAGAAATAACGGTACCTTTTATAAAGACTTCACAGTCTGGTGCACTGCGTGCCATGGCAATAGCACAGTGCAGCCCTTCCCCATCAGAAACTTGGAATTCTTGCTAAAAACCTGTAGTCCGCTAAGTGTAGACAGTGTCCGTGCTAACATCAAGCTGGCCCTGCAATGCTCCAGAACAAGGTAGAATGAACAGTGGAGTCTTGGAGAAAACAATTTGTGTATCTCTTTTTTTTTTTTTCTTTTACACCATGGAAAAGTGCAACAGTTGCGCTAAAGCAGCTCCTTAAGTTTAAGAGAATGCTTGATACATTTTTCTAATCAGATTGTTCAGATAGTGTGTGTTGTTTCTGCAGGGCAGAAATGTGAATTCCAGGACGCTTATGTTTTAATCAGTGAAAAGAAAATTTCTAGCGTACAGTCCATAGTTCCAGCTCTTGAAATTGCCAATTCTCACCGCAAACCTTTGGTCATTATTGCTGAAGATGTTGATGGAGAAGCCCTCAGCACTCTAGTCTTGAACAGGTGAGGCTTAAAATCCATACTTGTAGAGAAATACTGCTTTTTCTCTGTGTGTGTTTTCATGCTTTTAGAGGAAGATGCACTTCTGTATGTATCTGAATTTGCTACAGTGTAGTACTGTTGTCTCTTCTCTTGCCAGTACCAAAGAAGTGGCAGCTCTTGCACGTAGCTGTACTTTGTATCAGTTTGGACAGAATTTCACTTGTTTCCTACCTACCTTTTTGAGCAAAACCAGCTCAGTTCACGAAGGTCTCTTTGTTTCCTTGTTAGATCTGTACTGAAATAATTGGGGTTTAATGATTAGGCTTGTTCTCTGAACACATGTGGAATGTTGCTCTCTGAATTCTTCTCTTCAGACTGAAGGTTGGTCTGCAGGTTGTTGCTGTAAAAGCACCAGGTTTTGGTGATAACAGGAAAAACCAGCTTAAGGATATGGCAATTGCTACTGGCGGTGCTGTAAGTAATGATGTTTTAATTGGCTTTTTGCTCTAAGAAATGCTAATGGTATTTAAGGAGGAAAAGAACATGTTTTTAGATCCATGGCTTGTATCTGCTGTGCTGCAGGCTGTGTCCTGTTCTTTCAAGAATGTAACAGTAACTCTAATGCTTCAATCTTTTTTTTTAAATATAGATATTGATAATTGCTGTATAACACAGCTCTGACCGACCAGAAGTAGTATGTCCTTTTAACTGACTGGAGTTACACACAACTTCCTCGCAGCACTAATGTTGTTAAGGGGAAGGGGGAACATCAAGGGAGTTTCTTAGAAATAGCAAAGCTTTCTTGCTGCCTTACAAAACGGATTGCCTCATAATTGCCCAGACTTAGTGTGGCACACATAATTCTTTTAAATGTTTGGAATAGACAGGATAACTTCCTGTTGTACCCAACTTCTCAGATAGTTGATGTGCTGATGGGTTGTACTGATGTCCCTTTATACTGCCTTTTTTTTTTTTTTACACACACTTCAAAATGATACCATGATACTGGGATCCAAAGGTGGTTGTTGGAATAAAACTTGGTGTTTAAGCTACATGGTGCACAGAGTAAGAGAACTGGCAAACTCTGTTCCGAAGTCAGTTTAGTGCTGATATTGGTAACTTGGCAAAATAGAAGGAAGACTGTAACACAACTCTACTTTCCAGGCACTTTGAATCTGTGAGTTATGTTAGTCATGAGGGAGAAGTCGGCAGCTCCCTTTTCCCTGAGGGCCAGTTTGTGAGATAGCGGCACACCTGGAGTCTGTTAGGAGAAGGGAGGAGTTTTGTTCAGCTTAGCTGCAGTAGTGTGATTATTTGGCACTGTTAGCCTGTTGTGTGTGTTCATGTGTCTATAAATAAAAAATTGATGTATGGAGGAGCTGTGAATTCCAACTTTTCACATAATGTGTTTCAGGTGTTTGGAGAAGAGGGTTTGACCCTAAATGTGGAAGACATTCAGCCTCATGACTTTGGTAAAGTTGGAGAGGTCATTGTGACAAAAGATGACACCATGCTTCTCAAGGGGAAGGGTGAAAAGGCCCAAATTGAAAAACGTATTCAAGAAATTATTGAACAGCTAGAAGTTACCACAAGTGACTATGAAAAAGAAAAACTGAATGAGCGATTGGCCAAACTCTCTGATGGAGTAGCAGTATTGAAGGTGAGAGGTTAAACTCCTTAGGAAAGTGGCGGTATCCGTCCTTTATTGCTAATCTGGGTTACTGCTGTGTGGTTGTCTCCTAATCTCGGCAGTTGGTGACTGTTAAATTTTGCAGCAGCAGTTCTGTAGCCAGCACTGCTCTCCCACCCGGGCTCCTTGCATGGACCTTGACGTGTGGCTTGCTTCGTGTAGGTTGGTGGCACAAGTGATGTTGAAGTGAATGAGAAGAAAGACAGAGTTACTGACGCTCTGAACGCGACCCGTGCTGCTGTAGAGGAAGGCATCGTTCCGGGTGGCGGCTGTGCGTTGCTTCGCTGCATTCCAGCATTAGATGCTTTAGCTCCAGCCAACGAAGATCAGAAAATTGGTAAGTAAATCACCTGAACGTGTGTGAGGAAGTGTTAAGAACAGACTTTCTTCTGTCCTGAGGCTTTACAAGATTAACTACAGATTACTTTCAGTGGGTTTGTTGTTTACTTGATCTTTAGAAGCCCATATCCCCCTGGTATGGTGGTCTCTGCTTTTCCAGCAGGAAGGGGCTTTCACTGCCTTCCTAACTTGGATGTGAAAGAACCAATAGCAATAAAGTGGCAGTACCTCCTGCAAGGAATTGCGAACCATTGAAGGAAGAGTTGGGTTGACTGTTGCAGCCATAAAATCTAAGAATGCCTAAGAGATTGTGTCACAGATCAAATGGAAAAAGGCTTTGTGCCGTGTTACAGCTCTTTGCTACCTTTTGCAGAAGTCAAACTAAAATGTGTGTGAACATGCTGCAATAATTTCACTTGTTGTCAAATGTCAAGGAGCAATGAACTTTTTTCCCCTGGAACAGATAAAAATAGCTTATGTTCTTGCTCAGAGGGCTCTCTTTTTGTATTGACCTCCAGCACATGAGTCCTGGCCTTGGCAACAGGAGCAGCATATGTAATACATAATTCTAAAAATAAGTAATTCTATGCGTGCTTTTTCTTATAGGCATTGAAATAATAAAGAGAACACTGAAAATCCCAGCAATGACTATTGCGAAGAATGCAGGTGTTGAAGGATCATTAATAGTTGAGAAAATCCTGCAGAGTCCATCGGAAGTTGGCTATGATGCAATGCTTGGGGACTTTGTAAATATGGTAGAAAAAGGAATCATAGACCCAACGAAGGTAACTTAAAATAGCCTTTAACTCTCAGCTTTCCTTCCTGCAGCTCATGTGATAGTCAGCAGGTATTAAGCTATTTCTTCCCTGTTTTTAGGTTGTGAGAACTGCTCTGATGGATGCTGCAGGGGTTGCATCCCTCTTATCAACAGCAGAAGCAGTGGTGACTGAAATTCCTAAAGAAGAAAAGGAGCCGGCAATGGGAGGAATGGGTGGGATGGGTGGAGGAATGGGAGGTGGCATGTTCTGAGTCCTGGGATAGGGAAGCATGGTGAACTGAGCTGTTTAAGACTGACAGTTCCGACTTGAAAAACTTCAGCTGTCAGTGCGAGAGGGTGGATAGTGACTGAAGCGAGGCTGGTGTTTAAAAGAATCACTGTAACCATCAGTTACTGGATTTCATTTAACACACGTGTAATTGTTTACAGTCATTGTCCATGCCTACAGATAATTTATTTTGTATTTTTTGAATAAAGACATTTGTACATTCCTGATAACTGGGTGCAAGATCCATCTACCAAGGTCCTGATTTAAACTTAAGGCACTGGATATTCTGTTTCAGAATTCATTGGTGCTTGCCAGTACTAGGAAGAACTTGGAAGCCACTGTGTGCGAGACTAGACAATTGTGTACAAAGTAGGCAAATATACAGTTATGTGACCTTTATGTAATAAAACAAGCTGCTCAAAAGTTACGAAAAGTATCACCTTATTCATCTGCACACAAAGCCATAGTCACGGGAGAACCCTGACAGCCTCCTGCTGCTTCTAAGATTTAATAGAAATCTGATACGTGTTTCCCTCCAGGAAACATTCCTTTGTCTAGGATGTTTCTCAAATAGAAGTGATTTTAGTTGGGGTAAAATACCTAAGCTGAACTGACGCTACAGTTCTTTGAAATATTAAACAATGCTATGAAAGTAAGGCACGTGCATGGACTTTATTTTGCCCTGTCTGTACTGTTTGTTTCATGTGCTGGAACAGGACTGGTGTGTCTTCCAGAGCTGTGGGAGGGCAAGTGCCCTGAGGGTAGGAAGCAGGTAAGTTCTCTTTGCTAAGAAAGAGTTACAGGATTTCAAATGTTTCTCTTGCTCAGGTGTAGTATGTGGTCACCTCCTTGCCTCAAGACTTGCAGTCTTGTCTTCCAGCTTTCTGGTAACAGGCTGAGGGATTTGGTTTGAATTACTTTGCACCAGATGCTGCTTTACCCTTAAAAATGACAGCTTTGCTTTACCACCTACTGCGTTCTTTGACCTGACACAGCTGAGAACATTGTGTAAAATCTTTTGTCTGCTTTTCAACTCTGCTTTCCAAACTTCAGAACAATGGTGTTCCCAAACTTGTCTATGTTTTTGCCTCTGTCTCAACAAACAAAATTGTTTTACCACTTCTCTGTGCTTTAAAACTGTCCTCTTAATCCAGCTGTCACTTTCCCCAGCTTCCTACCTTTAATAGCAACTATCCTTCATCAACAGGATCTGTGAAATTTCAATTGCTCTTTCTGGAAAAGCATCTAAATGGTCTGAAACTAGTCTAAATTGTCCTGAAACAGGCTTTTCTATGTTATTTAATACACTATTCTGTAGTAACCATGTGGATTATGGACACTTTGGAGAAAGGTCCAGCTTAAACACCTGACCTGAAGCTTTACCTAATTTCAGTATGGGGAATCTGGTAATTCAAGGCAGCATAGAGACAGGATTTAAAATCTGTTCAAACCTATTCACTTACATTTCTTTAGAGACTGGAAAGAGACTATTAATGTCAGGAATAGAACTACTGAAAATGAATTTAATCAAGACAGCTGGTACCATCATAATGGGACTGATAATTAAATGGTAGTATGTGAGTGAAATGAAACTTGGAACAAAGGTTTAGCTCTGTATTGTTGCTTTTTAAAGACAACTGGCCTTGGTTGTGCTAGTCTGCAGTAACTGGAGGACAGCTTGTTCCCTTCTGGGGAGGACAGCACTGCCGTACAGAACATTGTGCATCTATGCCCTAGCCCTCAAAGAGGTAATGCTCCCTGACAGCTGAGAACCCCTGGCTACAGCTGAAACTGCTGCCCTCAGCAGTTTAATTTCTGAAAACTCAAGTGTGGAGGCTGTGTTGTTTTTTCTGGTGTTGTTGCTGGTCAGAATTCAACAGTGGCTGGAGGCTCCTGACTTGCCCTTGTAATTCACTTGGATTAGAAGCACCTGCTGCTTGGTGCTTGACAAACTGTTCCATGCTCCCCAAAGCCAGAATGTCCGTTTCCCTTTGCTTGGCCAGAGTTGATGCTGTTAAGTCACATTCACACTACTAATAACTTAAACTTGCGTTAACATGTTACAATACCGAAAAAAACCCACAAGCTTGGATAAGGCAGAACTTACACTGTGATTACACAAACCCTTTGGCGAGTTAATAAATGGCAGCCTGAGATATCTTGTGTTACAGTAGCTGCCAACTGGTACTGATAACACTCGTAAGTTGCACTTGATGGCAGCTCGAATACTCTATATACATCTAGCTGAGCAGGTGTGTGTTGTGCAGTATAAAGTCACACACAAAGCTCAGATATGAAATAGATGCCCCAAAAGAGGAGCCTGCACCTCTTGTACAAATGAAGTGTACAAACAAGTTTGTAACGGAGGCTGTTACAATTTCCCTTTTACGTTTGATGAACTTCATGAAGCATTAGCTCCCGAGGTATGCTTGTTTCTGGGCCGTGGAGCTTGGATGCTCGTCTTTCAAAGGCAGCTACCATCTGCTTTACCACTTCATCAAAAAATAGCGTAGCGAGTTTTGAGTGTAGAAGTGAACGAAATTCAAAAGAAACCTGTTTAAGAAAAGAGAGAAGAACTGTTTTTCCTGTTGTGGTAAAATGCTGCTATAAACAGACAACTTCATTAAAGATCTTCAGTTGGTCTGCAAGTAAGCTGTGGGAGAAAGAACAGTTAGAACAGAACTACAGATGAGTGTGTGAAGAAAAGCCCTACTCTTGGTCAGAGGACTGTCTCCCTGGCCATTTCAATTAGAATAATTGTTCAGTTCTCTGAAGTAATCATTTTCAATCATTTCCATTTATCTAAACTAACTGTATTTTACTTAATAAAGGATGCATCACAAAACATAAGTAAAAGGCTTGAGATAATAAACTGTCAACCAACAATAACTTCAGCTACTTTGTGCACAGAATTCACCTGTGGGACAAAAGTTGTCTGAAGAAAATCCTGCACGGCAAGACGGCAGACTTAGAAGTAAGCTGGAGCAAACCCAAGAGGCATTTAAAAGCAGCTTGAAATAGCCACCTGTTAAATACCAACACTAAACCAGTTTTTCCATCTTGGTAGCTGTGGTTACAGCATGTTCAGACAAGAGCAATTTACTGACTAAAGCTACAAGTCTGTCTGTGTGTGCTGTTATCTCCTACCTGGACACCTCCCGCCCTTGGCCTTCGCTGTCCTGACACAGGCGGCCAATGTCACAGTACAGACATACTGGCCAAGTCCCCTGAACTAAGCCCTTGGCCACCTGCTGCAGCGCTCAGGGCTTAACTTCTAGGTTTTCTTTTAGGTCACTGAATCTTGCAGTTAAACTGAAGCTACTAGTAGCAGTTATGGCAGGGTGAAGGGATTTTGTTTTCTCTCTCCACCCTCAGAAGAAAAGGCTGCTTTTATGTCTAACAGCCTTCAACGAACACTTTTGTGCTGTTCTGGCCTTTGGTCTAATTAAGTAACGTTCCCCTAAGGCTATAGAATCGCATTGTTTTGGAATACACACCTTCCCAAAACAATTCCAGCACTTTCAGGAAAAGAAACAAGTTGCGCTTCTGTGATTTTATCATCACTCCTGCTACAGCATGTTTTTTGGGTTGAGATCTAAGTATTTTTGTCATTCCTGAGAGAAGCTGCACTTGCTCCATTTGGTATTTAACCTGCTGATTTCTTAAGTTGGTTATGAGTAATGCCTATTAACTGGAAACAGTAGCAGAGAAGTAATTAAACTACTTCAACTGGAAGCCAGGTGTAGCTTCATCTACATTTGCCTGACCTCAAGCACCAGTAAAATTGACGTGCCTTTAAAAAGTCAAGACAGTTGTCATACAGAGTTCTGCGGAGCAGGGATGAGTTTGGCGTCACGTTCCGTAACTACGTAAAAACTTGAGGTACAGTATACATTTACAAAGTTTGCAGGTGGCAAGAACGGTGGTGCTTCAATCTATATACCAAATCATTTAAGAGCTGAAACCAAACTAGAAAAGTTCCCTGTTGTATGCATATGTCTCCTGGAATCAGGCTGGCAAAACAGGACACAGTAGCTTGTGGGGACCAGCGTAACCTAAAACTCAAATTATGTTTCCTGAAGCAGAAGAGCATTCTTCAAATCAAAGCTCTCTCTTGAATATTTGTAATTGCACAGTATGTTTGACAAGTTTGTTGTGGGATGCTTATCGTCACTATCTGCACAGGCCCGGAGGCAAAGCAACTGGGCAGGTCAGGAACTGGCAAAGGTTGGAGTCCTTAAGGACTTGCCTTGGCGAGGCAGCCCCCTGCTCAGCTGGCTGCCTTTGCCTCCACTACCTCGAAATGGGGTAAGCAGTAAGAAGGATCTAAAGTGTTTCCCCAAGAAAGTGAAAAATACCATTTTAAGTCTGGTTTTGACTCCTTTTAACTGAAGTTCTTGACCTGAAATGTCAACAGGTGGCTTTAGTATTCGGGGGGGGGTGGGGGGTGTCCTCACAGACTCAGTATTTAGATTTAGGGTTTAAACACTTGCCTAATTCAAGTTTTCTCAACTGATATATGGCTTAGGTTAAAAGCTGGCTTATGTACTGGTTAGCAGCAGGAACAAGGAATTATTTGCCTGGAGAAATGGAAATACCATGAGCAAATAACATGCAAACATGGTTGGTGAATCCCATGAGAAATGGGGTTTTTTTCAGTGCTTATAGATTAATTTTTACTGTTGAACTGTATGAAGTGCAATACAGCAATAAGCTGAAAGTTATTAACCCAAGGAGATTAACCTCCTAGTTTACAAATACTCCAAAAGCTCTTTTAAAGAAGGTAATTTTTAAAGCAGAGTATCCCAGTAGATGGCAGCAGGATCAACCCATTTCTGTGTATTTTTTGTAGCCTGTTCTGAATCCAGCTTAGTTACGTGCTCAGTGCAACACCTACTCTTAACACTGTAAAACGTAAGAAAAAAAAATGTGATGACAGACTAAACAGACAAAATGGAAAAGCAATAACTTGATTGGAAAACAACTTGTCTAGGAGTAACAGGCTAAACCAGATACTGGATTTACAGAGCAAGAGTTTTGAGCTGCAGTGATATCCCATCATAGAGTAGAAACACAGCAAAAAATCTATTATACTAATATTACAGAAGGAAGGAGTAAGACTTAAGATACATGAAAGACTAAAATTAGAAGCCAAGAAATTAAATTGACCAAACTGCAGGCCAAGCAGGACAGATGGGGGAATACCTACTTTCTGGTACTAAGAGTACCTAGGCTGCAGAGTAATTACAGGAAATAGCAAGGTAGGTTTAGCATTTCTCCATCTGTATTTGACTGTCGAAAAACTTCAGCATGTTTAGATGGAATGGTGAGATATACCAACTCCTAGACTGTTTCGTGGTGTGCGCATACCTCACAGAAGACTGCTGTCTCTGAAGCTGCTGTAGTGGTTTCCATGTGGTAAAGCTTGCAAAAATTTTTTTGGATAGTAGTGACTAAAACTAACTTGTTTTCTGTGTGTATATGGTTTTTTTTTAAAAAAAAATAGAACCAGGCATTAAAAGAAAAAAGAGAAGTACAGTTGGAAGATACTGTTTCTATGCCCTGTTTCTAGCATGCAGTACTTACTGAAAAATCCAATGTACATGTCCTTGGGTAACCAGGGATACCTGGGCTGAAACGCCATACTGTTTCCAAGTGATTAAATAGTTTTCCATCTGTGCAGGATGCCTAAAATAAAGTTTAAAAAGTCAAGCTACAATTAGACTTTTGCAGATAGGACAAATTGGTATCACTGAAGTTTGCATTTGCGTTTTGTTAGTCAGTGAAGGTCATGGCATAGTTAAAATTATTCCTATAGTGCAGCCAGCATGAGATCCCGTTTGCACAAAGGCACTTACGGCAAAATAACTGAATTCCTTTTAAGGGAGAAGAAGAATTTTTGTGTTGGGAGTCATGAAACAGATCTCTAGCATGATACATAAAACACCAAAATTATGCTATATACCAGCACTCTGAACAACATTGCTTTAAGCAAAAGATGTGGACGTTTACTGGGTTTATCTACTTTTTTTTTTTCCACTACACGTACAGAATGTTTTATATACTGATATAGAGACTGGTGGTCCTGGGCTACAGGAATGCTTAGCATCAAAACAAACCTGATTGAAGACAAACTCCAAACATCATCTGCCACAAGACACTACTGTGATCAAGAGCTACCGTAAAGTCAGTAAGACTATACACTCAAGTTCAAAGTCAGCTTATACCTTGCCTTTTAGTTACCGGCAAGCCATATTTAACTAACATTCCAGGAATGCTTCCATACAATCCTCCTTTAAAACAACAAAGTATTTGCAGTAGTTGGCTTCATAGTTTTCATGACAATAGGGCGCTTGTTTTCACTGATTTTGCTTTTAGCACATAGAGCTAATTTTGTGTGGCTATAATAGAAAAAGATTGAAAGACACATACTTCAAAATCATCTAGATACAGAAATTCCAAGTCAATTGAGATGATGTAACTTTTTTTAACTCTTTTTTTACAAGTTCTTACTGTTACCACTGCTCCAACAAGATTACCCGTGATGAACAGGTGTTGCTTGTGGTTTGAAAGCCGTGGTGAGGTCAGCCATCTCAAAAACTAATCATCAGCATAAAAATACCTACGTTTTCCTGCCCTGGAATAAGACGCAGTGCCTTGCTACTTCTTCAGAAAGGAGAGCAGCAGAAAGAAGATTAGACACAAAGAGCTGGGCTTGCTTTTCCTGCTGCTGCCAAAAGGGCAGGAAGAATGGGAAAATTGCCAGTGTGTCCCCCTTGCTCCCAACCTATAAGTAGCAAACTCACTCCGTGCCTTCCTCTGCGGCAAGACCTGCTGCTACCAGCCTGATTTTTTCCATTGCTCGAGCACTGTTGCCATAAGCAGCAAACCCGTGCTCATTTTGTTGCCACCAGTAGCCTGCTATGCTACACCACCACGCAAGCTGCCTTTGCCCAGAGTTATTTCTGAGGACAGTGAAGTAGTCCAAACACACAGTCGCTTCTCTAGAAATGTTCCTACAGTCACATGAACAAGATGTAAACTTCCAGGAAAAATAATCTCAGCAGGGAAAACACTAGTAAGTCTAGAAGGAGGAAATGTAAAGAAAAACTTCTCCTCACCACTGTCAGGTCTTTTCTGAGACAAGAAACCCTCTTTGGAGTGAAACAGAGGGAAAAAGAGTTGGTAAGCCAATCTGATAGCTACGTGAAAGGAAAAAGCCAGTCTCGTCAGGGAAGAGTAGAAAGGGAAAGCAGCCAGCATGTAAAATGCAGGTTTTTCCATCGTAGCTGTTCAACTTTCTTAATAAAGGGAGAAAGATAGGGTTTTTTGTTTCTTTCCAGAATCAGTAAGTACCTTGATTAAAGGCACTTTGTGTATTCCCTTTCCAATTCATGTCTCCTCTGTACTTAAACCCTGTTTCTGTTTTGAGTGGTGTCTCTTAAGAGGAAGCCTAGAAAAAAAAAGTGAAATAAGATATCCAAACAATTATCTAGAACAGTAATTCCACTAGTTACTCAAAAAAATACTCGAGATCTGCCACATGAAAGGAGAGGCAGTTTTGCTACAAGAAATCTGTTCTGAGCTGTTCCTAACTAAACTAGATTCGAAACATATAAAGCAAACTAGTCAGAAGATCCAGATGTTGTTTAAAATTTCCCTCTTGACGTTTTTAATTATTGCTCTTGAAAAGCTGAAAGGAGAAGTACAACTCCTCCTCTACTAAACCACTTAATTCTAAAAAATGGACTTTAAATCTACTCTTCTGTCTTCTCATCAATACACTGAATAACAAGTTCTTCAGCAGATCCTACACTTAAAATTAAGACTTCTCCTATTAGCTAGGTAAAATTGTCAGAAGAAAAGTAATGACAGATACCAATTTTGCTAAGGCACCAGAAGCTACAGTTGTCAAGGACAACTTTTAAATCAGTATTAATTTTGCATTTAGAGAGGCTTGGACAAAATTTTAACAAAACCAAACAAAAATGGTGTATCTTCATTAATGGCTGCCAGTTTCTCCAGCAAAAGGAAATCAAAAAGCAATTCCTCCCCCTCCTTATTTTGCAGCTTATGTTTTAAAAGTACATTCAAATTCTCTCCAGTTAACCTAAGTCTTTAAACAAAAGCAACTCAAAGCACTTCAGCATTGATTGTTTTTGAAGCACTAGTGAATTATTCCAATTTTAACAAACAAGTTATGGAAAGTTACAGCTAAGAAAAGAAAAAAAAAAGAGTTACCTTAACTAAATGTGGTCTCACGAGGGTAACAACTGATGTGTACCGCTCCACTACAGGAGGGAATCCTATTTCTAGCTGTGCTTTGCAGTATCCAGAGCGCTTCGATAATATATCTGACCTTTTACACCAAGGAACAAATAGTTTGTAATTCTCCACAACAGCAACAACTTCATACATTTCCTGCATAGAATATCTGGAAACAGAAACATGAACATTAGTTACAAGGTATTTTAACTTCAAATTCAGTATTAGAAAGTTTCAAAGATGGTATAAATGGCAGTTTGGAAGGTGAGCATACAGTCAACTGAAAGCACTACCACTGTTTTTGGAAATTAAAAAGTGGGGGTCTGGGAAAGTAATAAACTGGTAAGTCTTTGCATAAATATGTGAAACGTCACAAAACATCCAGCAGCAAAGTTAGTGAACAGTGAACCTGGTGTCTGCTACTTTCTGCAATATCAGGTAAATACACACGCATTTCAAATGGAAAAATAGTTTTTCCAGCACAGTTGTGTCTTCATTTAGGTAGATCTTAGACATTCCACATAAGTATCTATGCTTAAGGGCTACCAAGATAAGGTATATCAAAACTAAAGTACTTTTTTCATAACGTTTAAATAGCGGAATGTTACTTTCTTTATTTTAGCCCAAATGAAAAAGCTTAATTAAAACAGACATGCAATGGAAAAACCTCACAGCATCACCGAATGGCTGAGGTTGGAAGGGAGCCCTGGAGGTCACCTTGTTCAACTGCCCTGCTCAAGCAGGATAGTGAATTCATGTGAAAGAACATGATGGCAACATCTTAGTTGACTCTATGGCAACATGGCAGTGTACTACATAGCTATGGTTTTTAATTTTAGTTCTGACTCAGAAAAGAATTGAAGCACATGCTTAATTCCATCTGTATTTCAAATGAAGCATATGTTCAACAGTACTTGACAGTGAGTACTATTGGACGAAGGCTCTTTTTAAGCGACTATGCAAAATCTTTTGCAGTTCAAGAACTATCACATAACTGAGTGTTAAGCACAGTAAAAAAAATTATGCCAATAAACAAATAGTTCATATTACTGTGAACCAGAGACAAATCTCAGTCTCATCAAATTAACTGGAATTTTCCCACTAGCTTTAAGGCAAACAGGATTTCAAAATCTTTTTCTATGTGCCTAAGTTTCTTCATCACACAACTAATTATTTTCGTTCTTTCTTTAAAAGAAGAAAAACTCGAGGAGTGAGAAGTACAACATAAGGTAAGTGCAAGCATTAGCACGTATGTGGGACAGAAGGGAACAAACGGAGAGTTTCCACACCTGTTGGTTTATTCCCATTTCAGCAGATGAAACTAAGCATATTCTTCCCTTTCACAGTTGTGGGGTTTTTTTGTCATGGAATAGAAGAATTATTTCTGTTGTTTCTTTCTGTGGGGCAAGAGGTTTGGGTTCCTGCCTTTTTTATACTCAATTTCAGACTGGAAAAGCCTGATCTCTAAAAATTCTGAAAGTCAAAACTCCTTCCTAGTCTCTAATTGGGCAGAGTCATAGCGGCATGTGTCTTCAGGGATGCTCAGTCTTTGAACTTCTAGTGTTTTGGGTTAATGACAGCAAACACAAAATTGGTAAGCATACAAAGTCTCTTTCCACATGTCTATACAAACCCTATAATTCTTCTTTCAGAATATTCTTTTCTTTTATTTACTAGTGGTGCAGCAATGTTGAAGAAAGTTCTTGAAAAGGTATGGCTCGTTACAGGTACTTGCAAAGTAGAAATTCTGGTCATCAGAATACCACAAGAAGCCAAGTGCCTGCAACAGTGAAAACGCTTTTAGATGTGTTTCATATCAGCAAAATAAATAACACATTCAGGTGAGACAAACAATCTATTGTATAACATTCCAGAAAACGTCAGATTCAGATGGAAAAACAAGGGCTTGTAACAGTATAGAAACCATTAAGAACACAAGGGGGATTCCCCCCCTCCTTAGGAGAAACTAAAAATAGCCCCTAGTCACAAGAAAAGTAACTGGCAGAGTAAAATACAAAGGCCTCATTAAATGTTGACTGTACAAGCCTCATATGCACCTAATTTGCAGAACAAGCTTTCTTAATAGCAAAATCAAGGAAGAGAAGGAGGTTCCACTTGGAGAGACCAAGCTGAACTCTGCTATAATCCCTCCGCTGCCATCCTTCTCTCAAGAGGACAGCTTCATTTTGAGAGTCCTTTCAGAAAGTGCACTGCTTACCCAGCTTTCAAAACTTCCTTCAGAAAAAAATCATGTAAAACCTTGGACGCAGTGTTTTCATAAATAAAACTTAACAAATTACTTTCCAAAATGCTAGTAATTCTAAGATTGCACTTCAGTGTTCTCTGTCTACATTGAAATCTAACAAATATTCATTGTGACTAACAGGTCTGTTCTGCTGAATTACTGATTTTGCCTAGATCGAGTCAGCTCAGATGCAAAATGCTACCTCAGAAGGTAAAAATGCCACTGTTGTTTGCTGTCAGTGATTCTACAAACATAAGCTAAAGAGCAACCTAGGTCTTTTACCGTCCTTTCTCCAATTAAACAATCAGGACTGTACTTCTGGATTCAGTCAAAAATGGAACCAACCTTCCTCACTTAGCATTAGGCTTGTTTGGTTGTTTTGGTGGTTTTTAAACACAATGAACAGATAGATGCGGTTTTTTACTAACCACAAAAGTAGTCTAGCAAATTACAGTTACCAATTTTAAACAATTGAAGTTATTATTAACATGTTCTTTAAAATCAACATAAAACTTTGAATTCTAAAGAAACACAGTAATAACCTGGGACTGACCACATTAGTGTATATGGTCACTGTATTAGGAGATAGACAAATGATAAATTGGTATCGAGTTTAGAGGAAAATAATAATCAGCAGCTGACTAGAAACAATCTGTACAGACTTTAAAAAAAGAAATAAGCAACTGATACAAAGCAAGATGACTGACAACACAGGTTGTAATCACTGCAGTTGAAAAGGAATTACTTAAGATGGGAGAGAGGTATGGTGTCAAAATTAAGAAAGAATAGGTCCACTTTAAAAGTCTTCAGACAACAAACTCCGCCAGTGTTTGCAGTTGTACCTCAAGGGACTGGGACATGGCCTGTTTTTTTTCCACACACACTGGACCAGACTGTTAAGGCAAAGCGCTGCTTTGACAGAAACCCTGGAAGGGTGCCAGTACCATTGTAGCTGCCTCAACCAGATTCTTAGAAAGTGTTCAAATGTTTGGACCAGACCTCATTCTGGAGAGCTAACTGAAATTACTTTCTCCACCCAGGGCTACATACAGTACACAGCCCAAACCAGCTGCCAGGTTTCTACTCTTGGTTTGTTTTTTCTACTGTAATGCCATGGCAGTATATTGTTTCACATAGTTTTATCTAGAGTTGTTTCTGCTACAAGGCTGAAAAACAATCTCTACAAACGGTCTTTTAGCTGCTGTAAGACAATGTCCTTTTCACAACTATATTGCCATTCGAGGAAGGCGAGGTTAGGAGAGATTATAACGCTAATAAACATGGTGAGACTTCATCTCTCTCCCAATTTTATCTGAAGAAAAACAGAAAACAGATGCTACGAGAACGTGCCAGGCTCGGTCGCAGTCCAGGAAAGCACACCTCATCAAGAAATCACAAAAGCACAGATTTCAGTGGACTGTCACCCATGTTTTTGCGAACCTGATCAAGGCCGCGGCAGAAAAGCCACGTTCCTGCTGAAGCTCAGACACACCTACCACCTCTGTACTTCTCCCCTGACAGTAATACAGCCATACCCACTGACACTGCTCCTCCTGGCATCCTTCAATTCCTGCCACTCGCTGCTTTCTCCCTAAACGTTTGGGCACTGGCTGCTGTATCACCTGCCTTCCATGACCTGGCAACGAAGCATTTACTGGTGTATGGTACACACACGTAAGTGATGCATAGTCAGTGACTGTTTTTACTCGCTACAAAATTTTCTAAGCCTAAAGATTAACACTTTTTCAAAAAAACGGATCTCAAACTCCTGACTATAAAGACTGAAATCAGCAGTAAGAACAACCCAGAGCAATTGTGTTTACTGTTATCCCAAGTGTTACTTCCATAAGGTTAGTGACATTGTTTATGGTCTGCGAGACATGAGTTGATCTCATTCAAATTCTTTCTCGACAAGCTGTTCACATCCCAATAAATGAGCAAATGTCCTCGTTAGCATCTCAGTCCGAATAAGCACAAGAGACTAATTTACCACTTGAGTCCTTGAAGTCTGCTACTCAGCACAGTAAGGGGTCTGCCGAGCTGACAGCAGGTACGGAAAGTGCACCAGTGACAACTGCAAGACCTGAAAGCAAACCCAGCTTCAAGGCTGCAAATAATACAGCACCGCTTTGGATCCAGCTCATGCTTGCCTAAAACCAGCTGCCAAGATTCTTGCAGCTTACACTAGAAACATTTTCAAACTTAGTTTGTAACTAGTTACTTAATGAGTTTCCTTATAACACTGAACACCCTTCCCAGTAACTGATTTTGCCCTCAAGACGCTAAGAAATTACTTAAAAAAAATAGCTGTTTTTTTTTTTACCAGGATTGAACTATTTTAATATTGCAAACACATCCTAAAGATTAAAACGCAAAGGACATACAGAAAGAAACGTGGTCCAAGTAAGATGACATCGTATCACTGCACAGTAACAATTATGACAAATGACTGCTCAAAATTTGACATCACGAACCAATCTATTCCATTTTTCAGTGTTTTTATGAGAATGACAGCAAGACTTTGAATTTATCAAAGAAACACAGCAGCACTGCTGTAAGAGTACTAACAGGCAAAACTTTTTTTTCTCTCAAGATTTTTAAATTGCACTCTCCTCTGCTTGTTCTTTTTCTTCCAGTTACAAGATCAGCTCTTCTCCCAAAGCATATTTTGTTTCTCAAGTTGTTCCAGCCAGCCTTGCACGCGATCGGGGATAGGGAACTTGTTGCATTATCTGAAGTGGAAAACATCTGGGCGTTTCGCTCAGTTTTTCATTTCTTTTACGGATTGCTCAAAGCTATGCAACTGGCTCAGGCAAAGAAGAGGCAAGTTCACAATCTGAAAATCGTTTGTTCTCTGCATCCGCACTGGCCGCGCTGAAAGGAGCCAACAGGTACCGAAGCCGAGGGCACCTCAGCGGCCGCCGCGGAGCGCAGAGCCGGAGGGGACTCGGGAATACCTTCCCTCTCCCCTTCCCCAAAGCCACAGGCTTCTCTCCGGGGCAGCACCGGGCAGCGCCACGCTCCCCCGGCGGGGACGAGCCGGGCAGGGGCTCGCCCAGCACCGCCCCATGGGCTGCAGGGCGGCCGGCAGCGTTCATGCTGGAGCGTACGGAGGGACCCGCGCGCCTCAGGCGGCCCCGTCCCGCCCCCGAGCCCAGCCGCGGCCGCGGCGCCCCAAGGCTACAGCGGGGCCGCCCGCGGGGCGGAAGGGAGCCGGGTCGGCCGGGCGCGCCGAGAGGCGGTGCGGCGGCGGGGCCCCGGGACGGCACGCCGCCCGCCGCGGCGCGGCCCTGGCTGTCACCCCCGCGGCCGCTCCGCCTCGCCCCGCGTACCTGGCAGCGGCCGTGCACGGCGGCGGGGCGGCGGCGAGCCCCCCGGCCAGCGCCCTACCGAGCGCCCGACCGCTCCGCGCCATCCCGGGCCCCGCTCCTCGCCGGCTGCCCCGCCCGCCCCCGCGCGCTGCCTAACGGCCGCCCGCGCAAAGCCGCGCCCCCGCGGCACGGCCAACCGCCTATCGCCGCTCGCGGGCCCGCGTCACGCGCCGCGGGGCGCCGGGGGGGCGCGCGCAGTCACGAGACAGCTCGGGCTCGCGCGGGGGGGTGGGAGGGGGAAGGGAGAGGCCGTTCGCCTGATTGGCCCGGCGGCGCGCGAACCCCGCGCACGGCTATAATTGGGCTTGTGCGCGCGGCGTGCGCCCCGCAGAGCCGGGGGGGCCGGCGGTGAGAGCCGCGGGGCGGCCCCGCCCCTGCCCCGCCTCCCCGGCGGCGCGCGTCACCGCGGAGGGAGGGGGCCGCCCCACGGGGGTCGGAGCGGCGCGGCTGCCCGCGAAAACGGCCGCGCGCTGCGAGCCCCCCGCATCCCTCTGCGGGTGGGGCGGCAGGAGCTCGCGGAGCAGCCGGTAAGAGCCCTCCGCGGTGGGGGCGGTACCGAAGGGCTCCTCGGCACCCCCCGCCGGGCGAGCGGCGGGCGGGGCCTTGCCGCTCCGTGCGGGGCACGCGCGTGTCCCCCGCACCGCCGCACTGTCCTTCAGCGGAGCGCTGCTCGCGCGGATGTGTGTGCATAGAATTCATAGAATCATAGAATCGTAGAATGGTTTGGGTTGGAAGGGACCTTAAAGATCATCTAGTTCCAACCCCCCTGCCAGGGGCAGGGAAATCCTTCACTACACCAGGTTGCCCAAAGCCTCATCTAACCTGGCCTTGAACACCTCCAGGGACAGGGATGGGGCATCCACAACTTCTCTGGGCAACCTGTTCCAGTGCCTCAGTTGAGAGAGTTGGGGCTGTTCAGCCTGGAGAAGAGAAGGCTCTGGGGTGATCTTATTGCAGCCTTCCAGTACCTAAAGGGGGCCTACAGGAAAGCTGGAGAGGGACTGTTTACAAGGCTGTGTAGTGATAGGACAAGGGGCAATGGCTTTAAACTGAAAGAGGGGAGATTTAGATTAGATATAAGGAAGAAATTCTTTACATTGAGGGTGGTGAGGTACTGGAACAGGTTGCCCAGAGAAGTTGGAGATGCCCTATCCCTGGAGGTGTTCAAGGCCAGGTTGGATGAGGCTTTGGGCAACCTGGTGTAGTGGAGGGTGTTCCTGCCCATGGCAGGGGGGTTGGAACTAGATGATCTTTGAGGTCCCTTCCAACCCAAACCATTCTATGATTCTATGAAAGTCAGAAATGCAAGAAAACCAAAAGCCCAAATCCTTATTACTAATCTCATCTGTGTGTTTTGCCACTTCCATTAAAGCTGCTCTTTTTTGCTGGCATTTGTGTTTGCCATGGGAGCATATCTGTTGTTCCACCTTGCTTCTGTGGATCAGGAATTATGTTTTTGGCAGTTGGATGTCTTTCAGCATTTAGAATAACTGAAGGAGCAAGTGTTGAGAAGCACAAGGTGATGGATGTCTGAGGGAACTCTGAGGTTATTTGCTTTAGCTTTTTTCCTTGGTAGGCTCAGAAATACAGTCCTTGTGCCTTGCTTGATATCTGATGTTGGAAAAGGGATTTGCATTTACTATCTTTGACAGGAAGAGCAGCCCAAATTAATATTTAACACCAGAGAGATGCAAGATGTTTCTGATACACCAGAAAGAACAGTGCTGTATGGCCAAAAATATTTTTTTTTTCTTCTGAATGCTCTTTTTGTAATGCCACCATCAAGAGAAAAGATTCAGTTTAAATCTAATTATGAGGTTTATACTATTTTAAAAACATTTCAGAATTTTAAGGAATTTTGCCTCATCTAAAATTGGGTGTCTCTCGGACACTTAAAAGTGTCCTTAAAATTCTTCAATGTTTTTAAAATATTATAATCTATAAATGAGTTTTGAATAATACTTGCCATTGAAATACCTCAAAATTGTAAGTCTCACAACCATACATTTAGGCTGAGAGAGATCCTATTGAGAGATATCTACAAACATAGGTGATGATTAAGTTGCTCGTTACAGGATCTGCAAATGATGCAGGTAGGAATTAAGGGTAGATTTACTATTTCACACCTAAGTGGATTAATCAAGAGTTATAATATAAAATCAAGAGGATTTTCTTGGTGTTCATACAGCACCAGTGAACGGGGTGTTGCTGGCATAGCAATAATTAAAAGTCTTTGGCTGTAAACCTGTTGTGCAAAGGCTTAGACTTGTTACACCTTCACAAGATTTTAGCGGGCCTGTAAATCCAAGAAAGGTTGAAACCTCAGTGCGAACTCACTTGTGGCCAGTTTTGAAATCCAGCTGCTCTGTTTGTACCTTGTCCCGCTTCCAAACTGATACAGGCTGTACTGATTTAACGGCTAAGGAAGAACACGATCAGCACTAAACCACCTGGACACCATCCTCACAGGCTGGGGAGGATCGTTGCTCAAGGAAAGCTGTGTCTTTTGCTTCTCCATGGGGCTGGCAAAGTCCTTACCCAGCCGCCCTCCCCCTGCCAGCCCTGGGGTGCTGTGCCAGCTGTGTGTGACACAGGCCTCCTGTGGGCCTGAAGCCTCGTTCCTCTAGAGGGAAAATCTGCAAAAAGATCCTCAGACTCCTCCAAGGGAACTCACAGAACTGTAGGAGCACAGGTGACTGCCCCATCCCCTCTTTCATTTCTGTTCATCAGCCTGTCCTCACCAGTAGTGACAGACGAAGTGAGGGTGGTTTGCGTTCAGGCTACACACGTACCTACTGTGCTGCAAAACACAGAGCAGCCCTCAGTCAAACTCCTCAAAAAACTTTATCACCCAAAGTGTGGGTTTTTAACTCATTGGCTTTTCATTGAGAGAAAGGATCCTTTCGACCTTACTACTTCTTGACATCAGAAGAAAAATGGGACTAGAAGAGATTTTCTTTTGTGCTTTTTTTTTTTTTTTGTGTAAGAAACTTTAATTTTCTATGGAGCTGAAACATAGCTACTGCTGTTAAGTATTTCCTCTCTTTGAGTTAAGAATTTTTGCCCTTATCTTTACTAAAATGTCAGTAAACTGTCCCTGGCACATGAAGCTCACTAAGCACAGCCCTGGGGTAAATTGAAGGACTGGGAGTTTAGACCAGGTTTGTGGCTTTTTGCATAATGTCAACTCATTGTGCAATTCTTTATAGCATTGGGTGTGAGGAAAAAATGGAATACAAATAAAAAGGATTTTTTGGAAGGATCAGCAGGAGGGTTTAGTCAGAAGCATCACTTCTTTGAGTGAACCAGTGACAGAAACTTCTACTGGCACAATAGACAGGGTCAATCAAGGACAAGCAAAGTGGCTGGATACATCTTTCAGCAGCAGTGCCAGCTACTGATAGATTAAGCTGGCCATGAAATTGGACCTGAATCTGTTACGTAAAGCAGGACCTCACAGGTCTGTAACATAGGTATGATTCCAGATTGGCAAAGCTTCTGGGCTCTTAAATCCAAACTGTTTCCCGTCCATACAGAAATCTCCGTGAAGTGATGTACATGTGTATGGGGGGGAAGGGATGGGAACTTCGGCAGGCAAAACAGGACTGGTAAACCACAAAGTCACTACCCTGTCCGTATGCTGTGGAAGTTATGCGATGAGATATTGTTCAGGAGGCAAAAGTACGTATATCAGGATTCAGGGCTTTGACAGGCAGACACAAATTAAAGAACCTGGGCCAGCATACAGAATTTGGGGAGGAGGGGGAAGAGACACAAGCACTTTACAATGCTTCATCATAGCGCAATTCCTCTCACAACACAGAACTCCCTTTTCTGTGGGAAATGGCATACTCCAGAACTACTGTTTAATAGTGTTCCTCGGGATTGTGACCCCTGAGCCTAATTCTGTTTAATAACAGAGGAAATGCAATATTGCAACTGTTCTGCCTAACATAAGCTGGAAGTCAGGCTGAAGAAACAAGAGAAAGTTACTGCAAATTGATCTTCCCAGTGAACCCGAGCATGTGACATTTACTTAAAATAGTTACATGCGTTAAATTCTTGCAGTCAGGAATTACTGTCTGCCTTGACCTTACCCTCACATGTCCCTGGGCGGCTCAGTAAATATCTCCTCTTGTGGCCTATGAGTATGTGCAAATGCATCTTTCCAGAAATGCAGAACGTGAGTTTAACAACACAAAGAGAAGAAAAAGAAGACGCTGTGCACTGTCATGTCAAATGCCAGTCTCTCTTAGGAATGTTCGAATACGTGTAGTTATGTAGTCGGCAAACTCCTGCAAGATCAGCATTGCAAAGCAAAGACAGACGGATGTACAGACAAATTGATCAATCCAACGTGCGTATTCAGAAAAAAACACACGACCTTGGCTTTCTTTAAGACAATCCTCCAAAAGCTCTAATGTGAGCTACCAACTTTCATAAGGGGAATGATTAGTGAGTAGCGAATATGAGTTTCACCATCACGCATTTATTTCCCTTTTTGCAAATAATTTGTACATTTTACCTTATCGGAAGCTCTCGAGCTGACTCAACTTTTCTGGTTGCAAAGACTTCTGAGGAGATGAGAAACGTTAGCAGTTGCACAATAAAACCGCACGATAGTAAATAAGCTACATAAGATTAGGTATTACACTGTGTTATGAAATACAATTAATGTGTTATACAATTAAGCAATCATGGACTTTGAACTTAGGTTGTGTGGCCAGCCTTGCTGTTTTACTTAGGTCTGTGCTTACTACTGCAAGAAGTTGAGAGAATAAAAAATCAGCTCAATCACAACGCTTGACTATAAGGGAGAGTTTCCAGGGCTTTCTGTGGACAGAATCAATCCCATTCAGTGATGATATATACTGTAGACAGTGATGTTGAAATATAGATATATTTCATCAACAGAACTGGGAAAAAAAAGCTCATCGTTTCCAAATGAAATGTGGAAGCTGCATAAGGACAGTTATTGTAGAACAGCTGAACAACTTCTGTTTACATTCCCACCTAGGTCATGTTTCATAAACCTCTGATCATTCCTTCCACTCTATTCTAGACTATGTTGAGTTTGTCCATGTCTTTGTTGAACTGCAGAGTCCCAAAATGAACTCCCTCGTCATGTACTCCATCAGTGGCTTTGACTGTGCCAAGGGAAGGGAAATGACTGCTTTCCAGGTTTTATATGCAATGCCACTTTAATGGCCTACGATTAGATTTACTTCCTCTGCAGCAGCATGTTGCAATTGACACACATTCAGCTTTGATTTGCTATCCACGTGATCACTTTCGGAATATTTTGACTATTTTGAATGCATATACTTGATTTCAAATTCCAATATGTAGTATTTTTTGCTTTTTGTTATTAAAGTTCACCTCCTTGATCTTAGATTATTTATTGTATGGATCAATATGATTCTGAATTCCTTCTTCCACTGCTAGCAGCTTTCACCAGTTTGGTGCCATCTGCCAGTTTTAGAAACAAACAGCTTCCATTCCCTTTTTCAAGCCCTTAATAAAATCTTGAATAGACTTATCTGCCTGAAGCGCTGTCATCTAATTATGCCTCCATCTTGTGGCAAGTATATGTATGTATGCTTCCTTCCGATACCTAGCCATTCGCCTGTTGGTGCTGGGCCAGCTACCCTGATACGATGAAACGAAGGTCAAGCAAAGTGGCAAACATAGCAAAGCATGCAAATTCCAGTGGGAGCGACCTTCCGGAAGAGACCAGTATCTGTGAGAAGCATGTTTTCAGGAATCAGTAATGCTTGATGACTGCATTTTGACTGTCCCCACAGTCCACTGGAAGTGTTACCATCTTTTGGTGTCTCAAGTGGGAAGAAGGCAGCTTGTAGCCAGATACTGAGAGAGTGCCATTAATAGTCTGAAGACAACACAGAAGCACTTGTACCTTCGTATACATAATGGCTCCTCACTCTTGTGCGGAAGCCCGTAGAAGACTGTCCCTGAGAAGCACGGAGGGAGGGAACCACTGCATTCACACAGATAAACCCAGACGGTGTGAAAGAAAAAGATGTGCATCAGCACGGGGACGGCACTTCGAGGGGAGGGGAAATGGCTGCACCGCACCCAGCTTATCTGGCCCGACACCGCAAACGGCTCGGCGCCCTTCAGAGCCGCGTCCTGCTCTCCCGGGCCGCCGAGGCCGCTTCCCCTCAGGCCAGCGCCATGAGCAGCGCCAGCCGCCGCTTCTCCTGCGGCGGCGGGGGATGCCGCGGCACCCTCCCCGCCGTCAGCCGTCCGCCGGGCTGTCAGGGCCGCTCCGGGGCCATCCCGGGCCTCTCCCCGCCGTCCGAGCCCCGCTCGGCCCGCAGCGCGCCCCGCGCCGGGCGCACCGCCCCCTCGGCCCGTCCGGGACGAACCGTTACCGGTCACCTCAGCGACCGCTCCGCAGCGACCGCCTCCGCACCGCCCAGCCGCGCTGCCATTCGCTGGTCGCGCCATCCATCACGAGGTGGGCGGGGCTTGGGCCGTGGCCCGAAGGACTGCCCAACCGGCACGGGCGGTGGCTGTTCGCCGCGAGCACTGCGCTCGCGCAAGACACCAGCGCCTCATTGGACGCGGCGCCGCCCACGACCGCGCTTGCGCACTGAGCTCTCGGCCTTCCCCCTTGTAGCGGAAGTGGCGGGGCCGCGCCAGTTCCGCCTCGGCGTTGTTCGCTTTGGACAAAATGGCGAAGATCGCCAAGACCCACGAAGGTAAAAAAAGCCCGAAAAACAGCGGCAGTGCCGCCTCCTGTAGCTGCGCGCTCGGCTGTTGTCTTTTGGTTGTGTTTGTCCCCGACTCTGGGCGGCGTCAGGCCCGGCTCCTCGGGCGGGAGCCGGACGGGCTCGCCCCGCGGCGGGCGGGCCGGGCCTGTTTGTAATGGCGTCTGCGCTCGTATCACCGCCATGCCCGGGCCGCCGCCTCGCGCTCGGAGGCTGAGGGGAGGGGGGCTGTGGGGGCGTGCGGGGGGAGTCTCCCTTGAGCAGGGGGGGCTCTCGCTGTGCACGCGTGGGGCAGCGGGCGGCGGCCGCCAGCCCTGCGCGAGGGAGTGTGTGTGTGAGGGGGGGGGAGGACGGTGTCGGTCAGCTCCGGTTTTGCCGACGGGGCTGGCGGCGCCCCCGGGGCACGGGTCCCTGCCGTCGCGAAGCCGAGGCCGAGCAGCGCTTCCACGAAAGGTTCCCCCGTGGGCCGCTCCTCGTCTCCGCTCCCGGCTCCCTGCGCGCGCGCCTTCCGCCCCCGCGGCCCTCGCCCCCTCCCGCCCCCGGCGCTCAGCAGCAATCGCGCTTCGCGTCCCCCCGGTTTCGCATCGTGAAGGTCAACGACGCCCGTTCGTTCTCTTGGCCGAGCCCCGCGGCCTGCGCCCGCAGCAGACCGGAGGCCGGAGGGGGAGAGCGAGCGGGAGTTGCCGGCCGAGAGCCCGCGTGGCCTGTGCCGTTACCGAGCGTCCTGTCGACGTGGTGCCTGCTGAGGAAAATGCCCCGGAGGAGGAGAAAAGGCAGCGTGAGGTCTCAGGCGTTTCCACTGCCATTTTAGCGCTGAGGCTTCCTGCCGGCTGCGTGTTTACGTAGGAAAACTGGCCTCCGAGCGGTTTAACGAGCGAGGGCTCTCCTAGGCAGCGTAGTGTTATTCTCGTGTGGCCGTGTTCGCTGCCGCTTCCAGCTCCTCGCAGCGCGGATCAAAGCTTTCTTCTTGGGCTATGTCTGTGGCTTGCCCTGCTCTTAAATATCTTGAGGCAAGGAAGGATAATTTTTAGAATTGTACTGCATCTGTGTTTTTGCTTTTGGGTTTTTACTCATGTTTCTGTGTGTGAGAGGTGATCTGCTGCGTCTTATGTTAATTTACGTTTGTAATTCACTAATCAAGAGCTATCTCTGGACAGTGGTTGTACACTGTGAGGTAGGGAGGGCGCCCGGGTGTTCATCGCCTTTGGGGGCAGTAAGTTTTGCATTGAAAAAACTTTTCAAATAGAGAGGAATCATCTCCCGTGGAAGTGAGGTTAACGCAGTCTTTAAGACTGCGGACCTGGTTTGAGTTTATGGATGAAGAAAAGCTTAAACTGTTATTTTATTTTATTTATTTTATTTTTTATTTTATTTTTTTTCGCATTCTAGAACATTTTTGTAGAAATTGTCTTGTTTTTTGTTTATATGCCGTGGCATGCATAATGCTATGTGAGATACCACCGGAGGGAGTATTACCCATCACAGTGCTCTGCCTTTCCTATTACGTAAAGAGCTTTTCATAATAAAATAGAATTTTTTTTGTACTGTTTTTTTTTTTTCAAACTTAAGTTACTTCTTTATTTATCGGAGCAAATGATGGTCTATTGAATTTAATGAAAACATTAGCGTGCTTCCAGTTGCATGTGTTTTGATTAGTGTTGTGTCAGAACAGGCTTTAAAGTGGGAGGGGAGTGGGTTTATGTGGTTAAATAAAAAAATATGCATAACTGGGTGTGATCTTGTAGTGCTGTCTTTCCCATCCTGGAGTTATTAACTGAACAGCTTGGTTGTGTTTCTTCTGAGTTCAGTTGTACCTTTGTTTTTTTCAGTTCCTCACTGATTTTTCCAAATTGAGTTGTTTGTTACCAAATTGTCTTAGAAGATTTTTCATATCTTTGTACCGTTTGTTAAATACTTGTTGATTAATGTGTTCGAGACACAACTTGAAAGAGTTCTCAAAACAATTTTAGGTTGTTTGTTAGGTAGCTTAAGGGGAAACTCTTTGTTTTGTAAGACTGAAAAGTAAAGCTTTAAAGCGCAGCTTATAAGGCCTCTAGAAGTGCTTGAGTTTTGAATGCCGTCGAAGGTAGATTTTAATTTGCATCTTTTTTTTCTGTCTCAGGAAAGAACGAAGAGATCTCCAAACATAGTGGAGAAACCTAACATGTACGAGTGCACTAAAGCAACTAGAAATAAAGCTGCACAGGGCACGCTAAATGTGCAAAAATATGATAAAGCATGAAAACGGAGAAGCTATTTACTCTGTAAAAGTGCCACTTCATTACAGGGTCCAATTCTTTTTTCTCTTTTCATGCTGAATAATGTCTTACACTCAAACGTTTCAAGTAGAACTGTGTGTATGGTAATGGAGTATATATTTTGAGAAAGGCTGTCATGATCTGGCTGTGAGCTAGATTTTCAGTGACTTGGAATTCAAATATGTTGATTTTAATAATATTAAAAAATTATGGTACGTCTCATATCAACTGTGCATGTTCAAGTCACTTCTTTTAAAATACCAAAATATATTAGAGTAAAATATGGAAAAAAAGAATAATCAATAGGATATTATTCTTCCTCCTTTTTCTTTTTTTAAAAATCCCACTGTCTTTACCTTTTCTCTCTCAGTGACTGAAGTTTCTATTTATGTCCTGGTTGAATAAATCATTAAACAAGTACTTTGCTTTACACAATGTGTTTTTAAGCTTGATGTTAATGGTGTTGTCCCTAGTAGCAATGGAAGCTTCAGTTATTCCCTTTTACCCTAGTACTGCATTGCACCAGGCTGGAAAAGGAACCAGGAACTTGATCTGCTCTTTGGAAGAAAGAAATGATTAAAAAAATCTGTGAGAAAAGTATTTGAGTTCTATCAGTTCCATAACCATGCCATACGATGACTTCACAGAAATGGAATACCTTAAGACGATGCTGGTAAACAGGATATGTGTGGTGCACCTCTAAAGACAATCAGAGACCTCAGTGGGCAAGACAGGGATCCCTAATTCGGCAGTAGGTTCTTTTTGCTGCTTCTCCATGAAGTAACATATTGGGGAGCAATGTGTCTGGAGTTCTGGACTCACTAGAATCCCCTGTGCTGTGCAGGATTTGAGGGGGCGCTGGATGTACCTAGGGGCAGGATTCAGCAGGTGATCATGGCCAGAAGTGTAAGGTTTTTGTCCAGGTTTCAGCTTCTCATGAGTTCAAGGCAAATATCATGAGTTTGTGTAATGCAGAGGTGACTGTCCAAGTTACCCTCTTCTAGATACCTGCAGAAGTTTGATGGAAGCCCTTAACTGACTGGAACAAGATTCTGCTTGTCAGCCACTGTGGTGTATCTTCCGTGCATGGGACCCTTGACGAGTTAGAAACATACTTGTGCTGTTTCTGTCTTTCCCCACTAGAGCACTGCAGGAATTGCAGGGTTGCTCTCAGGTTTACTGTGCTTAAAACGAAGTCCGTGCTTCTGGCTGCCAGGCCGGCAGGCTGTACATGAGCGTTTAATCTGACTATTCTCACTCATAGCTACTTAGCAAAGATTTGTCAGGTAAAACTATGTGTTCAGTTACCTCTGTAAAAAATAAGCCTTCGTACAGGAGGCAAGGTTTGGCTTACGGTGTGGTTTTTTTGTTGTGTGGTGTTTTTTTTAATTAGTGGTGGTTTGCGATAAGAAAAGGACCCAGCCTTGAAGTTCGCAGGGCTGACAGTTCAAACTTTTAAACTAAGCGATTCTCATCTGCGAAATTTCAATCATAAAAAAAAAGCCAACAAAATCATCAAAACCAACCACCACCACCCCTCCTTTTGTGTCTCAGGTCCAGTAATTTGGATGAGCAATAATCTTACTTTTTTTTAAAAAAAAAAAGTGTTCTAATTTTAATTTTTGCCAGGTTTGTTAGCAGATGTTGTAGTACAGTGTCTTTTGCAAGATAGCTCAGTGGGAAAACCTTGTAAAGTTTATTCATCCTGAAAAAGAGAAATGAGCAACAATAGTAAAAAAAAAAACCCTACTGAATAGTCAAGATTTAAGATTATTTGTGAATAGAAGTTCCTGTAGCTTTTGTAAATGGGCAGATTTCCCTCAGGTTAATGTAGCAGGCAATTCCACTTCAGACGGGAAGTGGTGAATCACAGAATCGCTGATGTTGGAAGGGGCTTTTAAGTCCAGCCCTCCTGCTCAAGCACGATCCTTGGTATTCCTTCAGCTGTGAAATGCAACTCTTGGGTTTTTGGCCATGAAAATAATTGTTTAATCTACTGAAATTCACATTTTATGGACAATTGTCTTTGCATATCTGTTGAATCAAATAAAATTCAAATGGGAACAGTAATAATTTTTACGGCGTTAGCTGTGCCTTAATGTACCTACATCATAATTATGTTCGTTGAAGACAGTTGGGTTACTGTAAGTTATTTTCTTGTTTCATTGCAACAGGTAGGAGGAAAGCATGGTTTAATTTGGTTCCTTGTTTTCTGGGTTAGCAAGTTAATGTTCTTTCTGCAAGTACCAAATTTCTGAGGTCAAAGATGTCCGTCAGAGTTGATTCGAGTCAGACCCTGATCTGTTAAAAGAATGACAAAGGTCCCATTTGTCCTGTTTGAAGGGTAACCTTTTTGTTATCCAGAAGTATAGTAGACACTTCAGAGACGGTGGTGCAGACAGGAATAGTCATATGAGTAAATAACGCTTAAGCTGCCGGAGTGAAAAGAAATTGATCCTAATTTTTTTTTTCTAACTTGGTATCCATTGGCATATTAGAGATTTTTTTTTTTTTTTTGTAATTTGTTCAAGGATAATACAGCTTTGCAGTATGTTAGATAACATAATACAGTGTTGTTTTATTAATTGTTCTCAGATTTGAAAACTGATGTAGTAGCTCTTTTGAACAGATTTGTTTGAATTAGCAAAACTGGTTTGTTAATTGGTGATAACATTTTGAAAGGCTTTTTAAATGAGAGGATTACATTCGTTGAGAAAGTGGTGTATTAGTGTACCATTGAGAAATATTACTGTGGTGTAAGTTACCTTCTCTGCTCTCTCTGTTGGAAGGTGAGATACATTAACAGTGGATTTGAATAGTCTGCTTTAGGCTGTACAATTGAAGTAGTCTGTGCTGGATAATATTACAAGTGAAGGAAAAGCTGCTCGTGAACATTGTGATTTTATTGTTTTGTGTCACATTGGTTTATTTCCTTACAGGTAATCTTTGAAATTGGGTGAAAAACTCAGTTCGCTGTACATAGTAATATGAGTGTTATGTTTTGTGTATTTGTAAAAAGACCTGATTTTTTTGTGTGTGTGTCTTTACCCTAGATATTGAAGCACAAATTCGAGAAATTCAAGGAAAAAAGCCTGCTCTTGATGAAGCACAAGGAGTAGGCCTTGATTCCACAGGATATTATGATCAAGAAATTTATGGTGGCAGTGACAGCAGGTTTGCTGGATATGTCACTTCTATTGCAGCAACTGAATTGGAAGATGTGAGTGATTTTATGTATTTGTTTGTTTAGGGCATGCATTATAAGTATTTTGAAATTGATTTTGAGTAGTTTTTAATAGTTGCTGTCGTTAAAGCAGTTATTGTCATAAAGCCATACTGGACCAAATACATCCTATCCAGGAAGCTCGTAAGTTGTAAATCTGGCTTGTGCTTCATGAATTGTGCTTTGAAAGTCATATAGGCCCAAGCAGAAGGCAAAAAATTGTGACCTGGTACTTAGTTGGTATCAGCCTTGGCAAGAATAATTGACTGTTTTCTGTTGTTACTGCCAAGATGAAAAAATAATATTCTTAAGAGGAAGGAAGATTATGTTCAGTTTAGTTGATGCATTTTTTTAGTGATGTACTATGTGTCATTGGTAGACGTCTAAGAATTCCTTAATTAAAAATTTCCATTACAGAGTCTCACTGAAATCAGTTCATAGTTTTAAGAGCAGTTTTTCTTTTGGGTTGCTGTAAATTATTGCACAGAAACTGACTACTAATATGATGAAATAGATAGCAAAAGCAGCTTACACATTCTAGTACTTGTTATTGCCATTGTGATTGAGAAGGTATAACTAAATTAACCATATATTTCTGAATTTTTCACTGCTTCTGAAGCCTTTTTAATAGGGTTATATACTGAAGTTTCATTCTATAGCTAGCTTTTAAGAAAAAATGCTTTGAACTCTTGTGTACTGTTTTTCATATGCCAGCTAAGGAACCGTGTCAATAGCGCTAATATGAAATACAGACTTTTTGTTTAACTAGTGCAGACAGCATACTTGATTAAATGTAGCATATTGTAGGATACTTGAGTATTGCAGAGGAAAAGTTATCTTTAGTGATGTGGGTAGGTTTATCTGATTCAGCAGTTTGGGAGTAATAACACAAGCTGTATGAAAAAGCTTGCTAAAATTCCAAATTAACTATTCTAGTTGCCCGTTTGCATCTTTTCTATGACTACAAGATGTTAATTTGACATTATTTTGTCTAAATATAATATCAATGTGACGAACTCGCCATGTCTTTTTACTGACAGGATGATGATGACTACCCTTCTACAAGTTTGCTTGGCCAGAAGAAGCCAGGGTACCATGCTCCAGTGGCATTGCTTAATGACATACCACAGTCTACTGAACAGGTACGTCTTAATTAAAGACCCAGTAAGGTACTGTTGTAGGTATTAGGGGAAAGAAGTGTCAGAGTTTTTCAAGACCAGATCTTGTCTTCTGGAAATAAAAGATGTATGTAAAGAGCTATGGCATTTTAATTTTGCTGTAAGCTTGTTACTGCTTTAGTTAGAATTCTACAGGGTGATAAAAATTGGCACTTCCGCATGTAAAAGCAATATTGACATATACACTAAACTATAAAAAAATTTTTTTTAATAGGTCAGGTACTTGAAAAATGAAAATAGCTGGAAAATGTAATGTCCTTTATACTTCTGTTTTTGTAAAGAAAATGTAATCACCTAGGTTTTATATACCTGGAGTATTTTCTGTGAAATTTAAAAGCGTATGAAGTAGTGTTAAGTTCCCCTGCAAAAAGAAGGGGAAAGGTTGACATTGTGAAATGCTTTGGTAACAAGCAAATAAACTTCTTAAAATACCAAATTTTTGTCAGAAGTTGTTTTACAAGAAATTCTCTGTTAGATAAAATAAATACATTCCAGTTACAGAAGTAAAATTTGTATTGGCATAGTGTTTGGACATTCCTACGTAGTTGAGATTAAAAATAAAGTAGGCCGTTTTAGTAGTACTGAAAATGAATACAGGCCTATGGTCACCAGACACTTCTCATATTGTTCTTCTCACATATGTGACTAACAGACTTTTTTCGGTTTTTAGTATGATCCTTTTGCAGAACACCGCCCTCAAAAGATTGCAGATCGGGAAGATGAGTACAAAAAGCACAGGCGGATGATGATAATTTCCCCTGAACGTCTTGATCCTTTTGCAGATGGTAATTTATTTTGACTTTTCTATACCCTCTCTGAAATCTGTTGTCTTTGTCTTTAGCCCTTTGATTTCTGTTGGCATGCTTGTAAACTTAGTTTTGTTTTAAACATCCCCTTTTTATAGAGATTTGGTTGAAAACCTAGATGCCATATTCTTCATCTTTATAATACAAGTTTTCTTTCCAGGTAGAAGGACAAGAAAATAATGAGCCATTGCCATAGAAACACAAAGGGTTAAAGGTTTCTCTTTTCATTTTGTTTTGGGTTGTGCGTTATACTTTGAACAACTTGTGTATTGAGTGCTCAGATTCTTTCAATACCTTGAAAGTTTTCATTCCAAATCGTAGATTTACAGGGTTATTGCTTTTGAAATGCTAGTTCTCGGCATAGAGCACCTAATTCTTACCATCCTATGTAAACTTAGGTGGTATAGCTAAAAGAAACAAAAGCATATATGAGACTTTGATACTGTTAATAGTTCAAGTCTGTTCTGATAATTTTAGGATGCAAGTCAGGAAAAGGGGTATTAGTGGGTCTGACAAAGTTTCTTCAGGTGAGTGAGTTTCACATGTGGCAATAAGGTGCCTGTTGGCTTAAAATTAGTAGCTATTTTGCAGGTTTTACAACTGAGAATTTCAGCCTGCATGAATTAATAGGGATATTAATTATTTTACTTGCTTAATTGTAATTGATATAAACATGTGTTGTCAGAATTCACAGGCCCATACTAACTGTCCTTAATTTCTTTCCTACAGCAGTACTGCTATATGCCAGTCCTGTCTGCATTCTTAAGGGTGCAGTTCAACACATCCTGTGTAGATTATGGTGAAAAAGTATTCCAAAGGAAAGTCCTATCAAAGCTAGTGTCAGAATGACACAGCCAATTGGGCAATGATCTTCAGCATAGAAATGTTTAAGATGTTTATTTTTTTTCCAAAATTATAATGCTATGCCACTTGTATAGCAAATCCGCACATTTTTCTTAAAGAAAAGTGTTTTTCTTGACAAGTCTCATTTTTATAAAGTTGGGCTTCTTTTAAAATATTTAAAAGTTTAATTAACTCAAGATACACAGCATAAAACAACATATGGTATACAAAACCCATTACCTGTGAGTATCATTGTGGTGGTATGTGTACTGTATTTCATTCAGCTCCCAATCACAATTGTACCTTGAGAAGAGGGGGAAAGTGTCATCAAACATTTTTTTGGGGGTGTTTTGGTTTGGTTTGGTTTGGTTTTTAATGAAGCCCTCTTACAATATGACACCAGAAGATCTGGGAGACATGTCCAGATTTGTCAAACTTACAAATGGGTCCTTATGATAAAACATTTTGAACATTACTTAGGCATGCAATAGTTATTTATAGTCAGATAACAACTAGGATTTAACAGCTTACACAAGGTAATGTTTTGAATATAAATATCTTTCCAAAGTGTTACTAATGGTAAAGAGATAATTTTCTAGGCTTCTATTCTGCTGCTTGAAGTCAGAACTGCTGATGGAGACAAAGGCACGAAAGTGTACGTATTCCGGATTAGCAACCCAGGAACCCATCACTTCTGAAGACTCTTAACTGTGTTGTCATTTTATCATTTATATCGGCTTAAAAATATTTGTTTGAAACTGCAGTAGTTATGTTTGTGTTCAAACAGGTTAAATTGATCAGCAAACTGAATAAACGTAAGATACATGTAATTTTAAAAATTTTCAATCAAAAAGTAATATTAAATGATCATGGAATAATATAATATTAGAGCAGGACAGTAGAAAAAGTCAATAGTTTCTGCTTATCCTGTACTCATTGTGCTCCATTCCTGTTGCTGTTCTCTTCCGCAGGAGGGAAGACACCAGATCCTAAAATGAATGCCAGAACATACATGGATGTTATGCGTGAACAGCATTTAACAAAAGAAGAGGTGTGTGGTGGGAGGATTTGCCACTTAGTTTCATTTTACAGCCTTTGAAAGCATGTTAGGAAAATAGGAACAGAAATTCCGTTAATGTTTTTGTCTTGATTTAAAAATCCTTTTCTTTGGAAAATCCTGTTTTTCGTGTATTGAAAGTCAATAGAATTTAAAGATGAAAGTTGTGAAAAACATCTGTTCTATATGAAACCTAAGCAATGGAGGGAGAGATCATCTCGATATATTTTAATGTAGATTTTTTGTTGCACTTGTGTGTTTTTTTTATTTTCTTTCAGAGGATGAGAGACAAAAACTAACAGTCACTGAGGGGTATTCAGTGTCATAGATGTTTGTTTTTGTGAGCTCTGTGTTAAAGGAATCCGGGGAGGTTTTAAAAGGCGTTTGGAGGCACTTAAAACAGATGTTGCAATACTAAGAAACTGGTGTAAGGTTGACATTTGGTGGTGCTTTTTTTTTTTAAAAAAAAGTACATGCTTTATTCATGGCTATTAAAAATTCCTTTTTAATAGGTAAGAAAATATTAGTAATATAATCAATTTTTTTCTGTAATAACTACAGTGCCATCTTGTTAATTGGAGCAAAGTCTTGTAGTTCCGGTGATGTCTCAAGATTTACATCGATTCACCCTACTTGACTTCCCTTAATTAGTTCATAATTTTGACAGTCTTACTGTTTATAGATCCATGGATCAGTGAAAAACAGTCTGGGTTAGGATGATGTTTTAACAATATCATCTCAGAATTTTGAAGAAGAATTTCAGGGATTTTTTTATGTTGTGGGATGTAACTCACATGAGCGTGTTTTCTCTCTCATCCACCTTTAACTTAATGAAGTGGAACTCGTTTGAAACAGGTGTGTAATGATTTTAAGGTAGACATATAGGTGACAAAGTGATAGCACTCAAAATTCTCCATGCGTTAGCATTTTGTTGTAATAATGGCTTGTATAAGAAATCAGTTTGAAAACAGCCCCTCAAAACACATAGCTGCTCTGTCAGCATAGAAGAATTTGAAAAGAGAATGAACTTAAAGTAGTAGCTAATTCCACGTTATTTGAGCAAAACCTCAAAAAATAGCATAGAAAGATAAGATACAGCTGAAAAATCTCTTTTAAAGGCTCAATCTGAAGAGGCCTTTCTAAGAAATCTGTTTCTTATGTTTGTCTTTGTGCCCTTGAATAGAGGGAAATTAGGCAACAACTAGCTGAAAAAGCTAAAGCTGGAGAGCTTAAAGTCGTCAATGGAGCTGCATCTCAGCCACCTTCAAAACGCAAACGGCGTTGGGATCAGACAGCTGATCAGACTCCTGGTGCTACACCTAAAAAATTATCCAGTTGGGATCAAGCAGAGGTAATAATCCTGGTGTTCATTAGCTTATCTACAGAAGACGTTATTAATACTAATCCTCTTGAATTTCAAAAGCTTCTTACTCTACTAAAAAAGAGTGACTAACAGTCTTTTACTGCATAGTGTAAGAGATATTAATGCATTTGGTTGTGTCTTGTATAGACTCCTGGACATACACCGTCTCTGCGATGGGATGAAACTCCAGGCCGTGCAAAGGGTAGCGAAACTCCTGGTGCCACCCCAGGATCAAAAATATGGGATCCGACTCCCAGTCACACACCAGCAGGAGCTGCAACACCCGGGCGGGATACACCCGGTCATGCAACACCCGGCCATGGAGGTGCCACTTCCAGTGCACGTAAAAATCGGTGGGATGAAACACCTAAAACAGAAAGAGGTATTTATGGTGGACTGGAAAGCACTAAATAAGTTTGGAATGGTTGATTGAATAGGATTTTTTCACCTTAAGTAAACAGTAGAGTCAGAAGTCGGGCAAGAAGCGATTATATTGTGACATCTAGTGGTTGATGTGAAGTGATGCTTTTGTCTGAGTCTGTAGCATTGAGTTCTGCCTGTTAGCTTAACTCACATCTGTGAAAGCATCTCGGCCCAAAAATGGAACCAAAGTTTTGTGGTATATCCAGGGACAGCTGCAGATTGGGATTTTAATGTGTAAAGGATATAGTAAAGGAGCGCACGTTGAATTGCTTTTCGTAATACATTGACGTGCGTTGGTTTTGAACTGTTTAATTTTTTTGAAGAGGTTAGCATTAAAACAAATTTTGGAAGCATTTTCTCACCTGCCTCATTTGGATTAGGCTCATGTGACAGAGAACAGTGAAACACCCTTGTTCCTTAATGCCTTTCTCAAGGAAGAACGTGGAGTTCTCTGTCCAATTTTTAGAATATCTGGATTCTTTTGTATTTTTTAGAATTTTATCTATTTGTGGTACGACTCAGCAAGAAGATGACTTACTTTTTTCATAAAATTAAGTTCTCCGTGTTTTTTCAATAGTAACCAAAGTAGTTTTTACTTTTTCTCTGGTGTATTTTTTTTATTTTGTATTTGTTGATTTGTGTACACAGAAGGATGAGGTAAGGAATATGGGTTTGGATATTGATACTATAGTTGGAGTTCAGCTTTCTGCAAAAAATGTTTTGGTTTTCCTTAGATACTCCGGGACATGGCAGTGGATGGGCTGAGACACCTCGTACGGATAGAGGTGGTGACTCAATTGGTGAGACACCAACCCCAGGAGCAAGTAAAAGAAAGTCACGATGGGATGAAACACCTGCTAGCCAGATGGGTGGCAGCACTCCTGTTCTGACACCTGGCAAAACACCCATTGGTACACCAGCTATGAACATGGCAACTCCTACACCAGGTAGGCCCAGTCCATTCTCTAAGGCTTTACTTTCTTTTGTGGAAACAAAGCATTTACCTTTATATTGTATTTTGAAATAGACTTCTGCCTAACATGTTCTCCTGCCTGTATGAAAGCAGTCAGTATATGCTCAGTTTACCCACAGCAACTCAGTTCTGGAGGAGAACTGAGATTAAGGTTATATGTCTGTTCTTGTTCAATTTAGTTGTTAAAAAAAAAAAAGTAAAAAATTTAAAAAAAAAGTAAAAAAAAAGTGAAAAATTGATAACAGGCTCTCTGAAAGCTTGGTATCTTATAGGCCATGGATTTCAAGTGCTATGGAAACTTTGACTGAAGAGAACACTTAAAGGTTAGGTAAACAAGTCATCTCCTTCTGCATACAGAAGATTATTTTTTTTTTAAATCCTTTTGTTATATTTTTTAACTTGTGTGTAGGTCACATCATGAGCATGACTCCTGAACAGCTGCAGGCTTGGCGTTGGGAAAGGGAAATCGATGAAAGAAACAGACCGCTTTCTGATGAAGAATTGGATGCTATGTTTCCGGAAGGATACAAGGTAGTTCATCTGGATTAAAATATAGCAGACCAGGATGTGTGGTTTGTTTTTTTTTTTTTTTCTGCCGGGGAGTATTGATTTGTTCTTTTTTTTTTAAACCAAGTTGTCCTAGAATTAGAATGTTTCACATTAAGTATTGATTGTAGACCTTTGTTCGATTCAGTTACTAATTTATTGTAAATCCTTTAGAAAGGTAGAACTAAAGGTGATCTTAAAGGCTAGTCATTCTGCTTGTTAAAGTTGGGAATGCCTGTCAAGGCCAGAAATGAGCTCTAAATTGACTGAAATATTAAGTCCAGATGTAGAAAACATAGAAGAGTCACAAATTCTAAGTCAGCAAGTATGCCATGTTGATACAGACACTGAAGTGCTGCTTTAACATTTTGTAAAGAGACTTCAAAGTTTATTATCAAGCTCTCAGCAGTGGAAGTGAGCTTTCTGCTGAAATACCATAAATACAGGATACGCACAAATACAGAGTGTCGTGGTGAATTTGTTTGTATTGCTGTGAACATGGGATCTAATGTATGCAATAACGCCCTCAAATCCCCAAACAAATAAAATGAAAAGTGTAAGTTTAGTAGTGCTTATATTTGATGCCTTCCTCTTTTTGTATCTGTTGTGATAAGATAAAGTTTGCTCTTTCTTCTGTAGGTTCTTCCTCCACCAGCTGGTTACGTACCTATTCGCACTCCAGCTCGTAAGCTTACAGCAACTCCAACACCTTTGGGTGGTATGACTGGATTCCACATGCAGACAGAAGACCGGACTATGAAGAGTGTTAATGACCAGCCATCTGGCAATCTTCCCTTCCTAAAACCAGATGATATCCAATACTTTGATAAGCTGCTGGTAAATGAGATTTCACTCAAGCCGATTAAAGTTTCCTGATTTCTTCTGAATATGTAGCAATACCTGTTTACTTGTCTGGAATTATTTGTAGGTCGATGTTGATGAATCAACTCTGAGTCCTGAAGAACAGAAGGAGAGAAAAATAATGAAACTACTTCTGAAAATAAAGAATGGCACACCTCCCATGAGAAAGGTAAGATGAATTGTCAGATGCATTTGTGTAATTTCATTTTTCAAAAATCTGCGTTTGTTTTCAGGCTTAGTTTCAGTTGTCTGTGAGATTCTCTTTAGGATAATCTCCTAAACTTGTATACCTGTTTAGTGCTTTCTTCCTCTTCTGTATCTGTGTGGCTTTTTGTTTGTCATTCAATGCTCTTTGTACAGGAATGTCAGCTACTAAATAGTATATGGTTTATACAGTATTTTTTTTACAATTATGAGAAACTACATTTATAGTGCTTTTTGCTTACAGAGCTTCATAATTTTCTGAATTTTGCTTCTTACACTTAAATTAACAGTGTAGCTCTTAGTTAATTTTCAGCCCTACGCATTACGTTAGCAGTCTTTTCTGCACAGTTTTGCTCTAAATTGGCCATAGCACCAAGCTGCCTAGGTGCAAGTACGTGCTGTATAGGCTACTTTTCAGATGGAGCCATTCTTGGTATTAGACCAGGAGCATGCTTTTCTTGAAAACTAAACATCTGGGAGCTAACATCAGGGTGTTTCTCTTCACGCATTCATTTTTAAACAGATCGGTGTAAAATTGTTTGAAGTAGCAGTGGTAGGAGCAAGTATTTTGAGGCCTGTGGTTACAGTGAATGACATATTAACTTGGTTAATATCTACCTGTTTTGTGTTTGTTCAATGTTGTTTCCTTAGTTTAACCGATAGGCTGTTTGGTTTGTTTTTGTTTAGGCTGCGTTGCGACAGATCACTGATAAAGCTCGGGAATTTGGAGCAGGGCCGTTGTTTAATCAGATCCTGCCTCTGCTGATGTCACCAACACTTGAAGATCAGGAGCGTCACTTGCTTGTCAAAGTCATTGACAGAATTCTTTACAAACTGGATGACTTGGTCCGACCATACGTACACAAGGTCTGTTGCAGTTTACTGTTTCATCTTTTGTTTGCTTTTTCTGGTCACTGCTGAGAGAAGTATGTATTTTATTTGCATATCAGAAGAGAATGATAGATACCGTGTTTATTTGACGTAATTGGGATTCATGTTTCTTCTTAAGCCAAACTTTTAAGTTCTTGTAGTGTGATCGAAGTGTGGGCTTTATGGTACATAATGCATGATATAAAAATGATACATGTGCACTTGGTGGTGGGAAGGGAATCTTCTCTGATCTAGGTAGTATCTCTGGGCCATGTCCTTTAGAGACAAAGAGCTGTAAAAAGAGCATAATGGATTGAATATTTTCCAGTCATCACAGAATGTTAGGGATTGGAAGGGACCTCAAAGGATCATCTAGTTCAGTCCCCCTGCCGGAGCAGGACCACCTAGATCATAAAGCTTTAAGCTTGGATTCGTGTAATTGTCTCTGTTTCAAGGAATCTAGTAGGGCCAGAAATACTACTAAAAGTATTAATGAAAGGAAATACTAATTTGTTCATCTTTTTCAGATCCTTGTTGTCATTGAACCACTGCTGATTGATGAAGACTACTATGCTAGAGTGGAAGGCAGAGAAATTATTTCAAACTTGGCTAAGGTAAAGTTCCATCTTTCCTTAAAGCACTGAGTTAGCTTACATGTAGCTGCATGTTTATAGGCATGGCAGAAGAATTAGCTGTACTGTTCATACATCCAATTGGTATGTTTTGTATGTTTTTTCTTCAGGCTGCTGGTTTGGCAACAATGATCTCCACAATGCGACCTGATATTGATAATATGGATGAATATGTCCGAAATACAACAGCTCGAGCCTTTGCTGTGGTTGCCTCTGCTTTGGGCATTCCTTCTCTGTTGCCCTTCTTGAAAGCTGTCTGTAAAAGCAAAAAATCCTGGCAGGCGAGGCATACTGGCATCAAGATTGTGCAACAGATTGCTATTCTTATGGGTTGTGCTATCTTGCCTCATCTCAGGAGCTTGGTTGAAATTATCGAACATGGTAAGTTCTGCTTTCCCAGGCAAAAATTTTTCTATTTACTCATATTTTGAAAATCTTTCATACCCCAGTGATAGTAAGGTCCTTGTTTTGTGTGTTCTTTTGACACTGAGGAACAGTTCAGCTGACTCTGAAAGAGGAGTAGTGGTTCAGTTGTCCTGAAAATAAGTTAATCCCTTTTATACTGGCCCTCTATTTTTGCTATTGTGAATTTAAGTCACAAGAAGTACAAGAAGTGGTTATTAATCACTATTCTCTTGCAGGTCTGGTGGATGAGCAGCAGAAAGTCCGCACCATCAGTGCTTTGGCTATTGCTGCCTTGGCTGAGGCAGCTACTCCCTACGGTATTGAGTCGTTTGATTCTGTTTTGAAGCCTTTATGGAAGGGTATACGTCAGCACAGAGGAAAGGTATATCTGAAATATTTTCTTTAGTTTGAACTGAAATGGTTGTATGTCTTTTGTAACTCACTAGAGACATATTTCTGCATTTAAATAGGGTTTGGCTGCCTTTTTGAAGGCTATTGGTTACCTCATTCCACTCATGGATGCTGAGTATGCAAACTATTATACCAGAGAAGTCATGCTAATCCTTATCAGAGAGTTCCAGTCTCCTGATGAAGAGATGAAAAAAATTGTGTTGAAGGTATGTCAGAATAATTGTTTAACATTAATATTGAATATGTATGTTTTTCTTTTTCTTAAAAAAACCCCCACAAACAAACCCAATCCAAACAAACAAAACCCACCTGAAAACCCAAACCCTACACAAAATTAAAATTGTTGGGTTTTTATTCCCTTTCAGGTCGTAAAGCAGTGTTGTGGTACAGATGGTGTTGAAGCAAACTACATTAAAACAGAAATCTTGCCACCTTTTTTCAAACACTTCTGGCAGCACAGAATGGCATTGGACAGAAGAAATTACAGACAGGTATTTGGGATTTTTTTAGTTGGAAAATTATTTACAGTAGAACAAAACTCACATTAGAATGTTCATTCATGATTAATTTTGTCTTGTATGTCCTGAAACTGAGTTATATTTTGACTAGTTATTTGAAAATTGCATGGCTAGAGGATCTTGAGAGGCTATCAAGACATTTTACATCTGTGAAATATGAGTTTACATCAGTTGCAAGGTGGGGTAGTTCACCCCGTTTGTGTTGTTTAAAATATTGGATGATTTCTGAAGCTGAAAACAGTTTATCGTAGTGGGTTTAATATACATGGTTTCTCCTCTTCAGACTAGGGAAATTTATTTTTGAGATGTAGAAAGTAGATTTTAATGATGTTTGCTTACTGAACTTTTGTATATTTCAGTTGGTTGATACAACTGTGGAGCTGGCAAATAAAGTTGGAGCAGCAGAAATTATTTCTAGAATTGTGGATGATCTGAAAGATGAGGCTGAACAGTACAGAAAAATGGTCATGGAAACAATTGAGAAAATAATGGGAAATCTGGGGGCAGCAGATATTGATCATAAACTGGAAGAACAACTTATTGATGGAATCTTGTACGCCTTTCAGGAACAGACCACAGAGGTATGGCCGAGGGTATTTAGTATTTGGTTCACTTCACTTGTAAGCTAACCCACTGTTAGTTATACAGAAATGTATGCTTCTAAGTTAGGTTTTTAGAATCCTTTTTTAGATGTCAGTGCTCTAATCAATGAAATCCAGAAACAAGCTCTGGAATGTCAGCAGTTTAATAGCAAGTTTAGATGATGTTGTTTAATTAAAATGTAGTGTTGCTGTTGGTCTGATTTTCCTTTGTTTTTACACTCAGGATTCTGTGATGCTGAATGGTTTTGGCACAGTGGTTAATGCTCTAGGCAAAAGAGTTAAACCCTACTTGCCACAAATCTGTGGTACAGTTTTGTGGCGTTTGAACAACAAATCGGCTAAAGTTAGGCAGCAGGCTGCTGACCTGATCTCTCGTACTGCAGTTGTCATGAAGACTTGTCAAGAGGTATTGTGTTGACTTCTCCTACTGAATTTGTTGTAGGATGTCATAGCAATGAGGTAGAAAAAACTAACTTCTAAATCTTTTTACTTGGTTGTAGGAAAAGCTGATGGGACACTTGGGTGTTGTGTTGTATGAGTACCTGGGTGAAGAATATCCTGAAGTACTGGGCAGCATACTTGGAGCTCTTAAGGCTATTGTTAATGTTATAGGTACGTTTGTGTATTGATTGTATACCTGTTTGAGAGCAAAATGAAAAGGCATTATAAAACTAAGTTTGCCTCGTTGAATTCCATAGGCATGCACAAGATGACACCACCCATCAAAGATCTGCTGCCACGGCTTACACCTATTTTGAAGAACAGACACGAGAAAGTACAGGAAAATTGTATTGATCTTGTTGGGCGCATTGCAGACAGGTAAGCTGACTGGCAGCAAAGTGTTTGACCCTCTCTGTGGGCAATTACGGTAGTAAAAGCTAAAATTGAGTATCAGATTTGGCATCTGGGTGTTTATTGTCCTATGTCTTGATATTTCTTAAGTTGTGTGTAAAGCTTAAGATGAGGTATTTAGCAGACAGTCTGTTGAACGTATCGTAATTATTTCAGAAACGCTTTGTAAGAAGTACATTGCCCATTTATGCAGACTTAGAATGCACACAGTATAACAATTTTGGAGTACACTGTTAACCAGTGAAGGTCTAATGGTAACAGACACCTAACTAAGAAAATTGCCTAAGCGGCATCGCTCTGTTGATAGCAAATTAGTAGATGCTACGATTTACGTGGTTTTATTTTAAAACTTATAACATCACTGAAGAGGTAAATCACTTTATGCTCTTTCAGAGGTGCAGAATATGTTTCTGCAAGAGAATGGATGAGGATCTGCTTTGAACTGCTTGAATTATTAAAAGCTCACAAGAAAGCTATCCGAAGAGCCACAGTGAACACTTTTGGTTATATTGCGAAAGCTATTGGGTAAGTTGGTTCAGTGCTTATCCACAGTTACCTGACATGGTGATGATTGTGAGTTTTCTGGTGAGAAATACTGAAATGTCTCTACGTTTAACATGTTAAATGTGTAGGCTTGATTTTATTCAGTTTTTGTAGATGGATAATATAGTTACCTATTCTTATTAACATAGGATGCTGCACTTTTGAAGTAAATTTGTACACTAGCAAGGTTAGAGTATAGTTTGGTAGTAATAGCTGCTTGTCTCAGGAATTTCTGACACTGTGATATGCATTGAGATTCTCTCTGTATTCTTCCATAAAATCTCCTTTAAATATTCAAGGTCTCTTCTCTTATTTTTCCCCAAATCAGTACTTTTATTGATTTGCAAACAATTTTTTTGCCGCTAAGGTGATAGTGCCAGTCAGCAAGTTGTAGAATGAAGCATAATTCACATCTTCATGCATGGTCTTAAATGAGTCACCAGTTACTGACTGAACTCAGATACAGCAAGCAACCAAGGAATGCCATAACCACGCTTATCTATATAGGACATTGCCTATCTCTGTCAACACGTATGGTTTTGTACAAGTTTAAAATTACCTGTGGGATCAGAGTGGGGAGGCTACTCCTATCCTCCAGAGTTTAGAAGAGGCAAAAGGCAGGAAAAAATCTAAGTCTAGAGAAAGTAAAAAATGTTGGTTATCAAAATAAGATCATGCAGTTGCTTAAACTGTTTTACAGTTTCATGGTTTACGTTGTTTCCCAGTTACCTTAACTTTTTTTAAGGGCTAAGCCATGCTTTTCTGCCACTTACTGTTTGAAACTCAGCTAAAATCCTCATTGAATCTATTGACACGGACATTGATGTTATCTCTTCCAGGCCTCACGATGTATTGGCTACACTGCTAAATAACTTGAAAGTACAGGAAAGGCAGAACAGAGTATGTACTACAGTAGCGATTGCCATTGTAGCTGAAACATGCTCACCTTTCACAGTGCTGCCTGCACTCATGAATGAATACAGAGTTCCAGAACTGAATGTCCAGAATGGTGTGTTAAAATCTCTTTCTTTCCTGTTTGAGTATATTGGAGAGATGGGAAAAGATTATATTTATGCTGTTACACCATTGCTTGAAGATGCTTTAATGGACAGGTGAGTGCACTTCTATCTATGGTACCGCCATACATTTTAAGTATATAGCAGGGTCTTATTGGTAGCAAATATGCATATTGTCCTTGTTTGCTGAAGGTGTTAAGTGACCAGCATAATGCGGAAGCCACTGTCTGCAAATGATTCAGATTATACCCTCTTATTTTGTTAATGCTTTTGAAGATTAAAATGATGCAAGTGTCTTAAGTGAGTCAAGATTTTCTACATTCAAAGCGCTTTTGGTAATTTCTATTGTTAGTACCTTTGCGGTAGAATTAAAGCACAGTAATCTGTCAGAAAATTTTGTCTTTTTTTGATTTACTGATTTTTTTTTTTTGTTACTCTGCCTCTTGCTGTCAGTAAACATGGGTTAAAAGTGTATATTAGTGCTTTCAAAAAAAGCCTTATTGAAAAGAAATACTATACTTGTCCAGTCGTGTTGTTTCCAAGTATAAATTCTTAACAGACCATTGTTGTCTTTGCAGGGATCTCGTACACAGACAAACAGCCAGTGCCGTGGTGCAACATATGTCTCTTGGTGTTTATGGGTTTGGCTGTGAAGATTCTCTTAATCATTTGTTAAATTACGTCTGGCCTAATGTGTTTGAAACCTCTCCTCACGTCATTCAGGCAGTTATGGGGGCTCTGGAGGGCCTCAGAGTTGCTATTGGTCCCTGCAGAATGTTGCAGTATTGTTTACAGGTATGTCCTTGTGTATGCTGGAATAGCAAAGACAGCAATTATCAGGCAGGACTTCTCTCCAGGAGACAAAAAAGTCAACCAGAGATGATTTCCAGCAAAGGAAAACAGTGTGGCTTTTTGTCTTTTCAAAGTGTTTTTTCAACATGGCATTCTGTACCAAGGACTTCAATAATGGAGATATGCAATAATTTTGGTGTAGTGAGATAGCTGCTTACATTGAATAGCTTGTGTAGAAGTAGCAGGTAACTTAGAGTGTAAATTGGCTAAAATAACCTGGTGCTTTGACTTGTAAAATGGAAATATCTCACAGATTTGAGGACACAAAGTAGTCACTGGGGAATAAATTAATAGTGCAAGGGATTATGAGAACAAGTAACAAGTGAGATAAACGAGAGGATAGCAGCCCTGAGGAGAAGGACTTGGGAATACTGGTGGACGAGAAGCTCAATATGAGCCGGCAATGTGCTCTTGCGGCCCAGAAGGCCAACCGCGTCCTGGGCTGCATCAAGAGGAGCGTGGCCAGCAGGTCGAGGGAGGTGATTCTCCCCCTCTACTCTGCCCTCGTGAGACCTCACTTGGAGTACTGCGTCCAGTTCTGGAGTCCCCAACATAAGAAGGACATGGACCAGTTGGAGAGGGTCCAGAGGAGGGCCACGAAGATGATAAGAGGGCTGGAGCACCTTTCCTATGAGGACAGGCTGAAAGAGTTGGGGCTGTTCAGCCTGGAGAAGAGGAGGCTCCGGGGTGACCTTATAGCGGTCTTCCAGTACCTCAAGGGGGCCTACAGGAAAGATGGGGAGAGGCTGTTCAGGAGGGCCAGTTATGATAGGACAAGGGGTAATGGTTTTAAAATAGAGGGAGGTAGGTTCAGGTTGGATATTAGGAAAAAATTTTTTACTATGAGAGTAGTAGAACACTGGAACAGCTTGCCCAGAGAGGTGGTGGATGCTCCATCCCTGGAGACGTTCAAGGCCAGGTTGGACAAGGCCCTGAGCAACCTGATCTAGTTGGAGATATCCCTGTTCCTTGCAGGGGGGTTGGACTAGATGACCTTTGAAGGTCCCTTCCAGCCCTAACCATTCTATGATTCTATGATAGGCTTAATATTAAATTGACAGTGTTTGTCATTAGCCAAGAAAAACAGTAAGACATGTAAAACTGTTTGGGTGAAGTGCTAGAAAACAGTGCTTCGATCAGAATTCATACCACTACATCAACACTAGTCACTTCAGCTTCTGTAAATGTGTGTGTGGCGGTAACATCTGAAGGCTCCTTTTCTGTGTAATTGCACGTAACAGTTCTCGCTGCATTGGCTGTAGGATCTAAACTCATATAACAGGTGAGAAGCAAGGGTGAATGTGATGCAGATCCATGTAGAGAATATGTGACTGCATTTTATTAATTATTTGCAGATACAGAATTTCACTGTGGTGATGTTTTTTTTGAGGGGAGGGCCTCAGCACAAAGATGCTGACATCAGTAGGAAGGTGAAAGAAGTCTATTGCACAGTGTATTTTTTTTTGCAATTACTACTTGTATATTCTTATTATATAGAACTTTTTTCTAGAGCTTTCCCATTCTGCTTGTTTTTTTTAGGTTTAATAATAGTTTCTCATGTGTTCCTATCTAGCGCTCTCTGCACAAATCACAGTTAGCAGAGCCAAAGATAAGACTCAGTTCCAACCAAATATAATGCAGCATTTTATTTTAAGAGAATACAAAACTAGAAATACATTCAGTGGAATTTCTCCTTGCAGAAAAAAGATAAGAAAATCTATCTCTAAGTAGTACTTTGTTACTACTTGCTAGTCACAAAAAGTGGGAATGACATGTTTAGTGTACCTTCTTTGTTGTAGTAGTGTTAGTTACTATACTTTTTTAAATGCTTATTGTGCAGAACTTGATTAAAATCAGTAACAGACATTTAGACCTGAAGCTTTTAATAAATTTTGTTCTGTTCTGTTTTCTAGGGTTTGTTTCACCCTGCCAGGAAAGTCAGAGATGTTTATTGGAAGATTTACAATTCAATCTACATCGGATCACAGGATGCTCTGATAGCACATTATCCAAGAATCTATAACGATGAAAAGAACACCTATATTCGTTATGAACTTGATTACATCTTATAATCTTCTTGTTCAGTTGTTTGTGTTTATTGCACAGCTGTTGTTCAATTAAACGCTTCAGATTTGATGATGTAAAATTTTAAAATATTGGAGATCAGTATAGAGCTGGTCAGAGGCAGAGCTAGAAATCCAGTAGCATGATTTTTTAAATATGTCCTTGTTTTTTGATGTTAAACAGTTAAAGCCAGTAGTGACCAAGAAAACAGTGATTACAATGTACTGGAGGGATTTCATTTTGGATTCATCTTTATGAAGATTTAGATTTCATTCCTTGTGTTTAAAGGGGAAGTTTATTTGAGAAATAAACATTTGTGTATAAAAACTAATTTGTGTGTGGTTTTTGGACAGAGGGTCTTGTAAAATGAGTCCCTTTGAATTAAGTATTTGTTCATGTAATAAATAGGTGGCATAAAACATTTTAACCCTTTTGTCATCCCTTAGCTTTTGAATAAATAAGAAAAACGTACAAACTGTAGTTAACGTGTGTATCTTTGTTTCGCAATAACGTAGCTGTAGTCTGGCTGATGATTGTAGTAGTGGCAGTTTATTTGCATGGAAAAAGTAGTGTTTAATTGCTTCTTACTGCTGCGTCTGCAGTGTCATGGTTGTGGGGATGGATTAGCTTGTTAAATTTTCAGAAGTTAAGCAGTCTGTTTTAAACAGTATGTGTAAAATCAGTTGCGCAAATTATGCATACGAATCACGCTTGGCATGTCTTTTAGCATGTATGGCTGTATGAAAAGCCAAATAACGTTTATAGGCCATGCTATAATGCCTATAAAGAGCTAGGAAAGTAATGTCCCCAGCACCTGAGATGGGGTAGTTTCTAAGTGTGTGTATGACATAGGAAATGCTTCAGCTCAAGATAAAAAACATTTTATTTCCTCATTTGCTTTTTTCCTCCTATGCATGTACTAAAAAGGTAGTCTTGATATCTGAGAGTAAACCACATAAAACACAAGGTTAAATCATTTATATCATTCTGGTAGTATTCATAGAATCACAGAATGGTTTGGGTTGGAAGGGACCTTAAAGATCATCTAGTTCCAGCCCCCCTGCCATGGGCAGGGACACCCTTCACTACACCAGGTTGCCCAAAGCCTCAGTGTTTGTAAGGTGAAACAAGGTAGTAGTTAGCGCTCAGGCGTGGTGTTGTGAGAGTCCTTGATGCAAGATGAGTGATGAAGTTCCATCTTACCAAGTTCAGTGCAATGTTGTTAGCTGACTTCTTGCCACTGTTGTGCTTAAGGGAGTTTCTTCAGCTGTTCAGCATATCAGAAAATTCCACCCTACCTTTTAAGGCCTAAGTTTTTGTTTAGGGCTTGGAGTGGCACAACAACAACTTCGGACTCTTGTTTCTGAAGGTACTAATATTTAGGAACTGAAAAAAGCTACTTTTTTCAGCAGCATGCATTATTCTAAAATTTATTCAGTGAAAACAACTGGAACACCTTCAAGTCTTTACTGCTGAACTGTTCTGTTAGACAGTAACGTGCATTCTAGTCTATTTCTAGTGCTTTCTCATTTAATAATACTGTTTGTATTACAGATAGCCTGCCATCTTCATTTCTTCACTACTTCTGCAAGATAGGACCAAGCAAGTGCCAGTAGAGAGGGTGAAGGGCTGAAAAAAAAAGTTTTGAGAAGCTAGCCAAAAAAGAACTCTGAAACAGGTAGGAATGGGTGATGGCTCATGACCCCTAGATGCATCTTAGCAAAACAGTTATTTTATAAACAAGTCAAATTGTAAATATTTTTTAAGTAAGATGAAGGGGAACAACTTCAGTTTGTTCTTATTTTTGTGTCTTTGAAACTCATCACTTCAGTTCTCGCAGAGCTTTTCATAAATGTTTTTGAGGAAGATTCAAATGTATGTTTTTTTCCTGAAAAAAAGGGAAAGCGGAAGGAGATCTGTTTGAGATAGAATTGTTCATAAAACCGTGATTATCTTTGTGTTTTTTGCCATCCCGTATGAAATTGGGTTTGAAACAGCAGGACTGAAGTGCAGTTCTTTATACAGTGTCATCACTAGGCCTTTTTTTCTTCCTGAGACTTTTGTGGGTCTGTGGAACTCTTCCCTAAAAAGGCCATCTCTGGGTCATACACTGATACGACTTTCTAGGAGCCTGCAGCAGCCTTTAAAGAATTTTGCCTACGTTCTTTGGCAACCATAATGAGTTTTATTTAGCATGGGCAGGTTAAGAGTGTCAGTATCAAAGAATGCTGACTTGCATTTTTGTTCTGTCCACAGTAAAAGGTTTTGGGGAAGGAAGTAAAGTAATTCTCTAGATACACTAGTATCACATCCATCTGTAGACAAACATATTTCTTTTCCAGTACAAATTAAAATCAATACTGGATGGGAGAGTTTTACTCTGAGGCTGTGGCTGGTGCTCAGAGTTCTGATTTCTGATTCCAGACAGTGAAGGGCGAAGTGTTAAAGTGAATGGAAAGATGTCATGGTTTGATGTGGAGGGGGGGGTGGTTCTGGTGGCAGGAGAGGGATTTTGCTCCCTGCGACCTCCCCGGTTTTGGATCCGGGTTAGGCTTAGTTCTGGCCACCGGATCAGACTGCCATCCCCCTCGGGGTTGAGCCAATAGGGCGCCTCTGCGAATTGCCCTATTTAAGTCAGGACAAGGGAACCGGAAAAGGTGCTTCGCCCAGGATCGACCAGAGAAGGGAGGAGGGCACTGCCCCCGCTCCCTGGCTCCCGGCCGGGCGGCTGCCTGCGTCGGGCCGGCGCCGCCCACGGAGAATGGCGGCGGCGGAGCCAGCTGGGGAACTCGGGGGCACCCCACTCCCGGGGTGCCCACTGGGCTGAGTTCACCTGGAGAGGACTGAGATCTGAGAGAAACAGCTGCATCGACAGCAGGTCAGTGAGGATGGAGCGGGAGGAGGTGTGCCGGAGCCGAGTTTCCCCTGCGGCTGATGGTGAGATGGCAGGCTGCCCCCCTGCAACCAGGACGGCCTCGGTGGAGCAGCGACCCACTCGCAGCCCGTGGGGAGAAGATGCCTGAGCCTGAGGATGGTCGTGTTGGGGTGCACGACAAGGCAGAGAGGCATCTGGAGTCTTCGTGACGACCCACGCCGGAGCGAGTGGCCACAGCTCCCTAAGTACCCGAGACTGTGGTATAGCCCACACCGGAGCAATCTATGGGGAAGGATTGTTTCCAGTGGGCTGGACTCACGTTGGAGAAATTTGTGGATTTTTCCTCGTGGGTAGGGGATCCATTGGAGCAGGGGAAAAGGGTGTAAGGACTCCTTCTCCTTTAAGAAAGAAGCAGCAGTAACAGCACGGAATGAACTGACCTGCACTCCCCCAGTCCCTGCCCCCTGTGCTGCTGGGGGGAGGAGGTAGAGCCGGGAGGAAAAGGAAGGTGGGGGGGGGAAGGTGTCGGTTTTAAGATCTGGTTTTGTTTCTTTCTGTCCTCTCAAGTAATCGGTTTTTATTTCCCTTTGTCCTTCTAAGTAATCATTAATAAACTGTTTTGCTTTGAGAAAAGCGCTGCCTGTTTTGCCCAGGACCATGGTTGGTGGGTGCTCCCTCTGTTCTTGCCTCAACCCTCAGTCCTTTTGTTTTTTTTTTTCCCTCTCCTCTCTACTTTATTGGAGAAGGAGAGACTGTGTGAGTTTTAGTTGCTGGATCAGCCTAAAACCACGACAAAAGATTAGGTCACTGCTATTTAAATTCCATTAGTCAATAATTAATTGTGTCATTAATACAGAAAAATATACTGTGCTAAGTGAACAAAAGATTTGCTTCTGTGTTTTTGCTGCTTGTTTATAAAATGGAAGATGTGCCATGGGTGGGCAACTGAGAAGTTTACCTTGCTACAGAATTACTGTGTGGTGTCTGGTAAATACAGGTACAAGCATAAAATCTGAATGTCCAGAGAGTCTCTCATCTTCTTTATTTAGGTTTCTTTGTAAAGGGAACCAAGTGTTCCTTCCCAGCTCCCTGCACCCTTCTGGATTCACATACAGCTCCTACCTTTATCAGTGAATTGCAAAAGAAACTCTATGGAGAAAAGCCTCACTGACAGCCCCGAATCTTTCATGCAGTATATGGAATGAGGTGGAGGAAAGGAAGGAAAAAAAGTATGTGATTTATATATATATTTTTAAAATCAATTACAATGATGCATTTGGAAAGGGGCAGTGAATTAAGAGATCGTAAGTCATACTGCAATAAGCAATACTGCCTTGGGCTTTTCCTAGTTTAGAGTATTTGATTTTACAAGTTAATGTGGTTCTTGATTGTAACTGAATTTTTTTTAATTTATTTGTCCTTTTTAATGGAAAAAAGGATGCAGCATTTATATATACCTACATTTCCTTACAGTCTAAACTTCTCCATCAAAGCATGCCCCTTTATAGCCTGGGGCTAAAATTAGCCAAGGCCAGCAGTTATCCTTAAGGTATGCTAATCTTAAAAGATTGGGAGAATTTTTTCGTGTGTTTTTTGTCTAAGCTACTTTCTGAGAACAGCGAAAGATAATGATCTAATATTTCCTTTTGTGTTCACTTGTAGTTGGATTTTCTTGCTTCTATACCTGCCTGTTTGTTGCACTTGCAGCTGCAGCAGTTCCTGGATGCATGAGTAAATTAGTCACTGCTGGAAAATTCTCACTCCGCTTCTGCCGCACAGGCTGGAGCATGCCAGATTCAGGGGGAGCTCTTGAAGAATATAGCTGCCAAACTCTAAATTGTTTTGGAAAAAACTAGGGAGTACAGTGTGCATGTATATCTACACTGGCTAGATTGGTACCGGTCGTCCTTGCCCAGCCTGAGCTACATGGGCTGCTCCTCTGCCAAGTAAAGTGAAGATGGAGCCTGTTCAGTGGCTTTTTACTTTAAATTTCTTGATCTTATAGCAGAGCCATTGTAGGAGTCAGATGGAGCTTGTCAAGACGAAGAAATAGTGAAATGCTTGATATTCTGTGATGCTGTTTTGTGTGTACCTCTGCAGGGAACACTGGAAAGCTTATTCCAAAGCACAGCAGAACTAAAAGGCTGAGTTCCTGCTTGAGGCAGAGTTGAGGAGTTTAAGTAAATTAGCGTTTGCAAATAACCCTGAAATGCATTGGCCATTGTCATTACATTCATAAGGTATATTTTAATTTACCTTTTTCTTCAGAGACCCTGAAATTCTTTAAGGAGTAGCAGTTTTTTCATAACAGAAGTTTGATATCCAGCATAAGGTTTTAGGTTTTTCTGACAGAGTTTCAAAGAGTTCAGCAAATACGGATGCTAAGATTTTTAAGTAAAATTGTACACAAGTCCTTAAAAATTAGCCAAACAGGCCTCCAACGTTTTGTTCTTGTCAGTGAAGGCTGCTCTCTGAAAACTGGTTCATTACGAAGTGACTTCTAACATGTTAAGAAAGGTTGGAGCTTGGTATGGTGGTAATAAACAGAATGGGCTTAACAATACATGCCAGGAAACCTTAAAAATGTTTGTTATCACTGTGGCATACGTTGTGTTCACTAGCTTTACAGAGAAACCAAACCAGAGTGTTTTCCTTACCAATTTTACCTCCATGTGACTTCCAGGATTACGTGGTACAAGTATTTTCTGGTTTACTTTTCACAAATTTGTCCCTTAAGGAGGTCACTTTGTTAAACCTTCTGGTGCAATGGCTGTTGTGAAATCAAGTTTCAGACAGCGTTGCATCACACTGATTATTCTCATACACATTTTTTTCCAAGCTAAGTGGCGTATTTTCACCTCTATTTAAGCTGCTGTAACAAATATCTTCATTACTAATAGACTGGGGTGGGATGGGAAACAGGTTTTAAATTTGTGGTTCTTCGTTAATGTGGGAAGTGTTGATGTGTGAGTAAAGTGATTGCCTGTTATTTAACGTGCATCTGTGAACCAACTGCAGAATCTCGCTCTTTGCCAGTTGATTAAAAAGGAAAGAGGTAAATGTGACTCTCTAAGTCTGTACATCCATGTGATGCCGCATGCTGGAGAGCCTCGAGTCTCACCAGTAGTAGCTGAAAGAGGTTTCTGCTGCCCCTGGCCTCCAGTGCTGGCTTTCCCTCTGGCCTATGTGGTTTAAACTGCAGCCTTCCCTGTGCTTCCCTCCCAGCTGTAGCCCTTGAAACAGTGGTGGGCTGATCTGGGAGTTGTCCAGGCCTCCCAGCAGCCTGGTTAAGAGATCAGCACACCACTGAGTGAGGAGTGCCTCTTCCTTACCCAGTGATGCAAAGTCACACCTAGTGCAAGCCCCAGACCAAATGTTCTAGAAGTTACGAGTAAGCTGTTTTATTTGCAAGCAAAACAGCAACACGTTTTATGATTTGTGAATAAATGAGAGAGTAAAGGAATGGACTTGATCTGCTTATCCCAAGACTGTATCTGGTGACTCTCAAGTGAGTTACTGTGTTCCTTCTTCATAGTGATCGTAATTAGAGTTTCAGGTTTTCTGAAAGCTTGCTTTCTTGAGGAAAAGAGATTGTTTTGTTTGTTAGTTTCCTTGTTTTTAAGATCTTCTCTAGGGTCTGCATCCATTTGTTTCTTCACTCAGAATCTCCTGCTCCTTTCACAAGTAGGAGACAGTCTGGTCACCTTTGTATCTCAGTGTTCCTTTCCATTGATAGATAAATATTTCTTTGCTTTATTACCAATCGTCTTCTGCACTGAGCTGGCTAATAAACTGGTTCAGTGAGCTGTACAAGTTACTTCCTCACCCGCCCTGTTTCCTCTGACGGCTTGCGTTTCTCACTGAAGGCTGCCATCTTTCACTGGTCCCAGTGCTCTGCACCGTGTTTTTTGTGTTAAAACCATACACGATACAAGCCTTTGAGTCAGCTAGCTCTCATTCGTTACAGGCTTTTGATTGAGACCAGATGTGATGGCTGTTAGCCACTGTAGGGTGGCACGGGTCTGAGGTGACTTATTTTCAGCCTTTTCTGAGGTAACCTTAACAATAGTGACCTTCAATCCCTGCCTGTCGTCCAAAACAGTAGAACAGAACTGTGTCCAAATACAGTGATTTTACTTCGAAAGCCATACGTTTTTGTCTCTGTCGAAGTCTAAGTCTCCAAGGATCTGTGGATCTTGAGCCCAACTGATAAAAGGAATGGAACTGGCCGTTTATTATTTTAGCTAATAAAAGAGGATATTGTATATTAGCTTTTTCACATTCCAAGGCACTAGAAACGGAATGAGGGCTAAAGGCGTCTGATATTCACAATTAAAGAATGGAGCCTTTGTTTTTAGCACAGTGTGCAGCTGAGACAGAAGGAATAGGCCAGGAAATGAAAACCAGGTGGCTTGGGTTTGAATTTTTAAGACCAAAGAAATGACCTTCAAAAAAGACTATTTCCTCATTTAATAAAAATAAGTTAAATATGTACAAAATCATTTAATTATTCTCTACATTGGTTTGCAGATTTTTCAGAACATGTATCTTGTATTTCCACAGAACTCGATAATGAATAGATTTGTCTTAAAAACCCTGCTAGAGATTTCTGTTCTAAGTTAATTTTGACAAGATTGGAAGGTACATAATATCCAGTGAGAGGAGGCACAAATTTTTGTCTCAATGCAACATATACTAGACATTCGACTGCATAGAAATATTACTGTTAATATTGCAGTAATAATACTACTAGTTACGTGATACAACCACTCTTGTGTCAGTACCTTTAAAAAAAAGAACCCCGCCTTAAAAAAAATATGAGTAAAATCAAGGGCATGATTGTTTTTTATTCCCTCCTGTTTATTATATTTATTGTAAAAGATGTAACCATGGCAACTTAAGCTTAGCATAAGGCATCTGTAAAACAAAATGACAAGTTATCCTTTGACACAATTACATTTTTTTCCAGGTACAGCTTTCATTTAAAGCTTAGCAAACCAGAGACAACACACTTTGCAAATCAACTTGGTTTTGTTCTCTCCAAAACGGTGAACACGGCTTCACAGTGACAAGCTGTAGGCCATTTTGTTACCCACACAGCAGTACAACTGTAATTGCCACTAGAGCTCCACAAAGCTCTGTGTTGCAGCTGTTGTCCACTGCAGCGGAGGCTGTGCTGTTTGCCCAGAGGATGCTGGAGAAGTGGATCAGACTGCAGGCGTGAAGCTACTTCTCTAGCTGACTGGAGTCTGCAGCACGGGCCCTACTGCCGCGTATTTTTCCATGGCAAGAGATGCATTCACACATTGTGACATGAGAAGCACTCTCAGGAGCTTCTCTCCCAGAAGCTGGGCTTCCTGCTTAGTACCTAAATAAGGCTGGAGGTGCTTGTTGATATGGGTGGTTTTGCCTGTGCAAACAAACGTGGTGTTGAACACGTTCTACAACTTGGTGTTAAGGCAAAATGTACTTTTTTCAAGTAGTTGATTCAAAGCCTGGTTTATCTTAGTTTATCTTAATTAGGTAGCATATTTCCAAGAACAGTTTTTCTTCTCTGTGCTTATGCTGTGTCTCAGGATGTCGTTTGAAATTTTCTGCCACCTGCACACAGAGTACGATAGGCCTGGGACAGCAGCTCACCACAATTCATGCAAGAAACTCAACTTTTCCTGAGCTTTTTGCGGACTCTAATCTGGTGTTCTACTGAAGATACAAAGGAGCTCCTTGCCTTGCAAAGTTTAATGAACAGTCCCTCTTTGTCCAAAATGCTTCCCTACTAGTTGTCACCACCCTGTCGTTTTTGATTTGTTATTTTGTGAGTAGGATTTTAGTGGAACTTTCCTGCAGGGTTTACAGGAACAAAGATGTTTAATTACCGGATGCTGTCATATGCATATTTTTTGCTCGCTATTTGTAGGAAGTTACAATTAGTTATTGCATTAGCCTCACGTGGCTTATATAGTAAGGTCGTTCTCTGAATCGCTGTCTGAAGATGGAAGAACAACTTTCCAGTATTATTATGTATATTTTCCAGTATTAATAGGCATTTACTTGCCCATGTGCAAGTAAAAAACGCATATATGCTCCTGGCTGCAGCTTGCTTTTTCTCTTATGACTAGTTGCAGTTTCTTTCTGTACTACTTTGTGTTGAGGTAGCTCTTGGGCGTTCCAGTTGTTGGAGGCAGGCCTGCAGCACAAACCTTTTGGAGTCACTGCATTTTCATATGTTGGTTATTCTCTTGGTGTTAGGAATGAAAGTCTGCTGTGCATGACAGCTTGTCAGCTGCCAGCTCTACATCCTTCATGCTGATGTAATGCCATGTACCACGGTTGTCCACCCTTCAAAAATCTTATTTTTCATGTAGTATAGGATATGCAGTGATTTTAAAAACAAAACAAAACAAAAAACCACTCACAAAACAAACCCCACCAAAACAACAAAAAAAACCCAACCACAAACAAAATCCAGCCACCCCCACATTTGCAATTTAGCCCGTATCACTAGTTGCTTGGATTGTATCCATTTTGTTTGGGTTATTTTTAATCACTTTCCAAGGGAGGCTTGTAAAGCTTTCTCCAATGTCAGAGAAGAGGCCTCCAGTAAGGGTCTTTGCCGGCACTGCTGTGAGGGATGCCTGTGTGATATAGATACTGCCATTTGGGAGATGTTTTGAGACTTCCCGTGCAGTTCAGCTATCAAAGAACTTGCTCACACATCTGTTAAAGGTTTTACCTCTGTTCTTGCTTCCTTTGGATTTCTTGGGGCCTCCTTGTTACCTACCTCTGGAGTTCTGCTGCTGTGGATTGTAATCTTTCCCCCCAGAGGAATTAACATGCATCTGATTGTAATACTTCTGTTACTATTGCTTGCAAATCATCTTTCTGTAAACACATGCGGTCCTTTCATTTATTCTCTCCTATTTCAGGAATGTGTGCTCTTTTTGATAAGCAAAAGTTGTAACCCTTGACTCCACTCTATTCCTCTTTTAATGCCCCACTTGATGAGCAGTTATTTTTAACTTTTCACTTCAAACATGTTTAATCTGTTCAGTTTTTATATTGTTTTACTCATACGGTTTTCCTCTTTAACTGGGTCATTTTCTTGTTATATCACACCCGTTTTATATGGCTTAAAGACAAAACAAAACTCCAGGTATCCTAGTCAAGCTGGTAGTCCTGGACTTTGCCTGAAGTACTCGCTACCACTGTTTAGCTCACATGCTTTCTTGTTTACCCCAGAATGTATTCCGGGGGATGAACAGTTAAGGTCTGGGTCCGTGGTCCAGTGTTATGTAGAATAAGGGCCTTAACAAGCCAACAGCTTTGCTTTGCTCTTTTAATTCAGGGTTAAAATGTGAAACTGTCTAGCACACCTCCTGTGTCGTCTTGTCAAATGTTTGATTTAGTGCTCGAAAAGTGCTCGAAATCAGGCAAGCGTGGGTGTAAAGGAGGAGCAGTGCATAGTGATTAAAGCCGAGTAATGGATACTGGGACTTCCTGCTCTGCCAGAGGATTTGCTCAGTGACTCCATTGCTAAACTTTTCTGGAAACAGAAATTGTGAGACAGCATCAGTTCAGGGAAACCAGTCTGAGGGGAGTCAAAGGGATCTTACAATAAATTAGAGGAAGTTGTTACCTTCTTCCAAGAGGTCGTGTCAGAATAGAAAGGCACTGGCTAAAGCATTGGTCCCAGAAACAGAAGAGGAGGAAAATGTATTTGGCATGAAAATGACTAATTTTATCTGCTGTTCTCTTGCACTTCATCAGTGTGTACATTGTATGTAGTTACTTTGCGAAGTTCTCTGTTTCATTTTAACTACCGTATATCCCTGAAAGTCGATGCTTTTAACCCCAGTTTCTACAAGGATGTATCCGTGGGAAGAAGGCATTTATACGGGGGAGGCAGCAGGCTTAATGCTAGTTTTAGGGCCTGCAGGAACAAGTGCCAGGGTCTGACCTTTGAGGAGATTGGGAGACGTAGACCTGCAAGCCATGACTGAGATGGTAAATCCACTCTAAATCCTGTGAGAGCCCTTGAGGACACCCAGCTACCTGGGCGGCATGCAGCGAGGCAGTGCTGTGCCAGTGCTGCTTGCAACCCCCTCGTATTCCCTCTTCCAGTGATACTGAAGTGGAGCAATCTATTTTATTCTCCCTCATATTCAATCAGTCTAAGAAATATTGCCATTTAGTAGCTGTTGAAAATTTAAACAGTTACTTGCATCTGGGGTAAATTATTGCAAGGCACACGTTTAGAGTGTGGATTTTCCCCAGCAGTCTGCCCACAGGAAGACATCCGAGAGCCCAGCTGGTGCTATTTACTGTGGCAGAACAATGCTTTCCACCCTTCAGGAGGCAGGTTCCCTTCCCTTTCCAAGACTTGGCTGCGTCTCATTGCTGTGATAAGAATGCTTCTTAGTGTTTCTTTCTTCTTATCAGCTAAGCTGAGTTGCCAGAGTGAACTTGGGCCATCTGTCCTGATGCTGGAAAGGAGGAGTACAGCCTGCTGTCAGCTATCTTAAGCTGCTAGCAAATCACCAGTGTGACATGGAGGGCTTAGCAAGAAGTCTCACGCTGGCTTGCAGACCATCATGATTAAAACCAGTCTGCCCTACTTGGCATACTGGTTCAAGACGTTGCTGTTTAGTGGGGAGCATTCTAGTAATACAGGCGTAGCTTTTCCTGCCTCTCTGAGTGTCCTCCTCCCCACTTCCACGTAAGTGAGGTTGAATCCATAATGTTCTGTTTGGAAAGTTACAGTTTCCTGCATAGTCAACACAGAAAGTCACAGAACTGCTGAAATGCTGTGCTGAAACATGTTGTTTCCTGCGCTAAAGGAACTGCAAAACCTGCCAGGAAGTGCTGCGTGATAGGGGCGTGATTTGTAATGTGTTATTTATTGTAAGGACTAGTTACTTCTGCTGTGGCTGGACAGCAGAGTTGAGTTGTTAATGCATAATTAAATCATTAGTACTAGTATACATGCACAAATTTGGTTTTAATGTGAAGTAAACAATCAAAAAAAGTTATATCCTGATACATTCATGCAGTTTTGTTTTGAGAGATAACGGAGTGAGCTCTCACCTTGCCATTCCCCAAGATGTAGGTTGGACATTTCTGAACTCCAACATTCATCTCCCATACCTGAACACAGGCTTCTTCATGGTGCTGTCTCTCTACCAGCAAGGTGTTTTTTTCATTCTCACTGTGCTCTGGGATTTAGGGATTTAGAAGGAGGGAGTAAGACAGCTGTACCGTAAGCTTAGAAGCTCATTTCTGACCCGCTTTATTCTTGTAGCTCTATCTGTGATTATGTCTGGAGATGTTAATAGTGACATTATCTGGAGCACAGCCATTGACCCAAACTTCTGATCTTGCAAGAGGATCAGGGAAGACATCTGTACTCATGCACAATCTTACAAATGTCCTTGAGGTGCCATGCAAGTGCAGGATCTATCTGTATGGGCTGAATCCATAGATTTTTATCTCGAGACCAGGCACGTGTGCTGAGCATTATATATTCCATCCTTTGCTGAGTTGAAATATTGTGCAAGACGCATATGTAAGAACATACAATGCCAAAAGAATGTTAACTGTTGTGTTCTGCATATGTAAAGGGTACTTCGCCTTATTTTGTAAAAACATATAGCATATATTGACATTGTACGAGCTCTAAAAGGCTTCTACAGTGAAAGACAAATCCATTTAAGAAGGATTTGAATAGACTGCAACAGACTTACTCAATCTCGGAGTCATGACTTTCAGATACCTTGTTCCAACTCATGTAAATACAGGGTGGGCTCCTCATTTCTTAGAGGCAAAGTAGGGTTTGGTTGGAAACACTTCATATTTTAGTCCATTGGATCTTTTTCATTTGTTTATTGAAGACTCTCAGCAGTTCTTAGCCACAGAGGCTGGGTTGTGGTAAACATGCAAGATGAACTGATGTTGATGCTGTGTTTGTAAGTCAGAGCAAGGTCATGTGCTGTCCAAAAATCCAATACAAATAAAACCGGTCAACCACAGGATCTTCCTACTCATGGCACTTTCTGCATGGGCTTCACCAGTGTCAGTACATCCTGTGGACTTTCCTAGGATGCATTGTGGAGGCCATCAGGCAGGTCGTTATAATTTCACTAACTTCATTGCAGTTAAGGATGGATTCCTGCCTCTGTGCCCTGTTTCTCTTAAGTCACTATAGGGCTTCAAGAGCCACTCCTGATCTAAAGAATATTTTTTTTCTCTGTGTGCTGGTTTTGGCTGGGAAAGAGTTGATTTTCTTCATAGTAGCTAGTACAGGGCTATGTTTTGGATTTGTGCTGAAAACGGTGTTGATAATGCAGAGATGTTTTCATTACTGCTGAGGAGCACTAACACAGAGTCAAGGCCTTTTCTGCTTCTCACCTCACCCCACCAGTGAGTAGGCTGGGGGTGCACAGGGAGTTGGGAGGGGACACAGCTGGGACAGCTGACCCCAACTGACCAAAGGGATATCCCACACCATATGACGTCATGCTCAGTTTATAAAGCTGGGGGAAGAAGAAGGAAGAGGGGGACGTTCGGAGTGATGGTGTTTGTCTTCCCAAGTCACCGTTACACATGATGGAGCCTTGCTTTCCTGGAGATGGCTGAACACCTGCCCGCCCATAGGAAGCAGTGAATGAATTCCTTGGTTTGCTTTGCTTGTGCGTGCGGCTTTTGCTTTCCCTGTTAAACTGTCTTTATCTCAGCCCACAAGTTTTCTCACTTTTACTCTTTTGATTCTCTCCCCCATCCCAGCAGGGTGGAGTGGGCGAGTGGCTGGTGGGGCTGAGCTGCTGGATGGGGTTAAACCACAACACCCTTCCAGGAACAATACGCCCCTGTTACAACAATCCGTTGTTTATTCTGATGAATGTATGTAGTTATTGAAAACAGAATGACCTATTGGAGAAATAGAACTTCCATCAAAATGTTACAAAATTCTCCTTCCATTACCTTGTTTGGAAATTAAAAGGGCTTGGGTAGAGAATGCTTCATTTTCTTTTTCTTTGGAAACATCCTTATTTGGCATCTGTAAAGCATTTACATTCCCTTGTTCTGGATCAAAGTCCTTTCATGGCTCATGTTACTTATTTCCTTCTTTAACTGAAACACAGAAAGAAAAATGGATTTTTCCTCCCTCAGGCTTACAGTATAAACCATTGTAAAAAGTCAAATCCCAGCTTTTAGCAAGGAAGTGGTGAGAATGAGGAATAAAACATCTCAAAATGTGTAATCTGAAGAACCACCACCACCCACTTCAGAATGAATCCTGTCAGTAAATGCAAGTCTCTATGACAGTTATGAAGCATGTAAGGTAAAATTTAGCAAAACTAAGATAACTCTGCTGCTGGATTTCCTTCATTCCTCATGTTCCAAAGGTTTGTGCTCTTCAGGGGAGGAACTTTGTCCTCTTCAGCCTGTGTAGCAGCTTAGTACAGTTGGCCAAGTATTGGGATACAAACTGTATCCAGAAATGTTAGAAGCAAAACACTGTTTTCTTTTATTGCATGAGTGGCAGGATGAAATTTGGGGTTGGTGGAATTATGTTCTGATAGAAGAAGAAGCTCCTGTGAATCAGGTATGACACATGGTCTTGTTTTAAATTTGCAGGAGTGTGTAGATAATTTTGTTTCTGAATGCAGAACAAACTCTTTCCGAGTCTGCCCTCCCATTGACTCTGTGCCCCAAAGAGGCTGGTGTTTCTGCATATTTTCAGAGCTGTGCTGGCTATTGCTCTGGCTTTCTGCCTTTTGTAGACACATGGAGCTGAGCCCAATCACCCCCTTCCGTCTGCAGACAAGCTTCTAGGCTGTGGCCTCTGAATGTTGGCTCTCTGCTGTTTCCAACTACTGCAGCAAAAGGGTATAAAATGGCTCTTTCTGATTTATCTTCTAGGAAGAATTTGGATGTCTATCAGTTTTAGCATGGCCTGTGATGATCCAACTAGCCCAAGGTAAGCCAGTACCATAATATGTGTACCCTTTGTTCCCCCAGCTTTTTTCTCCTGAAAACAAGTCATAAATTCTCATCTATATTTTAATGTTTTCTGATATCTTAATTGATTTACATCACATTTCATGCTGCAAAGTTCTAGCCTAGTGTTCCCTTTTTGTAAGCGAATATATAGTACTGCATAGTACTATATTTTTATAAAATATAAATTTTATATTTAACCATAAAGCAACATGGACTACAGTCTGCTAGGCTGATTTGTTTCCATTAGCTTTCATCCAGCAGATCTGAACTTAATCCAGACTTCCAGCATTCCTCCAAAAATAATGTTACCAACACCCTCTGTCACATTGCTCTCCCCATAGAGCTCTTGGCCACACAACTTCTTTGATGGAAGGGGAAAAAATCTCCCTTTGGATTATGAGCTGAATTCTAACTTCAGCGAGAAAGCTACGACAGTGCTGCTCCCTGCTTGGCGGCAATTGCATCTTAGTTGCTGTGTGCTTCCACGCCCCTTCTAATTAAGTGCAACTTCAGGGATGGGATTTCTTTCTTCATGTGACGTGGAGAAGGGAATTGCTAGTAGAACAGTCCCAAATCTTACCTGAGTTGTAGAGCTCATTGGACTCATTAAGTCCTGGCAGGGGCTCAGGCATAGGCCCTTTCTTCCTCTCTGCACATTGAGAATGGATTGATATGAATTCCTACGTAATATAGCTCGTGCAATGCTCCTCACTTCCAAGACTGTGACCTTGGACAACTGACCTGGTTGCTTTTTTCCAAAATTATTCTGTTTTGGCTGATAGATTTCAACACTGCTGGCATGCATCCATCTGTGTCCCACCGGCTGTTCCTGGTACCAGACAGAAGTGAAGATTGTGCAGGTACTGAGAAGCAAAAAGACCAAGGACATGAAGTCATCTTCTGTTAAAATAATAATGATATCCTGATGCAACTGAGATTAAAATTTGGTATTTTGTATTAGTACAACAGTTCAACGAATTTGATCTTGAGGATGAAAGTAAAAAAGACTTCTAAACTAAGGATTATAAATAACTAATTGCTGTAGGTTATTTAGGTGAAGTGAGTGTATAAAGAGAGGTCGGTGTAGTGTCCACTTGAACTACCAGTGATATCCTTCTAATGAGTCTGACTCATTAGATAAATACAACTTGTACAATTACCTGATGTTGCACTCCGAGGGGTACACAGGATGTTTCAACTTAACTGGAATCCTACTCCCTGGAGACCATTTGCTGAGTTCTTTAAAGGTCAGGCATACTTCAAAATGTAGCTCCGTGGAAAACAAGGATTTAGATTAAAAATGAATACTTCAAAGCTGGTGAATCACTTCAGATCATGAGTACTGGAAGATTCTGCTTTTAAAGGCCAAAGGGGTAGGATTTTCATACTTTAAACTCATCTATAGTTACACTATGCACAAGGAAGCCCTAAAAGTACTTTTCGTATGTCTTTTGTTTTCTCTCCATGTTTCCCTTAGAAGATTAATGACACAGGAGATTTAAGATATTGCATATACCCATAAATGGAATAGAGCCGAGAACAGAAAATTTAAATACTCGACTTTCCTCTCACTAACTGGTTTTGCTCATCTTTTTTTTTTCACCTTAATTGTTTTTCTTCTTTTTTAACTCCAGTACCTTAGCACCAGTTGGTGTACACTGTGGGTTTTCGTAAAGAGTCCAGACTCCACAGCCAGGCCAGCAGCTTCATAGTGTGGTGAAGTGTCCAATGTGTTGGTTTTTTTGTTGTGTGTTAGGGGGATTTCGGAGGGGTTTTTTGTTTATCTGTTGGAAAACTTCAAGCGGAATTAGATAACTTGGTATTTTCCAGGAAAGAAGGACAGGAGATAAAACTAAAAACCCCAAACAAACAGGAAAATAACCCAGATCTCTCTTGGCCTTCTTTATGTGATACAAGGCAGCAAAAAGCATAGGCTGCTTCTTCCCCCGTGTCCTATCCTCACTGCATCATGTGAAACCTTGTCCAGAGCCCATGGAAATCAACGTGTCTTTCTGCTGACTTATCTGGTTTCTAGATCAAGCACTGTGCTATGTGACAAATTGCTGGAAACTGTGCTTCAGTTTCTTGTCGGGGATTGTAAAGATAGATACATATTTGCACAGGCCACTAACACATCACTTTAAGAACTGGGGTGAGCCTAATGCTACCACTGGCAGTGAAATCCTCTTTTGCAGAGATGCTTTTCTAGACTGGTGTGACCAGAATGGAGTGCCCCAGCTTAGCCTGTCTAGTTGTCGTCTGCCTTAATTCCTCCGCTGTTTTCAGCACCTAGTACTAGTTACATGGACATCTGCCAGAGAGGTGCTAGCTAAGACCATGTGTAAGAATACCTTAACATACAAGGGAGCGTGTATTCCTTTTTGGTTAACACAGCAGAAGGCTGCAATAGTTAGGATTTCAGCTTCACGTTCACAATTTCAAGTTGTATTGTATATCTATGCCTCTCTAAGCATTAACCACGTGGCTGCAGAAGTATAATCAAAAAGTATTTGAAATGAGAGGAGGCCTGTGTCTGGATAAGAGGAGGTGCTGCTGAGGTATCCCTCTTCGCCCCTCTCTGCCCTTATCAGTGGATTGATTCATTTTGTTTGATTTCCCTTCCCCTCCCATGTAAACATTAAACAAGTAGATCTAGGAGGAAAAATAACTTAATGAGCTAGAAAGAATCTCCCTTGGGAAAAAATAATAAAATAAATTCTGCCTTGTGGAAATAAATCATACTAAAACAGAAGGGAGGAGACTTCAAGAGGGCAATGGCAGACAACTTGAAGCATCTGCTGAGATGACCACTCCCCCTCTCACTCCCCAGTATGCTGTAGGAGTACAGGACGGGGAGACAGTGACAGCAATAATTAGTTACCATCTCTGGTGTTTTGCTTGCCCAGTCTCCTGTTGTGGCCTCTTTGCTCTGCTATTTCAAATTCATGCAGCTCTGTATGTTTTTGCTTGTTGCCACCACTGCAGTCTTATAATAATGCTCATACGTGGCTCTCATCTGACTCCCACTGAGTCTGTCAGGGAGAAGAAAGCACAGTAGGATGTTCACGTGCTGCTGTTAGAGGACAGACAACAGGTAGAGACCAGAGGCATGCTAGATGTCTGAAGTCATCAGATATAGTTAGAGATAACAAACATACCTTCTGCCATCAGTCCTGTCTTTCATCCATGCTCAACGGTGGCAAACACACACTGCTAAGGAATATGTTGACTGTGTTTACTTTAGCTTTCTTCATGAGGCAGGAGCCAAACACGCATCTAGGAGCAATTGCACCCTCCGTGAGTGATCATGCTGCTTAAACACGGCGGCAGACCTGACTTTGGAGAGGGAAACAGAGCCCAGCCCTTCCCCTGCCTCTGCTGCTCAGCCGTACAGGCAGAGCTGGAGCAAGGAGGAGGGTGGTGGTGCAGACTTTTGGCTGCCTTAAAGTGACCACATCCTGTTAGGCTGCGGAAACATCAGACTAATGCAGAGATCTGTCTGCCTGAGATGTAGGAGCGCTTGTGGGTTTCCAGATAATTTGCAGACATACTTGTATTGCTGCAGGAGGAACCGTGGTGCACGGAGAACTGCTGACCTTACTCCTGCACTCGGTCTGTTCACCCGCTTCCCAACCACATCCTGGTTCTCTGTAGCATTTAAGTACTATGCAAATGGATTTATTTCAGTGAGGTTGCTTTCTTTTCCTCTGGTGCAGCTCCTGGATATTGTTATCCTGATGCGGCACGGAAAGATCAATGCTGAGTCTGTGATGGCAGAGCAGTGCTCAGAGCTGCAGCTGGTGGCCTTTACCTGGGATCCTTCTCCAGCCATGTCAGGTGCTGCAAGGTGAGAAAATTTCCTCCTACAAGCAGGAAGCCGGGCACCATGAGACCAGGCTGCTCGCCCAGGACCACGAAGGAACACTGTGGCATGAGAGAGAATTGATAGAGAATTGATAGAATTGATAGACTCTCAAGTGTAAGTCAGTGCCCAAACCAAGACTTGCACTGTTACACCATCTGTAAGTGGCATGTGAGGTCCTAACAAAGGGCAGATCGTTTATGATGATGCTTAAGTTCTGTTGAAGTCACATGCTTAAGTCTAAGCGTGCCTGGGAGTTTTGCTGAGCCCAATAGGGTATAAGAAAGTCCATTCCTGACACAAAATCTGAATGAGGAAGTGGCTCGTGCATATACTACTGCTAATAGCAAATGGCGTTTAGCCAGTTTCAGGCGGAACTGGAGGAACTCTGTTTTTGCTGGGGACAGCAACAACAACAAAAAAGGCAGAGCCTGTTATAGTGGGCCAATATCCCACAGAGCCCTATGGTGTTATGGCCAGAAGATCAAGAAATCTCAGTGTGGGCAACTGCAGAGTATTTGGGACAGTTCTGTTCTTCTTTGCTGTAGGCCAGAAATTGCTGAAGTGTTAAAGTTCAAGGCTTCATATTCCTATTTTGCTTTTTAAAATATCTAATGGGAGGGTGTTTGTGTTTCATTGTTATGGTTTGAAGTGGGGGGGGGAGAGGTCCGGGTGGCAGAAGCTGCCCATCACACCGGACTCCCATCCCCCTTGGGGCTTGAGCCAATCGGCGCCTCTGCGAATTGCCCTATTTACGTCGGACAAAGGAACCGGAAAGGTGTGCCTTTGCCCAGGAGCAAGGAGAAGGGAGAGGAGGGCACGGCCCCCACTCCTGGCTGGGCGGGGCCGGGCCTGTGCCCGCTCCGTGCCGGTGCCCCCCCCGTCGGGGATGGCGGAGGCGCTTGGGGAACTCGGGGAGAGCCCCGCTCTCGGGGTGCCCACCGGGCCGAGTTCACCCAGAAAGGACTGAAATCTAAGAAACGGCCACACAGATAAGAGGTCAGTGAAGATGGAACGGAACAACGTGTGCCGCGGCTGAGTCCCCCTTGCCAGCAGCCCCTTTGCAAACAGTCCTCGGTGGAGCAAGCAGAGACCCACTCGCAGCCCGTGGAGGACCCACGTCGAGAAGAGATGCCAGAGCCTGAGCACGGTACGCATCTAGAGTCCGTGAGATGACCCCCGCGGATGGGGAGGTGCTTTGTTAAAAGAGATGCCTGAGCCTGAGACTGTTGTGAGTCATGGGCACAGGTCGAGGCGCATTTACGCATCCGAGTCTGTACGGAGACGCATTTAAGGTCGATATGACGACCCACGCCGGAGCGCATTTAAAGTCTGTATGATGACCCACGCCAGAGCGAGTGGCTATGGCTCCTTAAAGGTCCAGGACTGGTAAAGCCCGCACTTGGGGCAAATCCGATGGGGTAAGGATTTGCCCCCTAGCGGGTAGTATTCACACTTTCGCCGTGAGTAGGGGATCCACTGGATCAAGGGACAATGGTGTAAGGACTCCTTTTCCTTTAAGAGAAGCGGCAGTAACAACTTGGAATGAACTGACCTGCACTCCCCCATTCCCTGCCCCCCTGCGCCGCTGGGGGGAGGAGGTAGAGCCGGGAAGAAGAGGCAAAGGGGGGGAGTGGTGTTGTTTTTAAGACCTGGCCTTGTTTTCTTGTTATTCTCTCAAGTAACCATTTTTGTTTGCTTTTCTCTTTGTAGGTAGCTGTTAATAAATAGTTTTGCTTTAAGAAAAAGCCTCTTTTGCCCGGGACCGTGGTTAGTGGGTGCTCCTCTGTTCCTGTCTTGATCCTCAGCTCTTTTATTACATTTTTCTCTCCTCTCCATTTTACTGGACTGGGAGAGCTGCGTGGGTTTAGTTGCCGGATCGGCCTAACCCACGACATTCATAGAAGAGTTCAACTGGATGCACGGAATCCTCTAAGGACTGGGCATGGGTCAGTAAGGAGCAAATGCAGCAGACATCCTTAGAGGGTTTCTTTCCACTTCCCCATTAGAGGCCCACCATACGGCTTTTTCCTTTCCAGATACAGCTTTAATCCAAGATGACAATATCCAGCAAACTGAAGGGTATTCTCACTAAGGCTCCTGCACACCTGTTTTGATGATATTTGTTCAAATCTCAGTATGGAAAGTCAACATAATGCTACAGGTTTGAGAGTTGCAGGTATGACCATTACTTGAAAAACTAGCTCTGGGTACAAATATCTTTGTGCCTCTTCTTCCCAGAAAAGACAATTGAGCCTACTGCATTGTTTCACATCAAACTGTGCTGTGAAATTACTGTTACGTACTAGCCAGGGCTAGGAAGAAGTTGAGTAAAATAGCTCAGAAAAGAGAGTTGGTTCTGCATGGTCAGTCATAAGCCTGTACTGCAGTTGTTTGTGCCATTTTGTGAACAGGAGAGGAGGACATTGTACTTGCAGAGACATCTCGGACTCCCTTACTGTGACGGTAACAGTTGTAGCACTGCGACTAATCTTGGCAGTTCATGCAAATGACACTTTAAATGGATAACTCAAATATAAGGATAAGGACCTCTCTAAACTGAGTGTTGCCCTGTTAATACCGGACGCGAACCCTTTCTGTTGTCCTGCGTGCCCCAAGGGGACTTTCCCAAGGAGCGGCATGTAGATGGTTGGTCCTCCCAGACACCATCCTGTGGGGCCTGGAAAAGAGGAGCTGGCACAAGACTCTGCTTGTTGGGAACATGAAACTTCAGAAAAATATTTTGACTCTAGCTCACATCTTGTCCAATTACTTACTCCCTAGGAACTGGGCTCCTACTGCATCAGCAGATCTCCCTTCAGATGCATACATGGCATACCATCAGCTCAGCTCCCCAACAGGAGATTGTTGGGAGTCACAAAGAAGGTACAAGGGTTTGTACTGGATTCTTAGATGAGAAAGTGAGGGGAGCACAGAGCAAATCTGAAAAATCATTTTCTTTATGTATCCATCAAATTTATCTGCAGGGGAAAATGCTATGGTGAATGCTAAGTCCTTGGAAACGGACCTTTACAATGGAAAATAACAGACCAGACCTTTCCTTATAATGCTGAAAGTTCCCTCCTTTTTTTGCTTGCTCTCAGCTGGAACCTAACTTCTGCTTGCTTCTGACCTCTGCCTGGTGAGTGTGTGTTTCGACCAGAGCCCGGGAGAGGACTGTCAAAGCAGAATTTCTGGATTGAATCAGTGGGACACAGAAAGGCTCCGGTCCACGGCAGCGCAGGGCTGGCAACTGCCCTTCTTAGCACGTGGTTTGACACAGAGCAAATCTGCTGATGCAAGCGTAATGCTTCTAGGTATTCTGGCGTGACAGAGACCATAAGGGGCGAAGATACTAACAAGAAAAACTGCCTGAGTTCATACATTCCTAACAGGTACTGGATTTTCTCTTGCTGCTTTTAATTTTTGTTTTTCTTTAAAAGACTGATTTAGATTAATACAGTTTTTCCATTAAGACTCCTTTAAAATAGATGGAGTCAAAACGTGTTGTAACTTGTATGTCATTTTAAATCCCCATTTATAATGATGCTTCAGAAGCCTGAAACCAACATCTGTTTCCTTCTTGGATCGGTTTTCTTCCCTTTTTTTTTTAACTACTTAAAGTCACCCCGTTCTGTAATCAAGGGTTGAAAAGTCATAAATCACAGTTATATCAGATGGGTCGCGGGGTAGGGGAGCTCGATGCTGCGGAATCTAACTTGTCGGGAAATACGTGGCCTCTGTGCAACACAGAGGAGGGGAAGAGGGAATCTCCAATCCTTTGCTCTTCAGTTGCGTGTCTTTGGAAAAAATGTAATTACCCTCATTACCTTCAGCGTGTTTGTAACTCCTGTTGCTGTGCCTTGTGCCAATGATTTTAATCAAATGACGTGCTCCAGGGATTCACCTCGTCAACTCTGAGGGACAAGAAATAATTGACCCCTTCATGCTTTTTTCCCCCCCCTTACGTGCCTGGCTGTGCAGTGATGCTGTGGTGCTGGAGTCACGCTGACAGCCAGAGCTGGGGGTGGAACTAAAGTTTCCCCCAGGTCAGCTCGACAGGAACATTTGAGGATGATGCTCGTTTTCCTCTGGAACATGGAGCATGGACTGTGTGACTTATTTGCTGGCTTATTTAAAAAGAAGTACAGTTTATCTGAAAGGTGAAATAATATATTGAGTATGAAGAGACTTGGGACTTGTCAGGAGTTACCAGACTCTTGTAAGGCAGCCATTAAAACTGTATAATCCAAAAAGAGGTAAAAAAAAAAACCAACCCCGAAAGACTTGATGTCATGTACGACTTTCCCTCTAACAGTTGTGCCTGTTTGATGGGATTTGACAAGCAGTTCTGCATATGCACGCCTTCCCCTTTGGCACGGGTTTGGAACAGCGCCTTCCCCCCTTTCCCTCAGCATGGTGGGAGCCAAAGTGGGCCCGAAGACTCTGGTCCTGGAGGGGCTGAGGACAGTGCCACAAGCCCTGGGCTGGAGCGGGGCGTCAGCGGCCCCCGCCCGGCAGCGCAGTGTCCCCTCCGGCAGCCGCCGTCGCAGGGGGACCGGGGGCTCTCGTGTTCCGGCTCCCTCCGCCCCCAGAGCGGCACCAGCCGCCCCTCCGCGTCCCGCCCGCGCCGTGCGGCAGGTGCCCCCCGGGACCCCGGACTGCGGCCCGGGGCCGGGCCGCCGGTCAGAGCCGCCCCCCGGGGCGGGTTCGGGCGGCGGGGCAGGCCCGGCCTGGGGCGGTGCCGCCCCTCGCGCTGCCCGGCGGGGCGGGGGCGCCGAGGGCCTCCGGGGCGGCCCTGCGCTCCGGCACCGGCCGCCGGCGGGAACAAAGGCGGCGGCAGGCGGCGGTGGCGGTGCGGCCCGTGCGAGGCAGCCCGCCTGCCCGCCCCTGCTTCCTGGGCCGGGCCGGGCGAGGCGAGGCGGCCTCCGCGCCCCCGCCCCGCCCCGCCGGCGCGGAGCGGAGCCGCCGCCGCCGCAGCAGCAGCAGCGCCGGTCGCGGGGCGCGCTCGCCGCCCGCCGCAGGAGCTGCATGTGCGCGGGAGGAGCGGCGGAGGATGGCGGTGCTCAAGCTCGCCGACCAGGTGGGCGCCGCGGGGCGGGCGGGAGCGGGGCGGGCGGCAGGCTCCACCTCAGCTTCAGCCGGCCCGGCTCCGCGTTCTGAGGGGCTGCCGGGGCGCTGAGCGAGGCCCGGCGGAGAACCGCAGCTGAGGGCTCGGTGGGGCCCCGAGCGGAGGCGGCCGCGGCGGGAGAGGCGCGATCCCCCTTTTCGCGGGGGCGCCGCCGCTCGCCGTGTGGTGCCGGCTGCCCGCCGCCCGGCGAGCCCCCGCGGATGCGCTGCTCTTCCCCTCCCGGCGGACATTGGCTCTGCCCGCGCGGGCGGCGTTTGCGGGCGGCCGCGGGGCCGGGACCGGGGCCGGGCAGGGCGCAGCTCGCCGGGCGTCGCGGCGGCAGCCGGGTGGCCGCCGCGGGCACTCGCCCGTCCCCCGCCGTGCAGCCGAGCGCGCCGCCGCGGCCCCGCGCTCCTCGGGGAAATCCTGACATCTCCCGTCGGCGGGGTGGGATGGAAGTGGATGTTGGCTCGTTTCGAAAGGCCTCTTGGCTCTGCTTATCCTTCCTTGGGATTTCTCCCTCGTTTCGTTGCCGTGCCAAATGTATAAATTATTTTTCCTGTCGCCTTTTTACTTAGGAAGTGCCTGTTCGGTTTAGTTGTTGCCGTTGTTCGCAGGCTACTAGGAAAAAACGTAGTCTTAAACCCTTAGGTTGTGTTAAATTTAGCAATGGGCAGGCAGCTGTAATCAGTATTAAAGTATTTCTTGTTGCTGGTAGTTGAAAGCATTTAAAAACATTTAGTAAATTGATATTATGGCTCCCACATCCTGATTTATCCACATACTCTACCAACTGTTACACACGCTGTGTGCTTTAATCTGCTATTTTTAATTTAACGTGGTCCGTGTGTGATCTGCAGCGTGGGTGTCCTGCAAGCCTCAGACCTTCCCGTTGGATTCAGAAGGACTGTCTGTAGACAGCCCCTCTCCAAATACCCCATACTTATAGATCACAAGCCTCACTCGCGGTCTGTTTATGCTCTTCTAAGAAAATGTTGCACATGCACAAAGCTGCTGCGTAGCATGTTGGAAGGAGTTTTGAAAGGGAAAAAGGTTAAAGCTGTTTCTGAAGTAAAAGCAGTGCTGTGTGACCAAGAACAGTCTATACAGGTTTTTGTGTATAACAGAAGGTAGTATTTACGGGCTGTCTCCTGACATGCCCCTCGAACATCCTCATCTTTAGATGTGGTGCTTATGACTGGCAAAGAACACGTTTCACGCCATGAGGCTTCACTACCCTGTGGTGCACAGGCTGAGTCTCATAAATAAGGAGATTCAGGTAGGATCTGCGTATTAAAAAAAAACAAACAGCAAGCATTAATGTTAAAAATACATATGTTACAGGGGACCAGAATTGCACCGTTTCAGTGCTTTTCATCTGTTTAATGAAGACTTTGAATTTACCGGCTTTAGAGTTTTTAAACCTTTGCTGAAATCTTGCAGAAAGGGTTTTGCTTCAGCAGCAGCAGAAGTCAAAACAGATTTAAGTCAAGTGGACCACATCTTGATGAAGTCTGTATTTCTGTAAAAAACCAGTGATGGGCTGTTGTCTTAGCATTCTCCCTTCTCTTCTGAGAACCCTCAAAGCTGAGGGACAAGGCTCCTTAGAGCTGCTCTTGTGCCCCTGCCGAGAGCCTGCTTTGGGGATGCTGAAAACATGGGTGGTGCTCATGGTGGTTCCTGGTCAGGCTGTGGCCTGGGACACGATGTGACAGGCTGATATCTCTTTGTATCTCCTGTCCATTATGAAGGGATATGTTGGTCTACCTGTACTCATCCTACTGGATCTCTTTTGGTTTTCTTTAGTTTCTTCACCAGCTCTTTTTCTTTCACTTCTGAGAAACTAGCGGAGGGGGAGGATATGTTCAAAGCTGGCTGTGGTGCTTCTTCTTAAACTGGGTGCAGAAGTTTATGGGTGCCTGTTTCTGTGTATTCGGAGCGGTTGCTGGCGGAGCCTTTCCGATGTGCAGCCCGAGCGGTTATAACCGAGGCACCGGGGCTGCGCAGGCTGCAGCAGCAGCTCTGTGTGCATCGGGCCCAGCTGTACTTTTTGTCTACATCAGGTTTGACGAGCGCCGTCCCTGGGCTGGCCCACCTCTAACTGAAAGGGACGCAGTAGCAGCAGCCCCACAGGTTTATAGACAGACCCAGGCGAAACAGGGCTGAAGCTGGGATGAAGAATGATGCACCTGGGAAGATTTGCATTCCTGTAACAACTCCTGCCTGGGCTTAGACTCGCTGAGGCTGTGGAAGCAGGCTCCTTCTGGATTTCTTCCTGCTCCTGAGGATCAAGGCAACTGTGGCAGTGATAAAGTGCAGCGATTCAGGAAACCGTTTCCTTTTGCTTAAACACTAGAGGCCACAGCAGCCTGTGCACTTGCAGTCTCCTGCAGGGAGAATCACAGTACATAGGACACTGCCTACCACGTGTACCTGCAGCTGTTGGGACCTGGGCTGCTGTGAGCGTGGGCTGCTTTTTGAACACTGAGTGTCAGGTCTGGTTCAGGTCTTAGTTACAATGCTCAGGAATGGTAGGCTCTGAAATTGAGAGCTGTCTCCTCTGGCTCTCATTGTGATTTCTGTAGCACACGCTTTCCTCTGAATCCGTGACTTTCTTCAGCAGTGAGGAGAGCTTCGTGTAGGAGAAGACTGGAGAACCCCCACGCTGAGAGTTTGAACACGTTTCTCTAAGTAACCTGTTTCCTCCTCGCCTCCATTCTTGGCTTCTCTTACCATCTGCGTCTAACAGCACACAGAGGTTCAGACAGATGAGAAATTAATCACACCATTTCTCATACAGGCTTCGAAGACAGACTTTCATTATTGCTTCTTTTTTGATACAGCTGAAAGGTGCAAAGGTATTGCTATGCTTAATCCTTCAAAGAGATTATTGGTACTTTTGGCTGCATTCACTCCTTAGGCAGGAGAGCTTAGTTTAAGAGTTTAGTGTTAGTGTAGGTTGCTTGAATTTTCTTCCAGTGATGGTTATTGCTAGCTCATCAGTTGGGCCTCGAGAAATCCTTAAATCGTTTAACCACAGGAAGTGTATTCTACCGTCAGTCATTTCTGCAAGAATTTCTTCCAGACCTTTCTTTCTTCAGTAACCCCCCACTAGCCATTTTTGAATGACCAAATGTTAAGTGGAAGAGAACCCAAGATAATTCATAAAACTTAAATTAAATGCCGAGGATTGTAGTCTTTGTCTGTAGTGGTGTTTTTTTTTTACGTAGTGGTGCAGTTTTAAGTGTTCTGATGTTCTAAATATTTCAGTTGTCATATACACATATTGCAAAACTTACTCTATATCTTAAAAACTTTTGACCATTCCTTTTGTTACCGTCACTGCAGTGAATGTTGCTTACAGCAACCATGCAAATTGCTTTAAGGACTGGAATTTTTTTTTTTTCCAGTTCCAAGAGTCATTGCTGTGTTGTTCCCATCCAGTTTATTGGTTGTACCTTTTCCGTTTTGATAAGTGTTCGTATTTTATATTACGCGAGGCTGCAGTTACGTGTGATAAAAGCCTTTGCGTTTAAGCTAGCCTTCAGAAGGAGCAGAAGACAAGTGCTTTAACAAGTGGGTGGCCAGAGGCTTTCAGGCATGAGTCGCACTGACACAGCTCGAGCCTGGCTCTGCACGTATGACAGGGCATGAAAACTCTTGCTGTGCCCCTCGGGTGCTGTTTGGGCAAACCTGCTTGCTGCACCTCTTCATTCCTTCCTGTATTTTGAGTTGCCATTCCTTCCTTCTCCTGAGTCTCCTTTCCCTGTCACCAAAGCTCTCTCTGGGTGAAAGTATCAGTTGTTTTTTGACTTTTGTGGCTGTTTTTTGAGCAGTAGTCGTTGCCTGGACCCACCTGTCTCCTGTTCTCTGAGTAACTAGCAGATGCAGGGTGCTTCCTGCTGCTGCCCTCCCTGCCTGCTGTTCTTTGCACAGCTTATTCTTCATACTTGCACCGAGTAACCTGGTTTCTTGAGAACTCTTTGTTTGCCACTTGCAAACTTTTCAAGAGAAAGCCTATTAGTCAAAGTCGTGCTGAGTGTGCTTTTAATATTCGGGGTTTCCATTGATGGTTCTGGGCAGCACACACAGACAATTGCTCCTGTCAGCACTCTGTTGAGAGGGTAAAATATCTTAAAATATTGCTCTATGTAAAATTCTGTGAGTTAGCTTTTGGAAAATGGTTTTGGAAGAATCTGAGTTTCTGTAGTGTCTCCATCTCATTTCCAGGCTTGCCTTGCCAGCTGAGGCCCTCCTTGCAGGACTGCCAGCACTGCCCGTGGACCTGCAGGTTGTCTCTGTAGCTGACTCCGTCCTCTTCTTCCTGTTTAAAGCCAACGAAGCCGCTCCGGGTGTGGCTGTGTTTGATTTGGGATGCCAGCTCCCTGCCTGTGCAGACCAGGTTGCCTTTGCACACTGTGGTGCCAACGCGCCCATCATGCCATGTCGGAGGCAGCGACGGTCGGAGCAGCTCCTGTGCAGGGATGTCCTGCTTGTTGGTGCCTGTCAGAGGCTGATGCAAGCTCTGCCTTGCCCAGCTGTTGATAAGAGTTACGCACGTTTACAGGAGACATGTATTTATGTCTTTGAAAGACACTGAGAATTTTTTCTGTAAACAAAAATAGTATGGGAAGTTGTGTAGAGGTGAAGCCTTTTTTAAGAGATGTAGTGCATAGAGTTTGTGTGCCTGTACTGCCTGAATTCAGCGGGAAGCTTGTGGTAGATCTGGGAGAGACACAAGCTCTGTCTAGCCTTGACCCAGTGCACCTGGGGGTCAGAGTTGACCTTGACTTCAGGTTCTGTGTGTGTACTAAACAACAGAATTATTTTTCAGCTACCCTTATGAGCATGCATATGCACGCAGAAGGGTAATGAAGCCCAGATAAATGGTTAGTGTGTGCACTTAAGCTGCTATTAGCTGCAAAACCTCATCCTGTCTCCTGGTATTTTGCCTGTTGTCCTTGATTGCTGAGAGTAATGCAGTGTGACCAGAGCTGAAAGGACCATTTCTCTCCCTCCTTTTCCCCAATGTTTTCCTGTGTTTGACGGTTCTCCACTGACCATCAGGATCCTTTTTATTATGGTCACAGAGAAACAGCATTAAACAAATGTTTAAATAATTTTAAACAGATGTCAAAGATCATAAAAATTGGCTGGGCAAAGGCTGGACTTGTGTCCGAATACACTTAAAACCAAAATGAGCACAGCAGTAACAAATAATCTCCTAACAAAACTGATTATATTTCCAAATGGTGATGTCTTTTAACTTATTTCAGAATCATTCAATTGACAAGACTGTTTTTCTGTGTATCCTTTCTCCCTGACAAGTAAAAGCATCTGAGAAGATACCTCTGAATCTGCTGTATAAAATAAGAGTAATGAACCTGTACCCCGTGGCCACAAGTTAATTTTGTGTGGCATGAGGTCCCATGATTCCTCCTCTCCTCAGGTTTTTTATTGCTAGATAATACCAAGGTGTATATTAATTTGCAGGCTGCCAAGTGATTTTGAAAAGGCTCACAGCGAGGAAGAGATAATCTGTTTGAGTAGCCAAAAGACAAAGGTAACTGTGGAGAAGGAGGAATTCACCCACAAGAGTGTTTCCCTCTTCTTTCTTGTGAAACAAAAATGTGGTTGGACCAAAATAACTCCACTGCAGCAGCTGTTGGCTTTCTAAAGCTGTGATGTTCCTAGGTACGACATACATGCTGTGAGGTGTAGCTCCATGCGTTTCAAAATAACGTAAAAACTTTGGAAACAATGGGATGTACCAGCATTCCTGCCCTCATTCAGACCTGTAGGAACGATGGTCGCTGCCATCTCGTATAGATGGCACCTGGTCTCTGACATGTGTCATCGTCTGGTCCTGTTCAGAGGAGAGAGGGAGAAACTCAACTTTGAGTCGCCAAGATACAGGCTTGAAAAGGAAGCTGCTTGCTTTTTGGTCATGACTTCTGCAAGAAGTATCACTTTCTGAGAGATTTGTCCCTTGTTTCAAGGTAAACAAGAAGCACTTTAGTCAGGAGAATTTCTGGGGACGTGTAGCATACTCAAGTCTATCATAGTTATTTCTTTCACAGAGAAATCCTCCAGAAGTTTGCCGTTTGGTAGTACTGTAAGGGTTTTGCAGTGGTTGCACCGAGATGCCCGGGCTGTTTTGCGGGTGTGTGTGCCTGTCATGTTAGGATGTTGGTTTTCTTGAATTGCAGACGGCATCCAGCAAAACTTACCCTCCTGCGTGCACTTGAGGTGTGGTGTTTTATCCCTGCGTGACGAGTGCCTCATGACCTCTCCCTGCTCCTCTCTTAAATGAAGATGTGGTTGTCATGACTACATTTAGCAGAGAGATAAATGTTCCTCCCAGCTTGGGCGCTTGTGTAACGGCTTGGCTCGGGAAAGGTGGTATTTTTATCTGGATCCTTGCTCAAGGGTGGGCAGATGATTCCTGTCACCCGCGAATGACAGTGCCCGAGCTGGAGCCAGCTGGTCGCCGAACACAGTGGCCGCTTGCGCGGTGGGGGCACAGTTTCGACCCGGTGCCGCTCCATCAGCAGTACCGTGGCGGTGCTGTCGGTCACACGCCAGTCTTGGGGGCAAATCCCTGAAAGCCAGCAAAGAAAACTTTTGAGGACTGTTTCTAGAGGTCTGGGTGTAGCTGATCCTGCGTGTTCATTGCCAGAGAGGCAGAGACTGTGGGATGTGGTCCTGGCAGGAAGGGTTTCCCCGTGCTGGCCCGGAGCACTGTGGTGCATTCACCCGGAGGAGCCGGGCCAAGCGCCTTCTCCTCTTCCTAAAGCTGTCCTCCTGATCAGCAGAGCTCTGATTGTTGCATTTTCAGTGGTTTCCCTTTTAAAACTAACAGATTTGTGTTTGTTTTTTTTTTTTTCCCCCCCCCAGAAGTACATATCTGATGTTTGTCACCTTTTTTGTTAGCTGGAAAGCTCGGGCTGTAAAGTTCCCACAGCTGCTGTCTGTGGCTTCAGTTTTGTTTTAATTGCTGCACTAGAAGCATGTAGCAGCATGCTCTTGGAGCCCTTCAGCTTGAGATGGGTGGGAATTAAAGCATTACAAAATTACATTTAAAGGGGGGAAATTATTTTGCAGTTTTATCCGAGGGTTTGAGGTCATTATTGAAGTTTGCAAGGAGTTGGTCAACAAATTACAGCATTTAGTTGTGGCTAGGTAATTGTGACATTCTGAAAAAGTGCGGGCTTTTTGATGACAGACATTTGCATGTGTTTTGCTTTTGGGGGAAGAAAAAGCCTTTCCTGGCTGCAGATGTACAGCCAAAAACGGAGGCTGTTTAATACGTTTCTGCCGTGCAGTGCTGAACCTCCGAGCCTGGCGTAGGCTCGTCTGGCTGATGTTTGTGCTTTGTGTTATGTGGTTTTGTGTACAGACATGCAGTTTTGTGCTGGCGTTATTTGTAATGGCTTGCTTTCTCGATTTAAAAAGAGTGCTTGGGGAGAATGCCCTCGCAAAGCCCCCGCTTCCTCCTCGCAGCGGTGTGGTGCTGCTGCATCTTCATGAGGAAGTAAGCGAAACCGTAGCGGTTGGCTTCTGCACACAGTTTTAACAGATGTGCCTGACGGTGTCTATTTACTGAGCTAAGGCTTCAGCTTTTTCACATAAAGCAGTTGGTTTCCTATGAAAAGCCCTTGTACTGTTGAATTATGTATGTGTAGGATTGCTCCAAGGGCTATGTGTTGATATCCGTAATGACACAGAAAATCTGCAAATAATCGCTAGTGATGAATAATTTGCTGCTTCGGCATTACCACTTCTATTCTGGCATGTTTTGTGATCTCACTATATGACCTGCTTTTTCCCTGTCTTGCAACCTTTGTAATTTTACAGACTTGTTGCTTGATCAAATGTCTTTTGTCCATGCACAAGATTGTAGCAAAACAGTTGTTTGGTACCTACTGAGTTGTATACCTCTAACTGATGTCTCTGTAAATGAAGTGTTGCCACAAGTGGAGAGCATGTAATTTGAAGAAGTTTAATAGTAAAAATGTAAAAATCAAGTATTGCTCTCCACAGTGTATAAACTGAAGAGAAGACAGCAGTCAACTGCACCATTAGATGCACGTTCCAAATATGACCAAACGATTTCTGGGAAGGGAAACTAGTGTGAACATTAATAAGCCTTTATATGCATTTTGTCATTAATAATGTAGGCAGTACCATTCAGATGGAGAACATAACCCGTTTTATCATAGTGTCATTTTAACATGATAGGCTCCTTGCCTTTCCAAGGTGAAAGGGCCACAGATTGCCTTCTGAAATCTCATCCTCAGATGAAATTTTGCTTTTGGCTGCATTGAATCTAGACCAACTTTGCAGGAATATGGGGAAGCTGCTTTGTATTTATAGTAACACACTGGTAGCAACACTCGCGTTTCTGTGTTTCTATGTAGAAAGTTAATTTTTTCCATGCTTATAATAGACAAAGGTGGACAACATGTCCTTTTCACTAGTGTTTTCATTCTTCCCTTCCTAGGTGTGGTGGTGTGTTTTTTTTTTTTATAAAGGTTATTGTGTTTGTCTGTGAGCTTTGTAGTTTTCTGTGCAAAAAGGCAGCACGGCCCATGCCTGTGCCAGTGGGTCCGTGGGCCACCAAGTTAGGGCTGGCGTCTCTGGCCGAGCCAGCCCTCTTGCTGTGTGAGCTGGTGCCAGCAGGGAGCCTGGGATTTTGAAGCTAGAAGCCTGCAGTATTATCTGGTAAAACACTGATTTACTCAGTGTGGTCTTTAGTTGTTTAACATGCCAAAGGTAAAAAATGAGAGAACAAAGGCCTGAAATACCCCATATTGTCTTTGTGCTTCCAGCTGCTTTAATGTGCTTGCCAATGCAACACGCAGCATTTATCTCCAATTTAAAATCAAGAGAAGGACTTATTTAGTCATTGACTCCAGAAACATTTCCAAAGGGCTCTACCAACCGAGTAAATGCAGTGTGCCAGATCCTGCAGCCCTTGTCTCTGAGCGGAGCGTGCTTAGGTGAGTGATCCTGCTGCATCCCACTTGACGTGAATCAAGCCTAGTATGAGGAAATTTCTTTGTTTTAATGTAAACAAGCCCTGATCCTTTAGGTATATGCATAATCCTGCTTCTCTGTTAGAAGATGTGACCCTGCTTCTGGTGAGTTTTTCTGCAGATGGAGCCTGTGTCTCAGACCCTTGGCTGCAGGCAAATCTGAGATTTTAAGAAGCTGCCAAAGTGGCTTTAGAGGTGGGAGAGGGAGGAGGAATGGGGAGAGCTGCCCTGCTGAGCCGAGGCGGAGAATGTGAGGGATGCGAGGAAGAGGCAGAGGAGGAGGCAGGCAATGTGTAGCTGGCGGTGCAGTGCTGCTGCCTGACGGCACTGTCAAGAGAAGGTGGTCGTTACCCTGGTTTGCAATGGGAGGACTGGGGTGCAGAGAAACTCTGTGACCGAGGTCAGGCTAGAAAGGGAGTGGGTGACAGAGTAAGAGCCGAATCCTGGTTTACCTCTTTCAGTGGCTGATTCACAGCGGTGCCCTTCCTCCTGTTTTAACACTGTTTACTGTGTGGGCTGATGCCAGTCTTGTGATGTTGCAAGATGAGAAATGAACGGTGGCATGCAGTTTCACAGCGCAGCGTTAAATTCAGTGTAGGTGTGGTTTATTTGGATATTTGTTCTATAAAGCGTAAAATCAGCATTGATGCTGCTTAAGAGAAAGTGCTGCTCTGTTACGAAATGGTTTCTAGGTCACCTGGTAGGTAGGGGTTTATTCTGGCTGGTTGCAGTGGGTGGCTAATCCTGTGTCATAGGCTTAGCGTTGTGTTCTGGCAGCGCAAACGGGAAAAGTGAGATCAGCCAGTTGTGCATCATAGATTCATAGATTCATAGATTTCTAGGTTGGAAAAGACCTTAGAGATCATCGAGTCCAACCATCCCTAATCCCCATTAAACCATATCCTCAAGTAGCTCATCCACCCTATTCTTAAACACATCCAGGGATGGGGACTCAACCACTTCCCTGGGCAGCTTACTCCAGTGGCTGACAACCCTTTCAGAGAAGAAATACTTCCTAACATCCAACCTGAATCTCCCCTGACTAAGCTTATGCCCATTTCCTCTTGTTCTATCTCCCATCACTAATGTAAAGAGCCCTTCCCCTACCTCCCCACCATCTTTTCTCAAGTATTTATAGGCCGTAATCAGGTCTCCCCTCAGCCTCCTCTTCTCCAGGCTAAACAGCCCCAACTCCCTCAGCCGCTCCTCATAAGTTTTATTTTCCAGCCCCTTGACCAGTTTAGTCGCCCTTCTTTGGACTCGCTCCAGGAGCTCAATATCTCTCTTAAAGCGAGGGGCCCAAAACTGGACACAATATTCCAGGTGCGGCCTCACCAGTGCCGAGTACAGGGGCAGGATCACTTCCCTGCTCCTGCTGGTCACACTATTCTTGATACATGCCAGTATCCCATTGGCCTTTTTGGCCACCTGGGCACACTGCTGGCTCATATCAAGCCGGTAGTCAACCAACACCCCCAGGTCCTTTTCCGCCAGGCAGCTCTCCAGCCACTCCTCCATCAATGCCACTTGTTCAGACTAAATGTCCTAATAATCCAGAACGGTGTAACTCTTGGCCACAGAGCACGCACACGAAGCTGGATGGGTTCAGAGAAATGGAGATAGCCTCTCAAGTACGAAAACTTACTGTCAGTGAATCAGGTGATGCCCTTTGGGTATGTTCGCACAACGTCTGTTTCAAGTCAGGCTGAAACTGAGCAGTCTTCTCACTAACTTTTGTTTGTGACATGTAAATATTTATAGACATGTAATCTAGTTTCTAATTAGAAGAGGATGCTCCTTTCAGAAGCATTTTCGTGAAGACTGGTGAATTTGTGCATCATCTCTGCTACCCAAAGGAGTGTTATTTCTTCTCTGCAAATAGGAGCAAATGGAGCTGAACAGATTTGTCCTCCTCCACAGAGAAGGATATGACTAGCTCACACAGCCCTGCAGCCTGTGTCTCCGGGTGGCTCAGAGAGTGAACTCTCCAGACCTGGCTCTCTGATGATGTACCCACTGTTGGTGGGGAGATTGCACAGCCCGGAAGCCCCCGCACGCCCCGGCTTTGCATGTGCAGTTACCTGGAGTAGCTGGTTACAGCGAGCCTCGCTGTTAGCCTCTTCCCACAGGTATAGGCACAGCTTTCACATTAATAGGGATTGCATTTAGGATCTCCTGGTTCCTGTTCCTGGATAGAGCTTGCATATCTTTAATGTTTTTTTATGAGTGCTTCATGCCCTCCAAGGCAGGTACATGATTTACCAGAGAGCTGCCTGGAAAAGGAGACATAAATGATCACAAACCACAGAGCAGGCACGTGGTCTTCAGCACTTCTTGTTCCCGTGGGGCTGGCTGAAGACAACTCCAGACAGCTGTCTGGAAACCCTTGTGTGACTCCATATAGAGGACTCTGTGCAGACAGACACATGGTCTCCAGCAATTTAAAAGAAGTCTTTAAAGACCTTCAGACTTTCACAGTTGTCTGGAGTGTTTTTCAGTTGCCTTTGTCGTAGGGACAAAAATTAAAATGAGGTGGACAAGCAGGTGTGATTCAGTGCCTTAAGCTTTGCTCCTTTATGTTCTGCCTCCAAAAAGCTCCAGCACGGAGCAAGCTTTCCCCTAGTGCCTGTTTACAGCTGTCTGTACAGTACCCAGCAAAAAGGGAAGGCTCTGACCCACAGAAGCAACAAAATCTTTTCATGTATTATCTAGTCCTGTGAGATTATTGAACTGTTCAGAGCCTACTGGGTTGAATTGCACTACTGCTTGCTGGGGTACTAGAGCATCAAAAATAAGTGCTGTGTAAATAACTGTGCTTCAGCTATGTGGATGCAATCCCAGGGATAACGTTGCATTTGAGAAAGAACCATTGTTTTGTTCCTGACACTGCTTCTGTTGGTGTATTTTGCTTGCTTTCAAGCAGTAGGCTTGGAGAGAAAACAGGCCAGATTTTTGCATATTTTTAACAAAGTGTTCAGCTAATATCTTAATTGAACCTTGAACACACGCAGTAATAATTTTAAGCCACGGCAGATGTTTCACCAACAAGGTAACACTCTCTACAGAGGGATAAACAGTTTGCTCAGCCAGAGCAGAGCTTGGTTACTTGTGCCTTACTGCATACGTTCATGCATGTTGTATTCCTTGTAGAGCTGTGCTCATCCCTGGTGTTTGTAGCATGACAAGTGGAATCAACGCAAAATCCATCTCTCTGCAGAGGTCTGCTTCAAATAAGTCGAAAAACCAGTCAGATCTAGTTTGTGCTGCCCATGCCCCTTTTTGTGAAAACAAATGTGATTGAAGAAGAGGGTTGCACTACTGACGAGCCCTTAGAGGGTGGTTAAAACCACCTGCAGAAATAGAAATATAAGGGGCTTTACTTGGTTGGGGGCAAGGTGAGGCTGCAGGAGCAAGAGTCTGTTCCCTGCCGGGCTCCTGGGATGAGATGCTCTCCCTGCCTGCGTGGCGGAGCCAGGCTTGGGGCGCTGGCTCTGGTTTCTTGCTGTACTGCCAGGGAGACCTGTGCGCTGCCTGCCCCGAAATGGATGGGGAACGGCCACAGGTTAGTTAAAGCCAGCATAGTTTTATTGGCAGTGACTGCCCAAGTCCTTGCTGCTGGGAAGGGGGGCACGCCTGTGCAAAGCATTTGCTTCCCCATCTTTAGGCTTAAGGGTCCAACCTGTGGGCTTCTTTCATTCCCAGTGGGGATCTGTTTTGTTCTGCTGCCGGCCCTTTCCCTAGGCAGAGGCTAACCCTGGATTTAAAGATCTCGGAAGGGACAAAAGGGGTTCAAGTGTCTTTTTGGTCTCTCTTGCTACCCTGAGGCGAAGTTGAATCATTTGCTGTGAGCCGATCTGAGTTGTGCTTGGAAATTTACTGAAACAGCAGCTCCAAAATAATTATTCTGAATAGAATTTTCATGTGGGCGCTCATAGTCTTGCATAAGAATGGCTTTTGCTAGTCTGTCTTAATGCACCATGGAAGTACGAATGACTGCTGATTAATTATTCGAGAATAGCTCTTTTGGTAAATACCTGAGTGCAGAAAAGCCCCGCTACAAACAACAAAGCCACTCCCCATCCCTCCTGATTCAAAAGAGGAGGTTCTTCCCAAGGCATTAAAATAGTTCAGTTCATTCATGGCTGTTTAGAGAAGAGCATACTAGTGGTAAGTTTTATGGTGCATGAGTTAAAATATTTCATATTAATTAACAAACAAGTACCAATTAATTTTACATTATGATGCTTAAGGAGTAGACTGCAAGGAATGGTATTTAGCTGTGGCTGTTTGGCAATTATAGCCTTGTATATAATAACAGACTCAATAAATTCTTGATGTGAGAGAGCACCATTAATCAACACAGAGTTAATTAACTGTGCTGCTTACACAAGAAGTGCCACGCAGAACTGTCTGGATCTCTGTAGTGCTACAGGCTGAAAATATTTGATTTGTCTGATACTGGGCTCGTTCCCACAGAATTTTCCTCTCAAAACTGATGCTGAAGAGGGAGCAACGTTTCCTCTAGGTAAGTGGGCTCCGCACACTGGTCCCACAGGTGGTGTTCTTCTGCAACACTGATGCTCTGGCAGACCTTAGCTGTGTCACTGTCACTTAGGCTTTCTGTCACCTTCATGGAGAAGGCGGAAGCAAGCCCTTGGAGGAGCGCTGGAGGACTGAAATATAAAGGCCTCTTGAAGAAGTACTTTTGGTCAGGTTAATCCTGTAGGACTGCCCAGGAAATTAGGAATCAACGTGATAATTAAAAGTTGTGCTCATCAGCTCTCATTTAGACTTTATACAGGATTTTTTTTTTTTTTTTTTTTTTTTTTTTTTTTTAGTACTTTTAAAGGTAGCCCAGAAAGGAGAAAATTAATGAGATTCAGTACACCTTCAGAGAGAAAATCAGTCCATCTCTGTACCACTCATCCCTCCACACTCCAAATAGATCTTGTCATTTTCCTGGATATGTGATACTTAGAAGTATGAAATTGGCTCGGCCTTTCGGAGTGACACTGATCATCATTTTGTTGGTTTGTTCTGTTGTTTGCTCAATGTGCATATTAATGGGAAGGACAAATTTCTAACCTGAGATTGTATGTTGTAAATCATCTGGCTTACCTGCTTTTTGATGTCCTTTGAACCAATTCCGCATCTGCAGTTGCTGTAGACTGTGGCATGGAAGAATTCAAAGGTCTGAGCCATGGGAGTGCTTTAAGCCTTGCAACAGCACTGCCTGGTAACAGCCAGTTCGGAGAGTTTGAGCAGCTCCAATATGAGAGAAGTGAGAGAAAGCAACTGGATCTTGTTTTCTTACTGGTGGTATGTACAGCCTCCTGACTTAGAAGGCTTCATATGCCCTGGTTTTGTTCTTGACGTTGATTTAACTTAGAGGCATAGTCCAAACACTCTTCTTATTTTTTTATTTTATTTTATTTTATTTTTAAATAATTGCAGTTAAATGTAATCCTTTGTCTTTACCTCTTTCTGCCACCGGGGCTATTAGTCTTAATTAGAGAGTCTCATTCTGTAAATCACTAATACAAGGGTAACTTCGTACGCCGCCACAAGATATGGTGACCAAATAGGGCCAGAAAGAGATGAGCAAAAAATGTATCATCTGAATCTTACTCTTCCTTCTGCCTTGCTGTGGCTGAAAATGTACTACCTGTTAATGCCTACTTTTATTGATACAAGGTTTTTAGGGCTCAGAGACTTCAAAGATATTAACTGCTCTTTACATTTTTATGTAACAATCTCTTGCTTTGAGTAGGAGGTGTTTTACTTGCCTCCTCTACCTAGCAAGGCAAATGGTTCCCCCATATTCACCCTCGTTTATAAAGTGTAATGGAATGCTCTTAACCATTTATAAGGATGAACTAATTATGGGGGCCTGGGAGTGCGGAAGGGAGGGAGAGAGGAAGAGGCTTTCACTTTACATCTCAAGGCAGAGGAAAGTGATGATTCAGCTAATCTCTTTTCTGCAAATGAGATTTTTCTGCTGCAGCCATGCGGCTTCTGTATTTGATAGAAAGGGAGGCAATAATTCTTAAATGCTGAAAAAACAACTGTTCTTTTTTTTTTTTTCTTCCCTCCTCAAACTGGGAAACAGCAGTCAACTGACACCTCTTCTTATTAACCCCAAAGTGTAGCTAGTGGTTATGGCCTGGCATTCCTACTTTTCCGCTTTTCCATCCAACTACCTCTTTAATGGGCTGGTGTGACTCTCGCCACCTCTGGCAGCTCATCCTGTACTCCCGCTGCCGTCCAGACAGCGCATTCAGAAATGCTGCTTCAGTTAGGTATGTGACACTTTCTCGAATTCAGACTTGTGCCTAGTTTGTCACGAGCCACAGGGGATTAAATCCAATGAATGGGCAATACTGTATTAAGCTGATATTAATGACAACTATTCCGTTTTAGTACTATGGCCGGTGGTCCAACATACGTATATCTAAACACATGTACTACGAAGTGCATGTATAGACCCTTTACATATATTTTTTTGATTTCTGAGTTGTCTCAACCATGGTTTTCTTTTAGAGCCATGTTTATTCCTCGTTTTGAGAAGCCGTTTCTCCCTTGCCTGTATGCCAGCACAATTTGTCCTTCTTCATAGCTCTTGTGTTTTCAGAGCCAGATTGAAGATGGTCTGTGCTTTCCCCTGTCCCCAGCTTGTGTCACAGAGGACTTTTAAACGTTGGACATTACTCCTCCATTTTCCCCTCTTTTATGTCTTCAGCAGTCTCTCTTTTCCTTTCTTGACATTGCTGCAGTGTCTGCAGTGCTGTGGAGTCGGATGAAACGTAGCGGTTAAAGCTTCCTTCCCTTGGGTCTGGTGGTAGAAATCCCTTGGATCTCTGCTCAAGTTTCATCATCCCCTTTGTTCTAACCTTCAGAAGAACTGGGATCGTTTTCTCCTAACACCACCAAAAGACTGGAGCTGGTGGCAGTACAAGCAGGAGTCATTAGTTCTTAAATAGTTTTAGATATTGTATGTCATTTGTGGCTCATCATTTCATACGTTTCTGAAGAGACTTCCCTCCATTCTTTTTGACCTTATAAACAGCCCATGTTTTTTCTTTTTAAAATGGAAATGGTTTTATAAACATGTTAGATGTAAGTTGAAGATGATGATGAAGATCTGTTACATGAGGTGAAAGGTGTGCAAATAATGGATGCAATCAGAAAAGGCTGAAAAATTAAAATATAAAATAGCCATAGCAATGTGAAATTTTATATAGATTATTTTTGAGTAGGTGAAGTATGGGGAAAATACAAGACTGGAAACAGGCAAATGTTATGCCTTTTTTAAAAGGAGGGAAGTGAGAAGCCAAGGAATTAGTCCTTAATGCCAACATTGTGAAGTATACAAAGCAAATTGTTGGACAGCAGATTTATAGGCATCTAGAGGAAGTTGAGGTAATTAAAAAAAGAAAACCAAAAGAAGCGTGGAAGCAAACGTTCATCCTAATGAAGTGCCCATATCTTTACTTTTCTCTTGCAAAGATTCAGAGAGACAGGAAGAATGGTATTATTTCAGATTTGAAACTACAGCACCATTTGTCATAGTTGATTGATGTTTTAAAACCTGTAAGTGTGATGGGCTGCGTCCTGGCTCCTCAAATTTCAGCAGTGTTTGAACTTCCCTGCGTTTAGTGATATCTGACCTTTTTGATAGTATAAGAGAAGAAGGAGGATCACTATGTTGAAGTCATAGCACGTCTTTTTCCTAGAAGTCTCTGGGATGGCAGAGGTCAGGATTTCCGAGAAGTCTCTGCTGTTGATTTTTCTACTCCGCTCAGGGAGATGGGACTTTGTGCACTCTTTTTGAAACTTGCCTTCACAACTCCAGCATAAACAACCCCGTAAAGGCCCTGGGCTTTTGCTGTCCGCTCTAGCTACGAGGGGAATAATAAGGAACAGTTCTGGGCTTGCTCCTCATATGAGTGTGGTGAGATAGGCTGGCACTTGGGCAATTTTTGGCTGTTTCTAAATTGGGAGGCTGGTAAAAGAACTCGCTGTCTCTTCACCACTCGCTTTCCATGATTCTTTTCTTTGGAGACCCTTGGAAGGGTGCTCTTCACTTTCTGCCAGTGGTAAAGCTTTCTGATCAAGCTCTTGCCATAGCTGCAGCAAACTTGGTCAGTGATACAAGAAGAAAGGCGCTTTTGGCATGAATAGAAATTACAGGATTTTGTTGCCAAGGCAAGCAATTCCAGTTTCAGCATGCGAAAGGGGAAAAAATATGCCATTGTCTAGTTTAATGAAAGCTGTAAAACTGAGGGAAAATAAATGTACTCTAAAGTATTCTTTTAAATATGTAAGGAATTTAACAGTGTCTGAATCTGCCCAGTGTTATAAGGTAGCAATGGCTTGTAGATACTGACTCTTCTATTCAGAAGCATTTTTAATCCCTAAATGGTGCACTAGAGTTGCTTTCTTGCATGCCAGTACAAATATGTCCAGCATGTTACAAGACAGATGAATGAATGGAAGGGAGAGAGATAAAGTGATGTTTTCTGATTAGAAATTTTCTTTTTAGTAGGTCTAGATGAGCTGTTTGTTCAGGGCATTTTAGTTGTATTGCTATAGCTGAAGGATGACTGAATGGAAATTTTAATATTAGGAGTATTGCATGGGTCTGTTAGTATCAGAACTCTTGCTTGAAAAAGGCTTTTTTGCTTAATGGCTTGCCAGATGCACAAGTTAACATCTTACAATACTTGTTAAATATTCGGAATTTTGAATACTTTGTTCTTCTGGCTGCCACTGGAAAAACCAGAATTTCTGCTGCTTATATGGATTTAAAAGGTTTGATATATTTGGCTTCTTTTTGCATTTATAATGAATTCCAGCTGAAAGGAATAGTGATTTTAAGAGAGTTAAGAGCTGATATCTATACACAGCAGATCTGAGAGCACATTTAACTGTTTCTCACATTTGCAGAACATACACTGTAGTTGCTTAAGAGACCTTCAAGGTGAGTTAAATCCAATCTTGAAAATGGACACTTTAGAGGAGGAGAGTAACAGTAGCGAACGTGATTTCCGCATGCCTTAAATACCTGGGACAGGTTGTTTTGTGATTTATGAAGCCTTTGTGATAAGACAGAAGCTCTCTGTGACTGATGCCAGTTCTTTCTTTGAAGTCTGTGCTCTCAAACCACATTGTAAACACTACTTTTACCGTAGCAGGTTGGCTGGGTCTCGCAGCTATATTTAATGCCTTCTTTAAAGCATTTGGGCTTGTTGATCCTTTTCCCACTCCCATCAGTTCCTAACGAAACCTCTGCAAGTGCTTGTTCCAAACAGAGGGAAGCCCTTGGGGGGACCAGAGTGGAGAATAGGAACGATGCACTGCTGTGTTTCCATTGTGAAGGAGTAATACGGTCGTCATGCTTATAGCATTTCCTTTTGCGAATGTTAAGAATTGTCTTTTAAGTGACTGTGCTGCCCAACATGGAGGCTTCAGCATTCCCCTTCCTCCTCCCTGTGGATGTAGAAGGAACATCCCGTCTGGATTTGTAAAGGTGCAGGTCTTCACGTAACGAACCACACTTCCCTAATGTTCAGAGAAGCGCTGGTCCCACTGCGAGCTTGTGTTGCAGTTCTGGTACTGGGTAGCTTAGGTGAATCCGGTGTTCAAAAAAAGAACGATGCTGTTTTTCCCTTTTTTACTGTTCACCTCCAGAGCTTGTGAAAGTCAATATGCACTACTTGGAGCTATTGTCTTTCTGTTGCCAAAGCTTGCATCTTTCATAAAAACTTTACGCCGCCTTTTCCACCTCATCCTGGCTCCAAACGGCTATTAAATTCAGCGTGTTGATCCCCTGTGACATTTCTCTCCTTGTTATCAGAATATCTGAGACCCTCTGGCTGTCTCTACTTTTCGCTTCCTGAACTTTGTCTTGCTTCCTTTTAAGCCACCCAAAGTCTGTCTCTGAAATTGCCTCATAATTATTTTCATCTGTTCACTCTCTTTGAAATTTTCCTCTGCTTTAGTCTTGTCTTCTGAAATTATTTTGTGCTACGTGTTCTGCCAGCTGTGATTTTTGCTTGACTTATGCCCTCGGCAGCATTGTTGCCTTGCAGGGTTTCTGTAGAGAGAGGAGGCCTTTGCAGATGGCTTGTGGGCAAGCTGCTGCGACCACGGGGATCGGCTCAACACGTGTCCTTAAAAGTAGCACCTAGATGGGAGGCCTGGCGAGGCAAACCCAGGTATTTCTTGTTAACTGAAGAATGCCTTGCGTGACTGCGCACGCATGTGCCGGTATCGATTTTACACCGAAGTACCTTGTGAACGTTGAACCTTCTGGATAGTTTTCCGTGTTTCCTGGTTGACACCATTTCAGTCAAAAATTCTTCTTTGAAAGTCATTCTCTGTCATAGGGCCATAAACTATTGTGCCTGATATTTTGTGTTCTGTCTGGTTTTGAACTATCTGGTGCTAAAATATGTGTGTGAAGCAGTCTGTCATGGAATTAGAAGGCACCTAATTTTGTAGCTGCAGTTAGGTTTCCAAAAATGTTGACTCTTATTAAAAAAAACTTCTTCTGGTGTGTGGCTGCATGTAGCTTTGTGCTTAAAACAGCAATAAAACCATATCCTGCCTCTAAAAGGTAAGAAGTGTTACTGAATGTTCAGGAATGTGTTCAATATAGAGATATAAATTAAAAACTAAATCCCTGAATACTGTAATAAAAATGTTAGGACTAAAAGAGTGATATGCCCATGAGTTTTATTATGTCGTGGCAGGATTTTCTGTGAACGTTGCATAAAAGACCTGGATTCTCTGAAACTGGTTGCCCCAAACCTCCTGGGGCCCCTGCTTCCTGGGCCCTAGGAGCAGGGGCAGCCACTGCCAGTTCCCTCTGCTGGCCCAAGCACTGGCTGCCGAAGGAGCTCCCAAAACTGAGTGATGCTCCAACATAGCCAAGGAAGTGAAGTAAAGTTTATTATACCAAAATAAGAAAAGCATGCTGTACCCTACCCTTACAAAGTCTTCCTTAAAATATAACAACAACAAAAAACAACCAAAAAAAAACCCCACCCCAAAATCACCACTCTTTTCCCCCCGAAGACTGTGTGAAGAGGGTGACAGTGTTTTAGTGTGCACAGTATCTCTTGCAGCCTTTGCACCCTTGCATGTAAGCCATGAGCTTGATCGTGAACCTGACAGCCAGCAAAGAAACAAGCCGAGACGCCGCTCGCGTGGGTCCTGTGCTGCCAGCCCCTCTCCCCGGGCCATGCCCACCTGAGCAGTGGTGCTGCGTCCCGTACTGCTTATTAGCACCTTGGTCTAAATTTCTCTGCTGAATAATTTGTGCCTTAACATGTGTCGTTCTGGCACTAGCCTGGGATTCCAAGACCAAACAGCCCAGCACGCTATCAGAGGGCACAGAGGCTCTTTTATTTGAGGAATAAAGCGTGGGGAATATTGATCTTCTGAAAGGCATTCATTCCTGCTTGCCTCTCATTCCAGCTTCACCTTTCAAGGTAGAGGTGGTGTGGCAGGACAAAGGAGTCTTTTGGAGGGTTGTCTGTGGCTTGTGGGGCCATCTGTTTCGCACGCTTGCTGTGAACTCCCAGCGTACGCGTTGTTACTCTGCAGTATGTTTGTGCAGCCCGTGCAGGTTCGGGCTAGCAGAACAGACGCCTTCATCTGCTACTGGCAGAAACAGGAGCCCCGTAGCACTAACATGAAATATAGTTGTTTGCTTGTGGGATAAATAGAAGTCTCTCTTCTCTGATTGTTAACCAATTTCTTTGAACGTCACTTACTTTTTACAATTAACCTCGCATAAAATACCCTGACGAAACTTTTCTGGCATTCTTCCCCCCCAGCACAGCTTTCTGGGTTTACGTTAGTGGTCTATAATGATAATAGTCAGTAGTATTGCCATTGAGGAACTACCTTTTAGACGTGCAGGTGTAAAAGCTTGTCTCCACCAAAATTTATGGGCATGTTGGCATTACCTTGAGCAGGACGAGCGTTTCCCCCTTGGATGTTGGTGCTTCGAGTGCTCGAGAGGCAGTCCTGTTTGTGTTTCTTCCCTGTCTGTTGGCCTGAGCTCTTCAGGCCAGAGTTGCAATGCTTGTGGAACATCTACTAGAGCTTCTGTACTGAAGTATTAACCCAGAGGAGTAACTGGGACTAAGGTAATAGAACTGCCTAGATTGTATTTAGAATTTTGGAAGATCATCCATAATTTCTAGCTCTTGTCCTTAATTTAGGCATTAATGTTGGAATTATTGAAATTGACTGTTGAAACTGGCTGTTCAGCCCTTGAGCCTGCGTGGTAACAGACAGATCTTGCTTAGAATTTACCCTTCATAATTTGCTTGTGTTAACTGAGCATGCTGGAGGAAGCACCCTGATGCTGGCAGCTGGCCACGTGAGGCACCTTGGAGGGGTCAGTGAAGGTTTGACAACGGGTGGGCTATTGCTGCCTGTGCGCTAGGTATTTCCACTGTGGTGCCACAGCTGTAATCAAGGTGTCCTCCATCTCAGTGCCAAACATCTCCTGCTGGGCCATTACACCAGCTTTTTTCCTTTGCCAGAGGAGAAAATAAAGTCTGAATAGGATCTTTCGCTTGTGGTTGAGTCTGTCTTTCTTGTGGCTGCTGAAACAGCCTGCAACCGGAGTGGTTTTTGGGATGTTGCTGGAAGGAATGGAAAATCATGGAGGTGTCTCGGATGGCATGGGCTCAGGAATTCTGTCTGACATCTCTTGCTTTAAAGTGATGAGTTTTGCTGTGTTCGTCATCCTCCTGAGGACTCGATGCACTGGGCAACGGGAACTTGGGAGGACACGAGGAAACGGTGTCATTTTGGTAAATGCTGTGTGTGTGAACTAGATTTCGGTCTAATCTTTTGTGGGGATGATGGTGCTGTTAGTTTCTGAATAATTACTTTGGATTTTCTTGATACACCATTACTTGCTTTCTGTCCTAACCTCTTCAGTGTTTTTTTCAACTGTTACACAGTTGTCATTTTGCACCCAACCATGTATATAATTATTTATATCCCTTTAAAATCCCTGTGAATAACTTCATTCTGGTACTGGTATATTTGGCAGTCGTCACAAACAAATGCTAGTCGTTCCTGAGGTTAAAGAAAACAGGACTGGAACAGTCCTTTTTCCTTCTGTTACACCTGGTTAAAAGCTAGGAAATGTTCCTTTTTGTGTATGATAATAAGCTTTAGTTTAATTTGTTGTTAATGACATAAGTTGAGGGATCTCTCTTCCTCCCAACGAGGCTTGTACCTTCAAGAATCTGCTCCAGTTATTTGAGGATGAAATTGTTTATATCTTAACATTATAAGAAAGGGGACGACATGGTGTAGCTGCCAAGTAGTTATTTGTTAACCGTATTATTTTAGACACTAAAGAGTGTTTTACTGAATTTTTAATTAGTGAAAATACAATTTCTGCATGTCTTGTTGTTTATGATATTAACTACAAGTTTAAATGAATCTCTGCTGTCTTCGGTTACATGTAAACTATATATCAGTTTGCTGCAGTTAACGGCAACAAGATTCTGTAGTCGTGGTGTTCTGCATTGTGACAGACAGTTTTACGTGCATAGGTTTTTTCTGCCACCAAGGATCAGTGGTCCATGAAGCCAGATCTATGTGACTATTCCTGGTGTATTAGCATTTCCTAATTTTCTGTGACAAACTTTGGTAATGCAGTGTGCTGGAGGTTTTTGGTAGCCTTTTTTCAGCTTGAAATGACCTTAGTTATATGCTGTGTGACATTCTGGCCTAGTTTCCCAGATATACAAGTAAACTCACTCGATGAAGTGACGACCACCTGTTTTTCTGGATGGACAGGTACTGACTCATTCAGTCTGGGTAGATGGAAAGAAGAGGGAGTAAGATTTCAGTGTGAGGAAACAGAGGGAATCACAAAATCTCCCTCTTGGCCTGATGACTTCCTTTTTGTATAGGCTTTACAATATTATAAAATGGATGCACTTGCTTGTGCTGGTGTGTTTGTGGTTTGGGTAGCTCACCTGGGACTCCTAGATTCTTGTATACACAAACCGCGATGAAGGCAATGCCAGATGAAGACAGGGGAGAAGAAATGCAAGAAAAGAAGGATCTATTACTTGAAACCTTCTCTGATGTCACCCCACTTCGCAAGTCACAGCTTCACTCTTTGTGACTGCAGCAGATGTAGAGCTACTGTATGGGAGAGAACTGAGGTTCAGACTGGAAATTACTGTGTGTTGAAAAATGAAAAGGAGTCCTAGAGTCAGTAGACACAAGGGAAGACTGGATAAACCTTCACAGCCCAGCATGGCAGAGATGGGATTAAGGGAGATTTTGGAGCATCCCAAAGCTTTCGGTGTTTGGATCAGTGGTGGTTTAGACCTATCCTCTACAGCTCATCACTTGCTTGGAGCTGCAATTCTGCTGAAAGCTCTTGGAGCCTTTAGAAAAATGCAACTGTTTTGTTTAGTTTCTTTGAGCTGGAGCACCCTCCTCTTGTGCATGCTTAATAAATACATAATTGCCTATTAAAATAACAGCAGGTTGCTTTTTAAAAGAACATCAATAATTAGATCTTCCAAGTACAGTTAATGGCCCGGTTGTCTCATGATATTCAGGAGATGTCAATGTGTGTGTATGTGTGTGGGCATTTGCTGTGTGACACTGATACCACTATTGAAGAAAGAGATGCCCAGGGTTTAGCAGGAACAGTGAAAATTCATGTCTACTTACTTCCACATTACATAAATGAAAAGGTACGTGTTTAGGCTGTGTCAGCAAGGTGGTTTTAAAAGAACTGGAGGCTTTCTGCCTGCAGTAGTGGATTTAGTGATTGTACGGACTAATAATAATTTTACTTCTAGTAAAACTAAAATATAGCACATAAACACGAGTACCTGATGTAATAGCTAGTGTTAAAGAATGAGGAGTATTATGAGCAGCATGTGCACCTCCACGAAATACTCCACCAAGCTGGGAGTAAACTTTTTCCAAACAGTTCCAGTTTGTGAAGTACAAAAACGTAATGTTGTGTTGTGCTTCTGCTGGGAATGGAAGGCTTTTGAAGCTGTTTTCAAAATGCAATGTTTACTATGACACTTAACTGTATGTCAAAATACAGCTGGAATGACGCCAGGATTGGTACAACAAAAGAGGGAACAGAAGCAGAGGCTGGAAATTTTCTACAAAGAACAACAGTGTGAGCAAGTTGTCACATATCAAACTATGTATGGAAGCTTAAGCTCGCCTGCTTTTGAAGGTTGTATTATATTTCTGAGTTGGAAGACAATACTGCAGCGTCTTAAACTCTTACCCAATCTGTCTCACTAGTCACTGTTGTTTCTGTGCCTGTTGGTTTTCTTCCCTAAACCATCGCAATGGGAAGGTTTCGCTGCTTTCTTTACATCCCGGCACAACTCAACGGAAAGTCTTACGCTGACTTGGTGGAACGTGTTCATCACTGAACTGCTGATCGGGAGCAAGTCGGGGCCCTGCTTCCCTACCCACTGCCACCAATCCTCCCTGCCTTCTCTTAAGAAGAAATACCACGTTATTTCTAGTCGGTGGGATGTTCCCGTCAGCAGTCCGAGAAGCTCGGGGGCGGAACAGAGCTCGCTGGTCGCACGCTGAAATAACTACGCATGATGAAAGGAGCTGCAAAGGCTTCTTCTCAAATGTGCCATTAGTTCGAAGTAAACTTGCAGAGTTAAGAAGGCAGAAGGGAGCTGTGTTCGTGGTGCGGGGCTGACTTCTGTGCCTTCTCACAAGATGGTTATGTGGGTAGGTTTTGGAAATTTTCCGTACAAAGGCAAACAAACCACATGCCATTAGTCAGGGCCTCAAAGATAAGGCAGTGTAGCAGTGTTTGTGTTAGAACGCTGGTCACCGCGCCAGCGAGCTCGCACTGAGAGGCACCTTCTGTATCTCGTACTTTAAAATACGTGTCAGTCAGATGTAGACCTAGTGCTGCCATGGTTTCTTTTGCTGTGTCTTATTAATAATGAAAGAAGTGAAGAGTATATTGTGGGCTAATGTCTGGCAGTAGAAGCAGTGGCCTGGATTTGACATACAGTTGGTAAAACTGAGTGAGACTCTGCCTTTTTTTTCCCCCCATTGTTATTCCAGTTGATTTGAAAACCACTTTTACTGTCTCCTGCTGTCTCCTCTTCCATCAGTCATATGGGAGTCTCCAACTGAGCTGCATGAGTTGAGACTTTTTATCTGGAAAATACTTACTAGTTCGGAGAAATTCATGAACACCCTAGGGTCAAGTGTTGAGCTTTTTTGTTGTGTCCTTCTCTCTTCCCTGTTCTTAAATGTTGTGAGATCGTGCCTTTGATCTGCGTGATCTCTGACAGTGTGGCTCATCTTGCCAGGTAGAAGCTGACTTCTGTCTTCTGGATGGAGGGTGGAAGTTGGTCTAGGTTTCAGGCAGTTATAGAATTCAGATGGTATAGCATAGCTTTCAAATACTCCAGTTGTTTCCTGCTGAGATAAATTCTTGAAACTACTTCTTTAGCCCATAACAAATTTCAGATGTGTTCAGACTGTGCGTTTTCTCTCCTGAAACTTCTCAGTTTTCTCTTTAGCATCTCTGTTGATGCTTACAACACAGAGTTTGGAAAATGAGTGGTGACTTTTCTTTGCATGGATACGGTTCAGCCATAGTGTTCTGCTCATTGAGTCTGTGTTTTCTGTACGTGCCTTCCGTTCCGTTGGATTATTCAGGATTTGCAACGTGATGAAGTCTATAAGCTCAGATAAAATGAATCGGATGCTATAAACATCCTGCTTCCCTCCTTCCATGCCTTAGTGATGATCTCATTGCCTTATGCAGTAAAATTCAGTGTTGTTATAAACAGGAAACATTATCAAAACAAATTGGCTGCACCCACCCTTAGAGCTTCAATTATATTTCAAGAACTTGCTTGTACAAAATAGACTGTATTTGTGCAAAAGTGTAAATCTCTGATTGTATCACCATATTAAAAAAAGGAATTGTAATAACATGGGAGAAAATCACAAGTTTCACAGGGAAAACTGGAAGAAATTCAGTTCTAAACTTGGCAGGGTTAGTTATATAATTGAAGGTCTGGGAGGTCAATCTGTTCCATGCTTTGGTCTAACTTAATTTATGTAATTAAAGCTGCTTCCGCCTCCTTTCCCCCAGATAAATTTGTCAAAATACCATTCTCTCTTTAGCATGGGGAATAATGAAAGTTACTGTGACTAAGAATTACCTGGTGAACTCTGCACAAGTAAGGGAGGTACCATCTTTGTAAGTGCCTTATCCAGACTTATTAGGGCTCATTAAATAACAATGATACTGCCCAATTGTTGTTTATACTGAAGTGTCCTTAGGTGTTCATTTCCAGGAGGAACAGAGATTAAAAAAATGACAAAAACCAACAAAAAAAAATCCCCAACCAACTTCCGGTAGCTTTTTAAAAGAGAAATTTGGGCTAAGTTGTAGCTGCAAATTTAATTTTGTATGGCAGTTTGCATGTCTACAGATAGCCCCCACCTGGGGATAGGGGAGCTGGCTCCTTGGAGGGCTGGCCCTCCTGTGCCCAAGCGGTCTGCGTGCCAGCATGGCCAGCGTGGGGTTGGTGACTGCAGTCTTGTACCTTTCTGTTCCGTTTTTATTTCGTGCCCCTGCGGCAGGCCGTGAGGAAAACTGTTGTTGTTGTTCTCGCCACCTATTTCATACATCGCCCATGCACTTCTGTACATCCCTATCTGTCCCGTCTGTTTTGGGCCAAACAAAAGCACAGCTGGTACAAGCAGGTAATTTTCTGTTCGGGAGCTGGATGCTGCCCTGAGCGGAGTCTGGCATGGGCAGCCGTGTGTGGTGACGCAGAAAGGACGTGTTGAGTCATGACGGGGAACGGTGGAGGCTGCTGACCAAAGGCATAGCCAGGGTCTGCTGCAGGCATCAAAGGTGTTTGGTTTGGCGTTGCTTGTTTGGCGTTTGCTGTTGTTAAGCTGCCTGGCTGTTGTGGCTGGAAGCTCTGCTGGGTTCTGTTACGAAGGATGAGCAAGAAGCCTGTAGGTAAACCAGAAGCCTCAAAGAGATGATCTTGTTTTGCTCCACTTCCTAATAATGTTTTTTTTCCTTTGTTTGACCATGTGCTAAAAAGATTTTTTTTGGGTTATGTAAGGGGAAAGATAGAAGGGTGGGATTGATCTGGTGTAGCGAGTGGCTGCACGCAGGGTAGCTGGTGCTGAAGCAGTAGCTGGCATGCCCTGTCTCACGGTGCGAGCAGGCTCCCCTGCCCACTGCTGCTCACCTCGATCATAATTACAGCAGGAGATGTCTCGGCGGAGGAAGTTGTTTGTAACCCTGCTGCCGCGTGTCAGTGCTGTTTGGTTGTTACTCATCCAGGCTGTTGCTGGAGATCCAGTAGAGCAGGGAGCTCAGGAAGTCCTCGGGTCAAGTGCTCTGCAAAGCAGGCATCCAGCCAAACCAGGTGGTTTACATTTCTGTCGCTTCTTTTCAGAGTGATCTGTGCTGAGAAGGTTATTAAAGTTATCACAGACAAAATAGCACTGCTCCCCTTTCTTTCCCGTATTCTTATGTTAGTCATCCCAACCTCTTAAATCTTTGTGTGTACATAAGCAAGACTTGACTTGTCATTGAAGTTCAGCAGGTGCATAGATGTTCAAAGCGCTGTGTCTTCTGTAATTTATCCGATCTAGTGATCGGCTTTTATCGCTAGCCCTGGGTTTAAATGGCACAGGATATAAAAAATGAGTTAGTTATGCTGCTGTGCTTGTTTTAATAATAATTGCGAGAAGTGCCCTTGGGTTTCTGGGGACGTACACTAGCAGAAGGTGCATTTCAGTGGCCTCACATGATGCCTGGCTTCTGCAGTGCCTCAGCTGCTGGTCTCAGAAGTAAAAACCTTGGTAGGATGTTCATGGAAACGCAGTGGATTTTGCCAGTGTTTGTACTTCCCCACATCAGCCTCAGGAGGGTGACGCTGGGTGTCTGCAGAAGAAATGATGGCATGGGAGCTTTCCTGTCTTTAAAAAGGCATGTAAAACCTGAGTCTGCTCTTAGGGGGGGGACAGCCCTGAGGACCAGTCTGTGGCTCTTGCTCTGTAGGCAGCGAGGGCAGGGAGCGTCTGGTGCGGAAGTGGCTGCTCGTAATGAAGGAGGGAACCTGAGTGCCTAAAGCGCCAGCAGAGCTGTTCCTGGTACGTGCTCAAGCAGCCTGAGCTAGTTTTTCTGGCATGGTCATGGTATGTTGCACCAGTGATTTATTGAAACCGTAATATGTGATTTCCCCTTGAATGCTATATACTGTACTACATATACTGTACCATACTGTCCTCGCTCTGCTGCAACGCAATAGCCGTGCAGAATGATGGGATCCCTAAATCCACGACTAGATGTTATGGTACAACAAATTCTGTTATTTTAGGTACTTGCTGTAAAACAGTACTACATTTACAGAGGAAAAGGGTGTGCATGATTTTATTTTACAATAAGGTATTTATTAGGAATAGTTGACTGCAGCTGTCTTTTCTGATACAGTTTAAGTCTCAGAAGGGTATGATACTCAGCTGAAATGTGTCTCACCTGTAGACTGATCAAATTTAAATACTGGAGAGCTCTTGTTTTAATAGAGTCTCTAACAATGGCGTATGCATGGTAAACGCAGCAGTTTGCTTGTTTTCTGGTTCAATTGCCTTTGTGTACCACTTAGGACATGACAGTACTTATACCTTGTGTTATACCTCAGACTCTCCCTTCAGCCGTTCTTACCCCTTTTGTATGACACAGAGTCCCAGAAGAGACTTGGCAGAAAAAAAACCAAACCCAGCAAACAGCCCCTGTGCCTCCTGGCAAAAACCCTCATGGGTGAAAGGGCAGAAGAAGCATCTGATGGAGTTGGATCTGCTTCTAAGGCATTGCCCCGTTCCTAGTTTTGGTCAGCTTCTGAAACAACGGGGAAATTGCAAGGACGCTGAAAGAAAACAGATGGAGGATGAACTCCCCATCCACAAAGGATTTCTCATATGCCCCAGTTGTTTGAGTTGGATTATGCCTGAAATCCAACTTTGTAGCTCTTTTTCAAAATACATTTGTGGTGTATATATAATGTATATGAGTGTGTATGTGTGTGTGTGTACACAGAAGATACATATGTGTGTATAAAATATTGCATATGTTACTTAATAAAGTTTTGACTTCTAGATGCAAGAAGTTTCTTGACCTAAGGAAGCACAGTGAAAGGATCCCAGTAATTACTGGCATTTTTCAAAACTGTCTGCCTCTGTCCATGTTGAAAGAGAAGATGAATCGTGCATCCCAGCAGAAAGTTAGAGGGTAAATTCTGCTTGGCGTAATTTCTTAGTGACTAAGAAACTCATAATTGGCTCCGTGTGGGCAGAGAATCTGCCTGTGGTGAGCTGAGAGCTGCATAGCAGACATGGAAAGTGTGTTGGAGGGACTAGGTAGGGTATGGTGTTTGTATGGATGTTTTGTGCTCTGGTGTGTTAATCGTCACTCTTCAGAAGCCCTGTCCAGTTTGGGAAGGGTTGTGGTTTTTCTTTTTTTCTTCCCTCTCATGGTCTTAAGAGGAGGAGGGTCATACTGTGGATGTTAAAGGTTAACGTACTTGCTGAGAGACAGATACTTCATTGTTTCTTTCCTATATGAATTCAATTGACAATGAACCCTAAGCAACACTCTGTAGCCTTGGGTAGTTTCAAATGCCTTCAAAATAGTTGGCCAAAGCTGAAATAAATAGTGATAATTTTAAAACAACTTAATAAACCAACTCCAAATTTTGCAGGTTAATCTTCTTAGTGATGATTACCTGATATTATAATTCTTGAGGCTGCTTTGTTGTTAATTACTACTTTGATATTCTTTTACTTATGTATCTTAAGTTTAGATGCTGCCCTCCTACGCCACCCTTTCAGCTCTTTGGCTTAAATGCAAGAAAATGACAAGCAAGTTCTGCCCATTCTTGTTTAAATGCCAACCAACTCCATTAATGTCGTCGTTGTTGTGAGCCTAGTATTGCAGGGCTTATGTGAGCATTTATTCATATTTTTAAAAATATCAATCCTTTTTTAGTTACAAAAGGGAAAAGCCATGACTTCCAGACTAAAAGTTGACTTCTTTATGCATGTTTACTTTCCTTTAACTTTGGAAAACTCAAGCCTTTCATTTGAAACTTTGAGAATGTTTTCCATCTGAGTTGTAAAACTCCGTGCTTGCTTCAAAGCATACCTGCAATTTGCAGACTTGTATTGCCTAGTGAATTGTTGGGAGTCCTTGTCTGCTGTGTTGAGATGAATGCACACAGAAGTTCAGGTATCTCCTCTAATTTTTTCTTTCACCAGAACCCAGCTTTTTTTTTCTGTAAACAAGAACCTGAGATCTCACTTCTCCATCCCTTTCTTTCCTCTCTTTTCCCCTCTATGTCAGACTTGATTCTTATTTCTCTTTAAAGTGCTAAAAGTTAGTAAAAGCACAGGCCTTTACAGTTGCAATGATGTTATCCTTTCATCAAGTAAAACCTCCTCATCCTCACTGTCATGGTGAAGGTGCCACTGGCTCTCCCCAGGCTGTGATGCTGATGCTGGCTCTCCTGCTGCGGAGGTCACTGGTGACCACAGTTGGCCTCCACGGCTGCTCAGGACTATCAGTGTCTCTCCCTTGCCCTCTGCGTGGAGTTGGCCATAGCCTGCACGAAAATGGGCAAAAACGCTAAGCTGTTATCAAGCCTCTCTTCCAGATGTTAATGAAAACCAGTTCAACCGGCAAGGTGTTAGACACATAATTCATTTTATACGTAATTCCATCTTCAGCTTAGCAGGCAAGTGCTTATTAGTTAAGAACTTTGCCAGTGCCTCAAGGAGCAATTTGAGAGGAGATTTGAAGGTGCTGAATGAAGCCTGGTTCCCAGTGATCAACTAAATGGAGCTGCCTAAGGACCAGCAGTGAAGGAAGAGGGCTGTAGAAAGGCGTTTGTTTCAAGAAGCAAGGAGAAAAACCCAAACCCCCAAAGCCTGTGCCAACAGGCTGTTGTCATTTGCATCTTGCCTGCCTCCTGGCAGGGAGAGCCTTATGGTCTTGGCTTTTCTCTCCTGCATTTTGAACATCACTTGGGAGAGCTAAAGCCCAGACCACTACCATTGGATCACCACATTCCTTGGGTCATTTGATTGTGATGTGGTGGGACCTCAGCAGACCTGCCAGCCTGTCACCACTCATGTACTAACATTGCTTCTCATCCTGGAGTTGTTCTGGGATAGAGGCAATGCTGAATGTAAATCTGCACATGTACTTCCCTTAGCGGGTGGGGAAGGAAGCAGAAAACCAGCCCAGCAGTGTGCTTGCAAACCTCGATTGAAAATATCTATCTGGTTAGATACCACTGCATTCCTTGCAGGGAATTGGGTGCCGCCTCTTCTCACAGTGGCATCTCAGTGAATTGCTGAATTATTTTTGACCCTACCATATAATGGGTAACGATCTTGCAGTTCAGCTCTTCGCAGTCGTCTTGGTGACATGCAGTTGTCCTTCACGTCCCTGGTTTCTCCGCTGTGTGGTAGGGATAGGAGCGTGTGCATGTTAGATATCGTTGAGACAGTCTGTGGACAGTGTTTGGAAGAGGAACCGATGGAAACTTTCTGTAGCATCAGGTTTTGCTATGGAAAAGCTTAAACTTTATGGAGAGCTTTAATGAACATAGTTATATCTTGACACATTATTTGTTATTAGATTGAAACTTTTCCAGTTTTGCTAGAACACGTTGCAACACAACAAAAAGCTGTTTTAAAGGCTTATTTTGAAATTGTTGCTGGGATGTAAAGCTCATATGTGTGTTGGGAGAGGGGAAGGACCAAAGTGCAAACCAAAGCACATTCATCTGCAAAGGCTACAAAGCTGTATTTTCTTAAAGTATGTTTTTCTAGGTTTAACTTAAAACAGTGATTAATGCTTATTATTTAACACAGGAATTCAAGGACTTAGGAACTTTAGAGTAATGATTTTTTCCCCCAGATTTTATCTTGAAAAGCATGAAACAGAGGTTTGTTATATGAAGAGTTCATAGAAAACTTTGGGGTTTGCTTTAAAGAAAATTAGTCATTCTTTCTCCAGAGAGCTTCATACTGTTAAATAGCATTCTCCACGTAGGCCGCAATAGTATCAGAGTGCTTCGTTTTTGCCTCCTTCATGACCTCCCTCCAAAGAGAAGAAACAGAAGAACATTAACCTTTTCATATGTACATGTTTAAAAGTATAAACTTAAAAATCCACAGATGTGCTTCTATAAAAATCTCTTCCCACTTGGGTTCCCATAGTCCAACTCATTTCGCTGTTGTCTTTTGGTACTGAAAAACACTCGTGCTATTTATGATGCGTTTTTTGGTGAGTTGCTATTGCTTACTGTTACCAGTATGCCTGATGTTTTTGGTGGAGGAAACACCCGTGCTTTTTTGCTACATATAATCAATTGAAGCGTATCTTGATTTACTACTTTTTTGCTTTGTTTTGTTTTGTTTTTGTGGTGGAGACCTGTAGACATTTGTTTGGTGTTGTCATGGTTTGAAGTGGGTGTTGGTGAACACGTCTTTTGTATTCCCTGGTTGCCGTCTACTGAGCTGGAATCTACCCTGGCATTACTCAATAAAAATTTTAAAATTTAACAGCAACTCTTTTTTTCTTCATGTGTATAAACTGAAAGAGAGAGAGAGATTGAAATTCTCCTATGATTTCAGTTTCTGCAGGAAAACAGAGCAAAGATATGTGAGAAAGTGGTGTGGGGGTAGGGCTCAATTTATTAAAAAATTGGTTTAGCAAGTTTTCAGGAACAGGGTACTTTGTTTGTAACATAATCTATATACTCAAAATAGTGTTTCCAAAATAGTAGTTGTTAAGTTCTTTAAAAAAACTACTTCATCTGGCAAAATGGAGGGTAGTTTTTCATCTATCTTAAGTGGGTTGGAGATTCAGACAGCAAATGGTGGCCTCTGTAAAGTAAATTGCCTGTCTGTCTTTTCTCCTTTTAGTCTCCTGATGAACAGGGCAGTGTCTCTCATCCTTAAGTGTTTTATGGTGAGCTAAGCCTCGACTCAAATCACTTATTTATTCTAGGCTTCCTTAGAGCTGCGAGTTTTTTTAATAGGGCATCTACCAGTGTAAGAAGTTATTTGGGAAACTACTTTGTACCTGTTCCTGGTGCATTTCTGTAGTTGGGACTGAAAGTAAGTGCTTATGATGTGTGAAAATGTCTGCTAAAGACTTCCAGTGTCTGAAAAAAAGCTCTGATCCAAGCTTTTTTCAAGCTAGGCTGAAATATAAGGGTTACTTGTTAAGGATTTTAGGAGCTGACTTTCAAAGCTGATAGTGTTGATGCAAGTTTTGGATGTGAGGTGCCCTAAAATAATGCAAATGTTACTCTTGTAATTTGACACGCACAAACTATGATCTTTCTTTTCTCACATCCTAGTATAGCGTCATGACTGTTTTGGGGTGGGACTACCTAACATGGAGTTTGTAATGGAAATTCTCATCCTCCTCTTGCCACCCCTTAGAGATGATTTGTCACCTCCTTCCTCCACCCAAGATGTTTTGAAGAAGCTAATATTTTGAGGCAAACAGATAGTTGCAAGTAAATGCCACTATATTGCAGCATATACTTCCTTTTGTGCCAGCCAAGCCGCGCTGGCAGGAAGCAACGTTGAGAAGAAACTATAAATCCTTGCTGTAGCACATCTAATTCTGTTGCAGGACTGAAATGTCTGCCAGTGAGAAGTGATTCTGTGCTGTCGAGCAAGACCTGGTGGCAAAACGTTTAAAAGTGACCGTGTCTTTCCTATTGCTGTTTTCCAGCATTATGAAGTGCTGGAGAGGCTCATCAACCTGACTTTGAACAGTGGCATGTTTTGTTTATCTCGAATATTTTCTTCATGCAGCTGAAGTTTACTGAGCAACTGAACTTCTGGAGACCCGTATTCCTCTGGAGACTTGTTGCTTGAATTCTTACCTGACACTAACATATTGCTCTTCCCTGTGTTTTTATGCCCTTTCACAAAAGATTTCTGTTCTTCTCTAAGTCCTCCCTCTTTTATTGCCTCAACATCAACAAGAAGTTATCCTGTATTTCAGCAAGAACTTTTGTTGTATTTTTAGTTTATTTAGAAAGAAATAAGTGAAACAGCTGTCTAACAAGGGTATATATCAATGATTTTGTCTTTCTTTTGCAGTAGTATCCTAGCTAGTTGTTCCTGTACAAAAGTCTGTGTAAATGTCGAGTTGTTGCTGCTTACTTTTTCATGTTATTTTTTAGAGAAAGTAATAGATTTTTCTTTCTTTTCAAAGAAAACAGAGAAATAAATAGGGACAGTTTGTTACATCACCCAGGGAGCCCTCATCATGAATTAGGCTGTTATTGTGCCAGCTGACGTTCAAATACAAAACAGCACAAGAGCTTCTCCCAGTAGAATATAACTCCTTATTCCCTGGAGAGGAGCCCGCTGCAGTGAAGGGCAGACAGGGTAGGTGCAGTGGTGGTAGCCCTTGATCTGTTCCCTGCCATTAGAAACACCTCTGTCCTCATGCAGGTCCCTTGGGTTGCCTCAGGGCAGGATGGTGTAGACATCTGCAAGAGCACTACTCCTTGACCGCCTGTCTGAGGAAGCGATTAGCTTGGATCCAGGCTGGGCTGTATCCAGCTGCACAGTGCCTCTTCTGTCCCCTGGAGCTGCAAACACGAGAGTGGTGTGGCTGAAGTCGCTTGCCTGTGGAATGGGAAACTTTTTTCCTTTTCCCCTTTTTATGTGAAGAAAACCATGATTCATTCGTGTGCTGATCTCCGCATCTTGGAAGCGTTGCTTGAAATAACCCTGGGTTGCACAGGCAGCGCTGCCTGCAGGTCCTGCTGCTAACAGTGGGCTCTGCCTTTGCCCCTCCTGGAACAGCATCCCGTCCTTGCCTCTCTGTTTCCCTGCCTGCGAAACAGGGGCAAAGCACTCGGACCTTCAGTGTTTGTAAGGGCTGTACTGAGTGGCAGCGCTGCGGTGTGGTCTCCGTTTCCCTTCTCCCTGTCCATTGTTTACGCTGAGACTTAGATAAGATGAATATCTTTTGTTTTTCCTGTAGATAATAATAATAATAGCCTGTCTGTACCGACACAGGATTAGCTGCTTCTTTCAGGAAGACGTGGGAAGAAAAAAATGAATGTGGGTTTTGTGAAGTATGTGTGACAGAAGAGGTTTGAGGGCAGCGAAACAGCAGGCTGGACTCTGGATGGGAATGCAAAATGGCTTTACTGAGCACTGGTGCCCTTGGAGAACCTCTCTGTCTCAGCCACATCAACCATGGCTTGCTCACTGGTCACCCAGCGAGATCTCCTCAGTGTCAGTGTTTTCTCTTCATGACAGTACTGTCTTGCTGCTCAATAGCAGAAAGCGATTATCACATTGCTGGTAATTGTGACGTGTAACAGAAATGCAGGAGTTGCCGTATGGGTTGATGGGTTTCCATCACTGATCTGGTCACTCTTTGGCCTCCTGTCACCTTTCTTTTCAAAATAAGTGTTGTCCCTTCCTCATGCCTGTTCAGATTTCTGTGCCTCTGTCACTACAGAAAACTGATCTGCTTGTGCTGATAATGGCAGTGGCCTGGATTCAGTTTCAGGTCTAAAAGAGGGAAGCTCCGTTGATGTCTTGTTGGCCAAACCTACCGAGACAAAAAGCTTTCTTTTTGACCCTGTGTTTATGGGAGCACTCACATGTCAGTCTATCGCTCTGAATGTTCTTGGATATTTGTAGGAATGCAGTTGGGTGGATTCACAGATCAACACCTGAAAGGAATTTGAAATCTTCAGACTTGTTATGTGTTCATTGGGCTGTAAGCTGGGCCAGAGCCCTGTTGTCTTTTTCCTGCTCTATGCTGAAACGTGGGTGCTGTAAAGTAATTGGGAAGCATGTGCAGAGTGGAAACTCCTGGGATGGTGTTCACGTTTTTCTGTGTTAATTCTGCTGTTGCAGGAGGATGCATGGTTTGTTCTCTCTTTTTTTTGTGTGTGTTTCCCCGCTAATTCATTCACTAGCTTTAAGCAAATTGGTCTTGTAGATCTGATGTTGTCAGCAGAGACTATATAATTGGACTCTTTGCTGTTTATACGATTCCTATCTGCAATATGTCTTCGTTATCTTATGGCTTTGCTGTAACGCAGACTTCTGAGGCTGTGGGGATTTACCGGCTCCCTTCTGCCCCAACCTAACTGTGTCCATGATGTCTGGAATCAAGACCAACATTTCCTGGGGCCTCCTTTATCTCTTGTTGTTCTGTTTAATGGAGAATTAATCTTTTTTTTTTTTATTATATTTTTTTATTTGCATATGTTTTGACTGTCTTATCCCATGAAATGTGCTGGCATTTAGCTGTAAGCCACAGTTACTCATATGATTTATTTCCTTCTTGCTTTCAGAGTTTAGTCTTGCTTTAAATGGGACTTACTTGGATGGCAGCCTCTCGCACTGCAGCTCCCCTCCAAAACACAGATTGCCAGATCTTGTACTTACCCGTCAAAATATGACTTCGGAGCAAAGTGGATGGGTTGTCATTTAGTACTGCTTTCTGTGTTTTGGTATGGTTATGCTCATTTATCTGGTATTTTTGGCTGCTTTCTATGATACTTGCTGTATCAAAACCTTCTAAGATGTCATCTTTTGCAGTTCACCTTGCCACTCTGGAGGAAGTGCTAATCTGAGTTAGTGGAGGCATTTTCATTAACTTGTCAGCAACATGCTAGGGAGAAACTCTGGGCCGGCACAGTGTGGCGCAGCACAAACTGTTTGTGACAGCAAGTGTAATTTACAGCAGGAATTTTCTGTTGACAAGGTGTCAAAATCAAGGCTTTAATGCTGCTGTCTTCTGAGAGGGGCACCTGCAGGAGTGGAAGAATCCTGACGGTGATGCACTAAAAAGAAAATTGCGATGATTTTGAGGTGTAGTTTAAGACCCAGAATATCTTTTCATATAACAGATTAGTGAAATGTAGGATGTCTGACAAACTTGTAGGCTGAGATTTACCTTGCTGTTTCTTCAGATGCTGCATTTTCGTAATTTCTTGCGATTTGGAAGAGATTGTCTCTTATTCTCTAATGACTACATGACAGTTAAGTGTCTTGTGTGCCCCTATGCTTTTCTCTTGTGGTTACATTTATCAGTTTCTTTGCTGTCTGAGAGTCTTTGCAGGTATTTTGCAATGCCAAAATAGCAAGGCTCCAAGCATGCAAAAGTCGTAGTGTTCGTCATCCGTGCAACTCGGAGATGTGTTTATCCTTCTGTTCTGTAAGGTCAAGGCCCGTCGTATCGCTAGGTGCTCTTGGCAGCCCTCTTACATGGCGGTAAAGTTTTCCAAACTCTCTGTGTGGGTTTCTTTTTGCGTCCTGATCCTACAAACATGCTTGCCCTTGTTATACTGTTTGTCTTGACCGAAAGGTTATCTGGTGCAAAGGATACTCTGGCTGGCTGGGCTGTAACAGACACCTGCCTTTGGTAATACACCATTGCCCGTTCTCATTTCATTCTAATGTCACCTGAGCCATTGTGATCCTGCATTTGAAACAGAGGAGGAAAAAAAACAAACCCTCTTGGGACCTTTCTTTTAGATAGACATAAGGAAAAGCTGTGGGAGATGTTGTTTTAAGATCTGGATGCTGTTGCCTAGAAGTTGACTGTGTCTTTAAGAAAAAACTGAGTATTTATATCTGGTGTCTATCTGAAATCGTGTTTACCCTACAGTGTTTATTAAACCTGAGTTAATTTTCCTTCTCTCTTTCTATGGCTGCAGGAGCTTTGCCAGTAACGCATTACAATAACTGGTAGTCTAAGGCGGCGCGGGCCACGTGCCAGTTTCCCGTTCCCGCTTTGTGGGCCGGAGACTTGCTGCCTGGCAGTGCCGCGCTGCTCCTGCCCGCGCTGCCCTGGAGCTGTGGCCGGCTGAGCCCTGGCTCCGGCGAGCCCTGCCGCAGAAGCCCAAGCTGCCATGGAGAGGCTCAGCCTTGCAACTGAGCGCTCTTTTGTTTAAAAATAATAATTCTAAAGCCTTAATTACTTTCTGTCTCTCTCCCTTCTCCCTCCCGTCCATTACTCTGAAGGGTTCTTGAAACAGAGTAATTAGCATCACACTGTCACATGGCAATCTTGCGCTGTTTTAAATAAATAAGATCTCTGTGTCCGTTACCTTTTGTTTTACATGATGACTAAGCATTACTTGCTCTTTTTAGTCCCGTGATATTTTTGTCAGGACTGTCTTGGCCGAGGTGAGTGCTATGAGTCACGCAGCTCTGTCAGCATTGATTTTTCATCTGGTCTTCCTCAGTAATAAACATGTCCGGCCTGAAGCCCAGGGAGCTGATGGGCTTATTGTCACGATGCTTGCAGAGGCAGAATTTGCTGTTGGTTCAGGCGAAATATTGCTTGGGTTGGGTATTCACAAATGTAATTTTCAGAGAAACTTCTGTATCTGACATGTATGTCTTTGGCAAGCTTGGAAAAAGTTGTTACTGTCTGAGCTGCCCACGGAGGTGGATTACCTGAGGGAGACTTAAGGGGATGGATGGATGGATGCCTGACATAACCAGTGTGTGCAAAGAGCAGAAGGGTGCTTGGTAAGTGTGTATGTGTCTGTGTCTGAACAACACAGAAGTATCTGTGTTAATGTAGTTTGTTTCTCTTGCACACCTTCTGGCGTCCGTTGCATTTTGCTGGCATTACTGGGCACATCCCCTTTGCCTCAGTTGTTTTTTCCCTCGGTTATCTCTGGAGTTCTCTTCCAGCTCTTGAAAAGCACTGAAATAAAACATTAAAGACCTGAGGATCTGGGGAGTAGAGAGTTGTTCTTGGTCCAACGGTAAATCACAGATCTGGGCTGTGAAGCTCTAAGATTTTTGGGAGGAATGCAATGTTTCTGGAAAAGTAAAAGTGAAGAATTTTCTGGTAGGTTAATCCTACTCTGTTAGTGTAGTCAGCTCAACTGCCTGGGCCAGGACTGCTTCTGTGGAATGGAGTGAACATATACCATCCATGTATCTACGTATGCATATATCCACATCTGAATTACAGTATTTAAGTAATATCCTACTTACACTAGAAATCTCTCTTAACGTTTCAGTGCCAACCCAAGGCATGTGGGGTTCTTCTGGTGGGTTGTTTTATTTTTTTTTGCCTCCTAGTATATAAGTCATACCAGTTATACCATATCATACCGGATTTAGTGCTGCTGTCTTTTAGTTTGTTCAATGAGCTGCATAGACTAAAATTAAAGCCCCACAAAAACGTTGAAAATGCTTCTAATCCTTTCAGTCTTCTCTAGGAGATTTTTGTTATGCAGTCACATCAGCAAAATTAAATGCGGAATATCATTTTCCTTCTCCCTTAGCTGGATGGCTCATACATAAGAGATTATTGTCTTGAGTGTCTTACAGCGTTTTAATGCTCAGCAGAGCACGTTGTCATAGTGTTTGTAAGGGATGAGTAAATAAGAACCATCTTTCCTGTAGATAAAAACTTTTTTCTTCTTGTTCTAGTGCTCTCTTCTCTGCTGATGTATTTATTTAGTTGTTTCATATTGGAAAAATCTAGTTAAATTCAGTTACCACCAAAGAGAATTACACTAGTGCGTAGCAGTAATTGTGATTTCTTTAAAATGAGATTAGTGCGTGGGACCGGTGCCTGCTATGCGGTCTTGGGCTGTAAAGTCACCTAAGCATAAGATGCTTCTGGACATGATTTGTGTTGGTCGTAGGCATGCAGAAACAGCACCACACTTGTTTTTCATTCTCCACATTATGCTTTTGTAACAAATTAAGCTCTGTTTTGGGTTGAACTTTCTATGAAGAGAAGTTCTTTTTAGGAATATGGATGCTGATTCAGATCACTGGGTAACCCTCACGTGACTGGTTTGTCTGTCACCAATATGGATATGACACAAGCTGGTGTTTGGAAAGGGAAGGGCTTAGTGTCCTGTTATGTCTCTCTCGTGCCTTCCCAGTTACTTTGTGAAAATGAATTGCCACCACTTATAAAAATGCATTTTATGTGGATTGTTTTGTCCAGACTCTATGCCTATATGAAGGAGAGAAGATAAACTGCCACTCAGGGTTGTTTGTTGCCTTTCATACAGTATATGCTGGGCATTTTCCCTTTGAGGTTAAACTGTAAAGCCTGTTGAAGCTACAGTTAGCGGACAGGGGCTTTTACTTTCATCAGATGAAGGGCAGTATTGTGTCATTTGAAGGTGCTGCTGTTGTTTGGTCTTTTAGGGTGCTTTCTTTCTCTTTTCTTTGCGTATCTCATAATTTATAGTAAGATAGGATAATAAAAAGAAAAAGGATGTTGTCCTAAAGTGCAGACAGCCCTGAGCTAGGTTGGCAGTAGCCCTTAGAGCTTTTACTCCTCCAGGTACTTGAGGACATCTTTACAAGAAATCTGTGTATCATTTGCATCCATATATGGCAGTTTGTTTGTTTTTTTTTAAGCAATCAAAGGAACAAAATGTTATTGTTAAAGTGTTTGTTACAAAAGCAGAGGTCTTAAACCTGCTCTGTTGGACCTCAGTCCTTGAAAATATTTTAGGTTCCTGGCCCCTTTTGCAAAGCTAAGCTCTGAATGCAAAGTTGGATCACTTTGTGTTGATTTTCAAAGCATTAACAGCAATCCAGCGTGGGGCGTTTGAAGCACTCCACGTTCTTAATTTTTTCTCAACATTAATTTTAACTGGATTGAACTCTTGCAAGAGAGGACTTTTTTGCCCCTTATAAGGGCTCTGCTGGACAAGTTGTGGCAGATTTCATGGCAGCATGAGGAATTCCTCCCTTTGCTACAGGTTCATGGCTGCTAGACTTGTCTTAAACATTTTTCTGGTGATTTTTGTCCCAAGATCGTTGAGAATAGAATAATGGATGACTTGCCATGCTGTTGCTGCACTAGCAAAAACTTGTCCCTGCTGGCACAGTCCAACTCAAACTGGCAGAAAAATACTTGCTGCCTATTGGAGAGTAGGATTCAGCTCCCTGGAGTTGTTGGCTGCAGACCACGTGAGTGCCAGAGGAATCTATAGGGAGCTGGTGGCCAGAGCAGGGTCCAGGGCGAGCAGGACTGTCCCTTCTGCCGGGAAAGACAGCTGTGCCCCCCAGGACAGCCAGCTGTGCTGTGCTGCCGGTGGCTGAGAGGCTGCAGATGAGATGTGGCACATGCCTTGTTCTGGCGTCTCCGCTACCGGATGGGTGCAGAGTAGGTGCTTGGGGACATGAGCGCCTTAGGCTGTCACAGCTCACCCCCATCCCTGGCTTGCCAGAGCCCTAAGACAAAGTGAGTTTTTTGAACTGGGAAACAAAATGCCAAAACACTGTGACAGTTTGGATCTCTAGAACAGGGGCAGTGCCGAAATTGCAGGTTTCAGTCTTCAAGTCCAGGAAAGTTAAGGTGACTGAACTTTCAGAACAGCTTCAGTAGTGTGTGTGACTGTCACCCTATGTCTCCCAATTTAAGACGGTAGTTGGTAGGCTCCCTGCTTTAACTTCTGGCAGGCCCAGAAGACAGGTAGAAAAAAATTGAAGCCATGCATTCTTCAGGCTACTACGTGGAGGATGTTGATGGATTAGAAAAACCTTGCAGTTTCCTAAAGAAGGCTTGTCTAAAAACCCAGTTAATGTTATATATTTTCAGAAGATTTATGTGGCTACATCAAGTTTAAATGTCAAAAAACTATTTGACAGTAATTGAAAATAAAATGCTGAAAAGTCCAAGTAATAATTCACGCTTTATGAAACAAAACTGCTACCGTCTGCCTGGTTTAGAAAGAAACTTCATCTGTAGATAGGGTTTGATGAACAATGTGTCTTTACACGATTCAGAAAAAAAGGAGAGTTAGAAATTTGGTCTACTCACGGTAAGTAAAGACAGTAACGGAAGACTAATAGTGTCCATTAAAAATTAGTAATTTCTGTAGGAAGAAACGGCCTCATCAGTGACTACAACAAAGACAATTGGTGCAGAAAACAGGACTGCAAACCAGAAAAAACTAGGAGAGAGTATATATATATATATATATATATATATATATATATTACACCATCATAGCCAGGAAGAACTACCTGGAAATATGTAGGAAATATATATTTATGCAATAGATTTTACAGTAAATTTGCCTGTTTTCTAGTAACCAAAGTGTTTTGTTTGTCCACAGCAAGCTTTATTTTGAATAATCATGGAAAACAAAGTGGTTCATTGTGGACAAAGACAAAGCGAAAGATGGGTAACAGCGATGACAAGGAGTATCAACGCTTATCACTCACGTTGCACATAGACATTGTCAAAAATAAGCATTAGCTCTTGTGAAATGGGAGGGTTTGGGGTCACACGGAATTTGTGTCAGGACACATGCATTTTTTACTGGAATAACAAAGACTCGCCTTCCAGTCTCTGACCCAGTTCGCAAATGATAAACCAGGTAATGGTTCTAATGATGCCGTTATCTGAACTGCTGATTCTGCCTTCCAAACCTGGCATGTTATTTAGATAAATCCGTGCTGCACTTTTGGCAATGGAATTGTTGTCACTCGTATCGAATGGGTGAAATTTGGATGCATTGAACTTAAGTTTATATTTTGCTTTTACTGCGTGTTATTGAAGCATTAATGGATCCCTGGTGCTCCCTAAAAGGTATGATGGTTTCATATTCTGGTTGTTAATTTTTACCACTACTTAGCTCATTTTCTCCTTGAGGGCTTATTAGCGGGTTCTTCATTCAGTGACATCGTTGCCCTTTTTTAATCAACCTTCTAGAATTTAACATACGACATTACGTATAAGGATGAGAACATTATTACTTCATTCTTTTCACTCTAATAATTTTTATATTATTGTGAACACCCTGATTAAACATTTATCTGGAAAAGGCCAGGATGAAAAGAAAACATAATTAAATATAGGAACTAAATATTGAACTCCTGACTTGAGGCTGAACTGATAAATGAAATTAAATTTACATGGGAGAAAAAAAGTATTGTAAAACTCATCCAGTATTGCATTTTAATGTTTTGTTCAACTAGATCTGCAAAGCAAGCTGCATGTATCAGCTACAGGAACTGATAATTTGTGAAAGTCTTACTTAGAATCCACTTACTGTAATAGTGTTGTACTAGAGTTGCTTGGTCTTTGAAAAAACGAAAAAAAAATCTGCATCTGAAATTCCAGCAGCACTGGTGCAGGAGCGTTGGGTGTGGCACAGTTTGGGTTTCAGAGTCAGATCTAAAAAACAAAGCGAACAAAAAACCAGCAAAGCGTTATACTTTATGAACAAGATTGCTGAAGAGAAATTGGCCTATGTCCCTCATAGAATTCCAGGTGTCGGAGCAGGAAGACGAAGGTGGTGCTTGGATACTTCAAGGGTAGCGGGGCTGGACCAGGGCTTGCTTTAGAGGGCTGTGTGCCTCTGCCCTCCCTGCGCGTGTGTTCAGATGTCTTGGCACTCGCTGTCGCTGAACCAGGAAGACAGAACTGACTTTCCTGTCGGACTAATTATAGCTCTTCTAAGGGATTAATTAACCCTTCTTTTCCTACAAAGGGACTTGATCAGTGAACCCCACGTCAGAGGGAGGCTGTGGAGAGTTACCCGCTGCTTGGGATGGGGGGCAAGCAGCAGCGGTGCAGTGGCGCTTGCAGCCAGTGTGTCATGTTGGGCAGATGTCTTGGTGACCAAACCGTGCTTACGATGCAGTGCTTCTGGAATTACAGGAGGAGCCTGGAAATACTGCTGAATCCATGGCTGGTGGTGCATTTAGACAGCTCTGGGAGATAGAAGTGGAAAAATAACCTATGGTTAAACATTTCAGGAGATTAAAATGAATTCTGCTTTATACTTTCCACGAAGTGCGCTTCATCTTCTGTATCTATAGCACAGCAAAATTACCTACTCTTCTTTCCTTCTTTCCTTCCTTCCTTATGTGGGCCGTGGGCCTGAGAAATGGTTGGTTGTTTCTCTGATGTGATGCTGTCTGGCAAGATATGGGATGTGTTCAGTCCTCTGGGAGTACTGGGCAGCTGACAGCAGTGGTAATTGGTATGTAAGTGCCAGACCCTGTGAAGTGTGGGTATGGCGGATGCAGACCTTCTCCCTGCTCTGCTTTGATTTCTGAACCAGTCCCATGGGGAGAAGGGGCGGGGAGGATAGTTTTCCCCCGAGCAGTACATTAATTATTGTGCCATCTGTGTGACTGAGGGTGGTGACGGGAATTTGGTGTGATTCGAGACAGCAGTGTGCTAGAAGGTGAACAGTCGCTGGTCCAGTTCCTTTCCTTGGGACCAACTCAGCCTAACGGCCATGTAGGCAGGCAGGGAAGACGAGTCCCCGGGCCGCTCGGCTCTCCCGCTGGCTGGTTTTCAAAGCACAGGCCAGTGTGGAACGAGCTGTGGTGTCTCAGGAGTCCACCTGAGGGTAACAGAAATAAAGTGTTATCTTGGCAGCGGGACGCAAGCAGGCAAAAAGATTCCCTGGAGTGATTTGTTTTTGTTTCCTCAGTGCCTGGGTCTTCCCTCTTGGCTTTTGGTTAGCCATAATTAACACAGGTGGGCACTCAGCTCCCACAACGAGTTCCTGTGGTGTAACTGGTATGCTCTGTGTCCGTGGAGGACAAGAGGTCTGGGCGGCTTGGTGCTCTGTGTGTCCCTCATCTGCCTCTGCTGCCACGTCTGCAGTGCCCGAGCTGTGAAAATCCCCTGTGCTGCGTTCTGCCTCCTTGATATGAACGTGGTTTTCAGTCACCTGACGTGGTTTCCTTCTGGAAAGCTTTGTGCCCAGTTGATGTTCTGATGCATAGCTTTTAAGGAGAAGTGTTTTAAGTGTATATGTATGTGTCTGGTTTTTGCAACCAGATTCAGAGCTGAGTGGCATTTTTTGTACAGGCCTGACTTGATTTTGTGGCACCTGCTTTGGAAACGGGCTGGAATTGATGTTCACAGCCTGAGTCCTTGAACAGTCGTGGCACAGAGTAAGCACAAGCAAGGATTTTGAAATATGGCTTTTTGAATGAATGGTGGGTATGCAGATGTGCCCCCAGTGCTGTGATGCCACACAGACTTACGAACACCTGGTTCTCTGTTCTCGTAAATGCCTTTTTTGGGTGGAACAGGATGAAAAGGAGAGTACAAACATTTTTTCCTAGCTTCTTGTGATTCCATTTGTTCTGGTGCCTGTAAGTTCATTTACAGATCTTATCCCTGATTCTTCTATCAATACCAATTTACTTATGAAATTTAATAATGCTGTCACTCAACAAAAAGTACTGGAGAAGTATTTTCGGTGCTTTGCAAATGAAAGCCTAAAACTTGAAAATACTTGAAAGGAGAATCAGTCCTATGACAATTTCACATGTGCTCTGTGCTTGTTTCTTAGTCTGTGACGCTGGGATCCACCCTTATGAAGTGCTTTGAGATTGTGGGATGACAAAATGCTGCTGTCTCCAGCTGCAAAGCGTGGCGGCTCTGAGCCTCAGTTTGGAAAAAGGAAACGTGGCAGTTCAGGTGGCTTCTGCCAAGATGTTGAACTAGGGAAATCTTCAGCATGCAGCGAGTATTCAAACCTACTCACGAGTGCTGGCCACCAGGTCAGGGACTGGAAGGACCGGGGGCAATCCAGTCATGGGCCATTTTTGATGCTAGGAGATGTGTCGCGGACTGCCTGTATCTTCTCACAGTGGGTCACAACCAAACGGCTGTTGCAACCACGACGTATCTCACAATCAGAAGGCTCTTCTAATCTCCAACTCACCGCTCTCCAGGGGCTCCTACCACTCCAATCTCCAGGAGGGAAATGCCCCACTCCCTCTTGGGAGTGCCCCACCTTTAAACCTCCCATAGGTCACGTGGTCTCCAGCTGACCACCGTGACTCACAGCACCTGTCTCAACAAGGCACAGGTGCTTCCCATGTAGCAGCCAGGAACTCCCCCGACGGAGATGTGTTTAGAGCACCTGCAAGTTCGACATACTCCGTAGATGTATTTTTTTGCCATGTACTGTTCTGACAGTCTCCTGCTACCTGTCCAGCTTGCTCACAAAGTGCCACGAGGGCTTCGTTTAGTTTGGAGGCAACCACACATGTTACTGGCATCGGTAGGACTTTCGGCACTTGTCAAAACGAACAGTGGAAATGAGTAAGAGCAGTACGTGTTGGTGAGCCAAGCCCCGGGGATGGAGAGCTCAGGGAAGGTGCTTCCCGACTCCTCTGCTCAACCGCTGGAGCACACACTGCGTATAAAATGTGGTCTGTCTGAGACACCTGCAGTGGCTTTGGCAGAACAAAACAGCAGAAGCTTTAATCTGTCAGTTTCTTCCGATTTATGGGTTTCATTGTAGTTGTCAGTGTCACCTTAGTGGAGGTTTGTAAATGCAGCATTTCATTTACCTACCAATTTTAATCAGTTTTTGGTAATACCGTTCTGGTTTGCTATAAACCAGCAAAGTTACCCCCTAAGGCTTCAGGAACCTCCAGCTTGTTCAGTGTGGGTTTTTTTCCCCTCCCATCAGGCAAGCAGACTTGTCATTTGTTCATTTATCTAGAACATCTTAATTACACTTTGCACATATGATGGTGTTTGAGCTGCAATATTTGTGAGAAATGATTAGGAGCAATGAATGTGAGAAGTGGTTTTCTGACCATGAGAATAAAATTTCTTACCACCTTCTTTTTAAAGTAGCACAAATTAGAAAGTCTAAAATATACTCCAGACAGAGATGTGCAAAGACATCACTACCATAGGGCAAGCTTCAGGCATTACTTGAAGACTCTAATTCAGAGTATAATTCTTGACTTTTTAGAAGCACAGGCTTTTTCAGTAGTGTAGTGGTGGTGGTTTGAACTGAAGCGATCATTCTGGGTGCTGGATAACATTGTAGTTTTCTTAAATCTATCCTGGATAGCTCAAAAGATTTGCTCTTGTTTTAAAGCTATGTGGTCTTCAATATATACATTTCTTAATCTCCTTTTCATTATGTAGTTTCTCAATGTCCAGTTGAGGCTTGTGGAGGCAGCTCTTGAATTGTGCTTATGCGAGGAAAACTGCTTCACCTTCATGACAGGTCGTGTGATGTTTTCTTTTTAAGCTGAGGTGTATGACAGGTCTTCATGAAGGCATGAAGACTGAGTCATGTTTCATGATCATGGCAAGAGAGCATCTCTGCCCTGAGTCACAGCACACTGGTGCTGTGGCCACATGATGCTGATAATTCATGGTAGGCAAGACAGGTCTGAGTTCAGTCTGTACACGTGAGGAACTTTGCTTACACTCTGCGTTTCAGGACTTGGTTTTCAGTGATATAGTCCTAAATCTGGCTATTCTACTTTTGTCCTTTTTTAAAAACAAATATAATTCTTCGTATGTAATTAAAAAAACCTAACTTGTTTCAGCGGGCAGGTATTCTGCCTTTATTTCTCTGGTTACTTCTGCTGTATCATATGCAAAGGACGAGTCTTTTCCAAGTGACATTGCCCTGGAAAGGTGGAGTCTGTATCTCTGAGATTGTAGACAGGAGGGAAACTGCAGAGGACACAGGCGGTGGTCGTCAGAGAGCTTGTATGTTTGAATATGTGCAAGCTCTCATGCTTGTGTCAAAGAGAGAGAGCACACAGTACTTATCTCTCTTTCCTTTCCAAGATTTGTCACTGATTTGTCTTTAGTAATCATGATTCTTCCCTGCAAAATCATAGCTCCCCAGGCCTCTCGTGCTGTCCTAGCCTTCAGGAAGCTTAGCAGGAAGGATCAGTTTGACATTAATTGTCAGGAGAGAAAGAGAAAGGTGCTGAATCTGGTCAATAAGAAAGACGTAGCAGATTGCAAAGATGGAAAGATGCAGGATTTGCACAGCAAAGGGTACGTTGGCTTGGGGTTGAACGTAAGTGCGCGTACCCAGCCCGAGTTGAGCGTGGCTGGAGGCTGACTGGTGACGTCCAGCCGTGATTTACTTTCCCCCTTATCTCTGTTAAACACTACTTAGCAAACTCGGAGTGCGTTGCGGCCAGTGTTTGCTCTCTTAATAGAGCAAGCTGAATGAAGGCTGGAGTCTGATAGCCCTCCAGTGAAGAACTGCTAACAGACTGGGGTGTTAGCGGTTGGTACTTCCTACCAGAGCAACCCGCCTTGTGTGGTGCTTCCATTATCTGAAACAGAGTGGGCTGGGGGTGTTGGGTGCAGCCGTTTAGAAATGTGATTTGTGTTTTTCTTTCTTCATGGAAACCTGCCTAGAGTATTTCCTGAGGCTTTTCTCAGAACCTGTGTCAGCACAGCAAGATAGCTGGTGGCAGCTCTGTCTCAGAGAGTCGAAATTTAGCACGGTGACACTCTAATATCTTTATAAGATGACCTAGATTAGAAATGTCTTGTTCTTGGTTTGCAGAAATCTGTTCAAATATTTAATATGACTCAGAGCTGGGGTTTTTCTTTTTTTTTTTTTTTTTCACCTTATGTAGAGACAGAAGTAAAATTCAAGTGAGAAATACTTAAATTGCCTCTAGGACCCAAACAGTTTCAGGGAACAAGAGAGCTGGAGTTAGAATACATCTGAAATGTGCAGTCTGCCCCCATGGACTACATACTGCTGTGGCATGGAAAAGGATGAGAGGTTTCCTGTGTCTCGCTTTGCTGCTTATGGCTGTATGGATTTCACCTTCTAAATTTTACAAGATGTCTAGCTTACAAGTTAGAGGTCTGAATTAGTTTATAAATGAGACTACTGAAAATCCAGATTGCCTTACTCAAAGCCTGTAGCAGGATAGCTCCTTCCTGTTGAGGCCTGGAGGAGCAGGACCAGCGCAGTCCTGGTTTTGGACCAGTCAGATCTGAAGCCTAGACCGCAGGGCTGGCTAGTCCAAAGCAGGAGGGCAGGGTGCTGTGGGTGGCTTGTCCTCACCAGGTTCTCTCCCCTCTCTCTAGTTACTGCCTCTAGATTCTGCCTGTGTTTAAACAGCCTGAAATCATCTGTACAGGCATCTCGCAGGGATGGAGAAGGGTACATCCACCTTTTTTGCTAACATTGCTGTATTCCCATGACTTAAAGCTCTCTGCCAATCATCATTTTAGCTCGGTGCATTGAGACTGGATTGGCCTTGGGCAAGTCCCGTTTACAGTGCAGTTTCAGTTGGTCGATGCGACTTTGCAGACAGTGTACGGAAACTGTCATCCTACTCATTTTACCCCAGAGGAGAAGGGAATCAGGAGCCATGTGAAGTGGCTGCAAGCAGAAGAGGCCTGTACTTCCCCATGCAAAATTCTGAGTGAAAGAAGTTGGGCAGACTTTTGGGAACAAGCTGCTTCCTTTTTTTCCTTTCCTTTTTAAATTTATTTATTTATTTTTAACTCCTTGCAATCATGGTGAATTGAGATGGTGAGATGGCACAACCTTTCCCACCCCTCTGAAACCTTTCCCATCCTTCCAAAAGATCATACAGCTTCCTAAGTTGAGGGTGGGATTTTTAAAAACACCAAGCTTTGCTCTCAGTCTCTTGGCATAGCTTGAAAGGTTTTGCTGTCAACTTGAATGCAGAGTTAGGTGTCCCTTAAGTGCATTTTGTTTGTCCTGTCCTGAAAATCTAAGGTCTGTAACACAGCAAGACTGTGCTTTCCTAAATGCTCTTCTGAAGTGTTGGGCGGCCAGTGAGTGGTGACCTACATGTGCCAGTGTGAACAAGACATCAGAGAAGGAGGCATGTGGGTCTTGAATTGCGATCACCACCATAAAAAGCAGGTGAGAGCTTCACGAGAACTAAGAGCAGGAGGCTGTGAGATGCAGAGAGATTTGCTTTGTTTAGCAGAGCGGCAGGGTGGCCTGAGAATGGGCTAACCAAACGACAAAATAGAACAGTGGTTTACCAAACCAGTTCCTTGAAAAAGAGTTGAGCAAGTGAAGTGCTAAGTCTGGGCCCAGCTTAGGTGCTCTCAGATCTCACTAGCTTCTGGTGCTTTCATTGATTCACTTGTAAAGAACTATCAGAATGAATGGAGATGAGTACTAATTTAGTTCCACAGACTTTGGTTTGACACTTACATGGGATTTAGAAGGGAAACTGTAAGGTCAACACCTCCTTCTTCTTGAGTTCATGTAGGGGGTTCATCTCCCATAGCATGATCCCGGGAAGACATCTCCTTCCCAAAGAAGGCATCTAGGGTAACTAGTGACAGAGCAGAAGTGTTCCCTGTGCTCCTCCTCAAACATCCTTTTCTCTGATGGGCAGAGTGACTCGAAGAGCTCCACGTTAAAAGCAAATGTTCAAATACGGCAGGCATCTGCAGTGGTGTGGCTGGGTTGGGTGGCCAAGGAATCATGAAAGAACGGTAAAGTCAGACTGGATTGAGAAATCCTCTGGTTTGTTTTGGTTTTATCGTTTAGCTGGGTTACTGTAATTCTGCTTGCCTGATCATTAGGCAGTTGATCAAGCTGTCAGCAGCTCTTCCTGCTGTTGTCATTAGAGAGAGGTTGAGAATAATGCCCTGCTTACCGGCGCAGACAAAACCGAATGTAAAGCACATTGCCACTGCCTTGACAGCAAGCAGCTACACGCGTTAGCTGAGAACGTGGTGGTGGGCTGCTTTTTGTTTTGTTGTAAGGTCACATGTTTACTGGGCTAATTTTGACAAGAGTAATACAGGAATATTTAGAAAAGAACTGAAGAAGAGATTATGCTCTGTAGTCTTTTGAGATACAAGATGTAGATTTGTTGTTTTTTCATGTAAAAGCTCTGTTTAAGAAAAAATAACACTATTTCTTTTTTTTTTTTCAAACCTTAAAGTATTCCTTTTTATAAGTGTTCCTTCTGGCATCAGACCTGTGATGCGTGACAGAACAACACAGAATAGTAAGCTTTTGCTTTTGAAGTGGAACAGTTCACAGAAAATCAGAGGCTGAAGTGTTAAGCTACACAAGTCTAATTAAACTTTCGGCTTTAATAAGCTATGGCCTCTCTAGCAAATAAAAAACGGGATTTGTATCACAAACGACACCTGCAGTTTGGGATTAAAAAGGATTTTGTAAAAACTGGCGTAGTGGGTTGGTGGTTTTTGTTTTTTTTTTTCCCCCTCTCCTCTTTCTGGCTTCCCTGAGCACTTTGTGTTGGAGAGGAGCATCAGAAGTGGACTGTACTCCTTCCCTCTCTCGTGTTCCCTTTTGTTCACTTGATGATTCTTTGCCCTCCTCTGTTGCACGGAGGCTTTTATGAGCCTCTGTTCAGAAACGAGCGGGGCTTGTCTTGACCTCGCCGGGACGGTCGCTTTGTGGCCGCGCACCCCCGCACTGAGCCTTTGTCTCCAGAAAAGAAAGCTCTGTTTGGGCAACGATTATCCCAGGCCAGAGGAGATAAATGTTTCTAGATGTGATACGGAGAGAGAGAAGGTCTCTAACGTAGCTGGGCTCCGTCTGACTGCGAACCTTACCACTTCACTTGTATCGCAGGAACTGGAAGTGATAGTGAAGAGAGAGCTGTGTGTACAAAATGAGCTAGCTGTGTTGGGAGCTGGGGTGCTGAGTCCCTTTCTCACCTCCCTTCTCAGTGCTGAAGGGTTTCAGCAAGAGGTTGTGACCATGGCTGGAAGCTCCTTGAGAAGAAGTAGAAGGAGGAAGATTTGTATCCTACTTCCTCAGCTGATGAGAATGCATATACTTACACTTCCTGCTGATGCTTCTCATTCAAGACTAATTCTTCTCAGATATGGAGATGTATTTAATTCATGGGATTGTGTGATGAAGGGGAAGATCATGCTGACTCTTTGGACTCTGACAGTAGTCTCAGAGGCATCTTGCAGCTTTTCCAGAGGGTATCCAGACAAAGATGTTGATAACTTGAGATGGTAACTTGTTGAAAGAAAGAGTGTAATAGCTCATTACAGCTCTCATACTCATTTTTCGGTTTAATTTGGGTCTGTACAAAGTCATTTTGAAGCTGCTGGATTTGTCACAGTCAGATGCCTCATGCTTGGAAGATCCTGAACTGGTTTCTGAGGTGAAGGCAATTTTGAAACCTATTAAAATTTCCATTTCTTTGGCCTGGTTACCTGACATTGCAATCATCAGCGAAGCTTGATTTTTATTTTTTTCTTCCTGTCAGCTTCAATAGTTTGGTTGATGATGAGTACAAGGATATTATCAGGATACGTTGAATCAAGCTAACTTCACTAATCTGATCCAGATTCAAAATAGAGGTAAAACATCTGCTTCGGTTGTTGAGCGGAGCTCCATGCCAACTGTAGCATGCCTAATGCAAAGAAAGAGATGAAATGCTGTTATGGACTGATCTGCATGTTCACACATAGTTACTCAGCTATTAATGGAAATAACACTGTCATCAGCCTCAGTAGTTAAACATTTTTAATCTGAATTTTGTACTAGCTGTGCAGAAAGTGAATGCTAGTGAGTAAAATCTGCAAAGGATTTTACTGTTTTCTAAAACAGTAGTAACTGACCACAGTGCTCCTCAAAAGCATTGTGAGCTCCATGACCCTCTAAGAGAAATCAGGAAACATAAACGTTGATGTTTGATGTCTTTTAAAGTATAATTGATGCTGGCTATATATGAGAAAGTAAGTTGGGAGATTTTCTGACTTTTTCTGGAGCTGGCAGGAGGACGCTGTTGGGATGGCACTCATTCACCGAAGGAATGAACTGCATTGCAGTGCTTAGGAGACTGGTGGTGGTGAGACTTTGTGTGTGATGTGCAACGCAAGGGGAGGTCACCTGAACCTGAGCAAGACCCGCCTGTAATATAATGGTAAGACGGAGCACGTCAGATGTTTCAGATTTTGCTCAAGTCCCTAAAATATCTTGTCCTTCCCTTATGTCACGTTCATGACCCCAGAGGTTTGCTATTGTCTGGTGCTTGGTTTAGACACCTGTGACAGCAGGACCTTGAACGTGTTGCAGACCACTGCTAAGAGGAAGATGCGATTCAGGAACATGCAGGATTGTGACTGCAAAATATATCTGTCCTTAACAGACACTCAGCGTGTGAACTGATGTGAAGAAAACCATAGCTGTGATTGCCTTCTGACGAGTGAACAAAATGGGGTCTGAACATTCTGCTGGGGTCATGCCACGGGTTAGTGTGTTTCTACCCGAGGACATGAGACTTCCCTTGAACTTTTGGAAATATTTATATTTTTATTGATTTCTGTAGAAATTTCTCTGGCATCGTGTGCCACACTATTTGAATAATTGCCACTTTGATGGTGTAATACCCAGCTGAAATGCTAGAAAATGCATGTCCTCTGATTTTTATTGGAACTGCAGTCTGCTCTGGCTTATCCTTTTCGCATTAAGCTTTGTATTCATGTGAGTGCGATGTGAATTTCCTTTGGGCTCTTTTGCTTTCATATGTTCAATCCCTTGCCTACTGAAGCCCACAGAAGAGAATCCCTTTGACTTTCAGTGATCATTAGACTAGATCTGTTTTCAAAATGATAGTGTTCTGCAGTTCAGTGTAACTCAGCTGAATTGGTAACCATTGTCCTGGTTTGCATTGCCTGTAATGGAGCAGAACTGCATTCTCCTTGTGTGCAGCCATTCAAGCTCTGTATGTCTTGGATGTGGAAAACAGGTGATTTCTTTTAGTAACAACCTTTTATGTATTGCAAATTATTCTCATGTTCTCTTTAAATTTTCTTCTGTGTAGGCTGAATAGCTCTGACATGTTTAAATTTTCACTGTAAATCATATTTTAGAGCTCTCTTTCGGTTTTCAAGTCAAGTGGTGCCCCAAACTGAGTGTCTCACTCCAGTTGCAGCCTAAGCAGTACTGAGCAGTGTGGAAGGACTACTGTGTGTTTTGCAAGCTGTATTCCTATTTTAAGGCCTCTTCCTCTTTCATAACATTGTTCGGTAACGTTCAGTTAGTAAACTGCAGTCCCAAATTCTTTCTTATACAAAACTGCTTTGTAACAACTGTGGATTTCTTGCTAACAGGCATGCTGTGTTCTCCTCCGCTCTGAACAGTGTCCTCGTCTCCCTCCAGCCCAGTTGTCTGTGTAATTTGTCGAGGTGGTTGTAAATTCTCATCCTGCCTTCCAAGGTTCTTGTAGTCACTTGTAGTTCAGAAGTATCTGCGAATTTATTAGGGCACTCTCTGTTTCATAGCTGCCTTCTTTGTGTGTACATTACTATAAATTAATTTAATGCTGTTAACTGGCGGAAGTCCTAATCTTACTGAGTAGGATCTTACAGGATCAGATGCCACTTTATAGTTCTCTAAATCAGGATTAATTTTCTAAAAATGAAAGGATTTTTATTAGAGTGTATAATGAGTATCAATGCGTGCTGCGTATATCAGATACAGCACTTAATTCCAGCCCAGACAGAGAGTCGCTGGACTCTTGCTCTGTACCATTGAGTGTCCAGGACGCCAGCTGAAAGGCAGCTCTGGCTGTGCTGCTGCAGTGAAGGAGGACAATGAAAAGGCTCCTCAGACCAGCTGCGATGCGTGTAGAGATCCTTGCTTGTGCTCACCTCGGCAAGGAAGAGAGGGGTAAGCCATGGTTTCATAAGTGGTAAACTGAAGGAAGATAAACTTGCAACATTTCCGTTTCTTTCCTTTTTCTTCTTACTTTTTATCTTCTTGGTTGCCGTTGCTGCTGGTACAGTCGGGTGAAGGCAGGATGTCAGCGGTCTCTGGAGGATATGTGGACGCTGAACACAGGAGACGTGTCGCTTTAGGTGGACAGCTGAAGCCAGCATGAACCTGTTTGTTCCCCAGAGCGTTCCCCATGCACGCAGAATTGCTTTTATCGCTTTTTTTTTTTTCCCCTTCTGGAATACAAGACCTATGAGACTAGCCAAAAAATAAAAAAATTGCGGGTGTGCTCGAAATGTGGTCGCATCGCTGCAGCACAAGTGTGCAGGAAATGAAGCTTTCGATAGAGTTGATGTTTTTCAAGTGAGCTTCTCCCCTGACTGCTTTATTCTTAAATCCCTAGCGAGGAGCAGACCTGTCACCGCGGTTGCTGTTGCTCTGCCCTGCTGACGACCATTTTATTTCTCTTGAGATTCGTAACCTCGTGCTTCTGGCGGGGAGAAAGCGCAGGGCTCTTCCAAAAGCCGATGGTGTAGCGCGGCACAGCACCTCTCGCTTGGGAGTTCACTTCAACTGCTTTATGCCAGCTGGAATTTATGCCCCCAGAGATTTTACTTTCTGCTATCCTCTTGTTCCCTGCCCCTACCTAGATAATGGATTATGGGAGAGGGAGGAAAAAAAAAAAAGCAAAAGCTCTGGGACTCAAAATATTGATGTGACAAGAAGTACTCACATGGATTAGTAGTGCCGCACTCACGGCTGGGAATGTATAAAAATAGTTGGATCCTTTTTTTGGTAGTGCTATTACAATCCTATGCCCATTATTTCATGGTGTCATTGATATGTCTGTGGTGAGATGTTACGCAACATACACTTTGTATCAAGACAAACCCCCAAGAGACTTCGAAGAAACAAATTTAAGAGGACAAGAAAAATTCAGGATACCATTAGATTGATTGTCCTCAATCTTTGTAGATATTCCAACAAATTTTGTTGTGCTGTCTGCAACAGACTTTTCTCCACTAAAATGGGTAACAAGTGCTGGTTGATATAACAAACGTCATGCTATTATGTTTATTTTTGTCTCCTGTAAAAAATACTTTCTTACTTTAACTAGTCTGCAGCATGCTGAGACTTTGTCTCCACTTGATTAAAGTAACTTCAGTATTTATTAACTGATTTTCTGATATGATCTACAGGCACTTTAAAAAAACCACACACTCCCCAGCCCCAAATGCCAAAACCAAAACCCACCGCTCACATCGAGACCAGTGGGCAGCCTCCAGTAATGACAATGAAAGAAAAGGACACTGGGCAAGCTGAATTAAACACGCTTGGCTCCTTTCCTTTTTAGAATTGATCTAAATTTAACATGCCTTGAGTTATTTTGGTTCCTTTAACTGGTAAGTTTAACAAAACATAGGCCACTCACAGCATGTTCGGTGTGTGGAGGAATTTCAGGATTCCAGGAACGGCAGGATGTAACCTTCTCTTCACCTGGAAACATAAGCGATTCTGGGGGCAGTTGTTAGGCTTCATAATGAAAGATGGGAGGCAGCCAAAATCTGGAGCCAAGCTAACAGCCAGAAATAGATCTGCCGGGAGGCTTGTTTTGCACCGTCCGGAACGGCATATCAGACATTGTGCGAACAGAAATACCGGGCTTGATCCAGCATTGCACGAGCAGAATCAATCCTGACTATTTTCCTTTTTAAGTATCATGAACACTTGACTAAAGAAATGTTGCGTTAGAGTTTCAGCTGTCTCGGTATTTTGTAACGCTTTCTCCCCAGATAGTTTTAACTTTGCTTACGGTTTTCTTTCTCGCTTACTTGAAATGCTACTGAAGGTGTTCAAATGTTCATCATCCTATAAGAACTCCAGCTCCCCTGCCCCAGCGGAATGGAAATGGGGCAGCAGAGAGAGAGGCAAAGGTTTAAATCTCTTGGAGAAGGCGAGTAGGGGAGGGGAAAGGGCCGGGCACAGAGAGAACCAAAACATGAGGGTGCAGGGGGTAGTAGGGAGGCCGGGCTGTGAAGCGGGTTTATTCTTGTTACTTCACAAGCAGCATGCCTATGGGAAAGTGAACGGAAGTGTGTTCTGGTTTGCACATCACTTACTAAATGATTAATTGTTATTATGTTTAATTATAGAATTGGATCTGTTGTTGTCTCCGTCTGGCCGGAGATGCAGAGTTTTGTGGGTGGGGTGTGAGTGAAAGCTGCTGAGGTTCTGCTGCTGGGAGCAGAGCCAGAAGCCTGTAGGAGCCCAGCCTGGGTTTCCAGTCCCAAGCCCAGTTTGCCATTACAAAGGCCTAACTGGTATAGAGGAGAAGTCATTTAAACGCAGGTGACGCAGGGTGTGGTGTGATGGCCCTGCTCCCTTTTCAGGGTTGAGCCATTCTCTAAGCAGTTTGGGTTGTCCTTTTCCAAACATAACGTAAGCAATGTCCAAAGCAAGAGCCTTAATGGAGGGTGTTTTTCAGTTTGTCATGGGACAATCTTGCTTCAGCCATCTTTGCTGCTACTACTTCAACCCTTTGCCAGTGATTGTACTTTTTTTCCTTTCCCTAATGGTGCAGAGTAGCTGTTAATGAAGGAGAATTTGTAGTTTTGGAAAATGCACTTGTTCACCTAAAGCTGTTGATTTGATTTTTCCATCCTCAGGATGCACAAGAGTGTTTTGTTAGGCCTGAATTTCCAGCCTCTACACCTGATCAGTGCCGGATGCCAGGCACCCGGACAGATTCAGCTGGAGGGTTGGGAGTGCTCCCAGGATGCAGGCCCTCCCCTGGCCCAGAGCCTTCGCAGCCTGCACAAGCTGCCTGGCTGTCCGGCAAAGAAAGGTTGGAGCTGCTCAATTTTTGTAGCTCTTTGATAGCTTGTAATTAATTGTCACCCAGCTAGCAATGGATGCCAGTGATTAAACTCGGGGTTTATTAATGCCACCAGCAACAGCAATACGCAATGATCATTTTAAAATGACCATATTCCAAGTATTTCTGCACAGAGTATTTCTGGAAACATTCATATCTCCACTTTTGAGGCCACTATAGGAAAGACTGAGTGCAGCCCAAGTGGGTACTACCTACAGACCATCTTAGCATAACCTGAATTATACAGATATTTGTGAACAATTACTTAAAATCCAGAACCACTTGTGCATTACTGAGCATTTAACTAATCATTGGGAGGGGGGAGGAAAGCTCTGAATACAGAACTAGCATTCCGTGTAACACACTGAACGTCGCAGACATCCTTGCCTGATGCCGTTGATGCCGTTCGATACCTGTCCCTTAGGCTACAGACCATACCAGTTGCCCTAGGTGTGGGATATCTTCACATTTGGTCACTGAGCATTTCTTTACGTTTATATGAAGTTGCCAATCTCTATTTGAATCAACAGGCTCTCAGGTGCTGAGGCTGTGGGCCAGTTCAGGAGATACTGGATTGTCCGGGCAAACGCAGACACTCTCCTCCAGCTCCTCTTTCTTTAAAAAGTTTAGGTACAAAGTTGCTCTTGGTGCTAAACGTGTGCTCTAGTTGCAGTTTATACATATGATATCATATCCATGTACATGTGGACCACTCGGTGGACAAAGAACTGGCTGGATGATCGCACTCAAAGAGTTGTGGTCAATGGCGCAATGTCTACATGGAGACAAGTGTCAAGCGGTGTCCCTCAGGGGTCTGTTCTGGGTCCAGTGCTGTTCAACATCTTTATTAGCGACATGGATGACGGCATTGAGTGCACCCTCAGTAAGTTTGCCGATGACACCAAGTTGTGTGGTGCTGTGGACTCACTTGAGGGAAGAGTTGCCATCCAGAGGGACCTTGATAGGCTTGAGAAATGGGCCAATGCTAAGTGCATGAGCTTCAACAAGTCAAAATGCAAGGTCCTTCACCTGGGTCGAGCCAGTCCTAGGCACAAATACAAACTGGGCACAGAGTGGGTTGAGAGTAGCCCTGAAGAGAAGGATTTGGGGGTGTTTATAGATGAGAAGCTCAACATGAGCCGGCCGTGCACTTGTGGCCCAGAAGGCCAACCGCATCCTGGGATATATCAAGAGTGGTCAGCAGGTCAAGAGAGGTGATTCTCCCCCTCTGCTCTGCTCTTGTGAGACCCCACCTCGAATACTGTGTCCAGTTCTGGTGTCCCCACCATAAGAGAGACATAGATTTGTTGGACCGTGTTCAGAGGAGGGCCACAAAAATGATCCAGGGGCTGGAGCATCTCGGCTAGGAGGACAGGTTGCGGGAGCTGGGATTGTTCAGCCTTGAAAAGAGAAGACTGTGGGGGGACCTAATAGCTGCCTTCCAATACCTGAAGGGAACCTACAGGAAGGCTGGGGAGGGACTTTTTACAAGAGTGTCCACTGATAGGACAAGGGGAAATAGGTTTAAGTTGAAGGAGAACAGATTTAGATTAGATCTTAGGAAGAAATTCTTCAGTACGAGAGTGGTAAGACTTTGGAATAAATTGCCCAGAGAAGTTGTGGATGCCCCCTCCCTGGAGGTGTTCAAGGCCAGGTTGGATGGAGCCTTGAGTAGCCTGATCTAGTTGAGAGGCGTCTCTGCCCATGACAGTGAGGTTGGATTAGATGATCTCTGAGGTCCCTTCCAGCCTATGCCGTTCTATGATTTTTTTTAATCTCAGGAGAGAGTAACAGCAAGTGAAGCAGTTGCACACTTGGAGGGAGAAAGTCCTAAATTAAAATTAGGAAGAGGAGTAGTCTTTGTGCTGTGACCAGTGGAAGGAAATAGATGTACGAGATGTGACATCGTAGACAACCTTGTAATCTTCATTAATGGGAGTACCTCCAGAGAAAAAGAGGTGTTTGGCAAAACACCAACAAAATCAATACCACTTTCAAATGATTATGTGTCTTGCTACGTTGTATTGCCAGTTAAAGAGAAATGAGTACATGGACATATTGAAGTGTTTAGTCCAGCAACTTGATGTAACGCAATTAGAACGAGTAGAGGATCAATATAGAACTTCTTTTCACTCGCAAGACCAAGTAATAGTATGTTACATCAAACCAGTGTGGGAATCGATCACCCTTTCCCTATCTGCCTCTAGGTCCTGTGAAATGAAAATCTAGCTTAAGTAAGTCCGTGTTAGTGAGTCAGGATATCTAAAATCAAGACAAAATATTTAATATCTGTCACAGTTACTCAATTAAAATACTAACTGGTTTGCTAGGAGCTTCAGCACCCACTTCAGACGTAGTAATTAAAATGATACTTTAGACAGCCCACTTAAATATTTCATCTCATCTGGGGTTCAGAGGCCTGCGAACGCCACTTGATTGTAGTCTCACCTTTCCCCTGTACTGTTGGATCTATGGAGGACAATTTCTCAATGCCGTATTTTTTCTGCCGGTGTAGCTTGTCGACTCTGTGGACACCAGCTAAACCACAGGGCATTATTCCATGTGGGTTTAGGCTCTCCGTTAGCGACATAATCTTTGTGCCTTGAGTTTAATGACTTAATTTTACCTGGTGAAGTCCAGCTTGCGATTGGCTTGTGTGCGGTAGAGGTAGGGATATGTTCCAACACTGGAAGGTGTCTGCAGATAAAATTTTTTTGTTTCATTTTTTTGTTTGTTTGTATGGTTTTTATTGCTCATTACAGCACGAAGTAAAGAACACTAATAAAACTTGTCGATGAGTTTTGTACTTATAATAGTAACTCTGTAGAAAAAGTAGCATGGAAAGGTTTGTGTTAGCTGCTGGTGTGTATTTTCAGGAGAAGAATGTGAACACTCCCAGCTGAAACTCTCTTTAAGAATTTGGAAGCTCTGGAGAGCTGAGCTGATGAAACAGTTGTTCATCATTCCAAAACCTGCACCCTTGCTCAATTCTAATAATAGTTATACATAACGTACTCTGTGCTTTCTTATTCATGTTGTTTTTTTTTTCTTCATTCTGAGTGTTTAACAACTGAATTTAAAGAATTTTAAAGGAAGAGATTTCTGTTAATGAAATAACCTGTTAATGATGTTGTCACAAGTTTTAGAAATTATTTCCAAAAATATACTGTATCCTTCCCTCATAATTAAGAAGTGTCATTATCTGCCCTTCAGGAATTAAAAAAAAAAAAAAAGTTATTTAAAGTTGAAGTCATTCATGCATGATCATGGTTATCACTGAAGATCAAGAAAGTAATCTGTTCAGGTCATTGGACATCCATCATCAACACATACGTAACTGCCCAAGCTCCTTTTCATCACTGTCAACTGCTGAATGGAGCAATACTTTTTCCATTGTGCTGATGGATGCGGATGCACATTCTCGGCTCTGACCTCAAATTGCAGCAACATACTTCTGACATATTTTTCCTAAACAGGTCATTATACAGGACTGCATATCTTACACAGAAACATTTCATAACACGTAATAAAAATTCCTTAACAATAATGTGTTTCTCACTTCAAAACTAATACCTTTAAAAATGAAGTAAAATTGTGAAATAGTAAATTAGAAAAATGGCCACTTGGAGAAAGCTGCACAGCAGTGACTCAAGATGGTTATTAACCTGTACTGGTTTTATCTGCTCTTTCCAGTTCAGAGGCTCTGATCGTTCTCTGTCATCTCTGTCTCTTGCTGTTACAATTAGCAGTGATAGATTCCATTGTAATTAATTTGTGAAAAGTAAATCTCATGGAAAAAAGGGCTGAAGGACTAAGGCCTTTGCAAATGGGTATATGATAGCAAAGGTTGTAGATATCAGCGGTGTGAGATTTACAGCCTGCTTCAGAAGCACCGTAAATGCTGGGATTTGTTATAAAGAATCACATGTAGATATGACTGGTGTGGTGGACAAAAATTGAGGTGAGGATCTTATACATGTTACAGGTGTAAAGACCACAATGTTACTCTCAATCTGCTTTCCGTGTTAAGTAGCTGATGCTACTTAAAAAGATCAAGCATTTCCTGTAAAACCAGGTGTCCAATTCAGATTGCTGGCAGAAGGAAGAAGGGTCAAGCTGTCTTAGACTTTCCTCTTTTCTTCATGTAATGACGCACAGTACTTCACTCTCTGTTAAGAGAAAAATGTCACCTATAACAGCTTTGGAACTTTTTTGAAAAATCCAATAGATTTGAAGTTGTTGGAGTTTTTCTCTTGGGGATGGTACCTCTGTCTGATGTCTCAGCTTACGTGTCATCAGAGCCTGGCTGATACCTTTCGTTGGGTGCCTGGTGTACCTGCAAGTGGGTTCAGAGACTCATTGGAGCCGCCACGAGTATTTGTTGCTTGGCCAGAGAGTTGTATTGCCATTCAGCTTGAAATTGAGGAGTTTTCTGCTTTCCTGTTTATTTTGTTATTCAAATATTATGATAAATGTACATGAAATAGAAATATTTTGGCGTGAGCATTCTAATTACATAAACATTCACTTCATCTTCTTAGCTGTTACTGTTAGGTTTGTGCCAAGTCTAGAAAATACTGATTTTTATTAGTGTGCTAGTGAGCATGGGATTAAAGAATCACTTTGAACAGTTTCTTTTAGTAGAGAAAAATGCAGAAATGAGACGATCTCACTCTTAGCTAAGCTCTGATTTGTTTGAGTTCGGCAGATGAGGGAGAAGGGAACAAACTCTGAGGTCTGGTGTTTGCATCCTCCAGTGGGGAATAGTATGTGGCTGTTCTGAGATGGGCTGGGAAGAAAGCACCTTAAACGGTTCAAGTGAAATGCAATGGCTTATTTCTTTCTTTTCAAACATCCACTACAACACGTAAGACTGCAGACAGCTCTGAAAAAATATGTTGCTTTAGTCCCTTTTCCATTAGAGGAGTGGCAAGAATGAAATTCCAGTGTGAATCCTTTCTCAAGGACATAAGGGATTAATATGTCTTAAAATAGACACCATCAGCTTAGAAATGTCTTTTCCACGTTTAAGTATGATGAATTTTGCAGTGGAAAAGATTGGGAGAAAATGCTGTTTTCTCTGTTCTTCCAGCTTGTTTGTGAATTTTGAGATAACCTGTTTACAAGACAGATAAATTCCGCAGAGTTTTAACAACCGTTGCGGATTTATGTGCTTAAGTAGTCATGCGTGCTTCCATTTTGCAGGGTTATTTTAACTTCTGGCGATTGCATAGTGCTGCAGACTCTTTTTTGCTAGTAAGACCATGAGACAGTGTGGAGGTGGGCAGCAAGCCTGGGGGGCACACACTGCCTTCAGGAGGGGTGATGGTGGAAGTGGGACCACTGCCTGTTGCGACTGTGTGCTTCAGGGAATAGATATCTGCGTAATTTGTCCCCTTCTTTTTCTGAGTCCCCGGCAGCAAGGTTTTCGTTCTTTTAATTTAGCAGATCGTGTTCTGCCAGCTTGGTTAATAACTGGGATATTTGCTGCTGGGGATCCAGAGCAAAGCTAGGCAGAGGACTGAAATTGTCAGCTCTGGACGTGTACGGGAGTGGCTGAGCATATGCAGCACTCCCTCCCACTGACGAGCAGTGACGCCAGCATTGCCAGAGGAATGAGCATGGCATATTGTTTCTCCCGTATGCCTGATTATTTATTTATGCATTCCGATTCATAATAGCATAATAACAGACTTGAAACAATAAGATAATTATTTCGCTTCTTGGGTGGTTAAAATTAACTGTGCTCGTTGCATGTTTATTCAGTAAAAAGATACAAGCTGTTTAGTAATTGCCCAGAAATTCATTATCTGCATAATGTTCTGTTTCTAAATGTGTATTGCATGACCATTAATCTGTGCCAACAGCAAGCATGCAGCAATATCTGATGTAATTAGTTTTCCCCTTACATGCCAAGGAGAACATCTGGGCTAATTGCGTGTTGTTGACAAAGTTGCCATTCTAACGGGGGTCCCTGTTTGTGCACACACATGCTTGTTATACGTGCAAACATACTCGTGATTTCAGTTTATCCTCAAGCAGACTGAGAGTTCTTACTGATGAGATGCTTTTGGTGATTTGTTACTGGGATCATGCAGTGTCCGTGCACAGCATTAGTAAACGTTAGCAGGAATAACATGCTCTCCTTTTAAACAAAAAACAAACAAACCTGTAATGCTGCTGCTTCTGTTTCATTTTTCCAGCCACCACTGGTCCAAGCGATTTTCAGTGGCGATCCAGAAGAGATACGGATGTTGATCTACAAAACTGAGGATGTCAACGCCTTGGTATGTGACTTGGCATGTTATGTGCCTGTGATACGTAACCACCATGCTTAGGAACTGTTGCAATGACAGTATTAATCATGTCCTTAGTAATTAACACATAACAAAATGGAAATTTTTTGGAAGTTAGATATTTGGGGCTTCAGCAGAGACCTAATTAGTAGTCTGAAATGTAATTATCTCCAGCAGGTGACTGTAAATTTTCTAAGTGTATGGTAATTATTCCAAATGTGCAGGTCAGTCAAGGACATTGTTTTCTCTCTTACTGAGAAAATGAATGAAAACAGCTGAAAGCTGCATGTTTTTACTCTCTGTAGAGTTTCTATTTATGAACAGTCTTTGCAGATCAGGAGCTGTTATTCAGCGTTTGACTGTACTTGAAATAAAGCTTCACTATAGGTCTCAGCAGTGAGAGTAAAAAAGCAGTACCTTGGCCAGGATTTGCCCACAAAGGATTTGCTGTTCTGCAGATTGGCTTATTCTAGCCAGAACAATGGTAAGCAGCTGTAAACAAGTAGTAGTTAAGTGTTTTGGCAGTGAAAAAAAAAAAAAAAGTCTGTTTAAACTTGGTCTTTTCGCAGAAGTTGTTGTTTCCCCCCACCCCTCTTTGATTTTAACTTAAATCTGTACTGTTAGAAACGAACCCTGCCAATCCTGACTACAGTCTGTGTCCTCTGGAAGTGGTGAGAGTATAAAGCAGGAGCAGCATGGTGATTTCCAGATGTTTCCTGGACTTTTGAATCAACCTTCCTTTTCTTTGTGTCTTTCTCTGATATAAAGCCATCCGTTTATTCATAGCTAACTCCAGGAGTTTGTCTGGTGTAGTCTTGGCACTGCAGCTTTTGCAGGCAGTGGGGTCTAACCGTCTGGTTCAGAGCTGCAGAAAGGAACTGGAGAAGCGATCCTGCAGATCTGGTTAATTGGGCTCCCCTCTGTTTGCTGTCAAGTGGAAGGAACGACTTGCTGCTGTTTTAAATGGGGAATCTGATCAAAGGATATCTTGATGTTAGGCTTTCCCTGTGATTGTCCATCAGTACCTGGTTGTTTTCTTCAAGTTCCTAAAAGTGCTTCCTTAAAGCATCATCTCCCTTGAGTTTCCTCCTTGTTTGTTTTCCCTGATGGTCGTAGAAAACCAAACAAAAAACCCAAAACCAACCAATGAAAAAAAAACCCCACAAACGAGATGAACTTGAAATTTCCTCTGTATTTCATGTTGGCTTTTCAAAATAGCATTTGCTGTGTAAGGTTACTGTAGGCTTCTCAAATGTTTTTATGTCCTTTGGCTGCAAGCGTGGTAGTGATGGTTGCTAGGGAGATGCTCTCAACTGTCAGGTGCGATATTAAATGAAGAATGTGTATTTTATGGATCAGTACCATAGTGCTTAACAGGAAGAGTGATTGAACTTGAATGGTCTTGCCCAGAATCCTGTTTAAGATGCTAAAAGTCCATCCAAGAATGCTTTAGAGTAGCTATTTTGTCAGGAGAGAAAAACCAAAGCTGTTCTTGGGAATCATTAGAAAAATAACTGGTCAACATAGTGATAGGACAAGGGGTAATGGTTTTAAAATAGAGGGAGGTAGATTCAGATTGGATATTAGGAAAAAATTTTTTACCATGAGAGTTGTAGAACACTGGAACAGGTTGCCCAGAGAGGTGGTGGATGCTCCATCCCTGGAGACATTCAAGGCCAGGTTGGACGAGGCCCTGAGCAACCTGATCTAGTTGGAGATATCCCTGTTTGTTGCAGGGGGGTTGGACTAGATGACCTTTGAAGGTCCCTTCCAGCCCTAACCATTCTATGATTCTATGAACATGAATTCTGAAGATTGTGTTCTGAATAGTGATTGTAGACAAGTGTCAAATGCTTAAAATGTCACCAAAGAAGGATCAAAAGGTTAATTTCCCCCCTTGTGCTGTGAGCTGGCCATTTGCACCATGGGCTTACGGTTCTATTTTAAGGGTGTTTTTAATTACTTCCATGTTAGTGTGTCTCTAGTGCTTGGTTGCTCATGTGAGAGGAAACTCTGACACTGTTTGGCAGCTGTTTGTCCTTTGTCGATCGTTTTGGTTAGCTGTGTTAGTATTGGAACAGTTCAAATATAGGTAGGACAGGGAAACAAAATAGAACGCGATTTTTGCAGCAAGCTTTGAGGATTTCTGAAGTTTTGAAAATCGTTTTTTAGAATCTGCACACGGAGAAACTAAGTAAAATTAGGGATAGAATCATAGAATCATAGAATGGTTAGGGTTGGAAGGTACCTTAAAGTTCATCTAGTTCCAACCCCCCTGCCATGGGCAGGGAAACCCTCCACTACACCAAGTTGCCCAAAGCCTCATCCAACCTGGCCTGAACACTTCCAGGGATGGGGCATCCACAACTTCTCTGGGCAACCTGTTCCACTGCCTCACCACCCTCAATGAAAAAAATTTCTTCCTTATATCTAATCTAAATCTCCCCTCCTTCAGTTTAAATCCATTGCCCCTATGTATGGAGGCGATGTATATGCATACTTCCTGAGAGAAAATTAATCTCAGAGTTTAGAGCAAATGAGAAGTTTAGAAGGGTTACTTTTGTGGTTTTTTTTTTTTTGTCTGGTAAAGTAATGAGTATCTTTCCAAGCCCAGCAGTGTATGTTGATGGAAATGGCTACGTTCTGGATGCGGCTGTAATTGTGACTTCTATTTTGCAACAAAGTGAAAGCTGTAACTGTTTGGATTAGAAGTGTGGTTTTAGTTCATTCCACCACCATAATTGTCCCTTTGACCTCTCCAGTCCCTAGCTATGCTTTGGGGGAATAGGATGCTACTTTTGCACCCTGAGGGCAGGGACAGCGTTATACTTGGCTGGCGGTGAGCGATTCCCCAGCACCGGCTACCAAATACACACTATTTCCACGGGAAATGTGGTCTGCCAGTGGGCAGTGTTTGGCAGCCTGTTTTTCCAGGGCAGTTGGGATGTTGGGTTGGACCATCCAGACCATCAGATTAGTTTCAGGTAGACGTCCTCTACGCTTGCCCTTTGGTACATTTATAAATACCAGGGTGATTGTGCTATGTGTGTGTAGGTGGGGATTTTCTGGGGTGCTATTTTTAATTCTGGAAGAGTGTGAAGGAATGACCCTCAGAATCTAGGGACCATTCTGGATCGAGTGGTAACCCCTGGTTAGCTGGGATTTGTAATACATGCAGCTGTGCAGCACCCTGTGTGTGCAGAGTCTAGTTCTTGTGTGCGACATCACGATTTTCTACTAACCCAAAATCCTTCCTGTGAAATTTCCATTTTCATCTCAGGCTTCTAGTTTAGTTTGCTTCAAAATATTCAAAGTCGAAGAAAAAGGGAAAAAACCCTTCAAATATTCTTCCCTGTGACTAATGCAATGTTTGCAAGCCTAACCAGACATTTCTTTCCCTCCGTTTTCACTCTTTATCCCCTAATCCTGTATTTTCTCTTGTATAGAGCCCTAAAAAAACAAAACATATGCAAAACTCGATGCTCTGCCGGTGGGAAAAGCTGCTGCTTCTCACTACTTGTTGGTGTCAAGATCTGCTTGTGCAAATGCTCCCCCACCCACTTTCACCAAAACGAGATAGGCTGGGAGAAGGTAATGGTGTAGCTGAATTTGGCTTGTTTTCATTAAAGTGGAGCTGCAGAGCCAGCAGATCTGGGTGGGCTGCAGTAACCCCTGATGGGCCAGGCTGGTGGTGGGCTTGAGCCGTGTTGGGGTGTAGCCACCCTGGGCATTGCCTGCCTGTTTCCAGCTGCAGAGCAAGTCCGTGGAGGAAGGGGCAGCGGCACCAGCAGAGATTGCAAGGCCTTACATGCAGGACTGTGGATGTAAAGGGTGTTTTGTTACAGGATGAGGAGGGCAAGAAGGAGATCCTTATGGAGAGATGTGGATGTATGCTGTTTATTACTTCTTTTTCTCATAATCCTACTTGATAAGGAATAGATTTACAGGACTACCTTTGTTAGGAGGAGGCAGGCTTTATCCAGGTCTTCACACACACACACACGAGTTATATATATTTCTGGGATATTGCTCGGCGTGCTTTTCGAGGTGGTATGAGTGCCTGAGGGTACAAGTACGCACACGTTTAGGATTGTGAGTCTGAAAGGCTTTGCGTGCTTGGGATAGCTAATGTGAAAAACAGCTCGTCAGTCAGTTTGGAGTGACGTTTTGACTTGGGACTAAAAGAGACCGTAATGTGGTATTTCAGTAATCTTGGGAACCAGACCCTGTCTCTGCTCTTGTCCAAGGAATGATGATTTTCTTTTTGGCACTGTGGCGTCTTGCAGGAGAATAAAGCTGTCCTGGAAGTAAGTGCTCCTCTTCTAGATGTAATTCTGCTGTGCTGGAAAGTCTTCTGGAGGATTTAGTCGAGAACTTTGGAAGGCTTCTGCTTTGACACAGTATGACAGTTCGGTGCTAGGAAATAGCTGTGTTTTCAGTGGGTATTTAGCCTCTAGTAGTGCTGTTAATTTCAGTGGGAGGTGATGGAGAATTTTTTTTTCCTACAGAAGGAAATTATGAACAATTCTTAGTTATGTAAGGAAATTGAATATAAAATTGCATTGATGTTTGTGATGCATGACTTTTATTTAGACCCAGCATTTTATTATAGCCATCATGACTTTTATTTAGAATAGGTATTTTTTCTTTTAGAAAATTCATACAATTTTTTATATTTTTTAAAGAAGAGATTTGAACTGTGAAGAAGATCCTGCTGGAGTTTACTGAGAGCCTGAAATTTTCTGAGTTGCATTGTACAGCTTGCTAGTATACTAGTGAGTGCTAAGTTATATATCTGTGCTAGTGACTCATGTTGTCAGTGCCCTCAAAATGTTCAAGACAGTTAGGATGTATAGGCTGTTAAAAGCTCATGGCAGGGTTTGGCTGTAGCTCCTTTGTTTTCTTCAAAGGCAGTAATGTCAGCCTGAAATACCTGCGTTTTCTAAATCTGCTTTTCCTGTCACCTCAGGAGGCGATGTATGCTCCCATGCCATCAAACCCTCAGCCCCCAAGTCAATATTGCATTTATAAGAATGGAGGAGTTTTTAAGTCTATCTTTTAAGCCTTACATTGAAAACTCGCTGCTGTAAACATTAAAACATTTCCATTAATTAGGATAACAGTTTCTACAGTCTCAATCTGGGATTAGTAATTAATTTTAGAAGTTACCTTTTTCTAGCATGAAAGCTACTGTCAGCCTCATGGAAGGAAAGTGTTAGATGGGGGGAAAGAGGGAAGAGAGTTTTTCTTGTCTCTAGAAGATTGAAGTATTTGCCTCTTCCATCTTGTGGGCCCTTGGCAAACAAAGACAGTCCAGAAAAATCTTTGTTTCTGAGGCTAAACTGAAGACTGTGCAGATGAGAGGTGCTGGAGCAAGAATCTGTGGTTTCAGACGGGAATTTCTGTGCTTGGTAATAGCAGAAGAAAAGCACCAGGCACAAGTTGCACAACTTGGCTTCAACCTCCCAGCTGGTGCTCACAGTTGGGCTTTTTGATTTGCTTTGTGAATTACAGGCTTTAATAAAAGAATCTGTGAGAGGGAGGAAATCCTGAAGCGGCAGAGATTTTCTTTGTACAGCATCAGCCTTTGGCTCTGAACAGTTGTAAAACAGCCCAAGACGTAGCTGCTCATTTGCTTTTAACCTCTTCAGTAGTTCCTAACCAGTTCCCAATATTTTAATTTTCCTGAAGCCAAATTGTATCTGAATGCTTTAGTTTTTTAATGGTCCCAGCTACTTTGTGCTATTTAAGTAAGGTGTACTCAGGTGTAACAACAGTTGATGGAGTGAGCAGGACCTTTGTTTCTGTTGTTTTGGTTAGACTTGTATCAATGGAAGTTGTAGCTGTTCATGTGCCTCTAATATAGTTGTTTATTCTGCCACCCAGGTGGATCGCTGTCTGCTTGAAGGTGGTGAGAATCCAAACACTTCTTACCTATGAAACCTCATTAACTTGATTTCTGTGGTGCATTAACTCCTTCTGTGCTGAACTACTCCTGTTGGCTGCTCAGGCTGTTTGGTGACAAAAAGAGAATACAGACATTTTCTGTAGCAGTTGCATTTATATTTTAATAACAAGTAACTCTGTGCCAAATATCTTCTGATCTGAACAGCTGCAGGTGATATAAAAGTGCACAACCTTTGTCTCCTTTGAGATGTAGGCTGTGTTGAGGAGAAACTGGCCTTTTTCTTTATGTGCCTGAATATTTTATGTGTGCTGATATGATTCATCTGAGCCACTGTTCTACTAATCTTCGTGTACTCTGGGGCTCTGATCCAATAAAGCACTTAAGGACTAGCCTAACTTTAAGCCAGTGAAGGGTCTTATCAGTGTCACTGTGATCACTTGAACAGTTTAAGCATGTGTTGAGTGTTTTTCTTGCTGAGGCCTTCTGTCCTTAATTGCCTGTTTGTTAAACTCTTCATTTCCTTTATCTGTACCTTTTTTTTTAAAAAAAAATGCAGATAATGTTAAGATGCAACATCATCTTTTCCATGAACCAATATAAGTCACTAATTCAGTGTTGGGGAGAGAGTGTTTGTCTTATCTCAGCCTGATTTTCTAGCCATTGTTTAGCTTATCCCCTGTCTCTTACTGACCTTTTGTTCCTCTGAGAACTGCACTTGAAGCAGGTCTGATTATTTGTCTTAATGCTATTTGTATTCCTGTTATCATTTCTTTCCCCCACCTCCTTTCCTTGCCTGGATAACGTATGTTCAGGTTTGGGGTACTGCCAGACCTTTCCCTGAAATGACAAATTTTCTTTTTATTCCCCACTCTCTGTTTGTAGCCTTCAGTCTTGAGGTCATTACCGATTTACATGTACTCCTTTTCCTACCGTCATGCGACACGGACATCTATAGCTGAATTGCCGTTAGTGCATGGGCCAGGCGCAAAGCTGGTGAGCCATGTAACTCTGGCTGAAGTGGCACACGGCTTTGAGGAGGAGGCAAGGAGGGCAGCTGGACAGACAGGCAGGTGCCCCACTTCCTCGGTTTCTGTGTCAGCCTTGTGTAGAGAGTAAACAGGAACTTGAGGATGTTCCTCCATTGAGTTGCTCAGCTGCGTGCTCAGCTGCAGCTCTTGAGTGCGGACTTCTTCCTTGCCAAACTCCTGAAAACGTTGCCCATAGGGCTTTTCTGTGTGTTTTTAATTTTCTATACCACACATCAGGTTTTGTCATCTGCTAGTTCATGTGAGGGTGAACTCTGGTTTGTAGCTGGTTGTGATAAATTGAGAAATTTTAGGGTTTTTTGCTCTTGGAGAAATTAAGCTTAAATTCAGTTGTGTGACTAAACACATCTTTTTTTGAAAGACTTGATTCTCACTTGATTCTCCTATCACTTAGTTTGATAGGATTTTGCACTGATTTTTAGAAAGTGAAAGCTGAGAATACTCACAGAGAGTTATTCCTGTTACAGGAGGATAAAAATTCTACTTTTCTGTTTCGTGTCCTTTCCTCCCTCCATTATAATTTCCATCAGATTTACAGTTCAGTATAAAGTATTTCTTATAACCAGTAAGCATTGAGTAGCCTTGGTTCCTTGATATGGAAAATTGCATGGTCTTGTATCATTAGTATTCAACTTCGAACTACTCTGTTCTGTTGCCAAACTCAGCTGTGCTGCAAGAAGCTGCTGCAAAATTTATTGTTGACAGGTACGACAGCTTTTACAAATCATAGAATCATAGAATGGTCAGGGTTGGAAGGGACCTCAAAGGTCATCTAGTTCCAAACCCCCTGCCACGGGCAGGGACACCCTCCACTACACCAGGTTGCCCAAAGCCTCATCCAACCTGGCCTTGAACACTTCCAGGGATGGGGCATTTGCAACTTCTCTGGGCAACCTGTTCCAGCGCCTCACCACCCTCAGAGTGAAAAACATTTTTCTTATATCTTATCTAAATCTCCCCTCTTTCAGTTTAAAGCCATTGCCTCTTGTCTTATCACTACATGCCCTTGTAAAAAGTCTCTCTCCAGCTTTCCTGTAGGCCCCCTTTAGGTACTGGAAGGCTACAATAAGATCACCCTGGAGTCTTCTCTTCTCCGGGCTGAACAGCCCCAACTCTCTCAGCCTGTCTTCATAGGAGAGGGACTCCAGCCAGGTGCTCTTACCAGGTGACACAGCAAAAGAGTCTCTCAGGTTGGAAGATTCCAAGTCACTTAGATGTGATAGATCAAATGGATGCCTTAAATCCAATCTGGAGACAAGCCAGCACCAAGAGCAACTGGTGGACTTCAGGCAACATGAACTTCCCTCATTTATACATACTTAAAACTTCTGCATTGATCTCTGGTTTACAGAGGTGACTGCAGCTACTACTACTACTGCACTACGCCAAAGAGAGATTTGTGCGTTAAAATGAACAAGCTAAAAAAAAGATAAACCAATTCTATTTTTGTGCAAATGTTCAATTGGTCTTAGCATACTTTTTGCAACAGGTAGCCTTAGGATAGGTAGTATGAAGCAATACTTATGGAAGGTGTCGTAGGCACTCATGTAGCCTGTAACAGCTGGTCGGTGGTGGGTTAAGTTTTAGGAACTGAGCATATGAGAGAATACAGTTTGTGATTTTGGGTCCTGAGTGGGCACTGCTGAACAGGCACTGCTTAATGTTGTTCTAATTTGCCTACCATGTGAGGCGGTGAAGTTCTGTAAGATCTTTCCCTCTGACCTGTGTCGACCAGAGTGTCACATAATCTGTTTTGACTGTTTTATGTGCATGCCCAATGTAACATGTAAGATCAAAACCCACTGCAGCAGAATTTGAGGACTACATACATCACGTATGTTTCAAAAAACATACAAAAATAAAAATCAAACATAACTTATTCTGGTGACCAGTGGCTCTGTGCCTCGCAGTGCTGGAAAGCAATTTTCAGCATTCACATGGCAAATGGTCCTGCTGCACTGATTTGTCCGCGTTTATACATACTTTTGAAAGATAGTCCAAAATAGCTTGCAGCTGATGACCTCTTAGGCATGTTAAAAGTGATATTTTACTTGACAGGCTCAGAAATATGTTTCAGGGAGAGAATGTAAATAGGAGTAGGGTTTCTGTGTCGGTATCATTTGCAGGAAGTGTTGAATCTTTTCCTAGCTTACAGTATTTAATGCTGGTAGGTTGTAATTTGATAAGTTTGATGGATAAGTCTCTTAGAACTTTTTTTTTCTTAGTGGTTAAGAAACCAAAATGAAATACATTTATGACAGGAAACAGAGGTCGAATAGCATGTTTAGCAGTATTAGCAGTTCTTGTGATTTTTTTTTTTCCCCATATTACAGTGTTCAGCAGTTTCTTTTAAAGGCCCATGTTCTGGAATCATCTGAATAAAGCAATAAAAGAAAGGTAGAAGAATATGGTAAACACTGTATTTACACCTCGAAGTTAGAAAAGGAAATCTTGAAAATGTGACTCCCTAAGGCTGAAAACTACAGAAATCAAATAAAAGCAGATGTATTTCAGAAGCTGTATATATGATTTTTAGCAATTTTTCTAAGTTTAAAGACACAGACCTGACAGGTAATATTTTATTTATTTGTGTTTAAAGGTCGATCAAGGTGTACAAGCCCATGTTGGGCTGCTGTAGACAACCAGGCTAAACGGTGTACAAGAACCTTTGTAGACTAGGAGGATTGTGTCTTGTCCTTGTGTGTGATTCCAAACCATTCTCCAGAGGTACCCTTCTGAAGAGTCTGGTGTTATATTGTTGATGCAAACTGCATTATAAAGTCTGATGTCCAGAAACATCTGAACTATGTGGCTTCAATAGTTAGAGTGGAAAATGTTTCTGAAAGTGACCCAAGGATGATGTCTGTCCTCGATTTAGATTTGATTTGATCTACCTGTAAAAAGGATATCAGAGTAAAGACAGTGTCTCTGCAAGGTCTGGTGGAACCAAGTGGTAAAAAAGTTGAGGATTATTGGAAGGAAGTGTGTTCAGACCTTGAATTTTGTTCCTTCACTGGTTGAGATTGCATTTCTAGTTATAAACAGAGATACACATAGAAAAATAAACACAATGTACAAATCGATTGCTCTTTAACACTAACACTTGCAGTTATGGACCGTGTTTTATAACTGGAAAATCTATGATTTTGTAGGATGCTGAGAAACGAACTCCTCTTCACGTTGCGTCATTCCTGGGAGATGCGGACATCATTGAGCTTCTCATTTTGTCAGGTAAGGTAGTATCCCTCACTGTTATTAACTGGTAAATTAGCTAATTTTAAAGCTACAAGGAATGCCCAGCAAATCATATAGGAGTGAGCTTTGGGCAGTGCCTATTTCTGAGTTTCATAGAGCTGATTGCAGTTGTTACAAGCTTAGAAAATATATATTATTTTCTTCACTGGGAGGTAAGTGTTAATAAACTTATGGGTGTGTGTGTTCCTGCAGTGTGTGCTGTTTGTCACATACCGTTGTTCCATTGTCGTTTGAGAAGATTTCAGGATCAATGTCTTTTTTCAAGTTTTGCAAGTAACAGCAGAGGCAGTATCCACACAAAGAGAAAGGTGAAGCTATTCTGCCCATTTCTCCCCTGAATCCCAATAGCATCAGAAAATAGCCTGGTGAACATTCTTGTTTTCTATCACACTCCTAATGAGGGAAGGAGACTTCCTAGTGTTCTTCTGGGACACTTGGTTCCATCACCTGAGTGCCAAAACGTTATCTATGAGCTATAGGGTTTGTCTGGTCAACAGCAGAAAATGCAGGTGATATATCTTGGGGTTTTTTTATATATCCAAGTGAGTGTGAAAAACTTAGTGTGGGATTGTAAAAATTGGACTTTGTGTCAATGGGACTGTGTTCAGTCTGCAGGAACTGTGTGGATCTTTCCCAACTAGCTCAGCATGAGTCAAAATTAATCTTGTATTGCATATTCTACCTATTCCTAGTCCTTTAATCTCTGAAGTGTCATTACTTGTGATGAGCATCAGTACTTGTATCCAAGAGCAGGTTTGGAGGTTTATGAGGTTGGAGGAGCAGATTTATGAGATATTATAAACACCTCTTTGTTATTGTGATCTCTCTGTGAACTAGGTTCCAAAGACGACAGCAGCATCTTCCCTTTGCTTCGCCTCTTCATTCAGTAAACCATATTAGTAAAAGCGTATCATAAAAGATTAATCTGATAATAAAATTTAGTTACATAAGCAGAAAAACTTTGTTGTCTGACATAAAATGAGATGGTGTTTTCACAGAGAGAAAGCACAAAAATGCTTGCTGTTGACATCAAACAATAATATTCTCTGTGTGAGTAGAAGCTAGGAGGAGTAGAAACCCATTGCATTTTGTACAAGGCTCAGGAGAGAAATTAAATGAAATATGCACATTCTGAGATTTGTGGCCTATGAACTGGTGGCAACACAAATCAATGTAGTGTCTAATGAATAAAACTTCTGCCCAGGTGGTTGGAGACAGACCAGAAATGGCTTTATAGATAGCCACGGCAATGGAGTCTGTTTGGAATTGATACAGGAGAGAGAGAGTGCCAGATCTCTCAACTGGACTCATTAAATGTCAGAGCTGGGTAGATTTACACCAGCTCGAAGGTCTGATCCATAATCATATGGTTCAAACTGGGGAAATGTGCTAGGTGGTTTTGTTTTTCCAGGCTACATGAAAGCAGGGATCTTTGAGCACTTCTTCACCTCCTTTCTGTCAAGGAGAAGAAGGACCAGGTAACCATCTCACATAAATGAAGCTCGGTATGATGACGCAGTCATGGATGCACAAGAGCAACTGTCTGGGCAAATACGAGCTCCATTCTCATTTGTGCTGGTGCCTCTTCCTGTCCTAGGCTTTGAGCTGGTGTCTGGCGGCATCATGTTTGAGCTCAGTCTTTCACCCATTGTTTCCCACCAAGGAGCTTGCGGTCTTGGCAATATTACCATGCCTTACTGTTTCGGAAGGCTCTGAGCCTTCTTGGCAAGAAGTTTATGCACTGGAGGTGTGCATGCAATATTGACATCCGTCCTTCATAAATTGCACAGTGGCTGAGGGAAAGGACAAACCCCAGCATGCTTTGAAAAGGTTCCTGGTAAGCTCTGCCACGTGGATTTGGAAGCGAGGTTGTCACATGCGCAGCAGGTTCTGGGCCATCCCTGTTGCGTAGGCAGCGGGGGAAGGCGCCATGTAACCTGAACACACATTCAGGGCTTCCTCTTTTATGGCAGGCTAAAGAATGGGCGGGTTGGAGGGGCAGCCTTCTTTCCACCTTTCCCATGGCTTTGAGTCTCCCGTGCTTCGGGAATAGGAGAATCCCCTTTGGATGAAAGTTTGGAGGATGTCCCAGGACTATCTCCTCTCTCCTTCATGAGTGACCCAGGACCTGTATGCTCTCACCTGGTGAGATCTCCAGACTGTTTCTCTCCCTAGCAAGTGACTCGGACTTGCCTCCGAGGAGATCCTGCCGAACCTCCTGGTTCTGCCATGTAGGTGTTTGGTTCCTGTGTTCACCTCTAGCGCGGTGTTGTGTTGCTCTCATGTTGTGAGTCCCAATTCCATCTATTGGGTGGTGCTGCTCTGTTGTTACATTTTATTCGTGCTGATCTTTGCTTTGTATTGTGTGTCTGAGGGTGGGGTGGGAGGTAGATGGGAGGACGTTCCTTATATTTTTTGTGTGTCTACCGCCGAGTCTCATATCATAGCAGGAGTTGAAAAGGTGCACGTTAATAATGTCATTAATAGGTCAAGGAGTAGAGTTTCCTTCCTCTGTTGACCATCTCTAATTTCAGATATTTAGACTACAGAATCTAGATTTATTAGAGACCTGTGGATTTGGCAGATGTGCTGGATGGAAAATTGTACTTTGGTTAGAATAAAGAGATGTTAACTTTATTCCTGAAAGCCAGCATTGGGTTGTTTATTTCGGATCCCAAAAGAACAGAGGCAATTTCAGATTTATTTCCTCTTTTGGCAGAAAAATTTGAGAGTGAAAGATGGCAAAGATTACAAACTAGCCATATTAAAGAAGAGTGGATTACAGAAAGTTTCCTCTCTGTTGATTTTTTCTGTAACATTATATGTTCTGCTGTCTGCTTCAAGCTCACAGAGCAAATCCCACAGCCAAGCCTTCCCTTCAGCCCTCTCCCGAGGGCAGCGTGCAGAGGATGGGGCTGAAAAAAGGATTTTCTCTGGAGAGGGTTTTTTTTTAAAGTGGGTATTTTATGGAGTGGGTGGGTGCTGTGGCCACCTGGAAGGATATTAAGAGAAATCTTTAAAGCAGCTTATCTTTTTGAGGAAGATGGTACTCTGAAGGACACCATTTACACCACTTTGAGTGTGTTACCAGTTGTCTTTGTCCTTATAAACATACAGATTAATTCACAGAGTGTTGTAGGAAGTGCATTGAAGCATGGTTAAGGTACTTGGTCTAGAGTGAAGAGAGGGACACTGAGTTTCTGGGTGACTTTAAGGAAGTGTTGTGGGATGGACTTGAGAATTTAAGCTGCTGATTTTTGGACACAGCTCATTTTAAGTGCCTTAGCATGTTGTAGAGCACTTAGAGTTGGATTTCTGTGTTATTCAGTGCTTTCAAAGAGCTGTCCCCCGGGCTGTCACAGGATGGACGCTCAAGTTCATGAAGTGTAAAGGTCACCTTTGAAAACATGAGCGTTGCTCCCTGGGTGCCTCCGCTTGATCTCCTTTAAAATGGCAGGTATTTTCTGTCCCTGAAGGAGTGCATCAGTGCTGGTCAAGTTTTTTTCATTGTCATTAACCATTGCCTGCAAGGAACTGCTGGGAATCTAAAAGCTGAGTTTTGGTGAAGGAAATGGGCGATATGGAGGGAAACATATTGAAATGTCTCTTCAGAAAATGTGCACCTCAGTGAACGGACAACAGTGGCTCCTCTAGCAGGCAACAGCTGAATTGTGCAGCTCTTTAAAAGCAGAAATCACTAATGTATTCAGAAACAGCTAATGTATTCAGCTGATGCATTGAATTAGATTTGTAAGAGCAATTTCACTTTGTCACATAAAGAGCCCCAAAGCACCAAGAGGTAAAGGGATGAGAACAGCTGAGGAAGAAAAGACTGATAGCATGCTGAGTATTATTTTATTTATACTGGTATTGTTTTGCTTTTATTATTTTCTTCAGCTGTTTTCTTGGCAACTGTTCCAGTTTCTCACAGGGTAAGTGGATCAGTGCAAGGCATGAATAGCTACTGACGGAGACACTTCTCATTTTCACCAATGCCACTGGAGTTGCTGAATACTGAGGAATGATATGTTTGTCACACTTTGCTACTCCACACATAAGCCTTTCTGATTTGCAACCATCTGCTTGTAGGAGTTAGTGAATGGGTAGAAATAAACCAGAAGAAACCTTAGTTGAGAACATAAAGCAAAAAAACCAAGGCAAACACAAAATAAATTTCTAAACCTGAAAAGAGGTATTTGTTGGCAATCGTTAGGAATTCATCTAGGCAGTCTGCATCCCCAAGACCCCTACCAGGCCAAATCAGTATAAGGTAAGGTGCCTTGGAGGAGTCCTGTCTGTCAGATTCCTAATGGTGGAGGAGGTTGTTGCCTTATGTGTCTTTAGAGCCTTGGGCAGTGCAGGCAAAGGGCAGGATACATGTGTTAACCATAATAGACTTCTCATGAAGACAAAAGAAGCTGACAGCTTCCTTGCTTAGGTTAGACAGATTCATTAGAAAACTCTTTGAAACTGTTGTCTTGTCTAAAGGATGTTTTTCCATGGGGCAGGTTGTACCACTAGGTACCAGGTTCTGAGGTGAGTTCGGAAGATTGCTTCTAACTCTTGCAGTAGTTATGAAAGTGGCTTTCTTTTTCTTGCGGCCAAAAAATTATATCCCAGCTTGTGGAAATATGAAAGAACTTGTTTCTTTGATTATCTAGAACCAGTAACCACTGTGATTCAGAGGCGAGCACCTTAATACTCCTGAGAAAAGGCTCACGGAAAGTACTTCTGATTCAGAGAGTGTGATTTATTAATTACAGGCTTTTGTATGCGCTGAAGTTGTGGTGCAAAATGAAGCTTAAGAATCCCTTTGTTCATGAAGTTCGGAGGCTTATCCAGGCTATGTGCCTGGCGCTTGTGTTTCTCTAAAATTTTTCTGCATGTACTTGTCTTCTCAGACTAGTACTGCTAACTGCAGACCTGAGGTACAGCATTTTCAGGTTGAGCCCTTTTTAAAATTAGTCTCTCTAGTCCTTTTCACTAGATTTCCTTTCTGGGGCATCACATCAGTGAATAGCTTTAATATTTCTTTCAAACAAATCTGTTTTATCACACAAACGTACAGGTTCCTTATTTTTTTTTCTGCTCTGCAGTCAGCCAGCACCGCTGTAGTTGTTAAATATTCTTCCTTTATCCTTTATTCTGGCAAGCCACCCCAAACCCATCCTCTTGTGCAGCTGTAGTGCTGAACCACACAGAAGACACAGATAGTCTCCTTCATCCCTCTTCTGATGTTTGCCGAATAACACCCACAGAAGCTGAGGTACTAAATGTCCATTTTCGTCCTCGACCTGAGCATTTCCCTGTCCTGTTTTCTTGTTCCCAGCAAGGTTTGCGAAGCAGAGAAGCAATTACGTCTTTCAGTGGTCTGCCTGATGGAGCTGGAAACAAGAGGCAGTTGTTCAGGCTTGTTCCCTTCATTATGTCTGCAGACAGCAGCAGTGCTCTGCACAAAGGGTTGCTTTTTTTCCCCCCAGCTGTATCAGTTGATCTAAAAAAATGCATTTACATAAACATATATGTATATACATACATACCTACATATGTAATCCCTTATAGCAAATCTTGCTGCTTTTGTGTCCTGTAAACAAAGCTATTCCTGATAATAGTCTGACCTATCCAGTTCCTTTCTTTCCAAATCATTCTTCATCCTATCTATCTGGGACCTGGAAATGCATTTCCAAGGTGAGCAAGGTGTCAGGAGAGTCGTGGGGAGCGCTGAGAGTACCGCATATGGCTCATCTCTTGTTACTAGGAAACAGTTGGGCAAGGTTTCAGTGTGGCACCCAAGGCATGGATGTAACCTCTGCTGTTTGCTTGCAGGCGCTCGTGTTAATGCCAAGGACAATATGTGGCTGACTCCTCTCCATCGGGCAGTTGCTTCAAGAAGTGAAGTGAGTAAGATTTGATTACCCTGCTTTCGCACGTAAACTACATCCTGGGCAAAAAGCAAACTGTTGAGAGCCATAGTAGGTAGTACGGTGATGCAGACAGGGAAAGCATTTGCTGTGTGCAGGGCCTTTAGCATTGCAGCTGGAGGCCAACTTTTACGAGTTAGTTATAGCTGCTTTTGAGCCTTAATGTGGTTGATTTTTACCTTGTGGAATGCTTTACTTTACCATAGCAAGTCATATTGAGCAACCATCAGTTGGAGTGAGTGACCAGGACTGAAGTGGGATAGAGTCTGCAGTGGTCTACAGTAGCCACATCATCTTCAAGTGGTGAAATAAAGAGAAATAAATCCATATGGATGTGTGCACGCTGTGCGTGTGCCAGAAGGGAGTGAATGAGTATGTGATCCAACATGTATTACCACACAGTTTGTTTTGGTTAAGTGCATTTCAAGGCATCCATTAGGTTTTCTGTTAATGCATTTGATTCATGCATAACGGAGGGTTAGCCCATATTTCTTCTGCTTGACAACTAGAAATCTTTTGGCATCATGTTGTACTTCTTCTGTTGCTATCTCAAAAAGGAACAGCAATAACTATCAGGAATGCAGCTCAGGCATGAGTGTGTTTTCAACCACACCATTATTCTTGGCTTTCCATTTTGGACCTCCGTGTATACTTTTATCCTCCTAATGCTTAGTTAACAGTGAGCCCGACTGCAGACCGAATTGGCTGCTGGGGACAAGGGGAGGGGTTGTAGAAGAGACGGAGGGTGGCTGTCTTCCAGAGACTGATGGGCTCGAAGCACCTCCGTAGCAGTCCCAGTACTTGCCAAGCCTGGAGGCAGGAATCCTGGGCTCGCTTCTGAACTCGGGCATTGTTTGGCTGCTGGCTGAGCTTCCCAGCTGCTGGCATCCGCTGAAACCCTCTGAAAGGAATATCTGATAGAGTATGAATGCTGTAATGAGCCAAAATACAAAAAGCCATGTTGGAAAACAAAGGTCAAACTTAAACCTTAAAAACCAGCCACAGTCTTTCTGGTGCAGGAATTGCAGTATGCTTGGTTTCTTTTTTTTGGATATATCAAGAGTACATGATTTTTATTGTCAGCGACGGGCCTAACAGAAAATACATGCCTTTCTGTGGGTTTGTGTCCCATCTTTAACTCTTTGTCAGCTGAAGGCGAATTGCACAATGAGAATCTATCTTCCGTTGGGCCGGCAGTTCTGGTACCTCACAGTGAGTACCCAGGTGCAATGGTGAGGCAGCAGAGGAGGGCACCAGCCTTTGGTGCCTTTTCATCGTCTGCTATTTTATAAAGACATATATTTTATATTTTAGGTCTTTTATAAAGACATATATAAAGATGTATTTTATAAAGACACATAGCTTTCTTCTACTTTTTTCTTTGTTATTTATAAGATAATTGCTACTTTTGGTAATAATTTTGAAACGAGATTCAGCGTTTTGAGGCTCTTTCAGTGCTGCTTTTACTTTATTACACAAGCTAACAAATGTGCAGCTTCAACATAATAGGACAAAGCGGATAGTGATAGTAGTAGATAGCCGTAGGTGAATTCATAGTTCACAGTGATAGTAAGAGATGAATTCGTGGTCCAGAAATTGACTAGTAAGACTCGGTGTAGTTTTTGAAGTTCCTGTGAGCACAGTTGCTTCTAGAATGATCGCCTACAAGTTTTAAGTTTTACTATCAATCTTTTCCTGTGAAGCTTTCCCAGGATTCAGAAGCTGTCTGCTTGCACCCTTTTGTAGCTTGATTAAAAGCACGAACCATTTTTACTTAAGTCTTAATGATTTTTCAAGCGAGCTTTAGGGATTTAAATGTTTATTTACAAATCAACAACCCGCAGGTATGTCTGTGCAAGATTGTTAATGGATGTATCGGCTTTATAAGGTTTGAAAAAGTAAAGAGCTTTCACTCTGATAATTTGGGGTAGCTACAGATGCTGAACACAGAGGCTTACACCATGGCTGTGGACTGTGTGCACATGTGGAAATTATGTTAATAAAAAGGGATAGCTTGTACTCTCGAAAACCATAAAATTAAAACTTCTCCATAAGGATTTTAATATTTTGATCCCAAATCTGACAGAGCAGCACATGTGCAGATGTAAACAAAAATGTGTGAATGTTTTTTTAAGAACTCTACAAATATTTTTAGCTTAGACTTTTCAGTCCTTACTATTTGCTTCTAAAAATTCTTCTTCAACTTTTTCTTTCCTTCATTAAGAGTCAAAGTGCATGAATTTTCCTGCTGACTTCACGTCCCAGCTGAGTAGATCTCCAGTGAATTACATTTTAATGACTTTTAAAATAGCAGGCCTGTAATTAAAAACCCAAAATCTTCTTGAGACATCAACAGTGATATATCATTACTAGTGCTGTAAGAGACACGATGTCCCTAACTGAACAAATCTGTTCGAGGACAGTTTGTGAGGTGGCTGGAGAAAATGAAATTGCTGAAATTGGTTGAGGAAAAACCTAAAACTCCTAGTAATGGATGTACTGTTGATACCGACTGCGGGCGCTCTTCTGGGCCATTCTAGGCACAAAAGTGCTATTTAAATGCACTGGATGTGTTTGTTATTCATTAATAAAATTTTGGCTAGGGTTACCAGAAAACTTTTCAGTTTATGGAAAAAGAATAAGGTACTATGTAGGACTAGGGCTCTCCCACTTACCAGCTGTGGATTGTAATTAGCAGACAAGGCTACTTAAATGCTACTGTGTCCCAGTGGTTCCTTTGTGTTTTGTTTGTTTGTGGGGAAAAAAGGAAGAAGAAACAAAGTGTAATTTTGAGAGAGACTTGTTTTTCCATCTGACTTGCATAATGGCAGATGCATGAGTAGAAGCAGAGAAGAGCTGATTGTGAGTTCTCCAGTGAGACAGTCTCTCAAGAGAGAACAGTACATTTTGTCACTGGGAAATATTCACTTTTAACCAACAAAATTAACCTTAAAAGATGTTGTTTGGTCTCAGGCTGACAGAATGGATGTTGCAGTGAAGACCCTTGGCCTACACTTAGCCCTTGGGGAGGGAGGGAATGCATCAACCCTGCCTGTGATTCTCATATTTTTGCAAAGCTAAAATTTTGTTTTCACTTCTTCTGTTTTATTTTCTCCTTTTTCCTGTTTATAAATAAAACTTACAGCAGTTTGCTGTGATTTTACTGCCCAAAATGATGTGCATTTCATTTTGTAGTTTCGGTAACAGCTGAAATAAGTATGTTCATTTCTTCAATGAGAGCACAGTTATGGTGACTGAGGTACTGAAGGTACTGAACAGATTGGGCTCTCTGCATAGGCAGCTTTGTACATCCTGAAATCAAACTGGGAAATTGTGATTGTGAGGATGCTGCTCCAAATGACAACAAAGGTGTACTCTGGCATTTGAATCAACAATACCATTTCACTAGCCTGAGAGGTTGCTTTCATAAATGTTGTTCTCTTTCCCTCTTCTTGGCTATGTCTGATATGCATAGGTAATATAGAATCATAGAATGGTTTGGGTTGGAACCAACCTTAAAGATCATCTAGTTCCAACTGCCCTGCCGTGATCAAGCTATCGAGAAGGTGGGCCATGTATTTATTTGAACTGCTTGGTTATGGATATGACTGTGTTGCCGTTGCAGGAAGCAGTGCAGGTATTGATTAAGCACTCGGCTGATGTCAATGCCCGGGACAAGAACTGGCAGACACCGCTGCATGTGGCGGCTGCAAACAAGGCAGTGAAGTGTGCGGAGGTCATCATCCCCATGCTGAGCAGCGTCAATGTCTCTGACCGAGGCGGGCGGACGGCATTGCACCATGCAGCTCTGAATGGCCACATTGAGGTGAGGTCTTTAAGAGCGTACTTGATCATTGGTGTGTTATTTCTTTTCCCATTTCAAAAAGCTGACTTGCTGTGGCTGGGTCTAGACTGAGTCCAATGTGCCTAACCCCCACGATTCCTATCGTTCAGCTGCTTTCCAAACTGTGTGACAGGTTTCCTACATGCAGAAATGGCACAGTGGCTGGGAAGTACCTGCGCAGAGCCGACATGTAAGTGAGGTGTGCCTGCAGACCTGGAGAGCTGTGTGACCACCTCTGGCAGCTCGAGTGTGTCCTTGGCGCTTTTGAGCTTGACTGCCTGTGAAAATAAGAGTGGCAGAATGGAAAGACAGGAAAACTGGTGGATTCATTTCACACTGAAGAAATGTTCGGTTCTGTGAGATCCAGTTGGTCTGCTTTTCTAATTAGTCTACTAGAAAATCTGCTTCTGGTTTCTCTACTTATCTTATACAAGCAAACCTTTCTAGTCTAATTACTGTTTCTGTTTGAAAAAAAGCATGCTTCTGTAAATAAAGCCCCTGTGTAAAGGGTTTTGCTAGCATCTTTAGATCCGGGTGCAAGGATCCTCGTTTGCCCATTCCACACCTGAAGATCAAGATGTGAAATAAAAACACTTAGACTGGAACAACATTTGGCTTCTGTCAACAGAAGTTGATCAGCTGTATTGTAATTGAAAGAAGGAAGAGGAATGGTAGTTCCCATAAAACGATAATGGTGTTTGGCCTTTAAAATACTGCACTGTAGGAAAGGGATAGTAATGCTTGAGTCTAGCTGTTGCAATGTGAAGCTCCTGAGCTTTCAGATGGATCATATCAGAAATGTTAACTGACTATATGCTGGCATTAGCTCATCTCTGTGGCAAAGCAGTGTATGAGAGGAAGACAACCATCCAGCTCTGTAATTTACTGTTTTGGAATGTTCATAGATTCATAGATTTCTAGGTTGGAAAAGACCATAGAGATCATCGAGTCCAACCATCCCTAATCCCCTTTAAACCATATCCTCAAGTAGATCATCCAGCCTATTCTTAAACACATCCAGGGATGGGGACTCAACCACCTCCCTGGGCAGCCTGTTTTGCTGAAAAAGACAGTTGTCGAATATGTTTTCCATTCAGTTTCCTTTCATTTTTCCCCTGATTTTTCTTACGTTTAATGTTGGATGAGTGGCAATGGGGCAAGCAGCTTTCCACCTTTTAGTCACGCTGTCCGAAAGGCCAGTGTCGTATGCGAAGCAGCCCTGTACATGTCCACTTTGCCGTGGGAACGTAAAAATCGCCGCGGCCTGGCAAGAAGTAGATACTCCTTGTTGAATGATCAAGTGGTTTTTAAGAGTGTTACCTCATGGTCTGGAGGAATCTCGTCCCAATCCACAAGAAAACCCCTTAAATTGGTCTTAACAGTAAAAACTAAGAGCAATGCTTCTCTTCCAGGCCTGCTTCTCTTCCAGGTTGTTTGCCAAGCTGAATGTGAAGCACACTGACGTAGCAGCACCATGCATGCTCTCAGCCCCCATTGGGACTTCTTGTCCTGGTTACTTGTGGCCATCACAGGTCCATGTCATTAACGCACACAGCTTTGAACAGTATTTGTGTCATTCACAAGTTCATCATTCAAAAGCAGGATTTTTGTGATCTCAACTTTATTGCTAGAATGATTTGTTGTGAACTGCTGAGTGTGTGATCTACAGGGTTGGTTTACCTACTGTTGTTACTTCTAGATGGTGAACTTGCTCTTAGCCAAGGGAGCAAACATCAATGCTTTTGACAAAAAGGACAGAAGAGCTCTTCACTGGGCAGCCTACATGGGTAAGGCTTGGGCTGTTGCTCCTCCTTTTTAATTTTCTATTCACAAACCTACAGCGTGTTTTAAAATGGACAAGAGCAGACCTGGCCATGCAAAGCGAGCATTGTATTTACCTTGAAGAGGGAAGGGTTCAGCTGATATGCATACGGACTGTCCATTTATGATTTTGCATCTGGTGAGAACTTGGCTATGGTTTCCTTTTAACACAGTTAATTGTGGGCTTTTTCTGTTGCTTTTTTCATTTTGGTCTTTTTATCCTGACTGTAATTCCAGCCTGAAATATATTTGGGCTTGAAAAAATGCAGGTTATATTTGTTTCAGTTTTTGCTAAAAACTACTTTCCATAAAATGCAGATGGATATGATCATAAATTTTGCTGTTTATCTGTGTTTATAAGTAGCTAAGTTATGATATTGTTACGAAGTGCTTCATAGGCTTTCTTCCTGTTAGGAGCAAATTGTCGTCTTTTGTCCCAGAGTGGACAAGAGCAACCAATTTGTCTATTCAGAACATCAGTGGTGTTACCAAATACTGCTTGATTAAATCGATTGACCTTATTGTTCCTTTGAAGTTAAAGGAAAATTTCCTATAGTGGGGCATTATAATTTAAAAATACTAGAACAAGATTGCCTGTGATAGTGGTCACACTTGTTCAAAAGCTTTTGTTGGCCAAGCAGTATAATCCAGATTATAATTTGTGAGGTGTTGTGTGCCCTTCGCCAGGAACTCTTTCATCTGACCTGTCAAAATCTTGATTGTAATCCTGGCACTTTTGTAAATGAGATAATAGGAGATTTCAAACTGTGAGAAAAGCATATTGTGTGGTTTTTTGATATACACAGACAGATGGAAAGACTCTTGCCAACGAATGTGATTTGGCTTTTGAGCTAGTGAGCTTTGAACTCCACTCTGTAGAGGTGAAAGGCTTTTACATTGTGTGGTGCAATTCCACATCTCTCTTGCTCTTAGTTCTTTTCAGAAATTCGTGATGTACTTTTCAAAATATTTAGATAACGTTTAAGGCCTAAATTAGCAATGAGATTTAGGAGTCTGTAGTATAATTTGGACAGAATTTAGATAATGAGACCTGAGCATGTTATCCTGTAAACCCTCACATGTTTTCTTGAGTGCTTAAATATCTTTGGGCACTGTGGTTTTTGTCCATAAAGTTTCCTAGGTCTTGCACATGACCAGAGCTGCCTCTGTCATGAAAGAGCTCTACAACTCAGATGGTGAACCACTTTATATGGTGCTTGACATAATAAATTTTTAATTCTGAGAAAGACAGCTCTGTTTCAAGATGAAGCCATAAGGACTATTCCTCAGTTAGCCTGGATTTAATTTCGGTAGTTAGGGCACTCTCTGGGAAGACAGGCCAGATGGTTTGAGACCTTCAGGCAGAGGAGGAAACTGAAGGTACAGGTAGGTTATAAATTGCGTTCTCAGATGCTCAGCTTTTCCCCAGTATTCTGTAGGGAGATCCTGATTCTCAGGGGTAGGCATTTCACACCTGAAGACAGATGTCCCATCGATCTGGTGGTCAGCTCTCAATCTGTGTGACTATCGAGGCTGTTGCAATTGGTTTAGCTTGCAGACTAAGTATGTGGGTATAGACTATGGATTCAGATTTAAACATTTTTAGACCTGTATTCAGGATTTTTTACACAGTTTTGCATTAATGATAGAGTTTCGGAGAGTCAAAAACCTGGTCCAAAGATCATGAATTCAGTAGAAAGTCTGGTGTTTGTATTGGTAGGCTTTGGATCAAATTCTGCACTAACTTGAAATTTAGTTTTCTGTGTCCTCAATGGTGCTAGAAAAGAGGATACCTTCATTTTATCGTTTATTAAAGTTATTTTTTATTGCTAACAAAAACCAACAAGTGTTAGCAGTTGTGCTTGCAGATGACATCAACAGGATGCTGTTCTGGGAGGCTTGTATTGTCATGCTCCTGTGCTCACTGTTCTTTCTGTAACAGGGAGAATGAAACACAAACTGTTATTTTTCGAGAAATAGATGGGAAAGAGGCGTGGTTTTGTTCTTTTAATGACTGGAAAACTAATTCAATAAAGAGAAATTTGACACATCTGGTGAAGGTTAATGCATGGATTTCTTGACAAGGCCTGGAGCTAGGATTAAGAACACTTACGAAAATGCCTTTTTATCCCCTGTAAAACTGTGGGAGCACTGTAAAACAGCAGTGAAAGGGGCAGTGCATTAGCAAGAAAGCAGTAATTTGGGAGATGCTAATGCTGTAGGATGGTGTACTCATTGATTACTATCTTTCATCTTTTGAAGGTCACCTGGAAGTTGTTGCCTTACTGATTAATCATGGTGCAGAAGTGACTTGTAAAGACAAGAAGGGTTACACCCCACTTCATGCAGCTGCATCCAATGGGCAGATTAACATTGTGAAACACCTCCTTAACCTGGGGGTAGAGGTACGTAGTAATGTGCTCTTCGTGGCTTCCATGTTTCTCCATGCGGGGATATATATTCTTTCTTATGGATGCTGCTACAGACATTGGCAGAGCTTCTCAAGAAAGTAGTTCACGTTTTCTGAACCGCCTTGTGCTTCATGTGGTTTATTGGTTCAAGAGCCAGGAAACATGGAGTAAAAACATGGAAACAGGAGTAAAAAATGTCTGATATGGACAGTAAGTTCCAGGCCACCTTGCTGAAGAAATCACAAAATACATGCTGTTCCTGCAGAGGAAGATGGAATAGTGAAGTTTCCCTTGGCTTAGCATTCCCTTTGATGTGATGAGTGGTAGTTCTCAACGTGTACTCACTGTGTACTTTACTAGACAGCAGTTCAGGCTGTTTAAGTTTAGGGACCTGTATTTCCTCTGTAGCTGACAGAGGGAAGGAAAAAGATTGTTTTCACTCTGGAAAAGAAGTTTTTTCAGGGCGCAGGCTTCTCTCAGCGTAATAGTGTCAACTCAGTGGTTCAAAGCATCAGTGAGATGACCAGAAGAGCCTGCACTGGTTAATGAGAGGTGTCAAATAAAGCCATTGCATTTGCCATTGCATTTTCAGCTGACTTGACCTGCCAAAAAAATGTCAGAAGTCCATGTTCACAGGCTGTTGACTGTGAAGTTGAAGGGGTATAGGTGTTTCCTATTATTAGCAGTGCTATGCTAATAACTACCTTTCAGCAAACTTCCACATTCTCCATCACTGAGGATATGATCTTGAGATGCTTGTATTTCGTGGAGGGGTATTCATGTCATCTCCAAGTCTTTTGTATAATCTGACTTGTTCTTTTTTACGGAACAGCACTTGGATACTAAGCTGTTCATCAGGAAGTAACATAATCTTAATTACATCTTTATAACACTGAGCTACTGAAAGTGGTTTCTTATTGAAGTGTAAATGGCTGTACAGTTTCACCTTCCCTGCACTCAGACACTTTCACTCCCTTCCCAAGATAAATTTTTTGAAAAAGCTCTTAAGCCTGATTCTGTTCACAAAAATTCAGTAGTCGGTATTTTAATTTTTTTTTTTTGTAGTAAAGATAGTGAGCTTTTTATTTATCCTACTTTCCCACTTATATGTAAAAGCTTTCCAGCTTGTTAGGACTTTTGTCACCTTCATCATTGTTACGTAGTCCTGCTGTCAGCTTTAAGTTTCATACTGGCTTTTAGAAATTGCCAGTAGGATAAAAAGTTAATAACAGTAAAGGTAAAGCATTCCAAATTAAGCTCTCTGGGAGTGTATTTTTGTCAATGAAATTTGCTGGTGAGAAATATGCCCTATGACAGTTCAAGCCTCCAGCTATTTCCATTTGCAGTACGTGATGCATTATGTAAAATGGTAAGCCAATGTCTGTAACTTTCACTGTGTCTCCTTGTCTCATTTTAGATTGATGAAATGAATATCTATGGAAATACTGCACTTCACATTGCCTGCTACAATGGTCAGGATTCTGTTGTTAATGAGCTGATTGACTATGGTGCTAATGTAAATCAGCCTAATAATAATGGATTCACTCCCTTGCATTTTGCTGCTGCCTCCACTCACGGAGCATTGTGTCTTGAACTGCTAGTGAATAATGGAGCAGATGTTAACATTCAGGTAAAACTCGCATTGCTGCTCTTCAGTTTTACTTTATCCTATTTGCATACCTCAGGAGACTGAAACTATAATAACGAGTACAGTATGGCTTTAAATCCTTGATGAAAGTAGAGTGATGCTGAGAATGTTGATCATTAAACTGTTTGGGTGAGATTACTTCCCAGCAGAGGGGCTCTTGGCGCCCTGATAAATATATTGACAGCTTTAAAGTCTAGGCTAGCCACTCTCCTCAAAGCATGAACTGCTACTAAAACAGAGTCCCAGCAGCTCTGTCAAAATGTTGTGTCAGGGACTGGTGGTAAGTCAAGGGACTATTCCTTTCTGGTGTTTTCTATCCCGCTACAATCTGAATGTAATTAAACCTGATTCTACAAAGTTCCTTTCGACTCCAGGGGAAGTGAGAACTGAAGGTTGATTGTTTACCTATTTTAGAGCCTGAGTTTACAAAGTCCAATTCTGTTTAGGATATGGGAATGCTCTTGAGATACAATTGATACGTTTTGATGAAGCTGAAACGGACTTGCTGCCATCTAACCGAGGGTGCTGGTATAGGTACCAGAAGACTTGAGATCTCTGAGTTCATATAAGATTTTGACTGCTTTACTTTAAACTCCGTATGTTTCAGTTTCTCATCTGTAAAACTGGTCTTCTAGCATTTAACACCTCGGGCAAATCCCTTGAGATTAGTGAATAGTCAGTGCACTATTTAAACTCACTATTATTAAAATGAAATTAGAGATTGTGCTTGTCAATGAATGCAAAACCCCATGCCAATAAACACAAAGTGATATGAGTAGTGAGGCTGGTACCCTTTCCTCACTATTTTCTCAGCTTCTCGGCTTCCCCAATCTCAGTTTCTTTCTCTAGAACCCAAAACATTGATTTCTACTGTCACTGCTGTTTTCTAATTGTCTTTTGTAGACATCCTGGTTTTGATTGTGTGGAAATTTATTAACCAAAACTTTTTAATATAGTGGCTTTTATTCTGGGATGTGTCTGTAAAATGAAGATTGATAAACAGGATATAATTATTAAAATTCTCAGAGGCTGCCTTTGCCTGGCTTTATGATTCCTTTGCTTTTCTTTATTCCCCTTGTTGCAAGGATTAGGGAAAACAATGACTGAATAAGAAATGTTACTTAAAAATAATATTCAAGAGTAATATGTCATATATCTGTAGGTTTCTGGCAGGTTTTGTGTACGGCCAGGCTGCAAGGACAGGCTCCACTCCAGCCCATTTCCGACTCATTGCTGAGGAACTGGTTTACTTGTATGCTTATATCTTCTGCATTTACCATCATGTACAGAACCAGTCCGACAGACTTCTGAAGCCAGTGGAGGTGTTATCTGAAGAATAGCTGTAGGATGTTGAGCTGAGAGACTTCAAATTGTTACCACCACTTTACATGCTAAACGGTCGTTTTTATGTTTTGTTTCTGTTAGAGTAAGGATGGGAAGAGCCCGCTGCACATGACAGCTGTCCATGGGAGGTTCACGCGGTCGCAGACCCTCATTCAGAACGGTGAGTTTCTGTGCCTGTTTAACAACTCGACAAAGATTAGGCATTTCCAAGGTTGCAATTTTTAGTTGTTCTTCAGCGTGCCGAAGGACTGCTCTGAATGCTGCTTAGCTCTCCATTAGCTTCTGGCTTTGAGCTGCAATGACAGCTCTCATTCCAGCGTGTCATCACAAGTTGAGATTTTGGTTGTTAACAAAATCTCATGTTCCTCCAGCTGATCTGTTGTGATTCTTAACCTGAAAACAAGAGTTCAGAGCTGTATTTAGGTCTTTTTTCTGCTGAGAAGCAGGCACAGCTTTCTTTCTCAAATTGTTTAAAAACTAAAAGAAGAAAAAGTTTCTAGTTGTCCTCCCTTGGGAGCCCTGGTATTCTTAGAGCTCAGACCATTCTCTCTACCCTCCACTCAGCAGCCGTACTTCTCTCACCTCCCTTAGCTCCACCTCTTGCCACTGTCTTCGTTAACTGTTGAATAAATACTCAGGAGGGTGACCCAGCACCACCTTGTTTGTTCTGGCATAGCCAGATAATCAGTCGTTTGTCAGGTATCTCTTTTGTCCAAGAATGCTACAGAGTATGACAAATATTGTTGTTGGAGATCTGGCAGAGGCCTGTTTCCGATTGACAGAGGTTGCTGTTAATGATTGTTTACTTACTCTTCCCAGCTTTGGCCCTATACCAGAAAGGATGGTCTGGGGTTTGTTGCTTGGTTGGTTTTTTTTTGTTTGTTTGTTTTCCAAAATCCCAAACTTGGAACTTAAGTGCGAGATGTTGAAGATGACTGAACGGTTGCACTGTAAATGTAATGACACTTACATGTACATGATATTGTATTTTGAAATGGACGTTTTCAGCGTATCATATTTCTTTCAGGTCGTCATGCAAATTGTCATATCTCTCTTTGGATAAATAAAGTAGTAATAATAAAAGAGTTTGGGCAAACTAGAAGAAATTGTGCTTTAAAGCAGTTTTTCATTGTTTAGACAAATATGCTCTCTGACTTACAGCTGTTGTTTGCTCTCTGTTGGATTTGTGTCTGAAAGGACTGGCAGTTCTTCATCTGTCCTTCACGCCTCTCTACTCTTCTTCAAGTTTCACTTCTTTCTTTCTTCGTTTACTGCCCCTCTAATTTTAGTATTGTACACAGATCTGATTGTGAATGACTTTATGCCTCATTGCCATGGGATATTGTGGAAGAGAGAAATGTCAATGATTTAAAGAAATGGAGTTTCTTTCTGCAGTACTTAATGAGTTGGCTAAAGATGTCTCAATTTCTGGCTGCCGTCTGTAGCGACTTGGAGAGGAAGAATGGATTACCTTAAAATTGGAAAACTTGCAAATGCGATACTTGTCTTTAAAAATGGGGAAAAATAAAAAGCTGGAGAATCTTGCATAGATCAGCCCAAAATTCTGAAATGAACGAAAGAATAAACCGTTTGTAAACACCTAGGGAGGAATGAGCAATATCTAGCATAGATTTCTCAAGACTAAAAGATGCTGAAACATCAAAATTCTCTTCTACAGCAGGGTAATAGGCTTTGTGAACACAGCACAGTCCTCTGGGCAGGTAATGTTTGTGGAGACCTCTACTTGATGGAGGCAGCACGCCAGGGAACCTGTTCAGCATTTCACTTACCTTTATTTACCGTTACAAAATGCTGTATAGTGCTTTGCTAGGAGTTTTCTTGTTGCTCTTATGGCCTGTTATCTCTTGTGAATAGTCGACATGCAGTAAATTTTACCATATCCTGATGTTAGCAAGACTTTTTACATGCTTTCATAAAGTATCCTCATAGCAAACTAGTGGAGGACTAAAGTATTACAATGTTGGTGCATAACTAGTTGAAAAACTGCGCTCAGAGATTAGTAATAAATGGATTGTTGTTGAAAAGGAGGGTGTAGTGAGGGAGTTTTCGGTTTCCCTCCTGGGTCTGGAACTGTCCAGTATTTTCATTAACAACTTGGATAGTGGAATAGAAAATGTGTTTTTAACATTTGGAGAAAACATGAAGTTGGGAGAGATTGTTAGTTTGGCAGAAGATAGAGTCAGAACAGAAAATGATCCTGTAAAATTGGAGACAGAAGTTATAACGCGAGTGAAGCAAAGGAAGGATCCCCCACACAGGCAGGAGTATCAGTTGGACAAGTTCAGAATGGCAACAGCAGGTGGGTGGTGATTCCTCAAGAAAGGACCTGGGGCTTGTAGAGGACCAGAAGTTTGTTGACCACAAGTCAACAGTGTCATGGTGCTTTAAAAAAAAAAAAAAGATTAACAATGTGCATGGTGCTGTACACTGTAGAGGAGTGTATAGATAGGAGCATAGCCAGCAGGCGTGAATTAATCCTTTTGCTCAGCTCAGCATTGGGAGATGTCAGCTGTAGTACCGTTTCTGGCTTTTGACATTTTACTTCCAGAAGGATGTGGGCCAACTGGAGAGGGAAGGACGAGAATAGCTGAAGTGCAGCAAACCTGACTTACAAGGAGAGACTGAAAAAATTACAGTTCCTTGGTCCGAAAAGAAAACAAGGACTTGATAGCAATCTTTGCATGGATCAAAAGCCACAGCAGAGAAGAAAGAAGGAATCTATTTTTCCTGCTTATGAGGATAAAACATGAGATGACAGGCTTAAATTGCAACAGGAAAAGTTCTACTTAAGCACTGTTTGGTTCCTCTTTGGTAAGACATGGAGAAGGCACACCACACGCCTGTTTGCAGTGTGTTCCTGCTGGCCTCTTGAACGAGCTCTATTTAACATTGTTGTCTTACAGGTAAGGCTGAGTGGCAATGCCTTTATGACTGAGGGCATAGTTTCAGCACTTCATTTTGTTAGTTTAATTCAAGGCATCCATTTGTACCTTTAGGTGAGCAGCAAGTCTGAATCCTACTTGACCCCTGCATGTCATCCTGTTCACCTATTTCCCACTGTTTTTTCCCACTGCTGCAGTTGAAGAGGGAGGTGAAAATGCTGCTGCCAGACCACGTTCAATAGGAGTGACTGGCAGCTGACAGCCTCCTGTGTGCTGGCTCTTGGTCTCTGAAATTTAGTGTGTCTGTGGCTGGACTGGTTATGCTGTATTCGCTAGAGAGAAATAACGTTTGTGGTCACTGGTTCGTGCTTAATCTTTCAGTGTTGAGCTGTATGAAAATGTCTTTTGCAGGAGGGGAAATCGACTGTGTTGATAAGGATGGTAACACCCCTCTGCACGTGGCTGCAAGATACGGACATGAGCTTTTGATTAACACCCTCATAACCAGCGGAGCTGACACTGCCAAGTAGGTAGCTGAGGTGGAGCTGTTTCTAATGATCATGGAAACACAGTTACTCCTCAGGTTCTGAAGTGTGAAGGTTAAAATGTCAAGAGAAAATAGCAAACCTGAAGGTAAACAGAGAGGTGTAAGACCAGAGTAATGCAATGCCATGAGGGATATCTGTACCAGGTGTTTAATAGCAATATCTGATCTCAGGAATGTAGGTTTTCAGCAATTACCTCCACACGTCTCCAAAATACGATTTAAGAGTGTTCTACCTAGAACCTACCATGGAAATTAGTGACTTCTCTTAACTTACCTAGTTAGGAGAATCTGCTTTCAGATGCGAATGAGCTGGTTTCTATCCTGACGATAACTTGCAGGTCTCAGTATTCTGTTTTCTTGATGATGTTTAAGAAAATGGCGCATTTGCCCATGTTCTTTTATCGAGTACGTCTGTCACCATGCAAACTTGGACAGTGGAACAGATCTTCGCTTGACAAGGATAATGTAATTCCACAGACTTCAGCTAACATCACTAGATTTTATTAACATAGGCAGCATGAAGATCTTGGTATCTAAATAGATGTGTATTTTTCCTAGCTCTTTTTCTGGTACAGTAAGTCTCTGTCTTGTCTTGAGGTTTAAACGGAAAGTGAGATGCCATGGGATAGCTCACTCTTGGAATCAAGGTTATCCAGTTAGAAATTTCTATTTCACACTTGGGTGACTGGAAAATGGATCGAATAAAGTACTTTTTCCTAGCAGCAGAAATAAGTGAAATAGGAAGTTGGCTCAGACATACCGGGTGGATCCAAACGGTGCTACTGTCTGTCCTAAACAAGGAGCATTGAAACGCTGGGAATGGGCTTTCATATGTGCTGCACGTAAATAACTCTGGCTGAGCTCCCTGAACTGGCTTTGAAAAGAAAATTCTGCAGCGTTGTTAGCAACAACTGCAGACAGCTCAGTCAGTCTTAGAGGCAACTGCATTTAAAGGGGGTAGTGTGTAAGTGATGGGAGGAACCAGCGTGAACAGTGCTATAGAAGTGTGACACTGGTTAGCAGATGTGCAGATAGTGTATTTCCATGGAAACCAGCCAAAACATGTACTGGGTGGAAATCTTGACCTAAAAGAAGAAAAATGTTGCTTTAGATAACTAAGTGGTGGAGGAGAGAGAGGGAAATGGGTGTAGGAAGAAGCACAGCAATACACAATATCCAATGTTAGCTTAAATAAATGAATCCACAGCTAAAAAATGCAGCTTATTTATACAGATGCAGCAGCTTGGTGGAACTTGTGCTGTGTCCTTCAAAGAATAGGCTGTCATATCGTCTTTTAATAGATTTACTCTAAGATGTAGATGCTGACACTAGTAAAATTAAAATTTGTGCAGTACCACAACTCACTTCTTAATGTAGTGAAGCAGCAAAGAGGACATAAATAATGTGAAGACAGAGGAAGGATGGGCCTGTGGATTCTGGAAAGAGTGTTTTCAAAACAAACCAAAATTAGTTAAATTTTGATTAGTTATTAGTTAATATTAGTTAAATACATGTATGTATAAAATGTTGGAGAGAGCAAGATGTCTTTCTAAACACCCACATTCATTTTTGTCTAAGGCTTCATAAGTAATTATGATTTATGATAAGACTTGCAGAAAGACTAGTTCCTTTGTGTTTGAGTCTGTATCTGAGGTGATCATACTTTCCCATCCACCAATTGTCTTGCAGAAACGACGGGCAGATATGAATCCATCTGCTATTGTTCGAGAGTTTGTCGTTTTTTGAAAATGTATCTGCTGAAGCAGACAGTAGATGCTAATCTTGTCGAGATAGTTGGTTTCAGAGACTCCATGCTTATGTGCGCTTGGCAGACTGCTGGGAAGATGATATTTCTAGAATAACAATGTGCTTTTCACAAAACAATGCCAAATGACAGCAGCCAGGTTAAATGTCCAAACCCAAAAGTCTTCTAGACAGTAAACAGCAGGATGCTTAGGGGCTGAAGTGGAATGATTTGCTGATACTAAGAAAAGCTGCTGAGTGCTCACCGTGTTTAAAAACTACGTGGTTGTCGGATACAAATTTAGCCTAATGATAGGTGCCTACCTTTTGTTTTATCCCGTGTGTCTGCTCTGGGAAGTTTATGGTGTGATTGAAAAGAGGGTCATGTGTTAAAGGAGGAGGGGGAAAGTGAAGAGAAGTGTGAGCAGAGTAGCTGGAGCAAATAGGAAAATTAAGATGTTTAGTTCTTAGGATGTGGGAAGAAAACTCTGTGTGTCACAGCAGCTTGAAGGAAAGTGTGAAGAAGAGTCATTAACTACCCCAGCCCCTAGAGAGAGGGAGGAAGGGGAGGCTTTGAAAACCCACATGAGAGTTATCTAAAGGAGGTTAACTGTAGGAAAAATGGGTTTCGGAAATAATATTGAGAAGATATCAGCATTCACTTTTACCTCCAAATGGCAGTTGTGGTGTGTGTAGCTGATGCAGAAATTTGTGCATCCCACGCTGGGAAATTGTCTCCAAGCAATATCTGGTCTCTCGCTTCCTCCCTCACCTTGGCTTTCGCCTGGAATTTTTAGAAACCTTCCTGCCACATTCTGTTCAAAGCGTAATGCCAAGATGTTGCTGTATCAGAATATTTTTAACTCCTGAGAAGGCTGGTAAGGAAATACAGATAAAAATAACATAGCAGGAAGAACCTTCCTCGAAAAGGATAAAACCTGCTGCCTTTGTGGAAGGAGCTTTTGATGTGTAGAGTCTGCATGCGACCTGTGTTTTCACACGTAACGAGGCTGCTGTGCCTTTCAGGTGTGGGATCCACAACATGTTCCCTTTACACTTAGCAGCGCTGAACGCTCACTCAGACTGCTGCAGGAAGTTGTTGTCATCGGGTAAGTCGATCCCGCGGTGCCTGTGGAGCTGGAGTAGTGTGTGTCTCTGCTGCCTGCGGCCCCTTTGTACTCCTTGTCGTGGATTGTTCAAATGAAAGACTTCCTGTGCTGCTGTGTTCGGCTGCGTGGTGGAGCGTACGGGAACGTGCCAGGCTTTCCTAACGGCATGCTGGTACTTCCTTGCATCCTGTATTGTCCATGCCCAAAGCTCTTTCCTCCTGGCAGGTTCAGAGAGTTCACCAAGAGCAGGGAGGAAATTTAGGACCCTTTTACCAAACTGTAGGAGTGTGAGATACCGTTTTGTTTTGGGTTTTTCTCCCCGCAAAGGAGTAATTCAGGAAATTATCTCCTTGGGGCCTGCACTGGTGCAGGTATTTACATCTCACTGATGATGATGTATTTTAAATACAGCTAAAGAATGTTTCTGAATCCGTACAGAGTAAAGGAGTTAGGCTGCCCAAATCTCTGTGGCACAAGAGGGGAAATGAGTGAAAGTGTAGTGTCGAGAGAGCCGTCTCAGAGTCCTCACCAGAGCCCAAAGCAGAAGAAGCAGGAGTTTGCTGATGTAACCATTTAAAAAGAGGCAGTAATCAGGTGTCAAATCCCAAATTCTTTTTTTCCAGGCAAGAGTTCCCATGAATTAAAAAAATCACAAGGCAAATCATGTGCTTCTTCTAGAAAATTGCTTCATTACTTAACACGTAGAGTCTCCTACAACTATTTTTCCCCTAAACTTTAGTCCTGTAGGATATAGAAAAAGTGTGAAAAATGGCAATTACATATACCATTACATTAAACCTTGGCACTCTCTGGCCTTGACCACTAGATCAGGAAGGAAGAGAAGCAGCTCTGAGTGACCAGAGTTAAGACTGCCAGGGTTATATCTTTGGCCTTGTGCATCTTGGTGAATATCCCCACGTGCTCCTGGAAGCCTCTTGCCAACCTGAAAACCAAACACGATAAAAACGGTCCCATTTCATGTTCAGGCTGACTCTGTGGTTTTTCCTCATTTCTTCATGTTTTCTGTCTTCACGTCCTGCTGTCTCAGTCCTCTTGATAAGTATCTGCCTCATAAATGCCTGTCACATGGTTTTAAATAGGGATGTGGCACAGAGCTGGATGCGGAAATAGATGCTCGTCGACTTTGCAGCTCTTTTTATAGAGCTGCCAAACTGAAGCAGCCGCTCGCCGTTCCCGTGACAACCTCTTTCTGACTGTAGTTGCTTGCGTTCTGTTTTTTTCCAACTAACTGATTTTTCTGTCTCTGCAATGTTTCTTGTGGTTTAACTAGGACAAAAGTATAGCATAGTGTCCTTGTTTAGTAATGAGCACGTGCTGTCTGCAGGCTTTGAAATAGACACCCCTGATAGTTTTGGAAGAACGTGCCTCCACGCTGCCGCTGCAGGAGGGTGAGTAGCTGTGACTGTTGTAAGTTATTTCGTGGCTTCGTTACATGTTTGGTGCCAGTCAAGTTGACTGTGCCATCCACAGAGGAATTCATCGTGGTGCAAGGGAAGCCAAGTGGTCTGATGTTAAGTTTGGATCACTTGAGGCTGTCTTTTGCTGCTGCCCTCATGTAGGAGTTGCTTGCAAAGTAAAGGAGATGGTCTCATTCTCTCTACGGTAGAGAGCTGGGTTGTGATTTGAAGCATGGGTTTCAGGCACAGGGTAAAATTCTTTTTTTCATGCCCCTGTGAAGACTGCTTCAGCTTTTAGTGGAGTTACTGCATATTCGCCCAGGTCTTTCTGCTGCCATAATGGTTGCTGAGGGCCAGCAGTCAGCAGGAAATCATCAGTTGCTAGGGCAAAACGAGGGAGGAGAAGGAGCGGGGACTCCAGGAGCTGCTGGCAGGGGGCTTATTCCTGGCCCCCGCATTTGGACTGTGTCCTTGTCCAAAAATGCAATTATGCAACAGTGCCCATCAGATTGGAACCCTGAAGTCCAAATGCAGCTCATCTCCCTCTTTTCCATTTTTCAGGTGCAAGTTTAAAAGTTTCTAACAGAAAAACCAACAAACCAAAACACCAGCAAAAAAACAACTCCAAAACAACCATACTGCTCTGCCTCCAAATTAGAAAGTCAAAAGACAGTTAGTCTCTCAGGGTGATGCATTCCTGATAAGTGCTGGGAGGCCAGAAATGGAAACAAATGAAAACTGAAATACGTCAATTTAACTTGTAAATATAGCATCCAGTTAGTTTAAATATTTCCAAGTAATTGTCAGTGGAGTGCTGTGAAGTTAACCTAGCAGAAGGACAAAATGTTTGGCAAGCATTGAGTTTTGACTCTTCTGTTGAGGACTTAATGGCTCAGAAAAGAGCTGAAACAGAGCCCTGGCTAGAACCCCGCGTGGATTCTCTGTGCTTATAGCAAGCAGAAATGGTCATCCACAGCGAATACTTGGCACTCTTTCTGGAAGTTGTTTGTTCTTCTCAGTGGACCAAAATGTATATCGCGAAGTTTTTGTTATTACAAAACACTAATAAAATTGATCCAAATCGTGTTTTCATTATTCTTATTCTTCTTGATACTTGCCTCATATTAGTAGAGGAGGCATGACTGTTGCTTGGATGGAGATTACAGTAGTACAGTTCAAATGCTACCTCCTTGATAAGGCTGCAACCCAACAGAATAATAAAAACAACCTGGAAGCCCTAAAGAGAAGGAGAGGCTTCATAAGAAGCAAAAGTTGCTTATGAAAATAAACCATATTTTTCCAGTGGTTTACTGCAATTGCCATCTCTAAGAAGTGTTTTTATTTTTAGTATGTTGTGGTGAATGTTCTGTAGCTATTTTATGCAATAGCAGTTTAGAGTAGGGATGAACATACGCCAGCATCCAGTCTCTTTTTTTTCCTGGAGCTGGAGCTATGCAAAAGGCAGTAGTTTTTTTTCCTGACACATGCCTGTTACTCTCGTTACATTAATGGGAGTCGCATGGGTACTAGGAAAAGAACGTACTTCCAAGGCCTGCTCATCTGGTTGTGAACAGATGTGATTTATTGCCCCGCTGAAAGACAAGGAGTCTTGGAAAGTGCTGTGCTTCTTTACATCATTATTTGTCTTGGAGTCATACATTTATTTGCTCAAATTACTAAAGATGAGAGAATTCAGCTGTTTTATTTTCTGTTAAAAATCACCTGGCTGTAAACAAGATGGAGAAGCAGCTATGACGTGGTGAATTCTTTCAACAGATACAAAGCAATGGAGCCCAACTCATCCACTTATGTAAATGCAATATTGATAAGACAATCATTTTAAATAGCAACGTCCTCTTATTCAACATAGCACTTAGAGATGTGCTTAAGTCTATCAATAGTCAAGAAATCATATGAGAATAAACCTAAAAGTAACTCCTGTGATTAAATCTCACTAAGTAAACAGGATTTGAGCAAAATGCTTTGCTGAACGGGGGTGGATTTCGTTAAATGTCACCTCTTCATTATTAGGCTGGCATTTTATAAGCTAGCAACAACTTTTAAAGTTCTCTTAGGAAATACTAGTTCAGTAGTGAAGCGTTGGGGTAGAGCTCCCATTGAAAATCTCCAAACACACTGAATTTGGATTGCATTTACTATGTTCTCTTTGGAAATTTTTTTTTTCCTTTGATTCTGCAGAAGAGAAGTTTGAGATTTTCTAGAAAAAAAAAGGAAATAGTTTTTTAAAGCTTCATTTTCTGTTTGATTGAATTTCACATTGTAGTTGGCTGTACCCTGGTTTTGCATGATAAATAACCCGAAAATTGTTAGAGTAACGTTTTCCTTTTGAGGACCAGGGGGCAGCACAGATGTAAACTTCTGTTTTGTTCATGTTTTGTTTTCTTTACATCTTTTTCCAGTAATGTTGAATGTATAAAACTCTTGCAAAGCAGCGGAGCAGATTTTAATAAGAAGGACAAATGTGGAAGGTACGTAAATTATGAAGCTTGTTTCAAAAAGAAAGAGAAGGAATCTAGCAGGCAAGGAAGAAAGACCGCCTCTGTCTGGAAATCATATGTTCTATGAAAAATGACAGTAGAATAAAGTAGGAGTTTGGCCTTCCCTGCAGAACTCTTGCTGCTGCAGTTATATGCCAGACAGACACGTGCAGACTTCATTAAAGACAAAAGCCATCCCACGCTCTTGAGTTTTCAGTTTTAAAAATATCTCAGGTTTATTTTTCTTCCTTATTGCTTCTCTTACTGTCTAAATTCTTGTTCTTATGTGCCCCAGACAGCACCTGGGTTATGATGGGAGGATTGCTGTTATTTGATGTGCTTCCTAGAGATATTTTTTCCGCATATGAAGTGTTGCTATGAGTGTTGCCATGCCTGCTAAGTAAGATGCTGTGAGGGACACCGTGCTTTGCTCTGCCTCCCAACTAGAAGGAAGTAGTGAGTATGCAGAGCAACAGCAGAGGCTGTCACTGAGAGTGGGTTGTTGGCAAGACACACATTGAGAATCTGTATCTTACTAGGCTTTGTAGGAGCACCAAAACTTCCTAGTAACACAGTATTTTGTTAAATCTGCATAACTTTGCATTTCATCACAGGAACATAAGGCACCGACACTGACTGCTGGAAATCTGTAGGAATGCAGCAATTAAGATTTGTCGTTATCCTCGGTGGTGCATGTTGAAAGATGAGGTAACAAATTGTCACTTACATTCCAGGACACCTTTGCACTATGCAGCTGCGAATTGTCATTTCCACTGTATTGAGACACTGGTGACAACAGGAGCCAATATTAATGAAACAGATGACTGGGGACGCACCCCTTTGCACTATGCTGCTGCTTCCGACATGGACCGAAAGTAAGAAAGCCTCTTTGTATTCCTTGTTTAGAGTCTTTAGCAAAATTAGTGTCATTCTATTCTCTTCGTGATGCTGTGTCATTTGAGCCAAAAGAACGAACCCGCTAGCAAAGGAATTTCTCTCCGATGTACGCATAACTCCACACTGAGTTGCTCTGACTATAAGCCAAATCCCCAGATGATGTGGCGTTTCAGCTCTATGGTTTACCTTTGATGTAATGCACAGTTTTGCAGCCACCCTGTCCTACTGAACCATTTTCACAACATTTTGTCTTCTGCTTTCCTCTGTGTGGTTTCCTCACAAGAGTAAGCGCAGAGAATTTGTTGCATCTGTTTTGTCGGTCCATCAGAAGGGGTGGAACAAAAGGCGGCAGAAGGAGAGGTTTTCCTAGATGGGCTGCAGTGACAGACATCTGGCCGTTCTGACAGACTTTCTGGAAAAGATGGGATAAATCTACCCATCAGTCTCTCTCTGCTGTCAGAGCTGATAAAAATGCTTGCCCTCTCCAAACAGGTTGCTTTTTAGAGACTTTTAAAAAGAGAGAGGCCTGGTGAATATCCTCTGGTGGAATGCAGTGCTGCTCTTGTGAGAAAGGGGGAAAACAGCTGTGAAACTTAGAAATCCTGTGGTTAGTGACTGCAATTTCCAATTCCCAGATAGTTGCATAATTTGGCAATCTCTTCCTTATAGCATACTGTATTAAAAAGCCTCAATTATCCTGTTTGTTCTCTCTGAAAACTGTTAGCGACCTTTATTTTAGATCATCTCATGTTTCTCTGTCTCATTCCTTTACATACTAAGGAACTGCTTTTTTGGTTTCTTGTATAGTGAGATCTGGTAAAAATACGCCTGGCTTATTCCCAGCAGAATACCACCTCAGAGCCACTGCAGGAAAACTTTGGCTTAACTTTATGATAGAGGTTTGGATGCCATACCAGAGCCTGAGTAACTGCTTCATCATTTGCTGTGAAAATACTGATAATAAAAATGTCTTCTCTGTCCCCCTCAAACCTGAACAGTGCTGGGAAGGCGGCAGCAGGACCTTCAAAGGTCTGTGCTTGGCGTTACAATCAGAGTATGCTCGTAGAAAGGATCTCACCACTGGCTGTTTCTAATTCTGTCTTGCCAGGGTGAGGTGTTACTCGGGGTGTTGAGAACAGTGATTTGGTGTGTGTTTTTCAGCTTTTGGCTCTTCGTAGGTGAAGTTCCTGCATTTAAACAAGCTATTGGTTAACTTCAGGATGTATCTACTTCTATCATTAATTAAAAAAAAATAATCTTTAGTCACATCCTGATCATTAGCAGGAATATGTGGCCTTTTTTTGCCCTCATAGTCCAAACCAAAATTGATTCTGATGTGGTGATGCTGTCTTCTCATTAAATTTCCAGTTTGAGATGTTCTGGAAGAAGCCGTGTTACATAGATGAAGTGCTATTTGCAGTCCGTGATTTTATAGGTCAGCCTGTTTTTGTTCCTGCTGAATGGCAAAACAACTCCCAAGGTCAGGCAATCTCAGTGCAAAGAACATTCATAATTATTTAACTTTGAATGTGGGCAGTTAACGAGCAAGGAGAAGTCTTGGTGCAGCGAGGTTGCCCTACTGTTTCAGCTGTTCTGGTAACTGTTGTTGCTTATGGTCATCAGAAAGTACCCTTTCCTGCAATGGAAATCACAGCAGCATTTCCATTAAATAGACGATTGCAGTTTCTGAGTATATACTGTTTCTCCAGATCATCACTTACTCTGTTCAGGGAATCTTATTTTGGGATCTCACTGATTTGTACTTAACTGAAAGCAGACGCAGGCAGGACTTCAGCACAGCACAAGTACTGTCTATGAGCTTACCATGTTAATATTCAGGGAAGTTATCTTATTAATAATTGAGTTTTCTCTGAGTCAGTGGACATCGGACAGACCCTGGGTTTGTAGAACAATCCATTATCGCTGCCACTCACAGGACGAATGTCAAATCTTGATATTAGAAATGGGAAATGACATATTAAAGAAAGATTGTAAAGAATGTTCTGCGTTGTGCAGGATCCAGTCTGGAATTCGCATGTTATATTGGGATTGAAATTATCAAACTGTCCTACAAACCTTTCAAGCTACTAATCATGATGACAGCAAATTGGGAGCGTATCCTGTGTTAGCCTCGGTGGCCAAGAAAGATCATAATCACAAGCTCATGATTGTAAGATCACAAATCATAGTCTTCTGTCTGCCATTCATCCAGCTGGGAAGCAGAGGGGTCAAAAATGATCCAGGTGTGCAGGAATATGAAGACATGCTGAGCTCTTTGAAGAAGCTAAAGAGTCGGACCGGGAGATCCACACAGCATTGCCAAGATATTTCACAGAAAGCAAGGAGAGTCAGTCACCCAGCTAACGCAGATTCAAGATAGACCAACGTAGTATCAGTGATTAAAGTTTCTCCAAATCTTAAATGCTAGAGAAGAACTAGCAGGTTATTGTAGGAAGAAGCAAGCTGTGGTAATCCTGAGTTCCTCTCTGAAATTGTGTCCAGTTCTGGGCCCCTCAGTTCAAGAAGGACAAGGAACTGCTTGAGAGAGTCCAGTGCAGGGCCACAAAGATGATGGAGTGGAGTGTCTCCCTTATGAGGAAAGGCTGAGGGAGCTGGGTCCCTTTAGCTTAGAGAAGAGGAGACTGAGGGGGGACCTCATGAATGTTTATAAATATGTAAAGGGTGACTGTCATGAGGATGGAGCCAGGCTCTTCTCAGTGGCGTCCAATAATAGGACAAGGGGAAATGGATGTAAGCTGGAACACAGGAAGTTCTGATTAAACATGAGGAAGAACTTCCCAGTAAGGGTAACAGAACACTGGAACAGGCTGCCCAGAGAGGTTGTGGAGCCTTCTTCTCTGGAGATGTTCAAAACTCGCCTGGACGAGTTCTTGTGTGATCTGATCTAGGTGGTCCTGCTCCGGCAGGTGGATTGGACTTAGATGATCCTCTGAGGTCCCTTCCAATCCCTGACATTCTGTGATTCTGTGAAAGGAAACAAAACGCACAATGTTGCTGTAGGAGAAATGGAAGGATTCTAGAAAGTGATTATCAAACTGTTTCTGATAGAAACTAGAATTTTCTGGATTTTTGTTTTCTGGCATTAACTTGCAGGACAACAAACTACCATGTTGTAGTTGTCTCCGTAGCTTGCAAAACTTATTATGGAGTACACTCATTTAACTTGTAAAATTCTTACTGTTGGCTGGAGGAGGTCAACTCCTTGAAGACGAGATTGGGAATGGGTGGCAGACTATGTCAATATTACTGGTATGACATTTTGAAAATAAGTTACATTTTTCTGTCCTCTCTGCTGAGAAGAAAGAGTATTTTAGGTAACTCCCATGAAAATGCTGAAGAACTTGAAAGAGCCAGTGAGATGAAGGAGAAAGAAGCTGCATTGTAAGTTTGGTGTCAATAAAGCAGTTAGCCCTTATTTCTGGAGAATGCCACTGCTTTGGGCTGCAGTTTCACACTCTGCTTTTGCTCATTCTTTGCTCTGCGAACACAGTGCTTGGCTTTAGTGAGGACTAACCTAAAGAAAAAAAGCTCTATGCTCTTCTCTGTGCACATATTCCCTAATATTTCTGTTTCTGTGCTTGTTGCTCTTTCTTCATTGAAAATGTACTGCTTCAGTAATTTAATAATTCTATAGTCTTATTTTAATGCTTTGCACTGAGTATGTATGTTGCAAAAGAAGTAACCTCTGGCTTCCTCAATGCGTTTACTTGAATTGACATTTTCGTCTAGCTGCTTAATGATTTTTTTTTTTGGTGTTTTAAAAATCCCCTTTTTCATATGACAGCCTTACCTTCACTACAAATTACAAACTATGGAAGAAAGTACTAATAACAAAATAATGATTTCTTGATGGTATAAGAAAAAGTGGCAGGAGCTATAAAAAGCATAAGGGATCCTTTGAAAAACACGATTTAAAAAAAAAGCCAACAAAGAAGAAAAGATATTTACGTACGTACACGCCAGGAAATGAGCTCGGTTTTTATTTTTCGACTTGGCGTAGCGAATATTTGGAGGTCAGTGGTTTGATGTATGAGTTTTTACATGAGTAGTAGCAGTTCTAGGCTGTTTACAGCATGGTACAGAGTCTTGTAGTTTTCTTTCAAGCTTTGTAATAGAAAATCATTTTGTAATCTAGAGTAGCCACAAAAGTTAGGTTGAAGATTGGTTTTTATGAAGATGATCTTCAAAGGTGGGTTTTCTGTTTAGAAAAAAGATGAATGTGGGGAGCTATTGGTGAAAAGTGATTTGAGGTGCTGCTAGAAATACAGAATTAACTGCCAGTTTTCAGTGCCACTCCTAGCTGCAGTGTGGGATGTGTCTGTTAAATATTGTAACCTCACGTTTACACTAGTGAATTGTCCACAGGTGTCTAGAGTTCCTTCTACAGAACGATGCCAATCCGTCCATCCAAGACAAAGAGGGGTACAACACTGTGCATTACGCTGCTGCATATGGTCACCGGCAGTGTTTGGAACTGGTGAGTGCTCAGACAGTTTCGGAAGTCTCTTATCTGCTGATATATATGTCCATGTGCATATAGTGCTTATAGTAATCTGAACTACCCTCCTGGTTCCAATTTGAGTTCCTTGGATATTCACGGATCAGTGAGAACCTGCAATATGGTGCAGTAAACTCAAATATATGCAACCAAGTGTATCTTGAAAACATGTTAATCTTGATAATCCAGTCCTTGTTCAACAAGCTGGTGCTTAAGTGTTGGTTTTGAGTGGAGTTCATGTACGCTGAAATTATTTTGAACTGTGATCAAAATACTCCCAGTGTATGTGTACGTACCAGTAGTAAGGGATAGTTCCCAGTGCATGGCAGTGTATGTACCCTGTTTAGCTGGCACGTTTTCTGACTTGCAAACTGAGAGAGTAAATAGTTTTTGTCAGCGGCATACCTGCAGTGCCTTTTGCTCTGGTTGAAACAATAGCAGCATTGATAAAGTTACCACAATCAAGATTAACCTTGTATGCAATGTAACTTTTTTTGTTGTTGTTATTGTTGGTTTTTAATGGACCTGAACAATTAGAAATTGCATCTCACAAGAAGCCAAAAATTTTTAGCCAAAAGATGGATTTGAGAGATGTATAGTATGCATTTGTGGAAGTTCATCACTTGCAAAAATAAGTGTCATGAAGATGGGTGTTAAATGAACTGCTCGATATACAGGGTGATCCAAAATTACTGTCACATATAAATAGGCTTCAATTGCTTTTCAAAGAAAACTCTAATTAGAAAATTGTATAGATATTCATGCTTTAGTAAGAACACTGTGTGCTGTTTAGTGTTTTATGTTGTTTGGTCCTTTCTTTCTTTATTGAAGAGTCCAAGTACTTAATTGTTGAACAGGAGCTCTGCTCTGACATGGCCGAGCGCTGTCAGGTGCTGCCACGGCAGGAGAGGTGCCACAGATGGCCTAGGCAGGGTCACAACCGCTGGGAAACCTTGACCTGGAATTACGCCAGGGCAGCCCTGGCTCGGAATCACAGGAGGAATGTTGAGCCTTTTTAGCTCCCACCTGCAAGGATGTATATTTAGGACACTTAAAATGTCACTGCTCCTTTGTTGCTTGGGGCAGTGAATTTGCCCGTTCCTTGTTTAGAGCCTTTTCCTAGAGCTGATCTCTGGTGACGCTGCCCGCAGGGATGGAGCAGTTGCCCATTGGGAACAAAAGCGAATGTTCTTGGTATTTGTTGGGTGTGTATGTAGAGTAGCCTTCTCTGTGCTGTGTACAAGCCTACGCTTGCCCGGCCACAGCAACGCGTATTGCAGCCTCACCCGAGTCTTAGCACCACATTCCTGCGTGACTTCCGTGAGCAGAGATGGCTGTAACAGCACCTTCGCTGGGGAATTCTCTTCCAGCCTGCATATCACTGCTCCTGCGTGCCGCGAGGCGCGGAGCAAGGGCCCCTCTCGGTCCTTTTGCTTGTCGCTGTGCGCGTTTTCTGGCAACGTATCGGTTGCAGGCAGCGACCTGCTGTCGAGCCCCGGTGCTGCTTAGGCTTGCCAGGCAAAAGGAAGGGCTGGGAAGGCAGTGTGTACCAGAGGTGTTGGGTTTTCTTTTAATACTGGAGGGTGAAGTGCAAACTGTTGTGGGCTAGAGGGAGCTGTGCAGCAAGTGCTTTATATTTGGACAGAGAAATTCAATGTTCTTCCATGTCAATCTTCCCCTATTTGTGACTAGAGATGGCATACAGAAACCCAGGGTCAAGCATCGTTTGCAGAGTTATAGTCATACGGCTGTTCTGTGTACACCAGTGAAAGAAAGCTGCTGTGAATTTTAGCCTTTGCATGCAAAAGACCACAATTGTGCACTAGGGTGTCTTACCTGAAAGTGTTTCCAGGACCAGGATTTTGCCATCGGTGTTTAGAGGTTGGCAGGCATCTCATTTTCTATCTGGAATACAAAAGCTACATGTACCAGAGAGCATTTGTGCTCGATCAACAGTAGGACCAGGACTTGTCATCTTTGCACCCACTGTCAGAAGAATGTGATTTGGTTTTGTTCATGTGAGCAGTTTTCCCTTAGCTCTAGGGAGTTACCAAGTCCTGGATTTAATAACTTTATATTTGATAACAGTGACTGACTGACTGACTGATACAGGCACACTGATTTTTTTGCATTGCTTGGATTCAGGATGACAAGAGAGTCAGGACCAAAGTCTTGAGTAGCTGAAAGGTGATTGTGCCATGGGCATGAAATGGAAATAATCCTCGTGCCTAAGTTTATTTGCTTATTCCAATATGAGACTCCTGGGTGTTAAGACAATTGTTGATTCCTGTGCTTCATCTGATGAAGTAGTGTCATCTGTAGACGTCGCTATCCTGTAATGCAATCCAGTTGGTTTTGGCAGAGTTATGGTTAGTTATGGCTATTTGCAGGCTGTGTGTAAAGGCTGCAATAAGGATTCATCTGGCACAGATGGAAAGGAGCCTTGCTGTCTTGTGAGGCTGACTGGTGGCTTGGTCACAGTTTGATGTGCTCTCTGTGGTGGCCCTATGACAAGGACTTCATCATGAACCATGATCTTTATTTCTGGTAGCTATTAACCACAGTACATTGACTGCTCCAGCTATTCATGGTTGAATGAAGCATCCACTAAGGTTTAGTTGCTTCTAGGCATGACTTTTATCTAGAGGCCCCTTCCTTTCCACATAGCAGAGAGAACAGTAAGTCATCAAATGCCATCGTAGTCCTCAAGCCTTCTGTTTACCAGGTTTGAAAACCAAACCAACAGAGAACCAGAAAACTGGAAACACTGTTTGCCTCCTCCTCTCTCCCGAGCCATGCTGGGCTCTTCTCAGTAATGGTGGAGGCAGCTGCCGAGTCCAGTTAACGCTGCAGGTTGACTTGGTGGGTTAGTGGGTAGAGTAGGTGTGCGAGGTTATGTCGGAGGAGGGCTTGGCTGGTTTTGTTGCTGCATCTTGGAAATACATTTTCTTATTGTTTTTCTTATCTTCGGTGCTAATGGAAAGGAAAAGAAGATTCACAATATTTTTAGTTGCTCTTACTCAAGGAACAGTGGGAGCCCAGCAGCCCTGATTCCAATGTAAATATGTCTGTAGATAGGCAGGGAGATTTTTTTTATGTTGATTCCACACATGCAATAACAGAGATAAATTGATGTCTGTCTTAAAAGTGCTAACTGCAAACAACTAATTTGTATCACAGGAACTCTGACATACGGAATACTCCTTCTAAAATATTTCCAATCCCTTCCATCCTGAAGAAGAGATTTTCAGGCAGGGTTACTGAAATAACATTGTTTTTCAGTGCTAAGTTAACTCTTTTTTTACTCTTTTGTCCCTTTGGTAAATAATTTTGGTTTATTACTGATAGCTCATAGACGAAAATACCTAGGAATTGTTTTCCCTAGAACAAGACAGTTCTTCATGGCATAAAACTGTTAGAGGAAAGAGTACATATAAAATATGAAGCTTTAATTTCTGATAAAAACTAAGGCAAAGTGGGTGCAACAATAAGCTTGATTTTATGAGTAATGGTTGCTAGTATTTCTCTACAGGCACAATACTGAGCTTCGGCAAAATGCTAGGGAATTATTTCAGTGTTCCAGCATATATCGAGTTAATAAAAGACTTTGTAAGATTAATTTTTCCTTATCCTCTCCTCCCTGGTTTTTATAACACGTATCTAAAATAGCTTATTTCTAAATAAATGATCACTTGGGGAAAAAGAAAAAAAAAATAAAAGAAAAAATCTAAAGAAGAAGGTGGAGTGTCCAGCAGAGTTTCCTTCACTGGGGGATCTGATCTGTGCTTTAAGCACTATAGCTTCTTAGTGTTACAAAATATTTACACATTTGAGTACAGTTTAGGAAATGTTGGTTTATTTGTGAAAATATATTTTCATTTTTTGACTTTTGTGTTTACTGTGAGTCCAATACCTTCGCCAAAATTTAGCTAAATTTCTTTGTGGGGAGAGGAGAGGTATTAGGAGAGATAAGGATTGAGAGTGAAAAGGTCATATCCTGTGACCCAAACAAATAAAATTTGTGTTTGTGTGTTCAACCACAGAGCTAAATGACAGAAGCTTTTTTCCTGGAGGACCTTTAGATTGCCTGGGACATTATTGGGGTAGTTGCCCTGCAGTGAAAGACGTGATGTTGCTAATGAGAGAAGAGTGGAAGCAGATTCTTGAATTCTTCCTCTGTCTGTAAGGAGCCATTCATAAAGGCTGAATGGTGGGCATGTGTGCTGGCAAGCAACTCAAACTCCCATCTGCTTTCCTACTTCTAAAAATAATCTCACGTTTGTTTAGATTGAGACCGACTTCTTTGGTGTTCAGTAGTCTCCGATGTTGGTCACGATCACTAGCTGTTAATTTTAGAGCTGATCACATCACCCAACTACTTTGAAAAAAGGAAAAATATGGTAGGTTTTTTTCACTGAAATTATCTGTTATCACAAAATCCTTATTAGTGTGAAAAGAGTGAAATTTAAATTGTAATTTCACATTAAAGTTCTCTGTGGAGAGCCAGTCAAGCAGTTTGTGCTGGTAAAAATAGGTTTCTGTGCAGTGTTAGAGCAAACAGAATTAAATGTTTGTCTCCTGTAGTGAAATCTCTTCTCTGACTGTAAGAATCCGTGGTTATTTTTGCTTTTAATCAGCTTTTCTCTTTATTCCATCAGCAAATGAATTTCACTCTTTAGCTAATAGAAATGTAATGGGCTAATTCACTTGAGGATGGGAGGAGAGCATGATTTAACTGAAAACCATGTCCAAAAGAAAAGGCAAATGTCCATCTTCCTGCCTGCAGCAAGGTGATCCTCACAGCTCTGTGTGTCAGGGGAAGGGGCAGAGGGAGATTTCGCGGAGCGGAAGGCCATCTTAGCTGTGCCGTGAAAGGAGAGGCTGGGTTTGAAGAGAAAGAAAACACCTTTTATTAGACCTGCTGTTACTGCTGGAAAATAGTTAAGCTGTGCCTTCAAGCACTTGGTTCCTTAACCCATGGAGAACTTGAAATCACAGACCCTGTAAATCTCCAATGTGGCTGCTACTAATGATTGATGTCTCTTTTCAACAAGAATTTGTTCATTCATCCATCTGAGAGCGGGACACTGGTAATTAGTAATAAATGAATCACAAGTGTGATTGGAATAGGTGTTAAAAAGCCTTTTGCCACACAGGGATCTGTCTCGGATGCTTGTCCCCAGGCCTTCTCCTGGGAGTAGTAGTTTTGGGTTTTCTCCTTTGCGAATGCCTGTCCATCTCCACGACCAACACCCTCTTTTTTAAGGGAGTATTTTGTCTGAAAATGGTGGTGATAGTGTTTCATGTGGTGAATGACTCGTACCTTTGGCTATGAGAGCTTTCCCCAAGTGGAAGATCCTTTATTAGTGGAGGAAGCTCAAAGTCATTACCTCGAGTGGCTCTAAAAAAGGAAAAGAACCTAGGAACTTCATGCTTGAAAACAACTGTAATAAACCTATTTTGTCTATCGGTCCTAAAATGCCTCAAATAATGGTAGATTGATTCAGTCACTTAAGTTTTGTTGTCAGCGTAGATGCAATACGTATCCACTGGTTAAACGATCGGTAGGAGCCTATATATGCTAGATATGCCAATATATTTTGGCTTAGGTGTTATATTTTGGAAACGAGATGACTTTGATCCTAAAAACGTTTTCTAGAAAGCTTGTGCTGCTTGTGAACTTTGTGAGTGCAGGAATTCACCATTTGCTTTGGCACCCTGCTAGCATTTTGGCTTGTAGGACAGGAGTATTACCTAGCATCTCTGAGGTTTATTTTCTGTCTCTCTGACAGGTTTTTTCTTTTTTTAGCTGATATTTTTATTTTCCTGGGGCGGAGAAGCAAGGCACTTCCATCTGCTGTCTTCTGACAGAGAATAACAAGGCCATTGCAGAATAGCAGGAGACGTTTTTCCTTCAGTTTGGAAAGTGGTCATAGACTTCTGCTGTTGCCTTAAACACCTGTCTGTGTATCTCTGTGTGTGGTGTTCAAATGTAAGCATGTGAAGAATATCTGACTCCCTCAAATCTACTGAATCCAATGAAAAGGGCATTTGACGATGGCATATGGCATTGCGTTAGACCGTATAGCTCAGAAAGAGCTGTGGGCTCTGGGATTTTAGGGGCATAATCAGGCTTATTTATACAAGGCAAGATGTTTGCCTGCATGAGCAGACTTTCAAAAAGAAACTACCCCTAGTTTGTTGGTATTTGTAGGCTTACAAAGCCATCTGACTTCATTAGGCAACGTCTCCCACAGTGTGTGTATTTTGTATCTGTACATCTGTATTTTGTCAGTTGAGTAGATTGATCTTAAACATTCTCATTATTTTCCTCTGTCCCCTCCTCCCTTGTGAAGGATCTAGTCACAGAGGCTGTCTGACAGCAGGCAGTAGTCCCATTGCTTCAGGAGTATTTCAGCCATAGGTGGACAGTGTGGAGATGGGTGCCCAGAGGATCAGGTCTTGGTTTATGATTCTGTTCATGCACTGTTTGCAACGTAGTTCATTCTACAGGAGGCACAAAACAAAACAAAAGACCCAGAAACTCTTGCAGATTACCATTATACTTGAATATTTATGTCTTTAATTATTCTAATTGACATTTTTAATTAGATTGGAAGCAAAACTCCATTGGATATAGTGAGTAAACAAAAAATGATTGCATGTCTTGTATTTTCATTTTCATTTAAACTTCCAGTATTTTGCAAATCCTTGTATTCACTCTGATAAAGCCTGAAGAAGAATAATCACAGCTCTTAACTAGCATGCCATGTACTTCAAGCCGCTGCATGTGTGCTGCTCTCGTTTCCGTGGGATTTCCTTCTTGCTGTTGCTTACAGGCTCAAGCTTTGCTAGAAAGTCTGTTGCTTTTCCTCAGTCGGTCTAAGGAGCTGTGAGGCAAGTGCACGTACCTGACTGGCATGACTCTTCTCTGGGTGTTAAAGTAACTTTGCATTTGGTAATGTGAAATGGAACCAACACTTGTCTGTTTTCTGGAAGTTTGTGGCCGATTTCAAAGTGGTTCAGAGAAGAAATATAAGTTACACATGTTCAAGTGAGTCTGAATTTAAAAAGCACTTGCGTGTATTTCACAGTAGAGGCACAAATGAGAGGAGAACAGCAAAAATACCATTGAAACGCACATTTTAAAAATTGACGTATTTCACCAGTGCTCAAATTTTCTAGCTAAAGAGGAAATTCTTAAAGGATAGTAATTTCTCTCAACAAAAGCCTTCCCATACCTTTTACACAAGTGTATGAAATTTTGCAGAATTTTCACTGGATGAGAGGGTTCTTAAACCAAAGTGTGAGGCTTTACAAAACCTCTGAGGTAGAATTTCTGGCCAGAAAGAAACAGGGTATACGTGATGCGAGTGTGAAAGTTCCAGGTTCAAATCTCTGCCCTGACTGACAAAGAAACTGGACTTCTACATCCCAGGAAGTGACCAACATATGATGCTGGCTGGTGCTGGGTAGGATCTCTCACTCTCGTTTGGAGCTGTCCTGCTTCATATAAATACACATTGGGTGAGAATCTCCTGTATAAGCCACTGAGTATGGCACTCGGATTAATTTGAAAAGATTTTATGTGAAGTCAAAGAGCTCCAACAGAAGATGAGTGTCCCACGTGAGAACAGCCAGTGGCATGGAGATCTGCTCGAATTTTGAGGTTTAGATATGTTTAAAGACTTGAACATTGTTCTCTTATATGCCAGGTAAGTGCCTGTTTGCATGGTGGTGACTGTTCTGGTAGGGTATTGGATATTTAAACTTTGTACTGAAAGAGTTGCATGGAACTACTAATGAATTCCTTCAGACTCAGTCTAACTCAACTCTTGCGAAACTTCTTCTTGCCTGTGTTATTTTAACTTCACCCGTAATCTGCCCACATGAGTGGAATTTATATAGACGTAGATTAATCTGATTTTTAAAGCCTGATTTTAGGAAAACATATCATACACTGGGTTGAGGATGTATATTGGTTTTAACCTGACCAAATTCAAATAATTTGATCATTTGTATTTACAAATATGGAGAGAGCTTATAGGATTTTTTGTCCCCCCCTGAGGATATGTTTGTACCACTTCACCTATGAATTATTCAATCAAGAGTAATTCTGAGATTTAAAAATGTGCTTCCCTGGTATAAAATAGTACACATTAATTCTATTACTCTTTTATATCTCATCTGAAATAACTGATGAGAGTCTTCAATCTTGTGCTCGCTACTTGCTGGAAAAGCCTTTACTTAAAAGAAGCTGCTGCTGGTATGTTTTCCCCCAGTAGAGACAATTGTCTATGTTAATTTATCAGGAAAGATGAGATTCAGAGTGACATCCTAGCTGATATGTTTTCATTCAGTTTGGAAAGTGACATTAGAAATTGTTACTAATTGCCACTTCTGAATGACCTTGTAAGCGATAAGCTACATTGCCATGTAATTATTGCAGAAGAGCAACGTTCAACTATTTCTTTTGTCTTAATTGCCTTTTGATCAGCTCTTCACATGTGTGAATGTTTCTGAATGCTGTTTACTTAATAACCTTTCAGAGTAAAGGCTGTTTATAGATTATACGCATCCAGTCTAATGTTTTGCCATTTCATGGTTAGTATTGATAGCACCAATCCGAAGAAGTTCATTAACAGTGCTGGAAGGAATGTAGGAGTTGCCTTAGTCACTGAACCAGTAAGAACTCTCAAAGAAAAGTCAGTGGTAGTTAGACCGAACCTTTGACATAACTACCAGTACTGCACTTAAATGGCTGTGGCTAGAGGTGTGGGTGCATGAGGGCTTGGACAGAATCACACGTTCTGTTCTCTTTTAGGATTTGAGATATGATTTGAAGTTGTTTCTGACGTCTTCCTTTTAAAAATGTAACTTAAACCTTTTATGTGTGATTATCTCCTTTTCTGCCTAATGGAAATTTTAAATTACTGAGATGCTCCATGAAGCTTTTTTTTTTTAAAAAAACAGATTTGAATTTTAGAATATATTACAATCCATAAGGACAATCATAAGGACTACCCTGACTCTTTAACTGGCACGTCTAAGTAAAAAAGGAGATGGGAAAAACGCCCAGAGCATATCCTCCCATATAATCCTTTATTATAACCACAGAATAAAATCAAGCAGTAAAGCCTCTTATGTCTGTAAATACCCTTACCATACAAATAAAATAATATTATGAGAACTTAAATGTTATTAGTCTTCATGTAGAGCTGGGGGAGAGAAGACAGTTTATAATAGCAGCCTTGTAGTGCTATTAGTTTGTAACAATAGAACTGAATAATTGACATGTTTTATCTTACTTGTCTGCATGTCACTTCCAAAGCATTCGGGTTCCTGCTTCTGAGTGTGAAGAAGACTCTACCAAATAATTACATTCAGTATTAAATAGCGCTGTTAAGGGAAGCGAAGGGGTTGTGCTGGGAATTTCCAAGAGGCAGAAAGAGAAGTAAGGGTATCCTTACCTTTTACAAGGTCATAACCTGACCAGAGAGAATGGTGCCCACCAATTTCACTTGCATTGTCTCCGCACAATTCTGACATCCATTTAAATTCTATGGACAATCAATAAATAAAAATGTAATCAGCTGAAAGACATCATTTCAATGGCACAAGAAGTTAGAAATGAGCTATGCAGGGACGTTCTCCAGCCAGCCACCGGTAACGGTAAACTGTTAGTAATTCCTGCTTAGTAACCACCTGCTTCTAGCAGGTGCGTGTCGCAGCACAGCAGACACTCTTGGATCTCTCTGCGGGGTCTGTGGATTTAAGCTTCCGTGGCTGTCAGGGCAAATGGTTTTGAGTGATAAATTCACCTTTTTTAGAAACAGATGCAACTGTGGATGGCTTCTTACAAGTACACTCTGAGATAGAAGCATTATGGAGCTAGAGCCCCCCAAGGACACACTGTTTTATGTGTTCATATAACAAGTATATGTAATTGACTATAAGTGCGTTCTTAGAAGGTAACTTGGACCTGGTACTTTTTGTCTCTTTGAGCATGATGCTTATCCTTCAGATGGCTTAGTTTTCATTGTTATAAAGCAGCATGTGACAAAGCATGCTAAAAAAATTATTAGTGCTGTGTCTTTAATCTTCCTTTTCTTGCTCTCCTTTATAATTTCTCTTCTTGCACTGTCTGGCTACATATCTGAGAGCTACCAGGTTTACCATCAAATTCTTGTTTACGCTTGACTTTATGATGGAAACATTCAGCCTTATGAGTAATAAGCTCATTAAGCCTAGTTTGCATCAGCCTAAGCTGCTTTAACTCTAAGCCATGGAGATGCCTTTTGTGAGGGGCTCTCCAATCTCACAATTCGTTCCTTTAGAGCCTTAATTTTGTCAATTTTCTGTGTGTTTTTTTTTATCTCCTCTATCAACCTTGTTCCAGGAGACTTTTGGAGCCTTCTGACAGGTTAAAAAGTTTCAACAGGCTACGATAAATGTAATTAAAAGTGATTAAATTAGTCTGCTGTGCTGACCTTATGGTCTCAGAGTAAATGCCAGTATTAGGCAGGCAGAGGAACAGGCTTAGTGCTTGGGCTTGTTTGCTGGGATTTTTTTAGTTTGTTTACTCACTAGAGAAAATCAGAATGTGTTCACATATTCAGAGCTGGCTACTGCTTCATCCTCTTTATACCTATCTTGTGTAAGAGAAGAATAATATTTTAAACTGGAGGTGGCTCCACATGGTAAGACCAAGTGTGTTTCCTAACCCTGCCCCAAACCTTCAGAAAAACTGGTGGGGGACTTGATTTTTGTATTTTTTCTTAGCTTTTCCTTTCCCCGTCTTGATATTTTACTAGGCACAAAATATATAAATGAACAAAATTACTGCTCAGTTTTCTAGCTTTTTCAAAAGATTAGATCAGTGTCCTTGTAATAAGAGATTTGTGACATCTTATGCATTATTAATACTAGCTTGTATTCCGGTTTGATTTTTGGATAAATTTGTCCTTGATGTAGGACTATGAGAGACTAATTTGTTACACCAAAAGTTCAGCCATACATCAGAGTTTAGGATGTGCCATCATCTTGCAGTGTAGGCAGGTAAATTCTGTGCCTACCATAGGCATTCACTGGCCTCTTTGGAAAGTATTCCATGTAGTCATACCCTAGAATTTTCTAGATTGTCACAAAAACTTCCTTTCCTCTTTCTCTTGCAGTCTTCTAATTAATTCCTTACTCTGACAAAAAAAAAACCAACTCAACCTGGGTGCAAAATTAACTTGTAACCTTAGAAACATTACAAGTCAGTTGTAGTTACTTGCCATGCTTTTCTTTCCTTTTTACAATTTCCTATTACTGATTTTCTGTAAAATGCTAATTTCCAGTCACAAAAGTATTTGGAGACTAATTCTTTGAGTAGTTCCTAAGTAAAACCCATGCATATGAGTAGCGCTACTGAACAAACGTTGAATTCTGAATATTGTTGGCAATACTGTGTATGATTTTCTTTGCAGCCTCAATTGGATAAGTTGTCAGGGTTCGTGTGTGTTGTTCAGTGGTGCTAATCCATAGTTCCTCCTTCCAGTTGGACAGAAATGCCCTGTTTGTTAAGCCTTAAAATGCTTTGGGATCCCTTGAAATGAAGAGGATCGTATGAAAGCGCGATGCTTGTTATTAGATGTTTGTAAGGTTCAAGGATGTGTTGAGTTTTGGAAGACTGTCATTATAGGAGCAGGTTCTACTTTGATAAATTATAAAAATGACTGTGAGTGGCTCACAGCTCAGTTATCATTATTCCCAGTGCTAATTATGTGTCAGAATTACTCAAAACGCTGTATCAGACATGGTGTGCATATGCATTACCTGTATAATCATGAAACTGCGCTTTTTCCAGGGTGAAATTACTTTGGGCTCTACTCCACACACCCTTCCTTTTAAGGCTCCTTTCTCACCCAGGCAGGCCCTATGATTTCAGGGAAACTAGTTAATCAGGGTAAGGATGTTCATGACAAGCATTTAAACTAGTTTACCCTGTGGGGAAAAACTTTAAAATACTTTACAGAAAAGGTTGTGAAGTATTTATTCCTTGCAGTCTTTCAATTCTCACTGCGGACATCCGAGAACAAAATATATCTTTGTCTGCTGATTTATAGACTGTGAGAACTTATCCTGTATCATGTGAAGATGTTTTAAGACTTGTTTTGTTTTGTTTTTCTTCCCAGCTTCTGGAGAAAACCAACAATATGTTTGAGGAATCTGATTCTGCAGCTACGAAAAGTCCTTTGCATTTAGCTGTAAGTGTGAGACGTATAAAGTTTGATCATTATCTCCTAGAACAGTTCCTTAATCTCTGTCTTTGAAGCAGGTTTAATCATAGACTTGTTTTGAAAAAGCTGGGAAGGGATATAGGCCTAGACGTAACAGAAACAGGTTCTGGGCTGGAATCGTTAATTAAGTTTTTGACAGTTGGAGCTCTTGGTTCTTATTGAGTCTAACACTTGGGTAAGAAGAAGACACAGACACTGAAGTGAAATTAAATGTAAAGTTGCGACTTATAACTAGTCTATAAATTTGGGTCTAGAGCTTGAGCCTATGGCTTTGATCATGGAATGGGATACTCTGATGCTCTCCTGGAGATGCGCAGAGTGCAAAAAGGTGTCTGGTACACAGCAAGGTGTGGGAAGGCATACTTAAACCTCAGCGGTGCCCTGGGAGTGTGCCACGGAAACTGTGCTATCAAAAGGGGATCCAGCATATGTGGCCTCAAAGATCACAATAGCTTCCCTTTCCCAAGAGTTCAAGATTCATGATCCCTCTTCCCAGTTTACTTGTGCAGAATTACAGAATAGTTGAGGTTGACGTGGACCTCTAGAGATCAGCTAGTCCCACCTCTGCCAAAAGCAGAGTCAGCTAGAGCAGGTTTTCTCAGGGCCATGCCCCATCACATTTTGAATATCTCCAAGCATGGAGAGCTCACAGCCTCCAGGCAATTTATTCCAACGTCTGACCACCATCACAGTAAAAAATGGGTTTTTTGCATTAAATTTGGCTGCATCAAGAGGAGCGTGGCCAGCAGGTCGAGAGAGGTGATTCTCCCCCTCTACTCTGCCCTCGTGAGACCTCACCTGGAGTACTGCGTCCAGTTCTGGAGCCCCCAACACAAGAAGGACATGGACCAGCTGGAGAGGGTCCAGAGGAGGGCCACGAAGATGATAAGAGGGCTGGAGCACCTTTCCTATGAGGACAGGCTGAAAGAGTTGGGGCTGTTCAGCCTGGAGAAGAGGAGGCTCCGGGGTGACCTTATAGCGGTCTTCCAGTACCTCAAGGGGGCCTACAAGAAAGATGGGGAGAGGCTGTTCAGGAGGGCCTGTTGTGATAGGACAAGGGGTAATGGTTTTAAAATAGAGGGAGGTAGATTCAGATTGGATATTAGGAAAAAATTTTTTACCATGAGAGTGGTAGAACACTGGAACAGGTTGCCCAGAGAGGTGGTGGATGCTCCATCCCTGGAGACATTCAAGGCCAGGTTGGACGAGGCCCTGAGCAACCTGATCTAGTTGGAGATATCCCTGTTTGTTGCAGGGGGGTTGGACTAGATGACCTTTGAAGGTCCCTTCCAGCCCTAACCATTCTATGATTCTATGATTCTAAATGGAATTTCCTGTGTTTAAATTTGGGCCTATAGCCTATTGTGATTAGGAGGCTGTGACAGTGATGGATTTTATTGGCATTTTATGTGAAAGTCTTAGAAAGACAAGAGTTGTGTTCTTTACATGACGTATTTCATATTTCTAGGCCTATAATGGTCATCATCAAGCCTTGGAGGTACTTCTCCAATCTCTGGTAGATCTGGATATTAAGGACGAGAAGGGACGCACTGCTTTGGACCTGGCTGCCTTTAAAGGACATGCAGAGTGTGTGGAAGCTCTCATCAGCCAAGGTGCTTCTGTCACTGTAAAAGACAATGTCACCAAAAGGACCCCTCTCCACGCCTCAGGTGAGCGTGATCTTACGTTACGCTTGTGCTATAAACGCTACAACACAGAAGCAGGTACCTTGACCTACCTACTATCCCTGTGCACGTTTCTTGTAAACAGAAGAAAGAGATTTTGACTTGTATTGAGAACTGCTGCTTGTTGGCTGAGGTCCTACGCTTAACTCTTATCTTTCATTTCCTTGGTCTTTTTTCCTCTGTCCCCATGGTTCAGTCCTGCCTCCTTCCGAATCCCATATTTTTCCACACCCCTACACTCTGGCCTTACCTGCTTGCCTCTACTTTACTTTATCTCTCTGTTACCACCTACTCTTTAAGATGTGTCATGTTTCCCCTGCGACATCTTCTCTTAATGGTTCCTCAGCCAAAAAGTCAGGGGAAGAGAGAAGGCTTGCCTCCCTGCTTCTCCTGGGAAAGAAAGGTTGAAAACACAGATAGGCTCTCATTGGTGATGAACTTATCCTGTTCAGAACTTTCCAACTTCTGCAGGGGCAGCACTACAAAAATTCACCCTCTTTCAGACATTCTCCTCCTCCTGAGCGAGCTTGCTGTTGCTGAGAGTCTGCTCCGTTCCTCATGTGTTGAGTGTTAATTACGCAACGTGCATAATTAACTGGAAAACTGTAGAATTTGCCATTTATTTAAAGGTTATTATTTAACATGTACCTGTCAGATAAACACGCCGGGGTGCCAAACTGAGCGTTGCTCCTCTCGCGGTTCATCGAGGGCCTCAGTACAGCATAGCAGTGACCTCTGGTGGGAAGTACAATTAATACTTCATTGGATAACAATTATTTTCAGGGCCAGACTTAATTGTCTTTCTGTTTATCTTTTGATTTTGCTTAGATTAAAATGCATATACATCCTCTAATACCAGCTTGTTCTCTGTATGTGATTGTGTAAGCACAACCTGGAAGCATAAGGTCAAATTGAGTATTACCAATTATGTGTGCAGTACTGAAGAAAACGTGCATGATGGATCTTCACAGCACACTAAAAAATGCTTTCTGCCTTCTTAAACTTTGCATCAGAACTGAGTACATTGCTCCTCACAATAAAGTAATGAGATGTGCTGCCAGAGTTTACGTGTCAGAGGTTTGAGAATTCAGTGAGAGGGGGTTGTAGTTGTTGTTGATAAACTCACAAAATATTAAATCCAGCCGATCCTTGACCTGTTAAAACTGTTATTTTAATTGAATTAATTTAAATTAATTTAAATCAACATCAGTGCCACTGCAGAACCGGAGCTGTGTTGGTCAAGAGCTTGCCTATAGTCACTTCAAACATAGTTTGGGGTCTGATGATGACCAAGATGTGACTTTGTCTGCTACATCGTCACTATAGCAATGATGCTGCATTTGTTTAAAAATTTGATTCTCGTGACACAGGTTTCTTGTTGCCACAGCTGAACTGTAAGGGGTGCTGCAGTACTGGGAAAACCAAATGGTAACAAAACCATGTTTTTGTTAGCAGTTCTGACTTGGAACATGGATTTGTTGAATAGATTTGTTGAATAGAAGGCATTATTTTAATATGCACATTTCTTACCTTCATACAAGTTCTGATTATGGTTTGGGTTTTTTTTCCCTATTTTAATTTATTTTTTAATTGCCTCCATCACTGTAGTATGAGTGCATTCCATGTAAAACCAGTAGGAAGATTCATTGTAGACCTTTCTAGTCTGTAATTTTTATTTTGTGCTTAAAAAAAAAATAAAATTTAAGAGATTTAAAAAATCTTCAAGGGATACAAGCAAAATGTTCTTTAAATCTGCAGTGAAACAAAATGTTAGATGTGTATTTGAAAAAGGGGGGGAGGGGGAAAGGCAAGAAGCAAGAAAGCCCTACCCACAGGAATGAGACACGGAAAAAAACATGTACCTTCAGAAGGGAAAATACTGCTCAGACAGGCTGAATGTTTGAACCCTTAGTAAAGGAAATTTATCACTGTCATGAAGTTGGAGGCTTTAAAATGGGAGATAAGTGCACTTTGGGCAAATATCCATTAAGACAACGTTTAGATCAAGAGCTATCTTGAGAGTTCTGTGGAAATTAGCTCTGGAATTAAGCTTCTATCTCCAACTATTATGAAAAGCCACTTGCAACCTGATGATTTTTATTACGCCGTTTCGTAACAGTACGTTTTGTTTAGGAGTGTTTTGGCACAGAGCGATGCCACCTGTCGGCACCTCTCCTGGTGCCGCTGCAGTGTCCCGCGTTCCTTATTTGCAATGCAAGTGAAAGAGGTAAACGGATACATTTTGAGAAATCCAGCAGAATTCTGGCTGAATGAATCCCTGAGCGACAGTGGGGCTTTGCACACAGCAAAGTGAATACTTGCATGTATTTCCCATGCGCTTAAAGAAGCAAGGCGGCGTGTGTGCCCGTCCCCTGAAACGCGTTTGCCTTCATTCCTGCTGGTTACACAAGCACAACTGCAGAACGCAACAGTTAAGGAGACCTGAAGTGGTGGCTTGGATTACAGGGCTCCGCGGAGCTCCCTTCAGTAAAGGGATTTATGACTTCAGTAGAGAAATCACCTAATGAAGTGAGGTTTTTTTATTCCTGTCTCTCCGCCTCAGGGAATAGACTTCCTCTGACCTCATAATATGGAGAATTTCCTTAGCCTTAAATTATATGTTCCCTGTATGACTTTATTACCACCAGTCTTTCCTCTGGCTAGCTTGGGGAATCCGTTGTAGATGTTCCCCTGGTGTTAGTGTTGTAGCTTTGTTGGCAAAACTGATGTTCCCTGCGGGGTCTGTAACGCTTAACAATTGCTGGGTCAGCTGCTCAGAGTTTCTGGGAGTATCTGTTCTAAAACTCATTTACCAAAATCCTTTTCAGACACCAGTGTGAAAAAGTTATGATTTCTCCTCTTCCTGCTGGGAAAAAGCACAGACTTTTTTTCTTTTTTCCTCTAAGCCAGTGACTCATCAGCCCTGCAGAACTGTTTACCTGTTATGTATACAGCAGTACTTAGTGGTAAATAACTAAAAATGTCTTCTGTTTTTTCCGGGTAGAGCAGCTAAGATTATTTTTGGATGAGTGATTTAAATGTGATGATGTCCGCCCATTTTTCTGCCAGAGTGATGTGACATAGGTGGTGTCCAAGGGTTTTGCCTCAGCCCACAGGGTGTAGGCAGTGCAAATGCATGACTTGCTGTAATAAGAACAGAATCTATATCTACTGAGTACAGGAATTTCTGTTTTTCAAAGAAGAAAATACTGTTCTTTTCATCCCATGAGTTGTATAAAGCTGAAGCCTTTAAGCCAGCTGACACACGGATGAGTTTCCAGTGTCAGGCCCTGTAAAATGTGGTAACTCAGAGCTGTTTTCCAACAGCAATGGTTTGCATTATAAAAATCAAACCCTGTTTTTGAGAAATAGCTGTGGCTTGAAAAATGTTCAACTAGAAGAGCTGGAAAAACCCAAAAGGAACTTTATTCTCCGGTGTTATGTGCTGTTATGAGTATGACATTTGTATCGTTGGTCATTCTTTGCAGATGCTTCTTTTTTCACAGCAGCACTGAAGATCTTGCTTGTACAGTGCACACAAAATTAATGAGCCTGGCTGATGTACTTCCTACCGCGTTCCAAACCTGATCGCAGAAAGCCTTGTCTGCCCGCTCACTCGGGGGGATTTTGAAATGCTGTCTGGTGTAGTAGATCTCTCAGTAGTGAAAATCACGACTTCCGTTTTACTCATTTGGGGTTTTTGTATGTAAGAGGACTAATCCTCGTCTTACTGAGGTCAGGGAAAAAAGAGCTCACCATTTTATCGGCACAAGTGAAATAAAAATTGTGAGAATATTAATTTCTTACATTGAAAAATGTTTTCTGTGTTCCTAAGGAAATTTCTTATCCATTAGCATCCCAATGGAAAAGTATCTGAAATTAAGTGTATTTTCATTGAACATACTTTTCTTTGCAGTCATTAATGGCCATACACCTTGTTTACGGTTGTTGCTGGAAGTTACAGACAACCCTGACGTGACAGACGCCAAAGGACAGTAAGTGTTCCTTGTGATGGTTTTCTTTCAGCTCTGTGATTCAAACAGCATCTCAGATTTCTTACTAAAAAAGCATTTATTTGAAATACTGTATTTCCTGCACGTCGTCTTGTAGAATTTGGCAGAGATTACAAAGTGCACGTTCAGTTGATCTAAGCCATGTGGAAAGGATTATTCATTAATCTTAGCCTTTGCTTCATCCTTTAAACAATTCTTCATAGATGCTGAGGGCCAGATTCAATAAAAACTAACAAGCTCTTGAGATTTTTTTATAGAAAGTCTTTTTCTTTCTAAAATGTTGATATTTCAGGGTTTATTTGGTATACTGGGCTGGTGCAGTGAGACAGAATGTTTATTTGAGGTGACACATGAATCTGAGATGTTCCCACAAAAATTTTACTTGTCATTAAATGACAGTTATAAAGGGGAGAATTAAGTATGTTTTTAAAGTGAAAATGCGAGTGGTTTAAAAAAAACTCATTTGAGGTGCCTGGAACATATCTGACTATACATACAATTTTAAATGGTATTAGTCTTATCTAAAAATAGAAGGAGAGTAGATCCCTTTCAGAAAAAAATGGAAGATGCATGAGTCCAAATTTTGACTCGAATGGTTTCCTCATGTCCCTTCATCCCCTTTAAGCAATTGCACAGCATTTGCAAAAGAAATGCTTTGGGTTGTTGTCATCTTGGTGTAACTAGCAGGGACGTTCATTCACAACACTTGGCCATCACAAAGCTTATGTGTTGCTGGAGGTGACAATAATTGTAGGTTACTAATAGAACAAATTGTCTTGAATGATGTTGCTCTGTAAACGGCTTACAAATGAGTTTGTTTCTATTTCAGTCGTGGTAGTTGGTTGCTAAACATCTTAATAATTTCATACAAAAGGTCTTCACTTGAGTGTTACATAGATGAGTATGGTCAAAGAAACAGGTTTGTGGGTAGGAATGGAGAGAAATGCAAGGCTTCCTGATTTCTCTATTCCTATAAGTTAGCAGTGGTGAGTAGTATGTCATGTCATAGCTGTGACTGGTTTTGTTTTGTTTTGTTTTTTTCCTAGGACCCCACTAATGCTGGCAGTGGCATATGGGCACATTGATGCTGTTTCTTTACTACTTGAAAAAGAAGCATCTGTAGATGCTGCTGATCTCCTGGGATGCACAGCTTTACACCGAGGGGTAACTTGATTTTTATGATTATTAATTATTTGTTTTACTGTGACTACAACTCACTTATAAATACAGGGATATGGAATGATTGGAATATAAATACAGGGAATACTGTAAATGATTGGAAACCTGCCCAAGCACAGTCAATGAGGTAAAAAGCAGGTCAGATCTCCTCTCAGTAATGCTCTGCTCTCAACTTTATTTCACATTCACTTTAATCAGTTAGATAAAATACTGGTTAGACTAATTTTTCTTGGCTCTAGATACTTCAGTATAGCAATCATTATTTTTATAACGAGCACCCTATGAATTCCAAAAATAATTTCTTTACAAGAACTACCCAGCAGTTATTTTCATTTTTCTTGGGGGGGATGGCCCAAATAAGTAAGCCTTAAGTTTTGATGTGGAGCTAGTGAAACTCTAGGCAGATCTAATCTTTTCTAGGAGTCAGGTTCTTACCCAATGTGAAGTTGATGAAAGAGATAATATTTATACAGAATTCTATGGGAAGAGCAGTGAGCAGTTCATCTTAGAAGTCCAGCACAAGTGTGTAATAAAAGCTGTGGCATAAAATTTCTGTTCTGTACGGATACAGAACATGTACAGATACATGAACATGACAAAGATACCAGAGCTAGCCTATGTATGATACGAAGGTCACTAGTAGTAGCCGGCCAGCTGTTAAAACAGCTTTTCATATTTCTGATTATATTCTTGATCCCTTTTTTCCCTCAGTTCTTCTCTCACATTCATACATGGCTTTGAGAAGCCAGACTCAGGTTTTCTGAACCTCACCTCCCGTTCACCTGTTTCCTTAGTCTTAAACACCTCCTTGCTTTTGTGTCTTGCTTGATGGAGTCACTTCCACAGTCTAGGAATCAATGCCTCTGAAAGACAGCACCAAATAACTTTCGGTGTATCTGTTATCATAGGTACTCATGGGAGCAAAGGACCTCTCATCTCTGCCTTCTGAATCCCATGCAGTTTCATGTTCACGGGCATCAATCATATTCCGTACTTCCTGGGCAAGAATCTGTATTATATCAACCTCTTTACTCATTCCTTTGTTACCAGATTATGACTGGGCATGAAGAGTGTGTTCAGATGCTGTTGGAGAAAGAAGTGTCTATCTTATGTAAAGACGCCAGAGGCAGAACACCTCTGCACTTCGCAGCAGCGCGGGGTCACGCCACGTGGCTGAGTGAGTTACTGCAGATAGCGCTGTCGGAGGAGGACTGCAGTTTCAAAGATAATCAGGGCTACACACCACTGCACTGGGCTTCTTACAACGGTAAGTTTCTCCCTGTGGACTTCTGCCAAGTTCAAATGGGGTCTCAGTTTTAGGGAAACATGATAACAAAGCAGCCTAACGCTTTGAGAAGCTTGAGATGAAGAGGCGGATTATCCCCTGTCCACTTGCTCTCCGTAGCTAGTGTGTGCTATGTTCGCCCTTCAGTTCAGAAGCCAGGGAAATTCCAGCAATACCTCCCAGTGGCTTTGCAGCTCATTTGCTCCCAGTCACAGTAGGCCAGGGTGAAATTCTGGTTTCACTGACATCAGTGGTGAAAATCTCCTTGATTTCTGTGGGGCCAGGAATGCTCCTTTGAGGTGTCACCTTCTTACTCATTGACCATGTGAATTGATGGATATTCTAAACTGGATAATCCGAACTTGTTGCTTGATATATGGATAAAGCTTCCTAATACCATCATTTAAGACCATCTTTGTAGATGTGTAAGGTGACATACATAACATCACATAAAAAAGAGACCTTTTTTTCCTTCCTTTTTTTTTTTTCAGTGACTGCTAATACAAGCCTGGATCTATCTTGCTGCTGCCATTAAAAAAAAAAGAAAATAATTGTAGTGGTTTTAGGCTGATCCAGCAACTAAAACTCACACAGTCTCTCCTTCTCCAGTAAAGTAGAGAGGAGAGAAAATTAAAAAAAAAAAAAAACAAAAAACCAAAGGAACTGAGGGTTGAGACAAGAACAGAGGGAGCACCCACCAACCATGGTCCTGGGCAAAACAGGCAGAGCTTTTCTCAAAGCAAAACAGTTTATTAATGATTACTTAGAAGGACAAAGGGAAACAAAAACCGATTACTTGAGAGGACAGAAAGAAACAAAACCAGATCTTAAAACCGACACCTTCCCCCCCCCAGCTTTTCCTCCCGGCTCTACCTCCTCCCCCCAGCAGCACAGGGGGCAGGGACTGGGGGAGTGCAGGTCAGTTCATTCCGTGCTGTTACTGCTGCCTCTTTCTTAAAGGAGAAGGAGTCCTTACACCCTTTTCCCCTGCTCCAATGGATCCCCTACCCACGAGGAAAAATCCATAAACTTCTCCAACGTGAGTCCAGCCCACTGGAAACAATCCTTCCCCACAGATTGCTCCGGTGTGGGCTTTACCACAGTCTCGGGTACTTAGGGAGCTGTAGCCACTCGCTCCGGCGTGGGTCGTCACGCAGACTCCAGATGCCTCTCTGCCTTGTCGTGCATCCCAACACAACCATCCTCAGGCTCAGGCATCTTCTCCCCACGGGCTGCGAGTGGGTTGCTGCTCCACCGAGGCCGTCCTGGTTGCAGGGGGGCCGCCTGCCATCTCACCATCAGCCGCAGGGGAAACTCAGCTCCAGCACACCTCCTCCCGCTCCATCCTCACCGACCTGGTGTCGATGCAGCTGTTTCTCTCAGATCTCAGTCCTCTCCAGGTGAACTCAGCCCAGTGGGCACCCCGGGAGTGGGGTGCCCCCGAGTTCCCCAGCTGGCTTCGCCGCCGCCATTCTCCGTGGGCAGCGCCGGCCCGACGCAGGCAGCCGCCCGGCCGGGAGCCAGGGAGCGGGGGCAGTGCCCTCCTCCCTTCTCTGCTCGATCCTGGGCAAAGCACCTTTTCCGGTCCCTTTGTCCTGACTTAAAGAGGGCAATTCGCAGAGGCGCCCTATTGGCTCAACCCCGAGGGGGATGGCAGTCTGATCTGGTGGCTGGAACCAAACCTAACCCGGTTCCAAAACCGGGGAGGTCGCAGGGAGCAAAACCCCTCTCCTGCCACCAGAACCACCCCCCCTCCACATCAAACCATGACAATAATCTATAATTTTTTCATATAAGAGTTTATATACATATTGTGTTCAACTTTGAACTTAGTGTTAAATTTTAATCTGTACAGCGTAATGTGAATTCGGTGAACTGCGTGCTTTGTGCAACACTGTGAAATGTCTGATCTCTTACAGGTCATGAAAACTGCATAGAGGTACTATTGGAACAAAAATTTTTCCGCACGTTCTGTGGTAATAGCTTCTCTCCATTGCACTGTGCCGTGTAAGTAGCAATCTCCAGTAACAAGTCATAGAATCATAGAATCATTAGGGTTAGAAAGGACCTCTAAGATCATCAAGCTCAACCGTCAACCCAATACCACCATGCCCGCTAAACTGTGTCCTGAAGTGCTACATCTGCACGGTTTTTGGACACTTCCAGGCATGGTGACTCCACCACTTCCCTGGGCAGCCTTTTCCAATGTTTGATTACTCTTTCAGTAAAGAAATATTTCCTAATATTTTTTTTTCCTAATATAAAATATTAGCATTTTCCTAATAAATGCTTTAGGATATGTCTGGAAAAAGTACCAGTATGAGAAGTGTCGTGGGTTAGGCCGCTCCAGCAACCAGCCCCTACACAGTTGCCCACTCACCCTCCCCCAGCCCCAGGGATGAGAGAGAGAATTAAAGGAGAAATGGGAAACCCGTGGGTTGAGATAAGAACAATTTAATACAGATGATTTAATACACAGTGTAGATGCTCACCACCCCCTCGTATGCAAAGCCCGTCTCGTCCTGAAGCTGCAATCTCGGACGAATGCGAGGCCCCGAAATAGAGAGGGGGAGAGAGAGAGAGAGAGTACTCCGAGAGTGGGAGTACTGGGAGAGAGAAGAAAAAAAAAAAAAAAGGCAATAGAGCAGAAGCGCAGAAGCGCAAAAGAGCAGAAGCGGCGAAAGAGCCAAAGCGCAAAAGCCCTTCTGTCCGGCTGACCCTCACTTTTATACTGGGCATGACGCTGCATGATATGGAATACTAATTGGCCAGTTTGGCCCTCAATCTTAAGTTCCACCACAAATCACAAGGGGAATCGTGTCCCCCTTGTCCCAACTATGCTCCCCCCTTATCCCACCGTGCTTCTGCACTCCGGCACACTGAAAAGTCCTTGGAGTTTCACTTCCAATCACAAACATCAGCTTGCTATCAACATTCTTCTCAGAGCGAGCCTCTGAGTAAAACCAAAACACGGAGCTCTTCTAGCTGCTAAAAAGAAGAGCTAACTCTGTCCCAGCTAAAACCAGGACAAAAAAACTTTCTTTTTTTTTTATTTGCATGAGCGAATAGTTTTAAAGCTAATCGTAACATTGTGCTTATACTTCTGCTGAAAAAGTGACAAAATAAAGAGTATTTTTGCATAAATTTCATACATTTAGGCTATCTGATGAAATTTTGACTAGTAAGTAAATAGCTGCATCTCTGCTCCCTTTCTAGTTTCTTTTCCCTTGCTTACAACTACAGACCCATGCCTTTTCTTCACACAGACTGCCATTTCATAGCTCTTCCGTTCTTAGGCCGTGACCTCGGCTACAGTGCCTTGGTCCGTGTAAGGAGGAACTTTTGAGGTTCCTTTGAAACCCAGTGGCTGAAAGTTAAGAAATTCGTCAGAATCCGGATGATTCTTTTTTAGCAAGAGGAACAAAACATTAGTGAAGGAAGGAATTGAAACTACAATCTATGTCATGCTAGAATGGTGTTGTGTGCAGGCCGTGTTTTTTCCAAGACATCCTCAGGTGAATCTTTTCCAGACTGATTTTCTTCATGGTCTTTATTCCTTCTGAGATAATCTCTCTCTTGAGGTTTGGTACTTCTTAGCCAGCTTCTAGCCAAAGGGATTGATTGGTTACAGAGGCAGACTCTGTATCCAAAGTTCTCATATTATTTACGGACAGCAAAAAAATGGTGGTTATTATGATTATTCATCTTCTTCCATGCATGTATTTTATACATATTCCTTATTCAAATAAAGCAGTATGTTTTCATATGGGAAGAATTCTAATAAAGCAAAATCATAGCTTTTCATGGCATAATTGCAAATACATTTCTTTTTAAATGCAAAATTACTTTAGTTTGCAGGACCTAACATGCTTATTAAAAGATGTAAGCCATCAAAAGAGTAAGGAATTAAGCACTGAAAAAACAAATGCAAACTTTCCTAACTTCTGCCAACTATTAGAATGATTGTATTCTATTCTATGTTCTATTAGAAGAATAGATGTCTTCCAGAAGTAATGATACGGGCTTCTGTTTTACAGTCCATATCATTGGAAAGCAGAGAACGAATTTGTTATATATCAAATTTTGAAATTATAAACCCCTCAATATATTAGAAAAACAAAAGCATATATAATGTGCTGGTTTTACTGTGCTTAAAATAAAGTCATTTGTGGCTGAAACATAGTATTTGAAATCCGAATTTCTAGTGATGGCTTTGAAAAGTTTTTTTCAATATTTATATTCTTCTAAGCGAGTAGGTAATTCTCAAGCCCATCAAAAATGTGCACAACTTAAAAATGCGTGCAAATTTAAAATTAAAACAGCTGCTCATCCAGCATGGATGTGTGTTGGCTGTACTATATATCCAATACTGTTACTAAATACTGTTACTAAACACTGTTCATTTTCATAATCAAATGAGACAAACTAACAATGAAGAGTATTCATTGAGTACATCTATGAAAAGAATTAAACGTGTGAGTTTGAAGAGATGTGGGTTTCAGTACCTAAAACATTAGAAATAAGCTTTCTATACGTAGCTATCTATGACTGCTTTCCAGATCCACGTGAGTTTGACATTTAGACTAAAGGATTTTAAGGTATTAAGGTTTTAATCCTAGGTTCGTGCTGTACTTTCAGTTACCTTTGTGCATAGTGAATTGCAGGATCAGCTTTGCTTTAGAGATTGAAATTCATAGTAGCAGATGCAGCGTGGCTAAATGGAAAGATGAGGAATAATCAGAAATGTTCCTGAAAGCATACGGCAAAGGTACTTTGGGATAACTTATAAATAACCAATAAGAAATATCAATGGGAAGTGTAGTAAATTAATATTGGAAAGTGGGAAAAGATGAAGACTTTCTACCTTTTTGAAAATGTCTTTTCTTTGGCAGAATCAATGATCACGAAAACTGTGCATCACTGCTCATCGGAGCCATCGATGCCAGCATTGTCAATTGCAAAGACGACAAAGGAAGGTAATAGTTTCTTAAACAAATTGTATTTCATCTTCATGAATCCATCTAGTATTTTTCATAATTCTTTCTGAGTCTCTGGAACTAATCCTCGTCTCCTATGGTTGAGCTAAGGCTTGTCATGCTGGCTCTTCCAGACAGCAGTTTACACTGAAAGAGTCAAATGGTGGCTCACTTGAATCAAGAGTACTATGAAGTATTTGATTTCATAGTACCTATGAAAAGAAATACAACAGAAATAGTATTTTGTTTGTTTAGAACAGCTATGACTATAGGCTGTTACCCTGAACCAATCTTCTTTGTTAAATATTTAAATATGTTTATCTTTGCTAAATGGAGTGATACTATGTACACACAGAAGAGTATTTCATTAAAAGTTTTAATGTTTTCTTAGGATTCTCAGGGCACACAACTCAAAACATCTATGCAGCAAAATAATACTGATACAGGAAGAGGTACGCATTCAGCCAAATCCTCAATTTGTCACGTTGATAATCTCCTCACTATGTGTGTGTGTGTGTATGTATATATATACACACATATATATAAAAAATTCAAATTGCTGAAATTCTAAAAATAGAATGCTCATTGTTTCTATGTTTCTGTTAATTAAAACGATTTCAAGACCTTCAGTAATGGTGATTACTTACTTCTGTAAGGGTAAGAACACCTCACCGTTTCTGATGAGCAAAACCTGATGTAACCCTGTGAGCCAGGTTGTGCACCATCTTTCATCTCTGTGAGTCTCACTTCAGACCTAAATGCCTTAGGGAGACAGTGAACAACTGCCAGTGTCTCAGTCTTGTGGGAACTGGTAACCTTCAAAGTCAATAGAATTCCTTCTGCCTCTTACACTAATACTGTTATTGTAGCCTGTTGCTGCAGTATTTTTGACTATAACTTAAAATACTTCAGTTTTTTTAAATGATGGATCTGTTCTCTTCTGATAGTTCTTCCATCTTAGGCGTGTTAAAAGTAATAAAATCAGATGAATAAGAATGGAGAATTGTACTGCTGCTCATATTACACAGTATGCTCCATTAAAATAAATATGCTGCTGATATGAGATTCTCCACAGTATGATATCCACCTTATGCTTCCCTTTTTTAACGTTTATATTGCACCAGGACAGAGACTGTAAATATTACTTATCTCAGATACTGCTACTGTAATGTTCCTCTGGTGATAACTCAAAGTTTCACAGGAAAAAATGTAAATCAAAAATGTCTTGCACGCTCAGGTTCTTGGGAAGGTAAGTAAACAGGAATATTGTCATTTAGCAAAAGCCGTGGTCGTGTCGCTTTGCCCACAGAACGCCCCTTCACGCAGCAGCCTTCGCGGATCACGTGGAGTGCCTCCAGCTCCTCCTGAGTCACAGCGCACAAGTGAATGCTGCGGATCACGCAGGGAAGACACCTCTCATGATGGCAGCTCAGAACGGTCACGTAGGTGCTGTAGGTAAGTACGGCCCTGCCTCCCTTCGTCTTGAAGGACAAGTGCTATTGCAGTTACCATCTGAAATAGGTAGTAATTTTTTTTTTCCTGTGAAAACTAAGGAAGATGTGTGGATGTCTGTAAGAAGCTACGTTTGCATCTGCAAAAAAATTCTTTTTCTTCTCAGTCATTGTTTCTCAGCAGTCTTAGTGGACATTTACAATAGCAAACTTGAGTCGTCTTTCCTCCTAAGAGCACATGAGCTCCTTAAAATCAAGGAAGTAAACAGGAGAATAGAATTACTGCTGTCCTCATGCTCTCCTAAGAGCTCATGTGCTCTTAGGAGAGCATGAGGACAGCAGTAATTCTATTCTCCTGTTTACTTCCTTGATTTTAAGGAAGAGTAGAGCTGCACGTGTGAAAAAGGTTGTGTAACCTTTTTTCTGTCTTTATTATAGGAAGCCCTGTTCTTAAAATGGCAGCTATCAGCAGCTGCTTTCCCAGGCCAGGCTATGTACTGTAGACATACAGATTAAGGTCGTATTGGCACAACAGAATTCCCTTTTCTCTTCAGTAGCACAGATTGCACCCTAAGCTCATTATATCCACTTAGTCCTCTCAAAGCAGGATCCACAGTTGTTTTCAGGAGAGATGATTCAGGCAGAACTTGCTGATCTGCAAATGGGGAAGTTTATAAATAAATTAAGATGAATCTATGTGTGTCAGTTTGGAGCACAGTGAATGAGCTATTAGCTTTGCCTTCGCTCGCTGATTAACTGCACAAGACCAGTCTGTTCTCCTTCATTATTTTCACTTCATAAAGCTTACATCACGCAAAGACTTAACCGATTAGCACGTATGCACACGTATATTGAAATAGTAATTTTTTTCCTCTGTGTTTACGTGTTCGTCTGCCCATTGAGTTTGTTCGTTGATTTCTATTCTATACCTCAGACTTTTTGGTGAACATTGCCAAGGCCGACCTGACATTAAAGGATAAGGAGTTGAATACATCTTTGCACTTGGCTAGCAGTAAAGTAAGTTGAAGACCTCTGTATGCTTCTATTCTCTTCACAGTCTGTATGGATATACATGTATTTATGTTCCTAAAAAATTTTCTGCAATGGAAATGTGATGGTCAAACTTGTGGTGAGGAAGGGAGCGTTGTTCCAAGCTTTTTTTCCAAGTCTGTTTCAAAGTTTAGTAAATTGAGAAATATGGATGCCTCTTATGCAGCTGAAACATGAGGAAGGGAAACTAAGAGGAATAATGGAAAATCCTTTGAGATTTTACCAAATAATCCCACTGTAAAGTAGCTTAGCATAGGCTTAGTGACAAAGAAAAAAAAAAAAAACAAACAAAAAAGGTATTTATTCTTTTTTCTTATTCTCCAATTTCTATGGAAGAAACCCAGAATTTTCCTTTATGCTCTGTAGCAGTAAAACCAGAAGCGTTGATTAGATTGGTGGTGGTGTCTTTTCCCCACCCTTTCTTCCTCTTAATTCCAGTTGCTACTGCTGTTTCTGCAAGAAAAAATGGCCAGGGGATTCCCTCTCTTGGGCCTTTTCTTTTCTTTTCTTCCACCTGCAGATTGGATTCTAGTGTGATAGTATTACTCCAGTTTCTGCAGGCACTCGAGCCTCGCTGAATTCTCCAGGTGCTTCAGGCAGCCGTTCACCTGCAGGGCTGTAGGCTCGGCATCCGTGACTTGCTGTGCTGAAACGGTATCAGGAATAAGGCCCGGATCTGTATTATTTCCAAAGTTTCATTATTAGAGCTCTCACACTGAAGGGATTTTGTAGTAGCTTGTTAATAATACAGAAAGGCATTTAAAGAGCCAGAAAGTATAGTAGTAGTTTTTGAGAATAAACCATCTCTTTCTATGTTACTATGTAGTCCTAATAAATAGTGCATTGAATAGTCCTAATAAATAGTGCATTGAATGCTTTCTCAAGGGAAATAGCAATCTTCCCTGAAAGCTGAGGAGGTGAGTTCATAGAGGGCTGAAAGACAGGTGAGTATCTAATTTCTAAAGGTGCTAAAGCATCCTAGCAGTGGCGGCTCGTAAATGGTATTTAAGGCTGCTGCCGTTCACCTACTACATATCCTTATAAGTGGAATAGCATGTTTTGTATTTCAAATTTAGTTACTACATTTCACTTTTATATGTAACATTTCTTTTGCCTCCATTTCAGACTCCTCAGCAAACTAACGCTATTCGTTTTTTTCCCAACTACAGGGTCATGAAAAATGTGCCTTGTTAATACTTGACAAGATACAAGAACAGAGCCTTATTAATGCAAAAAATAATGCATTGCAGACGTAAGTATAGCCTGATCCTCACAAATTCAGTTGACTTACCAGAAGGTTCCGATTTAGCATTCCAAATTAATTTCTCAGATTTTTTTCACAGAACAAAATAAGTTAATTTCTTATTTTTTTGAGTGCTTGCCCTTGAAAAGACCAGATTTGTACTGTATTTTCACTTCAATTTTGATTCCTTTGATGCCAATTATATGCATGGTCTGGTGAAAAATTATATGAGGTCATTTATTTGAAAACTATATCAAAATGTCTACTAATCATGTGAATGTGTAAGTCTACGTCTGGCATTTCTTAGCTTTTTGAGCTTCACCTTAAATCTTTGTAATTTATTTAGACTTAGGGTGATATGTTTAATTTTCAGAGGTTTTTTTAGGTGATATTTTATGTGCAACTCCTGCCATACTGGACATTATCAGCAGAGTTAGAACCAGCACTACTCTTACTTCAGCTGCAACTGTTTGACTGGTATGGGGGGAATCCCCCAGGAGAAGATTCAACCACAAGTTTAGGTGGCAGATCATCTAGTGCTTGCAGAAGAATTCGTTCCATCTTAGCCCTTTTTGTCCCCCTTCCAATATGAAATTGGAAGGGGAAATTGTTTTTCCTGTCTCACTAGTGATCTCCAAACAAGAGCATCAGGTGTTGGCCCAGGAAGGGAGCAAACCAGTGGTTAGTTTTAATTTCCAGCTGCTCTGCAGAAACAGAGATTAGCAATCAAGTATTCAAGGATAAAAAGGCAATACAATAATTTTGAACAGTCTGTAGTAGCCAGAATGAAGGATGGAACAAAGGCATTTCTTTAGTCTTAGCTTAATTTTCCTTTTAAATTTCAATTGTGAGCTGCAAACAGTGGAAAAATGAGAGCTTTTTAAAGAAAAGTTTTCAGACTGAAAAGTATTAAGCAACCTTTTTGTATGTAAAGGTAGTTACATTTGTCTTGTACATATGTTTTGTAGATGTGGAACATGAGGATTATTTTAAAGGCCATAATATAATTTAATGCCTACAATGTAATTGTAATAATCAAAAAAAGGAAAACATTCTCTTTCTGACGCTGGGTATGCTTTAAGTGTTACCTTTTTTTTTTTTTTAATAAAGTCTATTTTAAACTGAAATTGAATTTAGTTGATATGTTTTTGTAGACCTCTCCACATTGCTGCACGAAACGGCTTAAAGATGGTGGTTGAAGAGTTGCTAGCCAAAGGGGCATGTGTCCTAGCAGTGGATGAAAATGGTAAGTAAATAATACACTTTGACAATCTTCAGTAGGCCCAGCAGGTAGTTTTACAACAGACCGAAGCAATAGACTTAAAAGCTGATGATAGACATCACTGATGCTTTTATCCTTCCAAGAACAGACAGTGAGCTGTGTGAGTACCTATTAAAAAAAAAAAAAGATACTGTTTATTTTTCTTTAATATAAAAAAATCTATTCTAAACATCACAGCAGTCCCTTTTACTGTTCATTTTGCATGTACTGTCAACAGCTAGTCTTTTTTAATGCTTGAGTGCAGTGGTAACTTGAATTTCCTAAACATGCAAGTGGCACCGGATAATTGTGACGCCTTGCAGAAGAATTAAGGATTATGCATTCAATCAGCGCATGTTTTAATGGGTAGGAAGAAAACCATCAACATATGTTTGATTGTGTCCTAGTTCATTCTGAGATCAAAGCTTGTGCTTACCAATTGTCTGACCTAATCCAAGATGCAAGTAAATTACTGTTGCCTCATAAGATACCTGATGAGTTGAAAGATCTGGTAATTTTGTTTCAAATCTCAGTGAATTCCTTCTCTAAACATTATAAAGCCCATAGAGGGCTGTGCTTCTGTAATTAGTATTTTCAAAAAAGTCTTCTTGAAATAAGCTGGTCTTTCTTACAATACTGACTTCGTGGCATTAATGTAACAATTCTGTAGCTCCATCTTCCCGTATCTGTAAAGTAACAATAATAATACTCACCCGTCATTGCAAGGCGTTTGAGATCTATGGATGAAAAGAACCGAGTGGTGAGTGTTTACTACTACTAACCAAATGCTTCCTAAGTGTACTGGCATGAACGAGTGGTGCTGAAGTCATCTGGCCCTAACCTCATTTCAGAGATAGGGGACGGAAGAATGAACCAGACTAGCTTCTAACCACAGTTTTTATCATTAAAATCGTACATGCAGATCCAGCTAATTTGGACGTCTGTAACGAGTGAAAATGAAGTTTAAATTTGATACACATTTAATTTTTCTAGGAACAACTGCATACACAGTTTAAAAGAGAGAAATTTAAGTACGATCTTAGGATACAACTCTAAAGAATATTCATGCTTGGAACTCAGTGGAAGATGAAATTCCATTTAGGGTATGCATTCACTGCAGTCAGTGCTTAAACATGGGTAGCTGGCTACAAAACTGTACTCATGTTTGTCTGACAGACTCTTGTATGCTGCAAGTGCTCTCAGCTTACTGGAGGCAGTGGGATATGAGTAGTGGTCATTGCCTCAGGTTACTAGTGCTGCAGCACTTGAGGTTTAGCCATCTTCAGAAGAATTTGTTTGCTCTTAGTATGAAGGAGGATTTGTTGGAAAGTGCTGGAGTACTACACAGAAGCCTACAAAATGTATAGATAGGAAGTGTAGTCAGCATACTGGTTTCCAGGATTCATATATGTGAAGAGCTGCTTTAGGGGCCACGTATGGACAGGAGCCATGTTAAACTGCAGTGAACAACCTTTTACTAGCTCCCCAGTCCTTTGTTTTACTGACATCTGTAGAATATTAACTTTCTGTTTAAAGTGTATGCCATGCTTTCTGAATACAGTTGTTTTTCTTCTAACATAATGTAAATTTGGGTAACTAAACACCCATGTAGTCATACTTGCTATACATGTGCCACGTGCACTGGTCTGATTCTTTTGTCTCATAATTTAAGTCCTAAATAAACCACTTTGAGTTGAGCAAGTACTCAACTGATCAGTCTTTAAAACTGGTCGCTTATTACTTCAAAATGCTTTTAAACTAATATCTTTTTATGTTCCAATGAAAGTCATTGTTCTCAGAATGAGACTTGTTCATATGCACAGAAACTGAAGCCGGTTTCTGTCCCTGTTGCTGTGCTCCCTGTGTTCCGTATTCATCGTACTGCCTGTGCTGTAGAACTGTGTTTAGCAAGTGCTTTTATTCATATCGTGAAGTCTGTTTGCTGCCTGGTTTTGAAAAAATAGTGCTGCTTGTGGTCACAGTGATTGAAATGCTCCATAAAGCGTGTAATTTCCCAGCATGTCTAATTTAAAGTAAGTAACGTACCCCCGTTGCCTGGCATGACTGTAACTGGACATACATCTCCCGCTTCCGACGTCGCCTAGAGATGTATATGAGGAATGCTCCGAGCCATTCTCAGAACCCTTCGTACTAACCATTGCCTTGTCTGCATTTGTGCCCAGGTCATACGCCAGCCCTGGCTTGCGCTCCTAACAAAGACGTGGCTGACTGCCTGGCACTCATTTTGGCTACCATGATGCCTTTTTCTCCTTCCAGTTCAGTGACGGCTTTCAACTTCGTTTGTTTTAAAAAAGACAATTTGGGCAGGACGCATCTCTGCGATGGCTCCAGCATGGGTAGCGCTAACTCTTACAATAAGCCCCTGAGTAATGACGTAGGAACAGAGGATGGGTACAATGAAAATGATTCGGATTCGGAAACATTTTGACTTTTTGGTATTCAAAAACTTTTTCTCGTTATTGTTTTGTTTCAGCTTTATTTTTATCTTTGTAAACAGCTTAAATCCCACAGCTATATTCTTAACTATTATTCTCAACAAGTAGGTATTGAAAGATTTGTAGTGTTGATGAGAATCAAGCCTTTAAATAACAAAGTTCTAGGATTACTGGATTTAAATCCAGTTCTGGATTTACTGGAACGTATTCCCGTTTAACGTTCTGCAGCTTTTCAGCTTCCTTATGTTTTCTTTAGGCCCTAAGTGCCCCTGTGGAAAGTCTCTACCTCTTATTTTACGTAGAAAAAGAGAAAATGCCTTTTTTCTTTTTGAAGAAAATACACAGCACAAATTGTTTGTAAAAAGTTCTTACATGTTTTAGCTGTACCTTTAGTACACGGACGTATTTCCAGTGTAGCCCTCATAGATTCGAGCATCGCTCCTTTCCTCTCTTTGTCTGTTTCCTGCTTCCAGGGGCTCTGTTAATTAGATCGTTTTTTTTTAAACACAAACCAAAGGTAAAGTTGTAAATCTTAAAACTGCCTGTATTACTTCTCTACAGGAAACAAACCTTTTAAGCACTTAAAACCTACAGAAGGCACTTTTTACAGTTCTTAGTTGCAGCACACAATTTGAAAAATATAGTTATGAACTCCTAAGGCCAAATTCTACTTGTCTCACCATATTTTCCCATGGACGTTAGTGGAACCACTTGTGTAGAATGAAAATCACTTGGCCCTTATTTTTTTTTTTCAATTCAGCACAAACATGTACGGTTTATTTGCACTACAGAATGAGGGTCATTAAACGTTTCTGTCACCTGAGCCATTAACCATGAATCTGTATCAGAAAAAAAAAAAAGACAAAAAAATAAGGTGTAGACAAAGATGTACGTCAAACTTTATAGTGACTTGCCAACTTAAATGGATTTTTTTTCCTTTCCTATGCTTAAATAATTTATTTTTACTATAAACAGTATCGAGTTTTAAAATACTTTTGCCAGTGTTTGGGTTAACAGAGCAAAGGTAAAGCAATGAAAGCATAACACCAAAAGTTGAAATACCAAACACCAGAAAACATAGCAGCGTGTACCATGCAGGGGACCGGAGATACATGCTAAAAAAGCTTATTGTCACCAGCTTTTAAAGCAGTGTCAACTTTGTGAATATGTTTACTCCTTCTGCCAAAGTTTCTAGGTCAAATGGACCACGACCCTCCTCTGCAACAGAAGTACAAAAGGAAGAATGAGACTTTGTAAAAAAAAAAAACAAAAAAACTAAACAAAAAGCTATCATGAACTAACCAGCTGTACCAAGAGGACCAAAATGCTTCAGTAATTAAATGGAAGACTTTGCTACTTTTATTTTTTCTTCAAATGTGAGTGACATAATGAAGTAGTTTTTCTAAACCACAAAAATAGAAACTTTTGAGGTAATGAGTAGTCTCGAGTGAATTTTACATTTTATGACACAGGTTTGAAGTTGACATTTGTAACTGATGATGTGTTGACCACAGGTGTTTGGTTTTTTTTCCAGACTAAAGAATATGTTCGTATACTTTTAATGTAAATGTGTTTATATTTATTTGAAACGAAACAAATGCCCAGGAAAAATAACTATGGCTTGTTGTCCTAGTTAGTGTTCGTGCATACTGTTTGGCATGATGCGAAATGAAATGTGAATTTAGGCAAGACTGATGGCCTGAGTGGAAAAAGGAAGGGCCGACGCGCTTCGGGAGAGTGCCCGTCCTCTCGTGCGGGTTGCAAAAATCAAGTCCAGAGCGCGAAACACCTTCCCTCATTTAAAACCATAAGGAAGGGACCCATCCCCGTGCTAGACAAGGGAGAGAACACTGTACAGCTACAGTAAGGAGGAGAAAAGGTAATGCGGCGTGGAGTCAAGGCGTTCAAGTTCCTGGGATTCACACTCAGGCTGTCTGCAGGCCTACACCTGTGCAGGGAGGATGAGACGAGCTTCCTCGGTGCACGCTTTCGGCAGGGTAAATGAAAAGTAAGGATTTTTATTTTAGTTGCAGTTTTCAGCTGTGTTCCACTGAGTTTTTAAAAATCTACTGGCAGATTCGAGTTCTTTAATGAGGAAAAATATTTATATATTAAGTTCGGTTTGCCTTGCTAAAATTAAATACTGTTTCCTTGAACATTCGGGAAAATTAAATATTGTTTCCTTGAACATTCACAAATTTCCAGAGTTTACAACAAAGAATCACGAGGGATAGTTTCTCTAAAGGTGAACGTTTATTTTCCCTCAACTCTGTTTTCTGCAGTAGAATGCCAGAGCACCTGAAACCCTGTTTTTCTCCTCAGAAATAGCACAAAATAACATTGTTATGATTGATTTCTCTCAATGTTTTTGCTTTTGAGAGTTGCAGAAAAGCAATAACCACCTTACTTTAAGCACTGAAAATAAGAGGTCAGTTGTTAAGTTTTCAGTGGTGTCTGTTCAGAAATGAACAGAAATCCCAAATTTTGATTTTTTTTTTTTATGTGGAACAATAGCACTGAAAACAAAGAAATAAATGGTAAATGGCTGCCACCTGCCTCATAGCAGGATCAGTCTTTTAATCTTATTTTAACCAGAGATACAGGTAGGCTTCTTGGCAGGATTACTTGTAAGTCTCACCCCGAAATACAGAAAGTTACGCTATCCTACATGAAGTTGCTTCATTGGGAGAAAACCAGTCCTCTTTACGAAGAGGATGTTGTATTGTTTTAAGCAGCCATTAAAAAAAATTCAGTATTTTTACTAACGTACGGAGTTACTGAAAAGATTTCCGTGTATTTGCAATACCTCGTAACTCCGTTAATTGCCTAGTGCAACGACTGCTGCCTTGTAATGATGCATACACCGTCATAGAAGCACAGGTGTTTGATTACTGATTTACTTTGACCCTTCTAGGAACCAAATCTAAATTTTACTGATTAAACTTTTCTGTAAACTAACAATGATGTAAGCATGCAAGATCCCAAAAATCCTAGAAACATATGGTTTGTTAGGATCTTAAGGGCATTGGGAGAGTCATGTTTTGAGTACAGTGTATGTAGGAGGAAAACCGTCAAGAGCAAGACACTTGGAAATACTCAGTATTGGCCTATCCCACATCTCATGTGAGTTACCAGAATCCCTTTTTTTGTATGCTCATACATTAATCTGTAACATAATTTATCACATGTAGAAATAGATTTGTAATTTAGGGCAGATATTTAAGCATGGGAATAATTTTACTCTTGTAAATATTGACCTTGCCTTTCTGTGGACTTTTTACAAGAGTAGAGTTAATCGTACGTGATTGTTGCACTTAACCCTGGATCCTGCAATTTACAGTACGTGGACGACTCCTGTGTCTGCACCAAGCAAAGGGTATTTGGGGAGGGGCAGCTGCCTGCCCCGGTGAATTAGCAGGGTCGTTCCATCCTGTATTTTAACCACAGCCGCAGGTGGAATCCATAGCAGGATGGGGTCCCGAGTCTCTCTCCTAAATACTGAGTTACAACCTCCGGACTGCCTGAATTGCTGTGAAATAGCTCAGGGGATTTCTGTTCATCGCTACTAAAAGGGCACCATAATGTGTTTGGTACTTTTGTGCAGTAAACAACTGCCAGGTTATTGAATTAGAACAAACACATGAAATGAATTGTTTATCCATTGTACTGTTGAGAAACTTGGTTATGTATCTTGAGGATGATTTTAAAAAAACTTGTGATTTTTATCCTAGTCATGTAAGAAATATTAGAGTGCCTTTTTATATTTGTGTATTATGGAAACGTTTTGTGAGACTCATCTTTTTTTTTTTGTTTTCTTCATTTGAGTGTTATGAAAGCAATATATTACCAGTAAATTTTCATTTCAGATCTTCTTTGAATGTATAAAGTGTTTCTTCTTTTCGTATGTTCTACCTGCATTGAAATGAAAATTAATATGCTAAATTTCTATAGGAATAATGTATAATTTTTGCAGTGCTGAAGATGCTTTCTTATTACACAAAAAGTAAACCTTAGGTCAGTGTTATAGGAAAGGGCGTTTTAAACTAGTGACAATCTGAGTGTGTGTATAAAATGTAATTTTATGCATTTCTTATGCAGTGATATACATATTAAAGCCAATATCTTATGTTTTGTAGGTTTTGTCTTATATTTTATGCTTTAGCATGTGCAATATATCTTTACAAACCACGGTGATACAAATCTGGTGCCAGTGTTATATTTTGCATAACATTTGTAATGAACAATATAAAACATTGTTTGATGATTTCAGTGGGGTTTTGTCAGTATTGTTTGCTTTTGTAAATTGAAGTTTAAGGACTTGGGTAAATGTCACATACAAAATGAGGAAAAAGACTCACTTCAGTGAATGACTTGGAGTTCAGCCTGAATCTTCTCAAGCACAGTTTAGTAACTTTTTCAACTACTGAATGCTGTATTAATGTCATGAAGAACCCTAACTGTAAACTACTCTTGCAATGCATTCAGATGGTTATTTTTACAAATAAAAATGGTACAAATACCGTTGGAAAACTGAGTAAATTTTGTTCCGTTTAAAGGAGAGGGAAAGGTGTTAAGTCTTCAGCAGCGAATGAGATGAAAATGCAACTATATGTATTTCTGCTTTGTACTTCCTTCCTTACTAACTAGTGCTTGTTTTAGTAAGCTGATGTTAGTATTGCTTCCTCTGTAGACTGAAAAAAAAAAAAAAAAAAGTAACGTTTTTTTGTCAGATATTTAATAGTTTACTTTTGGCGTTCATCAGGGAAAAACACCAGCAGTCGTGGGTGTGCCATGCCTCAGGGTGTCCTACGGAGACTACAATCCAGTGAAGAAGAGTGCCTAAAGATAGGAAAGTTGTTACAAGTGTTTAATTAAAGCGAAAAACAAACCCAACAAAAAAACCAAGCTGCCAACCAAGCAAAACCCAAACCACCACCGACGTCTTTTCCGTGTTGAGCGCTTGAAGCTCTATGGATGCTGTGACTAAAGTGCTGACAGGCCAGGAGCCCCCACAAGCGCCTCAGGGCGGTTTGCGGGTCCGTTTTCGGCACGGTGAGCCGCGGCCAGGGCCGGCGCCGGGGAGCTCCGGCTCCGGTCAGCACCGCCGGCCCTCGGGTCAGGCTGCGCCCCTCGACACCCGGGCACACACATACGGCGCCGCCTGGAGCCCGCCCGGCTGCGGAGGGGAAGGAGCCTCCTCCGGGGCCCCAGCCTGCGGCGCCGCCCCCACTTCGGCAGCAGCAGCCGCGCGGGCCGGACGCAGACAAGCGTGCGCGCCGGCGCGGCAGCGCCATGACTTGACCTCCCCATCATGGCGGACACGCCTTCCCCCCGTAAGCCACCGGTCGGGGGAAGCCCGTAGGCAGGTTCCTGACCTCCCCGCAATGGCTCCCGCGCCGGCGACATGGCGGACGGACCATCTTCAGGCCGGAGGAGCGGCGGCCAGCTGAGCGCCGGACCTTCCCAACATGGCGGCCGCCCTGCCGCTGCCGGCGGCGGCCAGGTTGTGGCGCCAGCCCGTCCGCCCCGCCTCCCGGGCGGTGGCGCTCCCCGCCCCGCCCCGCCGTGCCCGTGTGCGCGGAGAGCCCGCGGGGGTCTGGGGCTCCGCTCCGCACACCTCGGCGCGGCGGGGCGCGATGGGGCGGGCGGGCCGCCGGCTGCCAGCGCTGGCGGCGCTCTTCTACGGGGCGCTGGCGGTGCTGGTGCTGCTGGGGGTGCGGGACGTGCTGTTTCTCTACGAGGAGAACCGGTGCAGCATGACCTACATGTACGAGTACCCCGAGTACCTGGTGAGTGCGGCGGGAGGCGCGGAGCGGGCGGCGCCGTAACAGGTGGGCGCCCGCCGGTGCCGGGGCGCCGCTGCGGGGCGGGGCGGGGCGCGGCGGCTTCGCGCCGGCCGATGGGGCGGCGCCGCCCGCACGGCCGCGGCCGGGAGCCGCTGGTCCGAGGCGCAGCGCTCCCCCGGCTTCCCGCCTCTTCCCTGCCACAGGGAAAGGGGAACAGCCGCGGGAGCGCCGCTGCTCCGGCGGCTCCTGACTGCTCCCCGAACTTTTGGGTTAGCTCGCTTGCCGCCTCGAACGGCGGCTGTACGGGGGGCGGAAATCGTTTCGGGTTTTCGGAGGGGTCGGTGTGTTTGGCAAAACGAGCTGCTTCGGCGGCGTGGCGTGATGGTGCGCCTGGGGTGGCTGCGGGAGGGAAACGCGCTCAGCCTGCCTAGTGGCTGCCACAGTGGCCCTACTGCCACCTGTGCAAAAGAAAACGAATGGAAAAGCTTCCCGTTTCCCAACCTGTAAATGCCAGTAGTTACCTGTAGCCCTGGTAAAACTGGTTCAAAGCCCGTCCAAGCGTTTGCAAAGGAGGAGGCTGGGCCAGGTCCTCTGGCAGCACTCACAGCCCCGTTAGCGCCCGGGAGGCTGAGTCTTGGATTTGGTCGTCTTTGTGACTTTGTAGAGCGTGAAGGAAGTAACGTGTCCAAACAGCCAGTAACCGAGGTTCAAATACGAGTGCATTTCTCAAGCTAGGGAACAGTAGTGCAGCAGCATCTCCTCGGTGAGCTCTGTGTACGTGGCATGGTCCCACAGGGCGTGGGAGAACTCGGAAACCTGCCTGAAGTCCCTCTCGCTTCGCTGACCGAAGCCTTTTAGAAACCTCTTTGAAGACCTCTCTGAAAACCTCAGATCAGTTAGAGAGGACTGCTGTAGTTTTCCAGACGTGATATTCTGGCTTAATAGTGGGAGGAGGTAAATATGTCAGTATATGTGGGTTTGCTGCCAATACTACATGGAGTTGTTAGAAAACATTTTCTCTTTTTAATACTGGTTCTTTTTACAGGATTTTCTGGCCTGTTAAAAGCATCCCAAAGCGTAATTTGTTGGCTCATAAACGTTCATCTAGCATTATCTAGGATATAAACTAGGCTGAAAAAGAAAAAAGTATTCTAAATAATATTATTTTCTGAAGTAGGTTGCAAGCCGGCTTGCGTAGTAAAGAAGATCTTAAAGCAAAATCTTAGTACCTAAATTGTTAATGAAGCAGCAAAATAACTTTTGATTCTATTTACCTTAGTTTGCTAACCTTGATGTAGTCGTGTCAGCCTAGGAAGAGAACCTTGGCATTGCTACAAGGGTTGTTTTCTTAGTGCTGGAGGACAAAATTGTTTAAGCAGCTATGAATACTTAAATACTACACTGTAAGTTTTCAGATCTTCTAACAGCCAAAACCTACTTTAACTTAAATCTGAAGCCAACTATCAAGCCAAGAAAGTTACTGGTGAAATCTGTGTGACGTTATCAGAGGTTGCCTGAAATTCTCATCTGCCACCACACATCTTCTGTGTTTCCTCATTATGTCAGGGCTTAAATTCTAATCATCTTTAGGCAAGTTTTGTGCCAGTAAGAGATACGAGGCTTAAAGGGTAAGCAGTAGTTCCATGCAGGAGATGGAAGTTGCAGCTGGCAGTATTGCTTCTTAGAATTTCTAATCTCTGAATAATCATTTTTATTGTGTGGAAAACAGTACTTTTTTGGGGGGGGAAATGATTAATTTGTCTGGGTTTTCTAGGGCATTATACTTTTCAAGTACCTGTTTATTGTTGGAGGGGTTGTTTGTTTAATATTTAATGTCTTTGTAATGCTGGCGCTGGTAGGAAACCACAAGATAGGAATTTCAGGTGAAAGGTACCTGTCCTCCCTTGGGTATCACATTGTAAAACAAATAGTTATTTGAGCAATTAAACATAAGCAGTTTCATTTCTGTTGTGTCTCGCAGAGTGGGTTAGCTCACAGCTTAGCTAATACTAAGTAATGGAATTGGTTTGATTTTTTTTTTCTTTTTTTGTACTTAACTATCTTTTTTTGCATGAGTTGTAGGATTGCAGTATTTGGATTTAACCAACCCTTGTCCCGTTCAGCTAAGCTCGATAAGAGTTTTGAAAGTTACTAACAAGGGCTTTTTCCACACAAACTTATTTTCTTTGGGAACCAGGGTGAAAAAGGAAGCCTACACCGACATTGTAAAAAGTTACTGTAGCTCATTATGACCAATTATATAACCAATATCTTGGGAATTCAGAATTTAAAACCGCTGTCATGGAACACGAACGTCTGTTTTCCTTTGGAGTTATGCATTCCCGTTTTACTGTAACATTTGAGCACTCTGATTTGCAGACAAAACCCAGTATTTTGATAGTATAATTCTCATGGATTATGTAGATTTTTTGCTTTCAGCGTTGACTCAGAGAATGTCAGCTCATTAATTTTATGTTCCTTAAAAGTTTTTGAAAGACAATGAACTAGGAAGATACTGTGAAAGAACAGTTGAATAGGATTATTTGATCCATCAGGAAGTCATATAAACATATCTTGACAGCACTCTTAGTCTGGTAATGAAAATTGATTGAGCTTTTTTTCACAGAATTTTGAAAGCCTTTGAAAAAGGAACAGTAGAGAGGAATGAGAAAGGGACAGTGAGGTTGGTGAACATGGAAAGGTGAGATAACGGAGAGAAAAAAGGGAAAGAACATCAAAAGGGTGATTTGAAGACATAGTAAGCCCTGAGCAAAGCTTGATCTTTTTTGTTCATAGTGAAGGAATGAAACACTCTCTCTCTCTCTCATATATATATTGTTATAATATATTATGTAATATTACCAAAAATATATTTTTATATTAAAGAACACATATTATATACATGTATCGAACACCATAAGAAGAAGTTGCAAATAACCAATATGGCAAACAATTTGAAGATTAAGGGAGAAAGGAAATAGTCTTTAGCTGAGGAGAAGTAGAGGGAAGAAGAAGGGAAGGGAAAGAGTGTGTGTGGGCTGAGAGTTAAAGCTAAATCACCTTTACTGTAGATGCAGTTGAGAGAAACAACTGAAATGTCTGAAACAGTGATGCTTCTACTTCAAGAAAGCAATTCTTTAGAGAAGACTTCTGATGCAAAACTGAGTTTAGTTTTGACCTTATTCTGTAAAATAAAATATTTCCTTAAAATATAAATTACACCTTAATGAATTTGTTTTTAATAATCTCGTTTGTCTCTGGATTGCCATAAGATATAAAATCAAACGCTAAAACTACTGTATTTGCATTTTTAGAAATTTTAAAAATCTGTCTTAGAAATGCGAAATTATAAACAAACCAACTTTTATACAGGAGTTAATTAAATGTTTTCGTGCTTACTACCTATTTGGTTTAAAGCAGTGTCGTATGGGTCTAAGACTGAATCATCGCTTAGCCCTCAGGTTAAAGATGTTTTGTTCTTTTCTCTTTGGGAATTCGTAATCCCGTGAATAAGTTATGTGGTAGGTTATGTGGTTGCTTACTGTTTTGTTTTAATACAAGAAATACGGCCTATTTTAAGGTGACAGTTGACTGTGTAAATTGGATCCTGAGTTACAAACCCAGATTGTTTGTCACTAGGCCACTCATCCGACTCTAAAAACGACAACAAAAAAGGCCCCCAAAGCTCATGCGTTAGTGCTATTGTTTCATGTGCAGCTTGTTTCAAAGCCAGTTAAAGTTCATAGCTCTTTCATGGCTGCAACTACTCGTTATGCACAAAGTACTACCTAAACAAAGGTAATACAAAAAATACCTAAACAAAGTACTTAATACTTTATTTTATTTGTGAAGAAAAACTCAGTTTTTCCTTCTGTATTCTTTAGACTGTAATTTAAAACAATACATAAAACATAAGCCAAATAGTTTAAATTGCTGAATAGCCTCTGTATTTTCTTGTTTGCAACAATATAGACAAGGTAATTGGTTTCTCTTTAACTTTTGCAACAGAAAATAAAATTACCCAAGAAGACAGCCCGCAGATACCCAGCCTACGAGCTCTATCTCTATGGGGAAGGTAATTACGCCGAAGAAAACAAAAATCTCCTATTGACAGGAATTCCAGTTCTCTTTCTTCCTGGAAATGCTGGTAGTTACAAACAAGGTAAGCATTTAGCTAAGTTACAGGCATGTTACAAAGAGCTCTTGTATTTATGCCTTACTTAACGGCAAGAAGTTTTCTGTTTGAAATCATATCAACAAAAGTCCTGATGCTTGATTATGTTACGGTGTAGATATCTGTGTTAGGCCATGGTTAGTGGTTAATTCACCATGGTTAATTTCAAGCAGTCAAAAGACTTCATTTTTGTTTGAAATCAGTTGAGCTATAATATTTTTCTGGAGTAAGACTTTAACTTTTGAAAGCCAGAGACAGACCGGTTTATGCCTGCACCCTTGCTGTGTTTTTGATCGCCAGCATCCAGTTGGTTTTGACTTGAACGATGTTTAGTGCAGTTATCCCACATAAAACAAGACCTGAATTTGATTCGAAGGAACTGAACAAGCTAACGTCTGTGACGTGGAGTAATTATTTCCTGCCTTTTTATGTAGTGGTGTTTTTTCTTAGTGTCATCTTCTCGCTTAACACAGAGTTTTACGCTCCTTTTGTTTTCCAGGTTATTCCCTCTTAGGCTTCTAGGCTCCAAGTAATAGTTTTAAAGCATTTTTATTTTTCAATGTAAATACCAAAGTTAGTACTTTGATAAAAATGAAGTATTGTGTTTAAGTGTTTATTCGAGTATCTGGTATTTCTTCCGGGCTGGATTTGTCAGGCCGTTATTTTTGTTCTCTAAAATGTGCTTTGAAACAGTTAGTAACACTCTTGGGATGGTAGCCAAACTGGTGTGCACCTGTGGGAAAGACCACCACAGTCTAAACCCCGGTGTCTTACTGTGGTAATTTTTTCCTTATATCTGCACTGAACTTGATGATTAAATTATCTAGTTTCAGAGAATCTTTACAAGATTATATTCTTTGAGAACATACCTGCTTAGCTTATAACCAAGTAAAATATTTCACCAACTCATACTTCCAGAAAACCCACACAGCCTTGCAGGCACAATAATATCCAAAGAAGATTACGAACATAATGATGATGAGAGATACCATATGGACTTTTGTAATCGCGCATAAGGGATTGGAAATCTGAATCAGTGCTGTCTCTGAAAACATGACAGTACATCACTGTGCAGGAAATAAAACGCTACTTTCAGAGTAGGTTAGGAATCAAAAGGAAGTATATGAAGAAAAGCTTAAACTGGATGAGTGAAAGTACTACATATTGTGGATATAATGTGCCACTTAAGATCAGAAAATATTTTTTCTTTGTTTTGAGAAATTGATTTAGGGATTCTGGCAATAAGTCATGTTCGTTTTTCAAATCTTTGTTAAAATTAATTGTTCTACCTTAATCAGTGGCTCAGAATAGGTTTTGTTTTGCTATAGAATTAATGAAAGTTTATATTTCATTCAGAATTTACTGTGGGATAGCACATCTTAATTCTGATGCATAGATGAGCACAGACAGTGGTGTTATTGTTGTTTTCATACTTGTTTAAAATATGTTTGTATTCGCTGAGCAACGGAGATGGAAATGTTGCTGCTGCCTTTGCTGGGTTTGTTATTTTGATGTGTTACAGGCACTTTTGAAACATATTAATTTATCATCTTTTATGGACACTAAAATGAACCTTTTAAAATGTACATTCATTTAATCAGACTGATTAAAAGATGATGGTCTGGTTTAATTGTTGGAAATGAACCTGAGATTGAGGGAATTGTGATCCTGAGTTCTAGTTAGGAGTCTGTCACACACTTGCCTTCTGATCTTTGGCAATATCTTGTTCCTTTTACCATGACTTCCAAGGCACAAAATTTATGATAAGATACTTGATCTTTTAAATACTTTTTACGCCTTTTCAAGTCATTTTAAAGCTGTTCTTATTGCTTATTAGTTTTAGATAGAATTGGTGAAATTATTGACTACTATTGCTTATTAGTTTTAGATAGAATTCGTGAAATTATTGGCTGAAATTTGTTCGGTATGTTAATTTCTGTAGCAAATTTTCCCAAGAAGGAGGATTCTGTGGGCTGCAGATCTCTGAAACTGTGACACTGCAGAGAAATCTTGCTTCTGTGTGCTGGATTTGGGCAGACTTTTCTGGTGATCATTAGTTTATTTGCAAAAGTTTATACTCACTTTTGGGACTTTCTCTTTTATTTTCTTCTTTTTCTATCATGCTTTTTTATTTGCAGTCGTTACTGTTCCCATCCTGCCATGTCTCCATGGAAACTCAGGGACAATTCTGGACTCAGAAAGCTCTATTAAATAAGCAGCTGGGGTTAGATGGAGAAGACAGGTCAGAAGCAAGACATTGTAAACAGAACGTTTTCTTCCTCAAAATTTTAGGTGGAAAAGTGTCCTTTGGGGTTTGGTTTTCCAATCTCCCATGCGTATCTCGGTTGTATTTGAGAATGTTGTCCTAGAGTTGATGGTCTACAAAGGAATTTTAGGAAAGCCTAGCAGTAGCAGTGCCTCCAGAGCTGAAGTCCAGACTACTTGTTTTGCTTTCTGATCCCGGTGGCAGTAATAAGGTACAAGTAAGATAAGAAAAGCAGCCCTCAGGTGGTGGAATGTAATCCTTGATCTTGTATATGTTATTTTTTTTTTTTTAACATAAAATATCTCTGTAGTCAGCGGTAACCTACGTCACATGGTTAACTGCCATAAGCGTAATATGCAGCTCTTGGTAACTCCTTCCAAACTTTCTTTTCATCTTATCAGGTTTGTTCTTTTCCACATTCTTCTGTCAGCTCTTGTGATGATATGTTTACTAATATTTTTTTATCAGAGGGATTCTTATAAAAGTAGGAAATAGCTATTTCTTTTCTTATTTTACAATTCAGTTCTGACAGAGACTGGCTGATACTTTTGCTCTGATTGTTTGTATCTTCAAATCTGTTTTTGTTAAACAAGTATGATTGCATATTGGAAAAGAGATTATTTGCTTTTGGATGCCTTTTTTCATTCTTTTTTTTACTTTTATACATGACTTGAGGCGAACATTGGATTTAAGATTATGTTTGTTTCTTAATAGATTATATATGTATGTGTTTGTCTACTAATGATGATTCAAAGCAGTGACTATTAGACTGTTCTAATTGATGTGGTTTCTTTTCCTAGTGCGTTCTCTTGGCTCCATTGCACTTAGGAAAGCAGAAGATGTTGACTTCAAGTATCATTTTAATTTCTTCAGTGTCAACTTTAATGAGGAGTTGGTTGCATTGTACGGTGGTAGTCTGCAACGACAGACCAAGTTTGTGCATGAATGCATAAAAGTAATTCTTAAGTTGTACAGGGTAAGTAGTGACATATGCTGAATAATGTATTTGCATTTTGGAATGAAATTCAGGGATGTCTTTTCTGCTGGAAAACTGAAGAATGATGAATAAGGGAGGGAGATTTTATAACTTATGTAGATAATTGAATGTGATAATAGTGCAATGGAGAACTGCCGCTCTTTAATAGATTTTTTTAATGCTTGTGACAGTCCCAGAGCCTTGGTGTTAGGTTCTGTTTTGTGTTTCTAAATAAATACTTCCATGCACAATGTGTGCTTTTTTTGTAGTAGGGATATAAACTTTCCCTAGCTTACTAAAATATTAATATAGCGTCACCTTACATCCAGTTTTCTCTAGGCATGTTCTTTGATGGCCTATGGCCCTGAAAGTCTCAGACATTAAAATAAGCTGAAGTCTCGTATGCTTACACAGGCTATATAGTATTTCCTTTTGAGCTGCAAACTTCATGTTAAGCACATTTTTTAAGATAGCAACTGAATTTATATTCATTTTTTAAGCTTGCCAAGTTGATACTAGTTAATATTATCCTTGGGAGGACATAAGTTAATTTGGGGGAAAAAAATAGTACAGTCAATAATCATAATTCAATGTCAAATCTGTTTTTGATGTGTCTAATTGCTCCTTGCTTAAGGATCGAGAATTTGCACCGACCAGTGTTGCAATAGTAGGTCATTCCATGGGTGGACTTGTTGCAAGAGCATTGCTTACTCTGAAGAATTTTAAGCCTGAGCTTATAAACCTCCTCATTACGCAAGCCACACCTCATGTTGCACCTGTAATGCCTCTAGACAAGTATCTTACTGGTGAGTATTGCAGGTTGTCTAATTACATTGTATTTCTTTATTGATCCTCTCGGGCATTAAGAGGTGAGATTCTTGCAAATCAACAGCAAAATATGCTGTTTTGTTCACTGTAATTAATCTGTTTCTTTGTTACTCAGGTGGTTGTTTGAGAGCACTAGGATATTGCGAGAAAGTAAGGGGTCACATAAAATAGGTTATGTGGACTTGAGCTTCTGTGCAGGGCCTGCAGCTCTCAATAATTTGTAATTTTAGTAAGTTGCAGAGCATGTTACTAACTTTGTAAGCTCCCCAGTGAATGATGTTTTTTCTTTCTTTTTTATAAGACTTGACCTCTGTGGTGACTTCCTTTATCAAATGAATTGTCTAAATAGAGTTATTTCTGTAGAAGTTGCTAAATTTAATGTTTGTCACACCCAAAAGTTGTGCGGGTGGGAATGTTAAGGATGGATATAATTATGTATTTTATGTAATATATTTACACAAAAGGTACATCGTATATTCTGCTCACCTAAATAACTGTGGCATAAAAAATGAAGTATAATCATTTCTTGAAAAGCTAGATTTGAGTAAACTATACTGATGTGCTCAGTGGTAATTGTACTGCTATATGCAGATATTGAGGGGATTGGTGAAGGAAAGGGAATAGACTTTTATTTTCATTATTCTTCATGGCACCCGAGAGGAATGGATTATCTTTAGCTGCTGAATTTGATTTATTGTGCTTGTACTAATTCTCCCTCCTACAATTGATTGCAATGCAATGCTTCCTCCTTGCTGACTGTTTCTGGACTGTGGCTGTCCTTAAAATAAATCTGTGGTTTGCTACTTAAACAATGTGTGTGCTCAGCTGATACAGAAAGTGTAAGCGTAACTGTCTTTCTCAACTGCTACCTCCTTGGGGTTAAAACAATAATTTTCCTTCCTTATATGAATCAAAAGTGAAAATCAGAGCTTGAATGCTTTTGGGGGGCTTACAGAAACGTTTAGTTAAATGTTTCTATAGCTTTATTGTGTATCAAATAGACTCATGTGATTGATTTTAATATATTTTGTAGATTTTTATACAGCTGTAAACAATCATTGGATTCTAAAGGCCCAAGATTTAAGAAATTTAACTACCCTTTCTGTGGCGGGAGGATTCAGAGATTACCAAGTTCGTTCAGGACTGGCTTTTCTACCAAGATTGAGTCAACATGACAGTGCCTTATCTGTTGTGGTAAAAGAGCAAACTATTTTTCTGGTTTTGCATGGAGCTATATTAGATAGCTATTTATGTAATTCATGTATCGATGTACAGTCTATACATGCAGCATACTATAACTAAATATGAAAATACTACCTGTGAAAACACAAAGTAGATGGTGTATGGTTATAAAATCGTAAATAGTCGATGTAGCATAAATGAGCATCCACTGGAAGAGTATGTGTTGGGATTGATTTGAATCATCTACCACTTGGTACTGTTTCTTCTCACCACCTGCTTGTACCTTTTCAGATCCAGAACTCAGGTTTTATTTTCCTGTGGTTTTGCAAGAGATGTGTATATGGAGGCTGACAGATGTGCAGTATAGAAGTAGACTGCTTGTTTGATTGTGAAAAGAGAGCTCTGACTTGAAGTCTTCTTTTTGTATTTATTGTTGTTGTGTTTTTTTTTTTTTTTTTTTTTTTCAAAAAGTTGGAACTAGAAAGGATGTACGGGATAATCAAGTCCAGTCTTCTGCTTTAGCAGGCATCTGTCTCCTTCCAAAATTAATCGAGAGACATCATAAAGTAGTTAGGTTTGTCATTCCATCCCCCTGCCATCAACCTGTTCCCTACATGGAAGAAGCTGGAAAACACTCCCCAGCAGGGAGAAAATTTGTAATTTCTGACTTCTATTTACTGTGCAAGCTGGTTTTTAAATGCGTTTGTTCTGAAATCAACTTGAAATGTTGTCTATAATAGTTGTCATTCCCTGGGTGTTTACCTCCCTGTCCCTTGTACAGAAAACTGTCTATAAATAGTCTCGGCACTGATTCTGCCAGGCTAAGAAGATTAACTCTGCATTCCCTTTGTCCTAGTAACCGTTCTCTGCATCTGCTCTACTTTCATTTCTCTTGAGTGTTGGTGACCAGAATTTTTCATGAGATCTCATGTGTAGTGGTACCAGTTCTTTCTTATGTTTTTCTGGTTATTGCTGTGTGGGGTTTGGGGCTTTTGTTTTGGTTTGGGGATTGTGATGGTGGTGGTGGTGGTGTTTGTTTTGTTTTTTTTCTTCCCAACTGCAACACATGAATAGTTCATAGCTTACTTGAGTCAAGTTGTATGACGAGGTGATGAGCTTCATTTATGGGAGATGGTTTTGATACTATTAGTCCCGAAAATGCAATTCGTGCAATACACTTATACAAATGAATAGCTTCAGACTGTCCTTTCTGCTTAGTGTTCTGATGCTTCTTTCTGTTGAGGATGTCCTTGATTTTTTCAGGAGAATCATTTATTGGCATACTTCTATTCTTGTATGCCAGAATCACTTATTAAAATAGTAAGATTAGTCATAGAAACAGTCTTTGAAGAAAGTTTTGGTAGGTTTCTTCCACACTATTATTTGGTCTTTCACCATTAGTCTCTGCTTCAGTCAGCACTTGTAAGATTTTTTTTTTTTGACTGAAGATGTCATTCTATTGTACCCTAGTCCCTGAAACTCTTAAGATAAACACTATTCTTTTCAGTAATTGAACAAATATTTTTAAATAAGGAGGGGAAAGGCTTGCTTAGAATTTTAGTATGTTGAATACTAACAAAATCTGAACTTTTTTACTTCCCCAAACAGAGCTCAGCTGTGCCTAGAGCTTGGGCCTCAACAGACCATCTCTCCATAGTGTGGTAAGCTAATGGAACAAAGGTTAATTGACTGACCATACATCCCTCTGTTCTCTGCTGTTATCACATGATACAATAATTTAACTTCAGCATAATATTGTTATGATGTCTCTTCTGACCTCTTCTATACCCCTGGATATTTCCTTTCTAGATTTAAGGCCAGGCTGGATGAGGCTTTGAGCAACTTGGTGTAGTGGAAGGTGTCCCTGCCTGTGGTAGAGGGGTTGGAACTAGATCTTTAAGGTCCCTTCCAACCCAAACCATTCTATGATTCTTCTGTCTTCTAGGTGCAAAGAATTGATCCTGGCTACCATTAGAGCTTTTTTTGATCTCATAGATGAAAACACAAGGCAGGTTTGTATGTGTGATCTTCTGTATATTTCCACATCACACTTTATTTTCCCATCCAAGAATGCTTAGTCAGGATAAATATCACCCTATTATACAGGGAACTCCTTTTCGATTATTAGTCATGCTGAGAAAATTGTTGCTGTTTTGTATCATTCATTGAAATATCCTGTGGCTTTGTTTTTTGACCAGAGTGTTGGAGGTAATTAGACATTAACTCAAGTTTTTATTATTGACTGCTTGATGCCTTTATAACTGGGATGTGGACTGAACTTCCATAATGCAGCAGGTTTAGTTGACCTTGCACCAGGATAAACAAATTTTACTAGCTGTGTAGCTTTGTGACTTCTCAATGTGTGTTTGAGTTACCTTCTCTGACTAGTATACAAAGAGTGAAAAACTGTGATAGTTTAACTCAGGCATAGCGTTTCTCAAACTCCTCCATGTGTTATCATCATGTTGACATCACTTTAACATGTGATTTAGAGAGACAAAAAGGGGATACAGTTGTTCTGGAGTTGACTGACAGCGTGCTGGAAGGTAAAACTTTTTAGAAGTCAGTTGTAATGGCCACAATTTTTAAAAGCTGACTAGACAAAAATTAGTCCTGATAATTTGGTTTTGGAAAACAAACAAACCAACAAACAACCCAAACCAAAAGCAAGTCCCACTGTAGCTCTACAGCTATTTGGATGGTTGAAATGTTAAGATGAGATGTAGTAAACTGGATTTGTGAACTTGGACTAGTAAATATAAACATGAGACTTTTTCCTAAACTCTGTCATGAGTATGTTAGTTCAGGAAGAATGCATGTGTGACTATAAAGAAAGTTTAATAGAATGGTTTCCTTGCGTTAAGAGTAGGCAAGGATATAAAACTCCTGAAAGTTTTAGCTATGCATTATAACATGTATAGGCTTTCTGTATTGCAGTAATTGACTATTGACGGCACTTTATTTGTTCAGGTTATTGAATTTAGAATAGAAACAGTGTACCATGTGTTCTAACAATCGGTCGTGCTTCTCATCCCTGAAACTGTATTGCTAGCTGTGATCATGTGATGACTGTAATCACACAATTTGGTGTGATTTAAATAAAATAAAATTTGACAGTGTGCTCTTTTTTTTTTTCAGATAACTGAGGATCCAAAGAAGAGAATGTCTGTATTGAACCACCACTTTGTGAGACACCCTGCAAAGATATTTGAGGAAAATCCTGAAGCTTTTACAGAACTCACAGGTGTGCAGCAGTTTTCTTTTGAGCAGGATTCAATGATACTCCTTGGTTAATAGTTAATCTTCTCACTAACAAACTTCTGGAATACATTTGTCCTTCTTCAGACATATACCATTGGTAAAATGGTATATGGATTATAGACCTAAACTAGTGCTTTCAGCAATAAATAGGTTGAAAGGAGCCGGAGCAAAAATCTGTCAATTTTATGTGGCTTAAATTCTGGGGTACAAGCAGGAGTCATATTTACACCAAGGTGTCCAGTAGACGGTCTCAGAAATTAGGAGTAGCTGGATGTCAAAGGTACAGTCTAATGTACGCTTACATCCCGTGCTTGCAAGAGGGATAGGATGGGTGCCGTAGAGCCATTGTGTTAGTTCTGTGTTACTCACAGAAATCTTGAATATTCAGATCTATGTCATCAGTGACTTCCTCTTTCTGATGGCATGGCAGGGTAATATGGATTGCACGCTAACGGTTTCCTTGTAACTGCTAGGAATGCATAGTTAAAGGTGAGAAATTTTGACTGCAAGCAGTCTTGGGAACTAAACAGCACTTTTGCAGGGCGCAGCTGAATTCCTAGTTTTGCTGAAATGGGCTGGATCATTGTATGAAAACCTTTTTTTTTTTCCCAGGAATTTTCTGACCAGTTTTGGTCAGAAGGCATTTAGACATTGATGTATACTGAAGTGAGCATGGAGCAGAGGACCACCAAGATGGCTAGCTCCTGAGGCACAGGACGTGGGGGAGAGACTGAGTGAACTCAGTTTTCACCCTAAAGAAAATGCTAAGGGAACCCTGTTGCTGTCTTCAACTACCTAATGAAAGACTGGGGAGAAGACGAAGCTAGATTTTTCTCAGAAGTGCACAGTGATAACACAATAGGCAGTACAGTGCAGTTACAACAAAAGAAATTCCAATTAAATATTAGGAAAAAGTACTTCATCAGGAGGGTGGTCAAGCACTGCAACAGGTGCCCAAAGAGGTGGTGGAATTGATTTTTGTTGCTTGTTTGCTTTTTTTGGGTGAGTTTTTAGCAATAAGGAGGAGTATATTTAAATTGGATTTCATGTTTGCATTTTCCTATTTCTGGTGACCTCTCGACACTTCGCTAAATGTCTGTGATGAACCTAGTTACATAGAAGAAAGATACTAACCTTCCTGTATGACAGTTTGTGGTGTTTGTATCTCTGAACTCTTCATTATTGTCTTATGCTTTTTCTCCAGACAAATCTTTAAACTGCTGCTCCTTTCTTGTGTGTGTTACTCAGTTCATCATTGACTTGCTTCTACACAAGTTTCCGTATTAGTTTCCTTAAAAGGCCAACAGGAACAAAGATTGGGGCCATTCCTAATGTTGCCTCAGCTTTTATCAGTCACTTACCCTGTAATTATATTAGTATCATTCAGTTTCTTACTTGTTTTGTTGCCTTGAGAGCTTTGTTTCAAGATCCGAAGGGCTTTTATTTTAGAGTTAATATGTACTAATTGAATCCTAGAGTTTTCCTGTTTCCTGTGTAACTGATGATAACTGTTGCATGGAATTTTAATTGTAATTGTAATTTAGTAGCAATCCTAAGTGTTGATTAGAGCTTATAAAGTTTGTGGCCAGGTAAGAGGTAAGACCTTGGTGATAAGTAAAAGATAAGATTTTGGAGATGAGTGGATAATAGTTCCTGCAGTGTGGCATATAAAAACATATTTATTTTTAGGAGCTTTCATGTGGATTACAGTCAAAGCCTCAAAATGGACTTACTCAGTTTACAATGTAAGTAATGTTTTTTCCTCATTGTGTTTTTATGTTCGTTTATTTTACTAATGAGTTTTTTTTTTTCTTTTAAGGATTCTGATGGAAAATATTTTACATTTCCTCTTGCAAGCCACAGAAAATCATACAGTCATGTTTACTGTGAAAACAGTATGTTGGTGAGAAAAGACTTCTTTAATGTCTGGAGTTTGTTTATAGAGCCGTATTAATTTAGATTTGCTGCAGTTTTAAGACAGTTTAGTGAACACTTGTTGAAATTACTGACGTCCATTTACATTCACAGCCTAATAAATTGTGCTAGATGTACTTCCTGGTTTAGCATGTCACACTTTGTGCTGAAGGTCTGAAACCTTCAGTGCCACCTGAACCATAAGTGTCTTGTTTTGGCTCTCTATGGTTAGCCCCAGATCACTTTCTCCTCTACCAGAGCGCGGGTGTGTATTGATGATTTTGAATGAAGGAATTATTTTTAGCGCTGCCAGCATTCAACCATACTTCTAATTTGAGAATGCTGTTTATAGGTTTGCTTTCCCATGATAAAATTTAAGTGAGCCTGAAAGGCTACGGAGATCTTCCACTATGCAGTGGAAGCAAATGGAAGCCAGATGAGAAAACAGCACGTTCTCAGTTGTCTCCTCTATTGAGAGGCGATAACATGTGTTTCTTATATTTCTAGTTCAAGGCACATGAATTCAACCAAAATGTTTTTGAAGTATTTTTTAAAAATATTTTTTGAAAGGGATGAATGTAATCTCTTGGCAAACCGCAGATGGATAAATAGGCTTTTCAGAATTATGTCACTGTTTTAGATTAGTGGCAAGAAAATTGAGATGCTTTCATGTTCCATCCTGCCTGTCCCTGTTCCCTCTCCTCCCCCTACCAAAGAAGAGATTCATACCACCATTGTGAGAACAGAGTGCATATCCTCAGTGCTTTTCTTATTGTCCTTCCCAGTGGCACCTTCAATATTTGTATGTTTGTTGTGCTTTAAAAGGATGACTTTTGCCTTTGTTACAACATCTTAAAGACAGAAGTATTACTGCTGGAAGAGGAGGAGGTACAGAACAATGTCTGAGATGCTTGCATCATGGTGGTATTGCTTCAGAACACTTAAATTCTCGAGGCAGGGAGCAGTAGAACATTAAAAATCTAAAGTATTTCTCGACTACTTAGGATAGGATGTTGAGATGTTTCTTTTAGTTAGAAAAGACGAAACTCTAATAAAATTGAATTTTACATTGTATGTAAGGCAGATTTTTTTTTTAAAAGAAATGGTGAAAGTTTGTTTGCTTAACGTTCTGTTTGTTTTAGAAAATATATTGATTCATAACTAAAAATGGTGGCAAATTGAAGTTATTTAAAATGGTTCCTAGAAACCCCCACCTTTCACTGTTATGCTTCATCGTTCCATCCTTGTAATTCCAAGATTATGGTATCAGACTTTTAATGGAGGATATCACTTGCTGTTAACACAGAAATCTGACTTCATTGTGAATTGAAGAAAAAAAGTTGGTGGATATCTTTCATTATAAATAACTGAGGAAATCTGAGAAAGACTGGTTTTTATCATCATCTTCACTTTTACAGCATTTGACATCCTTGTGAGAGTTTGGTCAGTGTAGTGATAGCTGCTGCAGACACACTTAATAGGAGTGAGACAAAGATGGAAGTTTGTTCCTCTTTTTAGTAGGTTAATTGCACCAAAGTTCTGCTATCAGAGGATTTTCAGAACAGTTGCTGATGTCTGGGGTACTGAAACAGTTAGCACATAGAAATTTTGGAGATTATCAGCATTAACTGCTGCATTGTTTGGAGTAAAGAATTGCTAATTTTAGTATATTTATAAATACATTCACACATAGGCAATATCCTATTTTATGGTATTGACTTTACAGGACACAAGTAGCTGGATTTATGGCTGTATGAACAGTAGTTCTTCGATGTGGTGAGTATAAAACGGTTCCTGTTCTTTATTCAAATGAATCTTGTGAGACTACATTTGAATTTAAAGCATATAAAATATCCTCCTCCTTAGGAAGGGATTGGGTAGAAATGTAAAATTCTTACTGTGAATAATTCATGGTTTCTGTATCACCAAGAAAACATTACTGCATGAATGCAGAATAAAATAGGTGAACTTTTTCTTCTTTAAGCTATATTTTTGACCTTCATAGCAGTGAAAAGTTGCTCCTGTTGCTCTTTTGTGGACACTACATGCTGTGCTGGATTCTTAAATTGTGTGTTTTGTAGCATCTCTTTAGAGTCCTATGACAGAAGAGTAGATTGAAGCATCTCTTTTATTTTTTTTGTTATTGCAAAATTGCTATTGTCATATGAAAAATGTTCAGAAATGTGAGTAATTTAGTGGTTATTTGAATCAGGTCATTACAGTCATTACAAAATGGATTTAAAACAGTGGCTTAGCATAAATTTGCAAAGTAAACTCAAAGTAGTTTCAATCTACCCTTCAGATTAGGGAAAGTTTTCAGGTGAAATTGAGCTAGCGTAGTATTTATCTGTTCTGGGATCTGTGCTGAGGTGTATAGCTACAGAGTCTTGCCTCCAGCTCATGGCTAGATGTCATAATTACTTTCTCCTGATCCAAGGAGGAGCTGGCTGTTACTCCTTTGTATAATCTTTGATCAGCATCAAGTGCAGGTTAGTTTAGTTCAGAACTACTACCTAAAACCCCGTCTAATAATAGTGGGTTTTTTTCTGTGGAATGTCTCTCCTGAGGTCGTGTAACACTTTGGAGAAAGAGAAGTATCCTGGTGTTCTAAAAATCCTAACTTAAAATGACTGAATGAATGTGTTGCAGTTCAGTGTGTTAATATAAGTACACAGTCTTTTAAAACTGCAACAAGCTCTGCAGCAGTAAACAAAGTTTTTAGTTTCTGTGGTATGTTTTAGATGTTCCCATAGAAAAAATGGGTACTTTTGATCTTTAAAAGATGCTAGTAAAACTGTGTGTTAATTCAATGCTAGTGCTGGTTTAGCTATTTAAGTTTTCATTATGTGTCCAAAACTGCATGGCTGATACATGCTGAATGTTGTGTGTATGACAAAGAGCTTTTGCAAAAAAAAAAAAAAGAAAAAGATTTGCAGTACCTGAAATTATTCTGGTTTGGTAAATTACTATGGTAGCTAACTGCAGTAGACCCAAACTTGTTCTCGATTTAAAATCATGTGAATCCGTATAGAGAGGGAGAAAAGCCGATCTGTTAATCCACTGTCATAACGTAGTGCCTGCGTAATGATATGTGCAGCCTCTAATGTGCATGAATTTTTACAGCCTGGAAGCTACTGATTTATCCTGGAGAGCTGAGTTGCTTCCAACCACCAAGGTAAGTATTGCACCTAGCTTGTAAGGAGGAGAGGTGCTTGGTGGGGTAGTTGCATGTCATGGGAGAAGACTCTGTTCCACTTACAGCGTTGGAACTTGCAGTTGTGTTCCGGAGGAAGGGATACAAGAGGTAGATGTCTGGGAACTGGCAAGGGGCAAGCTAACGGGTATGTTCAGTAACAGCTTTAGCTTTTCTTTCTCCCCCTTTTTTTTTTTCTTTAAGATTGTAATATTGAAACTTCAGGACTATCCTTCGTTGTCCCACATTGTCATTGAGGTACCACCCACAGCTGGCAATAAGGTAAAAAAAATAAAAACATGCAGAAATGGCTTGCTTAGTGTGTTCATAGCTCTCAGGTGACTTTGATGGAAGGAAAAGGAAGTATATTAAATACATGCTAAGTTACTGTGAGAAACCATGAACTTACACTCCAGTATGGTTTGAAGGTAACTTTGTTGTCTTCTGTAAGCTCAGAAACTTTTTCATCTGATAAAATACCAAATGTGAGGCATGAATAGTACTTGAAGTACACACAGCAACAATTCTCAAACCAGTCTTGGAGTTCTTGTTGGAGGTTCTAATGTTCTTATTACTTGTTTTTCTTAATATTCTGGTTGCATTCCTGAATATTTATCTTTTTGAACATTCAGTTCTATTATCCAAGGTAGCAGAGAATGCTGCAGATAATTGAATTCTAGGAAACTTGATACCTCTGCAAGCTCTGAGACCACAAATAACGTGCTAGACTGGGTTGTGCAGAGTTTGATAGTCCTGAATCTCACAGAGAGTTGGATATCTTTGCATCAAGGCCTCTCAGGATCCCATTAAGGTGAACATTTGACTATGTTACCCATCTGGGTCTGACAGGCCATTCTACTTAATCCTGAAAACAGCAGAACACTGAACTTGAATTTAAAGTCTAAGTAGATCTGACATTCCTTTCTGCAGCACAAATACAGTCTCTGTGTCTGTGGTATCATAATCCATGATCCAAGAAATTTGTCACAGCTGAAGTGATTATGATGCTTCTTTATAAGTGTAGCGTGTCTTCAGATAGTTGTGACAGAGACATCTTGCAGTTAAATTAGTAATATGCAACATTCTGGATAAGCAAAAATAGCAGAGAGATCACTTGTGAAATGTAACTTGGTGAGCTGCAGTCCAGTGTTAAATCTTGGAAACTGCTTTCAAAAAGTAAACAAATACTGGATTTACAATGGGATGGAAAATAATTTTCAAGTGAACTAAATACTTATTAGAGATGTTACAGCTCATACCTGCTGGATACTTTGCTTTGCTTTTGCATGATTAAACTTCAGGGGATAAACTAAAGGTTCTTTTTGCCTAGGAAATTGTATCCAGAGTTTGGATAAGTCACTCTCCTTCGCAACAGCCTCCCCTTTCCCCCCCAAAAGATGTACCTGAGAAGGAGGGATGTGAACTGGATTCTAGTTATTCTCAGCTATTTGAATAGCCTCTTGAAGGCTGTTGCAATTGGGTGAGAGCCAGAATAACCTGGAAGTTATGCTTAAGCTACTCAAACTCGTACTGCTGTGTTCAGGAGCAAACTACCTGTCAGTCCCTATCAATGAGGTGTGGAGAGGTGGCCTTTCAGTATTTGTGTCCTGTCCTCTGCCTCTGCCTGAGCCTGGGGACAGAACTGGGCAAGTGCAAAGGCTTTATAGTCTTGTGCTCGGTTTAGATCTGTGTTTAATATCCTGAATTGCAGTATACTTTGGACTGTGAATTCTTCAAAGAGGATTCCAGAACAGTACAGCTTCCTGTAACACATCTTTTTTCTCTTGGTAAGTATAGCATATTACTTTTGGAAAAAAATGAAAAACTAATATTGCTAACATTTGGATAATTGCCTAAAAATTCCCATGATCAGGGAGGTTTTGAGGAGTTTGTTTTTACTAAATTTAATACTGCTCTTGTTAATAACAGACAAAGAAATAAGAAATGTGTTTTTTCGACTAACAGATATAGAAGCGTATAAGTCTCCTGGATAAAAAACGTCTGAAGATATAGTGACTTCTCAAATAATTTTATCTAATATGTGAAAATAATACATCCTTTACAGGGCTTTCTTCAAGCAAAATTCTGTTAAATTCAACCGGCTTACTTTACAACGTACAGCTCCAGCACTTTAACCAAGTAAGAACGCTACTTAATTTTTTTAAGCTATTGTAACCACTGTTTGGAGAACATGATTTTTTTTTTTTACTTTTTTTTTTTTAATGTTCTAGATATATCAAGCTTTCAAAATTTATATAGAGAGCCACTGCCAGTCACTCAAAGGTAAATATAGTCTTCTAAAATATAAATTTCTAAAACAAAGCTGGTTGAAAATTCTCAAGACTGAAGCTGGTGGAAATAAGTCTTCTCATTCAGTGGGGTTTAGGCAGTATTGTTATTGTCTGCTTAAATATCTCTGCTAATTTCTCTCACTTTCCACTTTTCTTTGAGAAGAATAGCTCAAAGAAAATGTGGAATTAATCTTCATATGTTTGTTTTCCTTACTTCCCAGAAAAGGGAAGCTGAACTTTAAGCTGGATTCTGCATTATGTTGAAAGTGTTTCTGAAGAATAGCTCATTTAGCTAGGATTTTTATTTACTAATTATTGGAGGCAAATTTGAATGTTGAGCTACATGAGCTTAAACAGAATGGGATGCTAAAGGACTTTGTTTCAAAAAAAAAAAAAGTGATGGATTTATTAGCTTGAGTTTACAGCTTTATATTGAAAACTAGAAGTTTTCTCATAACTGTCCTACTTTTAAACGTTGATGTCTTGCTGTCTTGTTGTGTAACAGCATGCATTAAAAAATGTCATTTTTGTTCAACATTAACTGCATTGATCTGCATTGCAATGCTGATTGCAATATAACTGCAAGCCCGGGGATTCTGTGTAGTAATCTGTGTGCCACTTTTCTTGCCTTTTAGTTTTGGAGACAGGTGCCACGTCTTGTTCATAATTAATTTTATATTTTTTACTTCTCTTCCATTTCAGAAAGAAAACCTAGTGTTTACAGACTTCATGTACCCTGGTCACATGAAGACTCAATAATTGTAGCAAAGTAAGGACTTTAGCAGTTATAATTTTGCTTCTTGATCTGTTTTTGAAGAATTTTTACATCCTGTTGTGGTAAAATTTCTGGTATGAGACAACTTTACCAGTCTTAGGTGTTTGACTCTGCATCTTTTCCTCTCTTACGTCTCTGCCCTTGTTGACAAAGTTGTTTTGACTTTTCCTCAGAATAAGGAATATTATTTGTTTAGTATTTTTCACTAATTTTCTTGAAAAGGAAGTCAAATTTACTGGTCTGAAATTCTTAGCATAATCTTTGACCCCCCTCATGAGTGGAGAATAGAGGCTGCTCTGGATGCTGGCTTCTCCCCGTAACCCAGGGTTTGGATCACACAGCAGCGTAGTCCTGACAGAATCAAATGATTTGGCTTGAAATATGTGTCACTCATGAATTGCAGTTGAACAACATGAATTTATTTTAGATGGTTGGAAAACTGCCTTCCTTGTTTATTTTAGAGGTCTTAAGGATACCTCCCTATTTATTTATTTATTTTCTAACAACATAATACTTGCAGGAAACTGAGTTGTATTCTTGGGAATCTGTCCTTCCCGTTCTTGTCACTCAGCATATTTGTGTTCTGTGAGGCTGTGCGTACACTAAAGCTAAACTTGGCTGTTTTCCGTAGTAGCAAGCCCCGTGGTAGTTCAGAGGACAGTGGATTGAGAATGTTAGGTAGTTCTTCGTGATAGAATAAATAAGTTCATTTTACCTTTTAGCTCATAACTTGTGGTCACACTTGGTGTACTCCATCTGCTTTATGTGCACTTGTTGGAGACTGAGGCATGTTTGGCTTTTCTTGATTATAAGGACAACAATTAAAAATTAAGTTACTGTTTCAGAGTTCCGTCTTTTACCGAGATTTCTGCAAAACTGCATATTGCTCAGCCTCAAAATGACAGCAGGGTTCCAGAGCTAAATATTTACGCTTCCTCAGACTGTCAGTATGAAGTGAGTAATACAAATTTATTTTATAGCTAGTTTGCATTGCTGTTTAATTTTTGCGTAATTCAGTCTTATAAAACATGTAGCTAATTGATCAGCATAAATACTAAGCAAATCTGAAGGTGGGTTGTTTGGCATTTCGGTAAACGTAGTGCATGTTACAAGTATTTTGCAACAGCTGGACTAATAACTGAAAGTTGAACTCGTTTCTAAGAAAAACTTCAAAGCATTTGTTTTTAAAAAGTAATAAGCTGTTGTACATTTTAGTTATGGGATTGCTGTATTCTAATACTTAAATTGGCTTCTTAAAAGTAAAATTATTTTGTACTTATGCTTATCACTGTATAAAATAATAAAATATTTGGTTTTTTATCAAGGTAATTCTGAAGACGTCACTTTTGCAGATTCTTGGGCAAGTAAGAAAACCTTCTAGTACTAGATTGTTTGTTGTGTCAGTAGCCTCTGTCGAAGTTTTCCCTTCCTTCCCTACTATGGTCCTTCAAATTCCTTCTCGGTGCCAAGAACAACTCTATTCAATGATCATTTAAAACCTTGTCACTTGGCAATGCCTCCGATCCAGATTAAGTGTCAGGCCTCAGCTTTCCGAGGAGAAGAAAAGCACTCCAGCTCTAAAGAGCTGCTGTAAATGTTGAGCATTTGGCTTTGTGGTTAGCTGCGTATCTATCAAGGGATGACACTGTAGGTCACTTCCACTTTCTTGCCTGATGAGTCAGTAGAGTTAAAACCTTAAAGTACATTGGGCATCAACTAAAAGTTAGGGAAAAAGGTCTATGAAGATCCATATGCTCCTTTTCAACAAACATTCCTTGGTTACCAATGAAGAATACATTTTGACATGGGTATCAGTAAAAACAGACTAGCCATCTGCGGTTTTCTGATTCTAGAAGGTAATTAATTTGCAAGCACCTAAGAGTAGTGCTGGAATATTACTGGCACTTCCATCTTTTTGAATGTATGCATTTATATCAAGGATTTTTCATTTTGTTATCATTCTGGAAGAATTTATATGCTATTTGTATGTTAATCATGACTTAGGACAGTCGAAGCCAATTAAAACAGTCATGAAATTACTTCCAAAAATTCTTTGCCCAAAAGCATATATAACTATATGCAGATTTTTCTTGGAAAGTGGCCTTTTACTTTTAATTTTTTAATTTATTTCACTGAAACATCATTACTGTGCTACGGTGTTCTTTTAATATTGACTAGAAAAAAAGTATTAATTTATAATTTGGTCATTTATCAAAACATGTTTGATTAGCTGTTTATGAGAGATCTGAGTATTTCACATACATAATATTGATTGCTAGTGGTGGTTATCAAATACTTATGCATCAGAATGAGAAACAGTCTTTTGAGAAAGATTTTTTCTAAAAATCATTATCTTGCTGGCTTAATGATAATATTTTGTGTGCATATTTTTTAGTATACTTTATATATATAAATTAAAAGTTATCCTTATATCCCTGTCTTTCAGATAATAAGATTTCATGCTGGCACTCTTCCTGTCTACATTGTTTCTAATATTCTTCTTGCTTATGGAGGACAATTGAGCACATTGATATCAACAGGTAGCTTTCCAGAAAAAATTTTCCTTTTTTTTTTTTCCTGTCACAACTGTTTTTAGAGAAATTACTTACCCGATTTATTCTTAAAAGACTAGCTATTTGAGAATTGTTTAAGGTAAGTATTATTGAACTTGAGCAAGTTCTTGGATCTGTGCTCTTCAATTTCAGTTTTTGTTTGTTGGTAGTTCTCCAAGGTTGTACTGTAGCAGAATATTTCCTTATTTTACTCTGGAGTCTCTTCTTTGCAAATGACTGGTGTTGCGCAATATTTCAGAATTAATAGAAGTCCACTTAAAAATACATGTGAAAGTTTAAAATATATTGTTAATATGCACAAACCACTTTATTTCTTGCAGGAAGATGAGATTTGCACACTAATTTTTAGACATATCTTCAAACAACGCATTTTTATTTAAATTCAGATGATGTTTGTAACAAACTTCATAATCTCTCTAGGAGATCTTGTGACATATTACTTAATGTGAGTGATCCAGTGAATAAGGGCCTTGATGATGAAGTGTTCTGACTTGCAGTACTGTTGTAAGACATGGCTATCTTGTTTGAAAGTTTACTTTCAAAACTTTTTCTGAATTTATTTGTTGTTGTGGATCTTCTTTGTTAAAGTTCATGACAAAATAATAACTATAATGCTTTCTGTTCTTGATTCTAGGCCAGTGTTCAGACTTTTCCCTTGAACTAGTTAGGACAGCTAAACCCTACAAAGTAGAACCTCTAATAAGCATTGTTGTGTTCCTGCAGGGGTGAGTGTGCATAACTTATTTATTTAAATCTGTTTCCAAAACGGACGTTTCAGTGAAACTGTTGGTGGGGAGGAACATTATTTTCTCTGTAGTCACTGTGAACACCTGACTGTGATTTTGGTAGGAAGGCTGTAGTAGGAGGAAGGCTGTAGTGGATGCCCCGTCCGTGGAGGTGTTCAAGGCCAGGTTGGATGAGGCTTTGGGCAACCTGGTGTAGTGGAAGATTTCCCTGCCCATGGCAGTGGGGTTGGAACTAGATGATCTTTGAGGTCCCTTCCAACTCTAACCACTCTATGATTCTATGATTCTATGAATAGTTGATAGATATCTTACAGTAATGGCAATCAGAAGTGATAAGTAATACTGCTTTCATGTTTTTGGCAGGTTTAACTGGTTTAGAGAGATATGGGAATCACTGTCACTACCAGAGGTGGATGCTGCTGTACTGAATAGTCGGGATGCATGGTTCCCCCTTGTGTCCCTGATTTTATTTCTTTTTGGGACAGGCATTGCCTACTGGAGTGGAGTATTTTTCTCTACATGTCTGAGACTCTTCTCTTCATTATGGTCAACTCTGATTAGGTAAACAATGTTATGCTCTTTTAGAAGACTGTTACCCTGTAGATTTTTTCTGATTTTGTTTTTTTCTTTGCTTTAGTGTAAGTGCTTGGGCAGGTTAAATCCTCCAACATAGTTCATACATGATTTTAAACATCTAGGTTTGTCAGTGTTAAGTTCTAATCAAGTATGAGGGATGCCTCATATTCCTTATTCCGTATCTCCAAAAGGGAACATAAGTGGCTTTCCTGTTCCCTTCACTAGCTGTTATAAAGGTTTTCAGTTTGGTTTTGAGGAAAGCTTGTAGGGGAAAAGAAAGCAACTGAACTGTTGCCTTTTCAGCAGCTCAAAAAATAAATGTATATATTTAGAAAAGGGACCATACACTTTGTAGTCTGTTCCTCATTATTCACGCTGCATAAACTGCATTAAAGAATACAGACAGGTTTGTAAACAAAACACTTCTTGGATGTTCCTTTCACTCTACAAGACTGATGAATTTTATAGATCATGTCTTAAGAACGCTGGAATGTTTTTGCTTGTACAGATGAATATTCAAATATGATAGTGAGTTTAAAAAAAGCCATGAAGATAAAAAGATTCTGAAAGAGTAAATTAGCAAATCAGATAGCATGCTTAGATATTTTAATGCTTTGACTGTTCTGACAGTGATAACAGTCAGGTAGATTTGAGCCAACTCTGTCTCCAGAAAGTTGGTTGGGATGCTCGTTACTCAGAAAATATCTGCTAAATGAACTCTTTCTTTTTTTTATCACTAGCACTTCTGGTCTTATTCTACCAAATAATATATGTGGTGTCAGCTAGTTCTTCTCAGCCATCTTGTTTATAAATTATAGTGGATGATTCAGTAATAGTTTTAAGTGACAAAGTGATGAAATTCTAAGTTTTGAAGTTACTCTTACTAAATTTTTAAGGGCTATAGCTCAATTTGTACTCTTTTCATTAAAGCTTTGATTTCCTGCAAACCCAGAGAATGTCTTGGGCAGAGGCAGGAAAATAAGATTTTGTGTGCCTACCTGTAAGTTAGCTGGTTCATTTTGAAACTCTAGTGATTTACCCACTTCTAGTACCTTACACAGTTTTTGATCTACTCCTGAATTTCTTGGGAAAAAAAACATACCATTTTTTGCTATAGATCTCTCTAAAGTAGATAGTATTCACTTGCCTTTTGCTGAGTGTTCTGAAATGATCTGATATGGCCAGCGGCAAAGAATTTGTCACCAGCTGTCTGTGGAATTCTTCATTCTTGTCAGCTAGCTGCCTTTTTGTGGTTACTTTCAGTATGTGTTGCAAAGGCTTTTCTAAAGAATGCTTTTTCTGTTTTCAATGTCTTTTAATACTGGAATATCCCATGAATATCCAAGTAGTACAGACTTTTTCATAGTTCTGTTGCACTTCCTCTCCATCACATTCCCCTCGTTGTCACACCTCAGCTCATCTTTGTTATTTCATATTCATGTTTGTCTCTTAGTCATATCAACTGGAATCCAGAAACTTAAAATAAGGTTTTCTGTGTCTCTCAGACTGTGAGCAAGTGGAAATTCCTGTCTGGAAAGAACATTCGTCACAGAATTAATCTATTGGAGGCTTATTGTTGTATTCTGCTGTACTATCATTGTACACTGCAGTGCATTAACATTTGTAGTAGGAGTCACTTTAGCATTATCTAGTGTTTTATGCTCATCAATATATTCTTTATGCTCCACGAGTTAAGTGAAAATAACACATTAGTTACAGACATCCGTTCTAGAAGGTGCAAGATTGTTTTGTTAGTTCATTTGATAAGAAAGTTTTTCTTGCAAAGTAGCTCATGTAGCAGTTGGTAGGTATGTTAAAATTTGTCTAACTTTATTTTTCCAGTGTTCAATCAATATTCAGGAACAATTTATTCTTTTCAGTCATTCATGAAACAGAATTATTCTTTGATCTTTGTAGGTCGGATGTTGTTACAAAAGTATAACAGCAGTTTTGTTTCTTTTTTTTCAGACCTACTGTACTTCAAAAAGACAAGTTGATTACACCCAGAAGACTCTGCGGGGTGTTACCTCTTGCTTTGCTTAGCTGGACCACTTGCGGGGCATTTGCTGTATTCATTATTTATCTTCAATACTTGTTTAAGGTACTGAAAGGCTAAATATTCTGAATTTATAACTGAATTCAGAATTTTGTATTTTTTGAGTTAACCCTATGTTAAAAGCAAAAATACAGATTACCATTTTTCATACTTCAAAAAAATGTTCTTACTTGCATATGTGAAATAGGTTTTTTTTTAACTTCTCAGACTCTTACAATCTTGTAATCTTTAGAATTATTTTTCTTATTTTGATAACACTTATTCTAAATAAATGTACAGTCTCATGGGCCCACTACAATAATGCCTATAACTGTAATTTTTTATTTATAGGTAGAAAATGTTATAAAAATCAAAGACTAATAACTCTTTTGAAGAGAAACTTTAGCAAAGAGAGGACTTAAATTGTTCTGTAGATTCCTTTCTATCTTTAAAGACTTGTCGCAAATCTTTATGGAGTGAAAGGAAGGAAGGCGGATATATTGTAGAATTAGGATAGTCTTATTGTATGTCTAATCTCATCCCTTGGGTAGTGCCACAAAGGTCCATATTTAGTCCCTGCCATTCAGTTTCCATGGCCTTCCTTGCATCAGAGCATCTGACTTATCTGATTCACCCTATGGTTGTATAGCTGCTAAATCAGCTACTATACTTAGCTACTCGGGAGGCATTGGAGCATGCATCTGGGAGTAGGGGCACGGAGCAGAGCAGCTTACAGGTGCTCGGAAGTAGGTATGTGGCAGCTGAAAGCACAGCCTGAGGAACAGGTCTATCTCTGATTGAACTCCCTGTGACATAAGGTTACCCTGTGAAAGGTGTTCCCATTACTCCCCATTCTGCAGTGAATCTCTGACATGGGACCCATGTTTATGAGTTTCTGCAGAAAGTGAAGTGGAACTGAATGAGCAGGAGGAGGTGAGGAACATAGAGATTTTTCATTCTATATTCTCTGTCGAGCACACTGGAAGGGGAGAAAGCAGAGCAGCGTAAGTTTTCCCTCTCTGCTTGGAAATCCTTCGAGAGAGAACTTTGGATGCTGCTGATAAAAAAGGCAGAGGGAGTTCCTGCATTGCAGCTCCATTCGGGCCCTAGAATCATCTAGCTGTAAAAAGGGTCAAAAAAATAATTAGCCCAAATTTTTTTTTCATACATCACAGCTTTTGTGTGAAGAAACATTGCTAAAAAAACCTGAACTGTTTGTCTTGCAGGTTATAAAACTGCACGTGAATGTAAGAGCAGAACAAAACATGCTTAATGGGGTAAGTCTGTTTCCTGCTTCTGTTCAAAATTGTGGCCAAAAATTGTTTGGCAAACCTATGCATTGTCAATTGTTATCATCTTGCCTCGATAGTGTTAGGTTGTGCTGGGATGACTGGATGGCTGTAGTTTTCTTACTGTGTGCGTGATGTGAAAGAAAAGCCGGGACACGAGTAGCCTGTTCCATTGCGTATGGCTCTTGCGTTCACTGCTCAAGATCGCTGCAGTATGAACTTGTCCAAAGTTCATTTAAGAAGAAAATGTAGTCTCTGAATACATACAGAACAATAGTTTTTGTCTAAATGTTGGTATTCGATTATGCATGCCTTATCTAAAGAAATAAACTTAATTTCTAGATAATAGCCTGTACTACAGGTAAATATGTTTTTCCAGATAGGTAGTCTGTGGAGTTTAGGAGTTTTTTAATCAGGAGATGACACATATGATTTATTGGATGGATATGGAGTGAGACTGCAGTAAATTGGGAGCTGTGAAAAAAGGAGTGAAGAAGCATTGGGTTTCATGCATTGTGGACTTCGTTTTCTCAGTTACTTTAAGGTGTGGGATCCAAGATATAAGCATGTGTGGATACAAGCATATAACTACTACTTGTTCTCTTTTGCAAACACGGAAAAAGTTGTTGACAGTTTTCTTTGGGTTTCTTTGAGGGTTTTTTGTTTGTTAGTTTTAAATCCTTTCCTTCTCTTCTTTCATCTCCATACAATTTCGGGGGGGGGGGGGGTGTTTCATTTGTGAGTTGTTTTTTACCTGTCATTGGAAGACAGCATCTGCCAACTCATAGTTTATCTTTGTTATTTATTCCTACAGCTAATGTTTTACTCCCAGTTGCATTACCTCCTGTGTCTTCTTCCATGAATGATCATCTGTGATTTTCACCTGTGTGCTTTATTACTCCTTTTATTCTGTTCTTCCTCCTTCCAGGAACTCCATTTCTTATTACTGCATTGGTGTCAGGGCATCTCCACTCTTCATTCTTTTCTTCCAAAGACATATAAACTATTAATGTAAGAGAAATTTCTGGTTAAATCTAGATGCTTTTAAATTGAACTATTGAACTTTGCTTTTTGATGGCTTTTTGAGAGATAGGTTGCAAATTTTCTTCTTAAATCACAGCCAGTATGATATTTGTTGTTACAGTTTTTTCCCTCCTTCTCCCCTAGCCTGGGTTCTTACAAGCCTGTGCGTGTTTTTATGACTTTTGCCTTTTATTTTCAGGATTCAGACTGCTCAAAAGAAACTTCACGGAACTCCAGTACACACACAGTCAAAAAGCAGAGTTCAATGGACAGTACCTCAAAAGCAACACAATCTCTTTCCAACAGTACAACGATTGCTGAAGCCGTTAACAGTCTTAAGATGCATGTTACAATTCTCAATTTATTCACATGGATCGTGCTGCTCAACTTGCCATCTTTAATTTACTGGCTAAAAAATCTCAGGTAACTTCTTAAATTGTCAGTGGAAGAAAAGAACATGAACCTTTGAAGATAGTAAAAATTGCAAACATTTGGCACTTTACATTACTAGTTACCTTATAGTATCAAAGACTTATGTTAATTATAATTGTTTTTTCTGTGCAATCTGGTTTACGTTATGATATGAGTAAGTAGATGTTAAGTGAATCAGTGAAATGCTGAAGGAAGTAATGATTCAGAAATGATTTAAAGTCAGGCTTTGATGCCATATACATTTCATGTATATTTGTATCAGCACATGCTTGTTCTCAACTTGGATTTTATTTGGTAACCTAGTTTAGAAGTAACATGCTCTTTAAACCATTTTTTGCAGGTACAATGTTAGACTTGATCCTGATCCATGTAGATCTACAGCTATTATCCTTGTATGCGTTTTAGAAATTCTCATGAATTCGAGTACTTCGGAAGTGAAATCAAGGTACTATAGCCTAATCCTCAGTTTTTGTTTCCTGCTTCTTTGTTACTACTTCAGTCTCTCTGGTAAAAATTTATGCTGCACAGACATATGTAATTGTTCAGCCTACATAGAGATTCATTAACTCATATGGTTAAATCTTAAAGACTGGGTAAAATGCTAGTTTAGCTAAGTGGAGAAAAGGAGAAAATCACTGGTATTTACTACATAGGCTTAAATGAAGTATTTGCTATCTCAACAATCAGTTGCAGAAAGACTTCTTTATACTGTGACTCTTTCATTCACAATTCATTGAATCCTTCCGAATGTTTCAGAATCCTAATACATTTAGCAGTCGTTGTCAGAAAGTTACAAGAAAAAGTGAATTCTAAACAGTTACAGTTATGTTCTTGGAATTCCCCCTTATGGGCACACTTGTGGAAGTGTCACGTGCTTTCTACTGGATTAAGAAGTCTTGAGCACTTCATTTAGCTGACAGGTGGAGCATTTCTTGTTCAGATATAAAATTAGTGCCTCATGAAAGACAATAAATAATAACCAAAGTAGTTTATCCTCTTGACTGGTACCTGTTAGCTCAAATGATCTAAAAGATTAAGTCTTTCTTTGTTACAGAGAACTTATTTCTACTTTAATATAAGAATATTTTAAAATTACCTTTTATTAGCCTTTTTGAATAATTGCTCTTGCTTATGCATGAGTTGTTATTGCCCATGGTGCCTATTTGTTCTGTTTTGAAAATGAACAAATCCTTGAAATCTAGAAGTTATTTTTCACAAGAAAGTGAAGTATGGTATTTGCGTACCTTGTGCATGTATGGCTACAAAAATGGCATTTTTTTCTTTATATTCTTACAGTAAACTCTTGAAGATCGCAGCCAAAGTTCCACTCCCTTTGTCTGTTGCCATGTTGGCCTTTGGACGAATGCATTTATACAAAGTACCACACTTTGTAACCTTTTCTCTTCTTCTACACCTGCTGTGTTGTATTGTGTAATGTTCGGTATACATAGGAAGAACAGTGCGGTCTAGAAATTTTAACACTGGAGATGGGGCAAATTTCAACAAAGAAATGCCTAGAGGAATGTCATCAGTAGTTGACGTTATGCGGGAAAGAGGACAGAACTGTGAATTGTGTATGAAAAGTTTGTGGTTCTGTTCATGTTACTTAGAAAACTTTTCATGGCGTTTATTTCCTGACTGTGAGAATCAAGTGAATTAACTATGTGTGTGTGTGTAAGCACATAAATCGTGTTAGTGTGACATCTCAGTACTCCGTTTGCCTTGTACACACTTTGATATTTCACTATTTTGTTGAAACAGACTTTTTTTTTTTTACTTTCTATGCCATACAGTGCGTATGTTCTGAACTTGCATCTCTTGCAGGTCTAAATTATGCTGGTTAAAACTCAATGCATTTCAAGCACACTGTGACTATCACAAAAACTACACAGCCAAGTACACTTTTAATCATTTTATGCTACATTTAAAAGCTGCCACAGTTATGTCTAGAATAACTAGAATGTACTGCTTATATAGAACTGTTATTTCTATCAAATCATTTGTTCAATCAGTGTGAGTTGAACATTTGTGCGATTATTGAAAGTCTTGTACATTTTACTTTTTGTGAGAGTGAGAAAACAACAATATTCTGTGTAGCTTTCTATTCAGGAAGGATACCAGCAGATTCATAAACAATTTGCTGTAATGTTGTTTTAAAACATTGCCAGTTTTCTCTAGAATTTTGTCAATTCTGAAATTACTCCTTGGGCCTTGTCCATGTGTAGAAGCTAGCAAACAGTGAGGTATGGTGTGAGTTTACACTGCAGTTGCTGTACCTCACTGTTTCCAAGCAGACAAAGCAGGTTTTTTCCTACTGTAAATGGAGAATAAACTCTCGTAATAAATGCCCATGCATGAAATTAGTATGGAATAGTTACAACACTGTAAATTCATGCCTTGCCAGTGCTAACTTCCTCATGTGGACAAACTTGTGGGAAATACTGACCATAATTATTAGCTCTGTATGAAGTATAATCTTAGTGCCTAGATGCTACAGTGACTGCCATTTATAAAAAAGCCTAAATTAGCTATGTGTAAGGAATTCTGTCCCCTGGGTACGTGTTTTGCCGACAGAAGAAATCTCAGTAGCCATTAGGTTAAAACGATGTATTCACTCTGTGTAGAGATGAGCCTAGTACTTGCTTCTGCGTTAGCTGTCTCCACTCTGTTCGAGATACCCATTATTTCCATATGGAATTACTAGACCAGCTCAATCATCTTATACCAGTAATAAGAGGAAATCTGCTACGAACAGTCAATGAAGTATGTTCTTGATGTAATAGCACAGCCAGCCTGACCCATTAATTTTACCGTATCGCATTAATCTTGCCTGAAGTGCCTCAGTTAATCCTAGCGTGTTGTTAGGGTCAGTTCATTTGCGCTGGCTAGAAAGACTTGATTCACACAGTGGCTTTCTGAAATGGAGGACAAATGCGAAGTGGGTACCTGTTTTAGATACAAGTCAGCAGTTCAAGCTATCTGTAAGTCATTAAAACTGCTTTAACTGAGTAAGATTATTGGAGTTAACCAAACCACTGTCACTGTTACCAGTAATCCATGTGCTGGTATTCTAGTCTTAACCTTTTTAAAAAAAAGGTTAGGTTGTACGTGGTGTTTGTAAATCAGAAAAGTTCTTTGACTATATTATATTGATGCTTTCTAACCAAACATATGCTACAGTATATGTATATAAGATAATTTGTGTGTCTAAATACACTTGTAGCTAAATTGACCAGTTGTTTATCCTAAAAATTGCTCTTCAGCCATAGAAGAATAGAGTAGCTTTTCTGCTTTCAGATGGCTGTGGATGAAAGACGGTGGTAGAACTGCATTGGGGCTGGTAAAAGGCCCTCTGTGAAATGTACAGCATCTGATTTCTGTGGAAGATGATTTTCCTTAGCCTTCATGGTCCTTTTGCCTTACTGCTGTATTTCACTTCTGATTTTGTTTTGTGATCTTAATGGGCTCTTTATGCACGAATCCATTTGTTGGAGCTGTTGGTGGAATAAAATAATAATCAGAATAAGGAGGGCAAACAGTCTCTGCATGTGGTAGCTTTGGTAGTTTCCAAAATTTGCCACAATGTGAAACTTCTGAATTATAGTAGTGCAGAGAAACACAATTTTTTTCATTTGATTATATCTTTAAAGCCAGGAGTTGTGTTGATAGTTGTTATCACTCTTCATGAAATGGGTTACAGAATCTTGCATATATTCCTACCTGATTTTTCAGGTTGGAGGTAGGAATAGATATAGTCCTGAGTCTGAGATCCCAGAAGACAGAATTTCATGCCTCACTCAATGCTCCTTTTTTTCAGCAGTGATTTACCTTCACTGGGGGAAGGAGGCTAAGTCTTACTGCAGCTTTGGATTTATATGTATTCTGTGTCATTTGCTAGATAAAAACTGTTCTGAGATGCGTGTCTGGATTTTGCAGTGGTTGTGGACTGTGTAACTCCAGCTGTGTGAGTGATGAGGTGTCTAGTCCCGACTAGATTGTCTACATAATCAGTGGAGGGGGATAGGATTAGAACAAGCTCAGAAAACAATTCAGCCCGTTCTAGGAGAGGATGAATGATTCTACTTGCCATTCTGAAAAGGACAAAATTTTCTAAGTCTGAAATTGTTTTTCAGGTAAAATACAATGGTTGGTTTTTGTTGCTTTTGGAGAAGAGGCTTCTGTTATGCGAATTTCTAGTCCTGCCGCTGTTCGCAATTATAAAATCAGCAGAAATGTAAAGCTAACTTTTAATTGTGTGTATAAGGAAGTGTAAATATTACTGAAATATCCTTTATTATGAGTAGGTTGCATTTATAAAACAGCTTCTGGCAAATATATTGTAATGTCTCTTAGTACCTTTAACTAAACTAAAATTCCAGTTTATTCTTCAAATTTTAGATTATCTAGACTATGTGTGAGAAGATCAAGACACAAATGAACTTGTAATGGATTAGACCTCTGCTCTGTAAGGGAGGATTTCTGTTAACATGCAGACACAAATTCTGTTGTTCTCTCCTTTTTCAGAAGTTGAGATGTTACTTTTGCCAAGCCACTGTTCTTCATCCATGTGGATGTTCACCACATTTAGATGGAGATTATGCCACATAATCAAGAATTTAGGTTGCGATTAACCCACCGTTTTTTGACTTGTAGCTCAGGATGCATTCAAAATAAGAACTATTTGTGGGGCTTTTCTAATATTTTTTATAAGCTATCAGAAATGGGATGAAAAAACAGGGTAAGAACCTAGAGTACCAAATGTCACTAATTTTAGGTACGGCATATATGTACAGCAGAATCTTTCTTTGGCAAGTGCAGGGGGGAGATTTAATGACAAGCTTTCAGGGTCATCTCCATACCCTGAGTTGCACTTGAAGTCTATAATATTTTCTGGGTGATATGATCAAACGTGTTCCTCATAGTCTTATCACGCTGCAATCATAATAGCTACACCTGTAGCTAACAGTTCATAAAAAGTCTGTATTTGTCTGGTAAGGAAGAACTGTCACCTCTTAACTGGAATTACCAAACATACCTTGAAACTGAATGGATGAACGAATGCTGTCTGAAGGCGGTATTTTCAGTTTTGATTTACAAGTTGGTTGTGGTATGGCATCTTTCAGCATCCTGTTAAAAGGTGGATTGTTTTTTGGGGGTTTGGTTGGAGTATTCTTTTGTTTTGTTTCAGAAAAAAATAATTGCAGTAACTGGAGTCTAAGTTTATATTATTTCTAATGTTTAGAGTTCTGCCCTGATTTTGATTTTGAGTGAGTTGATACATGTAGCAATTCCTTCTAAATATTGATTTGCTGAGTTTTAAGGCAAACAAATGACTAACACAACAAAACCGTAGCAGTGTAGTAGTAATATATTGCAGAAGACACAGAAACTGCCTGTATGTTGAAGTGAACTTTTCAACTATAAACTAATAGGGCTACCTTTAAAGTTAATGCTTAAAAAAATAAAATAAAATGTATTGACACTTAAAAAACCCAAAAGGCTTTGTTGCATACATTGGTATTTGATACGAACTCTAATTTTCCATGTGTTTGCCAGTAACAAGGTTATGAACTTGTTACTTGGCTTTTTTCTGAGATCTCATACGTTGGCTTCTAAGCTTGTAGCATGAAAACCTCAGTCAAAGCTCTGTTTTTTTGACTTTAATTTTGCTTAAGATTTATGGTCTTATTCTGCATTCTTAAATGCAGACAGATTTTGCTACTCATACTGTCTTAAACCGATCTTGTAAGCATGTCCTCTACAGTTATTGGCAGGACATGGTCTAGATTCTGTAGGAGACTGTGTGGTATCAGAGCTAATTCTGAATCTATAAAAGTCAGGAACGGCACACACAAACTTGTTATTTTGCGGCACGTCATTCCAGTTCCTCCTTCCATACTGCGTATGGAAGGAGGTTCTGCAGTAAGCTTCCATCGTAGGACAAAACATAATATTAACAGGAACAGTAGGTACTGTGACTGACCTGGAGAAAGACACACAGCAGCTGTCCTGGAGGCTGTTGTTCTATTGAAGTTGTGCACGTTTGTTGAAATACCAGCCAAGACTTTTTTTTCCCTCCAACTTAAGTAATTTCAGGGTATATATATATGTATCAAATGTGCAAGTGTGTTGATGTTTAGTTTTATAAAACTCTAAGTGCACCATTTCGGGATCAATTCAGGCTTCAGTATTTTCCACTTAGATCACCTTGAGTGTGAAAGCAGTATTTGAAACTGCAGCACCTGACAACTTTACAGAAGTCTACAAGTAGTAGGCGTGACATATATAATTAGAGTGCCAGACCAAAACTGAAATGTGAAATTCCTCACTGTGACTTTAAACTTGTAGCTTTCTAGAGCAAAAAAAAAAAAAAACCCTGTGCCTTAAACCAGTAAATGAATACACTCTAAGCCTGTGGACTTCTGTAGCCTTGTATTTGATTTTTGAAGTTGACCAAAAATATTTGCGTGGATCATACTGAAACTTGATTTGGGGAAAATACTTTTAAAAAGTTATTTTGACCCCCTTTTACTACACTTAGAGAAATGAAGATTTATGACCAGTACAGTTTATTTGTGGCTTGGAATCACACCAACCAAATTCAGAAAGCTTTAGCTGACCTTAATTTCTCAAGTCTTTCTATTGTGACAAAAAGAAAAATAGGAAAGGAAAGCTAGTCTCAGATATGTCTCAACTTTGAAGTCTGTATGTCAAATTATTTTTAAAAATTTTGTTCTTTACTTTCTTCAAAATAAAAAAAATTCTCTAATTGTAGGGTAAGCAAAATATTGTATTTAAGCCATTAAGTATCAATATCTACACCAGCATGAGAATAAAACTAGAAGGTGGTGGGGTGAGGCTGGTTGTTTTAAAGCTCCAGAAGTTTTGAATAACAAATTTCACTTTTTAGGAAAAATATTCGTATATAAAAACCTGAAATGTTTGAGGGAGGGAGAGGTTTGTACAGTCTGTTGTTCTCAATTCATTAAAGAAAATCAGAAATAGTCAAGATCTTAAAATCTTGTTTTTCTATAGTCGAAGGACTTCTTACGTATATTTTTTAATATGAAGAGCTCAGGAAAAGCCACCACTGGCTTTCCTTATGTTTGTCTATAAGATCCTTTGCATGTTTTGAACAAAAGACCCCTAATTCTGACTTCCGCCCCCTGCCAGTATTAGTACTGTGTAACACTGAGTCTTGGATAAAGATGCCGTCTCAAAGCTTATCATTGGACTGTGGGTATTTAGATATGCACACAAAATGACTGCATGTCAGCCCATCACAGTAATTGTTTGAAGCGAAACAAGTCAAAGTTATTAACCTTCTTTTATTGAGAACTAACTTGAGCCTGACTGCCACAATGCTGCTGATGCTGTGGCACTTTTGCGATTTTTGTCTTCCCTGCTACTTCTTTCTGTATATTAAACATATAGTAAACATATATTCTGTATATTAAACTTAAAACTCTCATTCTGGTCACCTAACTTTCTCTTCTTTCTTTTGTGATGATGTTGTTTCAGTCATCCTAGCCATTGTTGATTTCCTAGCTACAGCAATGTTCCAGTATTAAAATCATTGAGGGGCAGAACTGCCTTTAAGGCCTTTATATATGATGATTAGAAGAACTGTGTAACCCAGGCCAAGTAACTTGATTCTCTACTTACCTTTTTGTTGTTTTTCTAAGCATGAAAACAGAATAACGTTGGCCAAAATACCTGGTTTGAGTAACTAGGGGGAAGGGAGAGGGTGGTTGGTTGGTTTTAAGAGGACTTAAAACTTTGAAGAACACATATGTAATTTTTGGAAAAATCTATTGCTTCACAAGCAACCTGTCTTAAGTGTTTTTAACTCTTCCTCTGTTTTCAGTTCTTATCTAGCTAGTGTAAATCTGTGGGTGGAGCTAACTCTTAATAGTTACAGGTTTGTAGAGATGTTGACCACGTCTTATCTAGAAATCTTTGAATAATGCTACAATAAACTATTGTGCTTACTAAAATGTTTATAACTGAATTCTCAGATACAGATCATGCAATGCGTGATAAGCTTTGGCAAAGTCCTTTTCTTGTGGGATGCTGAGAAAACCCTGGAGAATAGGAATCTTCAGCTAATGTTGAAACTGCTGAAAGCTGGAATCATGGAATCTTTAAAAACTGTGGGTTTAGATACTGGTACTTTTTTGTTGAAGTTGAGGGCAACTTGAGTGGCAGCTACTCTGGGATGTTTGTATTTTGTTTGGTGGTTTCCCTGTCTGCAGTGTATACTTCACATTTTTTTATTTATCTTTTTTTTTTAACCTACATGTGCATGACTTAGAGTACACTGTATAGAATACGCTCTGCTAAATAAACACTTCTGTATATTTTTGTATGGTGTTCTAACATGGTTGCATTAGTACAAATGGCTGTAATTCACAAAAAGTGCCACTTACCAGACATACTCTGTAGAGTGTTGTGAATGTTACCTGCACTTCTGTTGTACAAACACGCTCATGAGTGTTGTGATGAACGCTTGCCTTTAGTCTTTGCTCAGGTACTCATGTGGAGCAGTTTGGTGCTTTTCCTTCTGACTTGTAATACTTGGGATACTAAGCAGAAAATAAAAAATGTGAACAGAAGCATTGTGGCTAAAGCAGCACTTTAAGTAACAGACACTTTTTTGTATCTCGAGTAGATACAATAAAGATCATACCTGACGAAACTTGTCTCTATCTTAACTCATGCACCTCAGACTGTTATACCTGCCTTGCTGTCATGAATGGGAAATGCAATAAAAAGGAAAATGTTTCCTGAATAATGTAGATTATATAGAGCATTACATGTATAAAACTTGTTCTCAGCTAAACTAATTAGTTTTAATTTTGCCTTTTGTTCTAGAACAAGACTTTTAGCTTTTCGAAGTAACTTGCAAGAAACTGAAAAAGCAATGCTACGAGCATTTTCAGCTTCAGAGCAATTTAATTCAAACATACCTAAATATTCCTTACTATGCCATAAGGACTATACAGCTAGTGTAACCACTTTCAAAAGATTCGATTTACTGAAGATGCGTGTCTATATAGGTAACTTGTCAAGAAAACCTACAGCTTAAATTTGGCTGCATTGAGAAGGCAGCATGCTGACATCTGGCTCTGAAAGCATTTGTTTAAAACTAGCTGCTGTTCTCAAAGGAGGCTACAATTTCGTCCAGTCAGTGTAACTATACTAATAGTATTTTAATATGAATGTGTTTCACTCATATTTGACTATTACTGAAGGAAAGAGCTATAATGAAATTAGCTTTTAAAAAAACCCAAACACCACACCAAAAAACGCACAGTAAAATGAGCACTACGTCTAAACAAACTTTTAGCTCCAACAATTTCTCAAACACTTTTAGCTCAGAAACAACAATACAGTCTGTAGGGATTTTTTTTTTTTTTTAAGACAACTCACAGAATATGTATGCTAATTGAATCTCTTGCGTATCTGCATACTTCTGTCGGTCAGCCAAACTGCCTAAATTCCTACAGTAGTAAAACTTGTTTCAAGTGTACAGGTGACTTCGGTATGTTTTACCAGCTGAATATATTACTTATCCCCATCTTTTCTTTCTAAATAAATCAAATTAATAAAAGAATTGGGGGGAGGGAGAGGAGGACAGAGAATGGAAGAAAACTGCCTCTTGTTCTGGCTTTTTTTTTTTAAAAAAAGCTAAATAAGGAACTAAAATCTAATCCCAAACTGTAAATTAAGCCTTTTCCCCTTCCTATCGTTTCCTCTGGAGGGGCATATTCCTACTTCTGATTGATTTAGAAGGTTAAACTATGCACAAAATTAAACTGGAAATAAGTAACTACCTTTTTACATGTTCTTCTGTTACTAATGCTGTTCTGGTTCTTGATGAGTCTACTATCTGGAAGTTGTCTATTATAAAAAGTAATTGACAGGTTTTGATTATTTTTGTGTCGGTAATTTTTTTTTTATTCCAAGTCTGTAGAATAATATACAAACTGGATAAGTCGACTTGTATTTTCATATGTTACTGCAGTCATGAAAATAATACTGCTAGGATTTTGTTTACTGTGTTACTAATGACATTGGGATGTCCACAACTTTGCCTGGAAGGGTGGCGTTAGGTTTTTGTTTTGCTGTCAAAATGTAAACCGAAGAAAGATGTAAAGCTTCTCATCAGAAATAAACGTCTATAATCTGGAGTAAGATAATGGCCAAAAATTTTTAGTTTTAACATGTCTATTTAGAGAATACATTTTATGTGATGCTAACTGAAGTATCATCTAAATAGTGGAGAGAATAGTTATAATGAAATTATAAGCAAAAAATTTGAGCAGCTTTGAGATGAAGAACGCTATGAAATAAGGCCAAGGTAAATTAGCATAGTCCTCCTTGCAGTCTTTGTCTTAGTTTCTAGTCTGACAGGAGGATATTGACTGCCGATAAAATCAGGGTAGGGAAGCAACACTTCCATTCAAATGTTATAATTTTGGATCTTGAAACAGACTTTACTTTTCTCTCTCTCTCTCTCTCCAGCATCAAGAAAATGATCCATATCTCATCTTCCTTGAAAACCATTCAACCAGCTGTAATTATCTGTTAGTCACCATTTGAGAGATATGGCTAATTACTTTTAATTAAAAGTAATATTTTGATACAGCTCTGCTATCTCTGCTGGGAATTGTTGTAAACTTATTATATGCTTACCACCAGTTTTCTGCAATGCAACTTGGGGAGGAGGAATTTGCACTGCACTGCTCAATAGCAACAGGTCTTAAGAGTATTAAGGATGAAATTCTCAAGGGTCTTTATGTCGTGGATGGAAATGGAATCATTACTGTATTTTTGAACTCCTGCTAACGTCATTGACACCCACCTACAGTCCACTAGAAATATAAGTGCAGAGATCAGTTTGTTCACAGATTACAAGGAGACTAACCAAGAAGGGGCAAGCCAGAGCCAAATTCACTGGTAAGCTTTATTTTAAAGAAAGTGAAAGGGAGAATTATTTCTTTTTTTTTTTTTTTAAACCCCTCCCTTGAATCAAGTTGTGAAATGGGTCTCTAGTATATTTTACCAGACTGTATTATTTTTGTACTTATTAATGTATGTAGTACACTTTCATTTAATGCAATTTTTAAAATTGAGCTGTCTGGATCTCAAGCCATATTTTTGCATTTTCCTTGGAGCATAGAAAGATCTGATGCCGAAACTAATCAGCCAATGAAAATGGCTGTATGTAGTAATGAATGTAAATTTACAAATGTAAATATTTTGTGTTAAATGTCATACTAGTCCCTTTCAGAAATAGAGTCCAGTAGAGTCTCGAAATAGCTTTGGTATGGGAGACACTTCTTTAGAATAACTTGTTCTTCCTAGTACATTAGTACTAGGAAAACAAGAAAGTTGATAGCACACGGATGTAATCTGTAGTAGGCAGATTTTCCTTGCCATGGATGAAATTATTTTCAGCACTCCACTGGATTGTCATGCTTGCTGTATTTGTTACCGGTGGCAGCTCTGTAGGACTTAAGAGTCTGGTTCGTTGTCCTTCTTACAGATAGTCTGTTCATCTCTTCAACATGTGGAAAGCGGTGCTCCTGGGTCTATATGCAGTATTGGCTGTGAGAGGATTGGCAAAGGCTGCTCCTTTCCAACCAGAAGAAAAATGGAAGCCTCTAGACAACCCTAGAAACAGAGACCTGGTAAGGAAATGCTGCCTGAGTTTTGTGGGGGTGTTTCTGTTTTCCATCACGAGAATTTTTATCTCCTAAATTTAAAGGTAAGAGAGGCCCATTAACTGTAATGTTAGTAACTGTGCACTTTGTATCGTCAGTAACCACGACTGGATAAGCATGCTTCAGTCAAGATGTACCCCTCAACTGAAGAGACATTCTCAGTGTGCAGCAGGACATAAAACTTCCTTATATCTCCATCTGGCAGCTTTAGTTTTTAAAAATGTGTTTTGATTATACTACCACTTGTTGTATGAAACAGAAGAGGAAGGATTATTACGTTTCTCTCAAATGCCTACTCTCTTGATTGCATTTTGTCTCATCTTCTGGAAGCACAAGTAAGCTTGTATCTGACATGTTGTGAATAGTGGCTAAAGATCTGAAAGTTAATTACAGCCAACAAAAAATCAAGAGAATGTTTGCAAGACCTTATAAGGAATTTGTGAAGGAAAAAAAAAAAATCAGTTTCCCACCATTTTTCCTCACTGTTTTAAGAGGCATTAATTTCTACTTTTAAGCAGTCTTAAGGGCCTGTTCAAATGGATTGCCCACTGTTGCTAGCTCTTAGAGAACACTCCCCTTAGAGAAACGTGTAACAGAACTGTCCTGTATGCCCTCAGCAAGGGCTTTGCTGTGCCTGTTTTATAAGGGATACAGTCTGAATCCCCTGTGGTTCAGTGGGGAGCACAGATGATCAATAACAGTCAGGGGCCTTTGGACACCACATAAGGTGTAAAAGCCATGGATGGAGTGGGCATGTCTGAATTACATTGCCTGTTTTGTACCAGTTTACGATTGAAGTAGAGGATTTTGCCCCACGTAGGAACAAATATTACATCTGCTTTGTGTCAGTAGAAATAAGTCATCTCTGTTGGGCATGCTCTATTTTCACATCTGCAAATATGTTCAGTTTTTCAGAACGCTCCAGGCTTATTTTTCGGGGAGGGGTCTTGATCTCAGAAAGTTCCCAGCTACTTTCACTATGAACAATGAAGGACCAAGGCCTGTCATGTTCTACTCAGATCCTATTGCTTCTGCATTTGCAGATTATGAAGAAAGGAAAAATTCTTTTCCAAATTATTTCAAAGGCTGAAAGATGCTGCTGACCAAGGTAAAAGAGGATGCCTTTTCCTCTAATGTTGTTACACATAACCAAGTGAAAGATTTGGATTCGAGTGATTCTCGTTTCTATCTGAAGTGTAAAACCAACTTTTTTTCAGACAAAATTAAAAATGTAGCACCTTAACTCTTGCCTGAAGTTGGTTTAACATTGTTGAGATAGAGATTTATGAGGTATTTACTACTTAGGTAAAATAACACATGGTGCTTGTGCAGACTTATGTAGATCATGCTCTCTTTTCCCCCTTCTTTTTCTCTCTTTTTTTTTCCATGTGGAAAAGAATTCTGATAATGTACAGATAACAGAGAATGCAGGTTTTATTTAAGTAATTGATATCAGGAAAATTATAAATGGAGACTAATGGTTTCCTGTGGTATATGTATATGAAGAAAATTAATTTAGACATAAGATACTGCATTAACAAAGTGTATATGAATTATCTTTTACATCTTTGTCCATCATGCTGCTTTCCTTATTTCTACTGCTAAAATTTGAAGGTTGAATAAAAGGGTTGCCAACTTGTTCACATCTCCATAAATATGAAATAAAATTGAAGTGGGTCAAGCTAGCAATAGTAATAAATCTAGGCTCAATTTATAGCTATTTTATCTATGCATAACTGTACTCTCTAACAAATAAATCATTTCCTACCTCATTCTGAGAGTCAGTGAATACTGACAGTTCTGTGGGAAGGTAAATAACTGTTTTCTCCCATTTTACCAATAGGTGAAGATTTCAGTAAGTTTTGAATCCAAGCATTTTGGTGATTTACTTAGTATCTTAAAGAGATTAATTTGTAATCAATATTCATTTTAGGATTTTTAGCTCTGTCCTGCTCTCTGCCTGCTTAAGCACGTCTCTTTCTGTAATGAAAAGCACAGCTCCACTATTCTTTTTATCACAAATCATAACAAAGACTGCACTCATATTTTAATACTAAGTTTTTTTTGCCAAGTTTTTGTGTCAGAGGAAAAAAAATTACAACACACAATGAGTATTGTGCATGACAAGTAAATGAAAAGGGACTTACGGTAAAGCTACAGCATCCCTTCTAAAGTTATAGCAGCAGCGAGAAAATTACTGGTGGAAGTAATTTGTCCTACATAATTCAGGATGATCACAGTAGTTCTCTTCAGCGTTTGGAACGGTTTTCTGGAAGTAGAGGTCTGCTGCACTCATTTGGGGTGTTTCAGCCAGTGTCACCAAGTCTTCGTTTGCATCATACCCTGACCGCACAGAAACATTTCTGTATTTGTCTCACATCCTTTTTTTTTTTTTTTTCTTTTTCAGGCCTTAACTTTTGAACTTCATACGAAGTGGTGATCTTGACAACAAAATATTTCTGCTTTGACTTTTTAACTGTTACCCGACAATTTAAAGTTTTTCTTGCTGTCACAGTTTTCACCTATGGAATCTGTTACCGTACTTTGCTGTCTGTTGACAAAAGTGTTATGTTTGTCTGCTACCCTTTGCCTAGCAGAACTGTGTCTATTTAAATGTGAATAAACGAGGAGTGCCTCAGCGCGCTTTGAACAACCGCCCCCTCTCTTTGTTCGAAATAGCTAAATAAAGGCTGCCTTTCCATTTATTATTTCGGATAATATTCAAATAATAATAAAAAAAATATCTGAAATGGTAAATATTTATTACCAGAAGTAATATATAGAAGTAATATTTCAGCCTACAAATACTTGAGAAGGGATGGTGGGGAGGTAGGGGAAGGGCTCTTTACATTAGCGATGGGTGATAGGACAAGAGGAAATGGGTATAAGCTTAGTCAGGGGAGATTCAGGTTGGATGTTAGGAAGTATTTCTTCTCTGAAAGGGTTGTCAGCCACTGGAATAAGCTGCCCAGGGAGGTGGTTGAGTCCCCATCCCTGGATGTGTTTAAGAATAGGGTGGATGATCTACTTAGGGATATGGTTTAATGGGGATTAGGGACGGTTGGACTCGATGATCTCAGAGATTTCTAGGTTGGAAAAGACCTCAAAGTGTTCTAGTTTGGTGGGAGGCCGCCGGGGCGGGTATTTCCCGCCGGCTCCAGTCCCCCGCCCCGAGGGCCCGGTGGCTGCCGGCGCCGCCCCCCGGCCCTTGGCCCCGGTCACATCGGTCACCGGCACGACAGCGGTGTGTACGCACCAAGTTAGGAAACCCTTCTCATAAAAATATGTAAAAACAACACCTTTTCTGGGAAATAAAAGATAGTCCAACATCTACAGCGAGGTTAGTAACTGAGGGGCTTTCCTCGCGCCTCGTCCCCTCACGCCGTTGGCCCCCCCCGAGGCAGCAGCGCCTACCGCGGAGGGTCCCCGCCGCCCCCCGGGCTCCGGCCACCCTCCCGCCCGAGTCACGTCGGGCTGCGGCGCTTCCCCCGCCCCGCGGCAGCGGCGCTGGGGCGGAACTCGTGTGTGAGGGCGCGGCGTGGGGCGGGCGCCATAGCGGGAGGGACGCGCGTCCGACCGCGAACACGGCTCCCCTGCTCCTCCCGCTCACGGGTGGTGCCGGCGCGATGTCGGGCTTCAGCCCGGAGCTGATCGATTACTTGGAGGGGAAGATCTCCTTCGAGGAGTTCGAGCGGCGGCGAGAGGAGCGCAAGAGCCGAGAGAAGGTGAGTCAGCCCCGCGGCGCGGCCCGCGCCCGCCCGCAGCGCCTGACAGGAGCAGCGCGGCCGCCTCCCTTGTGTGTGTGTGGGGGGGGGGGGGGGCTCGTGTAAAGTGCTGCTGCCCTCAGCTGCTGGTCACTGCGCTCTGCTCTCGATTATGTCTACATAATTGTAAACTTCTGTGCAAGAAGTGTGGGGAACTGGCTTCAGTTTGTCAGGGTCGTTGGGTACTGGCAGAGCAAGCCGTTCCTGGCAGCGTGCACCTCTCACGAGTGCAGCGGTTTGGTTCATGCGGTGTGGCGCGCCGCCCCGGGCTTGGCAAAAGCTGGTGGCATTACCTTCAGGCGCCGTGACTAGGTCCCTCTTTAGGCTGGAGCAACGAGCAGAAGCAGGTTCTGATGTAAAATTATCCAGCGTGTACTGCTTCCGCTCCCACACCATCTTCCGTGTGAGAGCTAAGGAAGAGATCCAGTTTGACTCCTTTTGGCAATCATTGTGGCTTCTTGGCATCAGTAAATACAGGAAATCACAGTTAGAATCATAGAATGGTTAGGGTTGCAAGGGACCTCAAAGATCATCTAGTTCCAACCCCCCTGCCATGGGCAGAGAAACCCTCCACTACACCAGGTTGCCCAAAGCCTCATCCAACCTGGCCTTGAACACTGCCAGGGATGGGGCATCTAATTTTGTGTCTAAAAGTAAGCAGATGGAGGTATATGAGAAATAGTGTATGCTTGACTGGAGTGTTGTAGTTAACTTTAACTTTGCCATCTTTGTGTCAAAATGCAACTGAATTTCTGGTTTTCCTGGTCTTCAGAGATCAAATTCTGCAGAACTCAGCTGTCATGGAAGGACAAGTGCTATCCTAGGCAATCTCCTTATAGGATTGACAAGTGCTATTTTGATATTTCATTTTGTGTTTAACAAGGCAGGCTTTTGAAAGGATTCGTCGCACGTTTGTAACTTTTTTTTAATACAGTTAACCATGTCGTCTTACCTCACTGTAATGCCAAATAAGGAATGGACTGGTCTCTTCAGTCAAAGGTAATATGAACAGTCACCATCTGAGTCACCTCACATTGATAAGAATATAAATGTCTTGAAAGCAAGAAATGCTGGGTTTTGTTCATTTAAAAATATGGCACTTATTCCACCTGTTTCACTAGCAGTGCCAAAGCTGGAAACTCATGGTCTAAAAGCTAATTGTAAATATTAGAGGAAATAAGAATGAGTCATGTTATAAAGCTGATAACTAATATTGTTTTGTCTAGGATGGCGAAAATGCATCTGCTGAGGAAAACACTGACGATGTAGAGGCTCCATCTTCGTCCAGAAAAGCATCCGGGAAATCCCAAAGTCAGGATGAAACTGATGGTAAATGTTAACATAATGTTTTCAGTTAAAACTGTGTTTAAAAGGTCATTGAAAGCACTTGCTCTATCAATTTGCTCTTTGATAGCTGATCTTTTATAAATACTTGGCTGCTTCTTTCCAATCTGTGGGTATTGAAGCACGTTGTTAGTATGTGTATCTTTGTAGGACGTTCCGAGTCATAGCCAGGGTTTTAACTTTAAGTGTTTTTAAGGGGCTAGATCTGGCCAATTGGCCATCTTTTTCTGGGAAGCTCTCCACTTTTCCCCTCCTGGCTTCTTAACCACCAATTATTTCCTCTCTCTAAAGTTACAAATAATTTGAAGTTTTTAACTTATCTCGAAAAAATCTTCTATCTGTTTTGTTTGGGCTTTTTTCCTGTTCATCTCTTTGTTAGTCTTTTGCTGAGACTTGAATATTTCAGAATATTTGGTTCTCCTGTGCGAGTGTTGCCTTCTTCTTTTGCGATCTGAAAAGAGAAGTTTGTTTTTTTCTCTTTCTTTGTGTTTTTTCTCCTGCTCAGTTATCTTTTGGCCCATTTGGAGTGCCTACGTTTATTTCTCTCCTTATTTTCTGATGGATAGTCCTAGCTACCTACAGGCTCCCTGGCTGAGTTTCTTTGTGCAGTTACTGGGATGATAGTAGCTCCTTAGGTGCCTTAGCAAAATAAGCTTAACTTCTTTGGGGTTCCTACATAGTGAAAGGACTTGCAGGAAGTGGTAGGAGCAGCACTTCTCTCTCAGTGCTTGTTGATCTCATGCCTCAGGTTCTGGATATGAGCTTGGGATTTAGAGTGCTGCAGCCTGTTTGAGACACCTTCTCTTCAAAAGCTGTACTCCATGCATCAGTCAGGGCATGTTCTTGTGAGGTTGCCAATGGTGTGAGATAGCAAAGTGCCATTTGTGATCTCTTTGTGTTGGTTCTTGGACTCCTCTTGCTACTTTCACTGCAAATTCTCATAATTCTATTTGTTGGGTTTTTTTCTTCTCTTAAATTCCAAAAATAGTCTTTAAATTGTCTCACCTAAAATGTGCGTCAGCAGTGCCTCGATGTTGAAGGTATGGCCAGACCTCATCCTATGAGGACAGAAAAAGAACACAGGAAGTGTGGCTGGAGTCAGATATCTGTGGTTCCTTATTGACCCCTTCTTTTTGCTGATTTCTCTGAAATGCTTCCAAGCAGCTCTTTTCTGCTCTGTATCCCACCCAGTCTGTTACCTGTTTTTTCATGTACGTCATCCTTATCTAAGAAAAATCATATCCTGATAGATCTGTGTGATACTGTCACTTCTGCTCTTACTGCAGAGAACACACAAGTCTCAAGAGCAGGCAGAATTAAGGAAGAATTGATAATATTTATCACTATTTAAAGAGTTTTATTTGTCACTATTTGACGAGTTGCTATTAGAATCAGACTTATGATATTCAGCAGAAAAATGTTAGAAAAGGTCATTGTTAAAATCACTTTTGATCCATGAGTCTTCAGAGCTACTCTGCTACAATCTTCAGATGATTTCTGCAGCCAGTAATAATAAGGCTGCATTTAAATAATATGCTTAAAAATAAATACATTAATTTAATAATAATAATGATAATGTTTTTCAGATGGGGGAAGAAAAGTCTTGATTTTTAGATGCTTACTGTCCAAGTCAGAATAAAAATAACCAAATACATCGAAGTCAGAAAAAAACAAACAAACAAAAAAAAACCCACCATAAACTCAGGTGTAGTACGCAATTCCATCTTGTATATAGTCAATACGTGACATTTATTTTTCAGTCCCAACTTGATACTGTGGTTATTCTTTTATCAAATCTTTAGATGCCAAATCACCCAGCTGAAACCTTAGAACACTGCATATTTTGATATTTTGCATAGATATAGACTTCTGGGTGGTTATAACCCTAGGTTAACTTAGTAATGAAAAGTTAACTAAAAAATGTGAAAAATTTTAAAAATCTATGCTTTAAGCATGTTTATTTTTTATATATAGCATTATATTCTTATTTATTTTAAATAATTTTGTTATTTCTTTTTCTGGAGAAATGTGCATAATCTGGATTTTGCATTTACACACATTAAAAGGTACTTATTGTCATGGATAGAATGGTTACAAGATATTGTTTTAAATTACTTCTAAAAATTGATTGCTGCATTATTGTTTGATATAATTGTCTACTCACTTAGCCTCTTCAGCTGAAAAGCTTTATTCCATCCCACCAGTTCAGTGCTTGAAAATTGTTTAATATGCTTCTCTTGTATGGATTGAGAAAAATGTTGAATAAACTGTTGCTTCATTCTGTGTGTTCCTCCATGCTTTCATTTCAAATATCCAAAAAATGTTAGAGGCTGAGGTATACACTAAGCATTGGTGGTGAATAGCACAGAGTTTTAAAACCAAAGAGGTTGTTGATAGTTTTTCTACATTTCTGCAGGTCCTTTGCCTATAGAACAACTGTTTCAAGTGGGCCACTAATTACGAAGAATTCCGTTTTCTCTGCACTTGTCCTGGTAAGTAGCGCGTGCTCTTGACTATATCATAAACCTTTTCTGCTTCTTTCCCCACCAGGAGAAACTTCAGATGGCGTCAGTAAATCTGTTCATCGAGTCTTTGCGTCCATGCTTGGGGAAAATGAAGAGGAGGAAGAGGATGAAGAGGAAGAAGAAGAAGAAGAAGAGGAAGAAGAAACTGCTGAGCAACCCACAGCTGGAGATGTTTTTGTGTTGGAGATGGTACTTAATCGAGAGACCAAGAAAATGATGAAAGCAAGTATTTAAACTTTCATGTAACTTCCCCATATCTCCTGAAGCACAGTGCCACTTTGTGGGATTTTAGCTACTTGCTGAGAAACTTGCCTGAAAATATTTCCATGTAGGATAACCTCTGCTTATGTTGGTGTTGCCCGTCTTTGTTTTTTAAAAAATTACTGTTTGAAAGCTTTAAAAAATGATGAAGTGAGTTTTTCCAGTGTCCAGATTGTGTTTGTGATAGATATCAGAATTACTCTGTCAGTCATGAAAATTAGCAAATATTTTGGTCAGTCATTTTAGGATCACTGGTACTTAGATAACTTGTTACTAGGTCATATTGAGTACAGCTGTGACTGATGTCGCTTGAATTTGGGCACAACTGAATCCTCGGTAGAAATAATATCCCTTTTCCATTCAGGAGAAAAGGCCTCGCAGCAAACTTCCTCGAGCCTTGAGAGGTCTGATGGGAGAGGCTAATATCAGGTTTGCTCGAGGAGAACGGGAGGAGGCTATTCTCATGTGCATGGAGATCATCCGACAAGGTATGTTAGAGTGGTAGCTTCGTGGCTTTGAGGATGGGTGCAATTGCCAATTCAGTGTGGCTTCACTGATGGTGAAAATACTCAGTACAAGGGAAGTCACTGTGTAAGTAGTGTGGAATTAACAACATGTAGTGAGTTTCCTGTGTTGTTTTGCTTATAAAAAGAAGTGCATCCTGATACTGCAGAGGCCCGGGCCTTTGCTTAGCTTTACACAGTGCTTTTATTGGCTTTGTAGAACCAAGATATAAACATCAGCATGACTTACAGTGTGGAATAATGGTTGTTGTTAGATTCAGTCAGGCTGTTTAATGATGTATGAAAGGGAATTGAAAGCTTTTCTGCAAGTTTTGTCTGAATTTAAACAGAGCAAGGTCGATGTTTTGTATAATTCTGCTATCTGTTGTTTGCAGAAAGGCACGTTACTTGTTTTCAGGGTGGTTTTAAGACAATGATTCTTAATCATTCTTTTTGTCTTTTCACAGCTCCTCTTGCTCATGAACCATTTTCCACTCTTGCCATGATCTATGAAGACCAGGGTGATATGGAGAAGTCATTACAATTTGAACTGATTGCAGCTCACTTAAATCCTAGTGATACTGAGGAATGGGTTAGACTAGCAGAAATGTCACTGGAACAGGACAATATTAAACAGGCTGTTTTTTGCTACACAAAAGGTAGCGTAGCAACCATTTTAATAGCTTAAAATGAATGTGAGGTGCAAATGGCAATCGTTTTGTTTTCCTCTGCTTTCTAATTTAGTTTGCAGCAGTTTGCTGAGATTCTGATACCTCTGTCTGGACTTTGGTAAAACATTAGTGAATCTTTAATATCAGATATCCTTTTCTTACAAAAACCCGGGGCGTGTCTGTTAACGTTCATTTAGTCAGGAAAAGGAATGTGAAATCCATTGTTGCCTTCTTCTGAACTTATCTGCTTTTTCTTGTAGCTCTGAAATACGACCCAACCAATGTGCGTTACCTGTGGGAGAGATCCAGCCTGTACGAGCAGTTGGGGGAACATAAGCTGGCTATGGATGGCTACAGGCGGATTCTGAATCTCCTGTCTCCCTCTGACGGAGAGCGCTTTATGCAGCTGGCTAGAGACATGGCGAAGTAAGTTGGGTTTGAAGATATTGTGACTTGGTTTTCTAGAGTTTTCAAAAGATGGTATTAATGAGCTCTGCAGCTGATTCAAGCTGGGTATGTAGCTGAAATCAGGGAACGCAGGTGTTTTTGCTGGGGGTGACCCCCACGCAAGCATGCACCCCCCAACTATTGTGATGTTTCCAAAGCCTGACGTGTGGGAATTATCTTGTGTAGGATCAGTGCATCAGCTTAGAAGTGTTGCATTCTCTTACTCCAAGAGAATAAAATGAAAATACTGATTACTGGAAAAATGCCAATAGTATATGATTATGTACAAATGCAATACATTTTTAGTCTATGTAATCTCACTAGAGACCTGGAAACTTCTTGCCAGCAAATCTGAATGAAACAAAGTATTCAATCTGAAATATAAACCATCTGCAACAGAGTATAGCTTATATGTTATTTGTGATTCCTTTCTGGAGCAAGTAGAAATCTGCCTCCTCCCCTTTCCTAGTCACGAGAGCAGGTCAAGTCCTAGAAGCTTGCCTGAGACAGAGGAGGCTTGTGGTTAAAGCGTGCACCTCTCTTACCGTAGTTTTTAGTCAGTTAACTGCTTTATATCTCAGTTTTCTCATGCATAACCCGTAGAAAGCTTTTACTGGTCTGTTTCAAAATGGTTTAAGTCTTTTGATCCTTGTGGTTGTGAAATACACCCAAAAAAAACGCAAGGCCGTGTATTGCAACAATATTATTGAAGATTTTCTGAAACCAGGTTAATGTGATACCTTGTTGATACCTGGCTTGAGATGGGGGATATTGTGATGAAAACTCCAGTAATGTCCTAACACACAGGGGAGAAAAAAATGATAATTATTTGAAATATATAAAAATTGTCAACAGTTATAAGGAAAGAAAAAACACCCACTTGCTTACTGTCTTTTGTAACTTACTCTTGCTGATGAAAACACTTGCTAATAGGCAAAAATAAAAGAAATATGGAAATCCTTTGCTAGTGTTCAGAGTATGTATTGTCAGTTATCTCAAATACTTAATATCTCATATCTGTGTTTTGTAGGAGTTATTATGAAGCCAATGATGTGACCTCTGCGATTGAGATAATAGAAGAAGCCTTTAATAAACACCAGAGCCTTGTCTCCATGGAAGATGTTAACATTGCAGCCGAGCTATATATTTCTTCCAAGCAGTATGACAAAGCATTGGCGGTATGGAAGATTAAATGCATTTCTGTATCGTGTTGAGCACCTCTTTGCCAGTCAGGATGGACAGTTTATATTCCTGTAGTGCTTAAATATGGCCGTGGTTCTATGGTGATAGACCTGATCAGATACTGATTGCTTGCTCTTAGTTCTGTAGCAATTAGCATTGAAGTTAACGGCTTAATTTAAGAAGTTGGGGGCTGATAGACTTGTATGCTTTTCCAGGTTTAAAACTTTGGGATTCTTCCTCTCCTTCTCTACACTTGCCATAATCTCAGTAGCCAGAGAAGACCTACAGGCTGTTTTTTTAAGTACTACCAGCAAAGGGCATTCTCTAAGTTGAAGGTTAAAGGGTGACACGGAATGGACTAATGGTTCAAATGCAGACCGTCGTGCTTTATCTGGCATACTTGTATTATGACTAATATTTTATGCATTAAGCATCAAGCATAAGTTCCAGAAAAACAATACATCTTGACTCGAAGGCATCGGGAATTGGAGAAGATTGCTTATTTGTTCCAAATTTATTCTAGTGGTTTTTAACCCTCACTTTTGAGGCATGTTTCCGAGTTGATTTGGTCTGGCTTTGAGAGGAAAGACTTTAGTATCTGGCCATTGTTATACTTTCCAAGATAGATTGAAGAGATGCTATTAGTTGAGATTTTCTCCTTGTGAACGTTCTTATTTGCTGATATTAAATTACCTTCTTTTTTTCCTCCTTAAGGTTTTATTTAGCTCGCTCTCTGACTGTGCAAAGCATCGTGAGCCTGCAGACAGTTCCTCTGACCCTTCTCTGTACTTCTTCTCATTTTAAAAATAAACCAGACACTTTTATGTACACACTATTTAGCTGCCAGATTTATTAATACAGTACTCGGTCGTAGAGCTGTTCCTTGTTTTTTCTTGATGATTCTCCTTGAGTCTATTCTGGTGGTGGTGTTTCTTGTTCCTGAATATCTGAGACTGTATCTGAGCTGGTAAACTGAGCCTTTAAAAAATAACTATCTTAATACAAGCTTCTGGTATGTTTCTCTAAGGGCAATGTACTCTCTATTTATCAGTCTTGTTTTGGCAACAGTAACGACTTAAATATTTACTTTTAATTCATGAACATAATACCAAACTGCATTGGGTCCTATACCAAGGATCCTTTACGCTTGTGCATTTCCCCCCTTACAGCTGGTCGTTGGGAAGTGAATGTCTTAAATTGTCTGTCTTTGGTTTCTATTTTTTTTTAGTTAGTTTTTCTATTGAATTATACTATTTCTTTTAATTGAGACAAACCATATGGTTTCCTTGCAATGTACTAGGCTGAGGAATCCTTGGAGCACTTTGGAAAGATCTATGGAGAGCTTAGCTGTTTACCTGGTGCCTTGCTTTCTGTTTCAGTCTTCCAAAAGGCATTAAAAGAAGCTATAAAGATTAAAAACTCTTCTAATTGTGATGAAAGCAATTGTTGTATTTGCTAAAGAGATCCTGATTGGATCACCTAAGTAGTCCCAAAATAGTGGCCAAAGACATAAGGTGATCAAACTCAATACTGGTCAGCTAACCCCATGTGAAATGAATGCGGCTTTTCTTCTGATAACTTTTGTGATGTCGAAAACAGCTGCCATGTGGGCTGGTTACTCCATATATCCTTTAAATCTTTAAAATGATCTGAGTTACTCGTTTCTTTTAGGTTATTACAGATTTTGCGGGAATTGTACTTGAAAAGAAAGTACCAGAAAAAAGTCCAACCGAGGAGAAAAAAGGTAAGTAGCTAACAAGCGGTTAGTGTGACCCCAGTGTTCATCTAATGTGACATCTTCCTGTCTGGTACCTTTTCAACTCATAGGTATATTTTGATGCATGTTGACAGGCTTTTCTCTTTTGAAACTTTTCAGTGTTTTTAACGAGTTACATGGCATGACCTCAGCTTTCTATAAGGAGTTACCCTGATGTCCAATTAGCCCTGCTGACTCATTAAGGACAAGGACTGCTCTCCAGGCAACTGGAGGCCTTTTAAAGTTCTAAACATTCCTCTGAGTGTTCACATCAGACCAGTTATTTCTGCCAGCTAAATAGCTTCTGAAAAAAAAATAGATAAGCTTAGTGGAATCTGTACTCAAGAATATCAACCTTTGACCTGGGAACAAGGTTCTTGATAAACTCTGCTTCTGCTATTAAACATTTAAATGTTTTGGTATGTATAAATCTAGGGATATTAGCTTGTAAGTTATCTTTGAGAACCTGCTTTGTGAAAGTCATTGCTGAAGTCTGAAAATGTTTGTTTGGGCTGTAGAATGGTCGCGGCATGCCCACTCCGTAAACAGGCAGTTCATTCTATGATTAAACTGGTTGATCGTTTCAGCAATCCCATCCAAACTCAGAGTAGGTATAAGATACTTCTGCTGGCTTTTTTCTTTAATGGACCAGGTAAAAATATAGTTGATCAATCAACAACTGTCCTGATAGAGACTTTTAATAGATAATTTATAAGAAACAAAACTCTGAGTCTAGGAGTTATAACACAGTGTTGTCAGTTACCTGGGGAGTGCAATTTCTTAGGACAAAGTTTCTAAACTACCCAAGAGCTTGGTTCCCCACCCTCTGTTGCTTTATAACTCTTTTGACTGCTTCCTGCTCTGCCGTCCTTAAAATAATTTTTAAAAAAAGTCCACTTTTCAGAGTAAGCTACCAGTCGATTATGGATTAAAAAGCAAGTAACTTTTGGCTTAGCTGGTGCTGCTAGTGTAATCTGCTTATCTTTTTTAAAAGATACAGAGGCAGTGGTAGAAACTCAGGAAAGCCAGGAGGCAGTGACTGACAGCCAAAGTCATCCGGTTGCTGAATCCAGTGCTGCAGGTAAGCGATTTATTTTTTAAATTTCATACAAGTCTATGAACTGATCATATGCTCAGGAACCTGGTTGCAATCATATGAAAATTGAGAAGGGTTTCTAACAGCAGAGAAACAGGGCTTCGTCCAGAAAACGTTTCTTGTGCACTGTCTTCATTACTCAGAACTTACTTCTAACCCAGCCAGCCACCAAAGCCAAAAGTGTTCCCCTAAGGCTCACTGGCTTTGAAAAGAAAGTTTTTCATTTTGTAAGAATTTATTAGTCGGTGAATAGTTACTCTCATGCTGGGTTCTAAGGTGTTCAGAGAATGGGGAATTAATCCGCACGTTGTGATTTGCAGTAATTGGACGTGGAAGGTAATAGAGAAGCCTTATGTTGGAAACCACGTTTTTTTCACGTTGTAGCAATCACCCTTTGAATGCCTGGCATAAGAATTGAGGTGAAGGAGAATTTAAGGAGGGTAGTTAAGGAGATGTCGTGGCTGCATGTGAACCTGCATGACCTTTGCTAGCACTGTCATGGGTAAAAACTTTGCCTCGTGTTTGCATTCTCGTCAGATTGCGTTCTGTTGAGTAAAGTTCTGTAGTTAACTGTGTTTAACTGTGTTACAGCCAGATCCCTGGTACACAGGACTTAGCTTAGTAAGAACAAATACGTTAATACAGGGTCTTTCCTTCGAAAAGCAAGGAGAAGAGGGTACAGGTGCATAAATTGCTGAAGGAAAGCTTTACGAAGCAAGGAACATCTTAACAGGGCAAAGGCTCTACACACGTCCTACAGGATCCTGCTGTTGAAATCGATGCAGGCTAACAGCACTTGATATTTCACATGAAATTATTAATATCAGAGACAGTAGGAAGAAGTTATTCCAACTACCTGGAAAGATATAAAAGGGGAGAGGCCAGGCCTACACCAACATTTGCTAGAGTCGATGGCAATGTATTTTCTTCAGTGGAGCTGAACATGGCCTGGAGGGGACCTGGAGCTTGTGAAGTGCTTGTTAAAGCCTGTGGGTTCAGAAAGAAATGACTTTATATTCTCACAGCTGTGGAGAAGGTCAGCTGCTGCATACCTGAGGGTGTTCCCATAGACATCACGGTCAAGTTGATGGTGTGCTTGGTTCACTTGAACATCCTAGAGCCGCTCAATGTAAGTAGAAACCGAGTCAGAAGTTGGGGGATATTCTAATAAATTACCAAAGCAAGTAATTTTTCCTGTCTTTGTATGACTGAGGTCGTTGAGAGAGCTGCGGAGATTCTTTTTGTTTCCCTCCCACTCCAAGAGAGAAACCTAGCAAACCGGTAATAGCAGGAATACCATTTTTGTCCTTATAAATAATGACTCCAGGGGAAGTATTACTAAAGCAGAGTAAGCCACAGCCTGTGTGCTGTGACAGGCCCGGGACCATACTGCAAAGTTGTTGAGCGCTAAGGAACACATCTTCGCTTTGTGCTAAATCTGAAGACTGTTCTTTCATAAAGTGCACTCCTCACTGATGGGCGCTTTCACCCGTTGGATGTGACATGCATGGATATGAAATGCCTAGAATAGAAAAATGTGGCTTTTTCAGGAATTCTGAAATTCAGATCTTTATTTCTGACTTTTAAGCTAACATGTAAGTAAGGAAAGTGTAGTTCAGAATGCAAATAGAATAAAAATCATAGCATAAAAATGTAAGCTTCCAGCAACCATACCTTAAAGAAATGTTCTCGTTGGTTATTTGTGTTTCAGTGTTTTGTGTGTTTTTTTTAAAGCCCCTTTTGACCACTCTGGTGGAACAAAATCCAGAAGAAATGGGTGACTTGTATTTAGACGTCGCAGAGGCATTTCTAGATGTTGGAGAATACAACTCAGCGCTGCCTCTCTTGAGTTCCCTTGTCTGTTCGGAACGGTACAACTTGGCTGTTGTCTGGCTTCGGCACGCGGGTGAGAAGCAGCAGGGCTGCTGAGCGCTTGGTACTGAGAATGATGATGCAACGCTGAGCATTTCCAGGGACCTTCAGCTGAGATCACAGGGACATTAGATTCACGTGTTGAATAACGATTAGTATTTGCAAAACTATAATTGGAGATTATTACGACAGCCCTGTCATGGAGCATTTTCTTGTTCTTCATATAGATTGATATTTACTTCAGCTAAAAATACTTTGTTTTCACGTAAGTGAAACAGCATCTATTCTGCATTCTGTCCTGTGTCAACTGATGATGCTCTAAGTGAAACTGCAGATGCATCAGTACCTATTTCTGACTATTTTCGCTTTAATAATACATGTTTTGGGTGGTTTTAACTGAAGAAGTATCTAAAAAGTATGTTAACTATTTTGCAGGCTTTGAAGCCTTCTTTTTCTGCCATGTAAGTGTATTGTGTTGTTCATGGTATTTCTAGAGTGCTTAAAGGCTTTGGGACACATGGAGCGTGCCGCAGAGAGCTATGCAAAAGTTGTTGATCTTGCTCCGTTGCATCTGGATGCAAGAATCTCACTTTCAACGCTTCAGCAGCAGCTGGGCCGACCTGAAAAAGCTCTGGAGGCTCTGGAACCAATGTATGATCCGGATACACTGGCTCAGGATGCCAATGCTGCGCAGCAGGTGGGTAAAGTGTTCTGTGCTTCCAGTTTAGGATATATTATTCAGATAAATTATGGTGGTGATCAAAGACGTCAACAATATAGGACCAGGGATTGAGACTTACTTGTCTACAGCATGGTGAGCCTTCAGAGCCCAGCGAATGATTCATTACAGAGTGTCAGGGATGAGTTCTCAGGGCTCTTTCTCCCTGACTGTTTTATCAGTATATCCCGTGTCCCACCTTTTGTGTGATGTGCAAGCTCTTGGCCACTGAGAACCAGTCTTGACCTCAATCGCTTTGCATCAAGTTGATCAGGTTGCTACATACGAGCTACATGTTTTTGGCCTCTATTGGTTGTAACTGATGGTGTAGCAAAGGTTGTGTATCCCCTCTCCAGCAGCACCTTCGCTATTAAGTACTGCATTTCTCTGAAATTTGAGAATTTGAAACCATAAGTACTGCAGGGCTGTTTAGGGAGATCTTGCTTGCTGCTGCTAAGAGTCCTACGGCTTTCTAGAAGCTTTTACAAGCCTGTAAGTACTGTAGTGAGTTAAAATTGTTTGTTTTATAAACTCTCTCTCTGTGCAAGTGGTTGAATAATAATGTTCAATCTAGGAATTAAAGCTATTATCCTATTATCCTACTGTTCCTATTATCTAGGAATTAAAGCTACTCCTCCATCGTTCGACACTGTTGTATTCCCAAGGCAAAATGTACGGTTACATAGACACTTTACTGACGATGCTGGCCATGCTGTTGAAGGTAAGCCGATCTCTCCAGCTGCGCTTGGATGTTGGACAGCTATGAGTTAAGACAAGCGACAAACTCGGAAGAAAAGCCAGTGTTTTTTTATATGCAAACAATTTCATAATTTTGTTAGGTAATAATCTTTCAGGAAGCCTATAATACTGGTGTTCCTGCCTGTAGTGTTCAGAACAGAGGACTACTGGTGTGTGTAATTCTTAACACAGTGACCGCAAGTCCCTGTTTCTCAGTGTACATAGAACACACTGAGTACTACAGCTGCTACTTGCCTTTTTTGCAGTCAGCATAGTGCTTTCTTGAAACGGTGGTACTGGCTTCTACTTCAACAATTTTCTTTTGAATTTCGTAACTGTTTTTTTTAATGTTTTCTTGTGATAAAATGGCCAAAGAAGAATTCATTTAGTCAGTAAATACAGTGGTGGTGGGTTTGTGCTAATTGTTTGGTGTGTATTTTCGAATGGGGAGTGATGGAAGGGGAATATTTAGACCTTAATTTTATCCATCTGGCCAGAGCCATTGCTATCGTATTACACTGATTGAATAGCTGATGATCCACATATTTCTGAAACTGATTCAGAAAGGCATTGTTCTTGTTATGACTCTATGCAAAAAGTTTTGATTTTAATATATACGGGGGTGTTCGAATCCCAGGAAAAGTCTTTTAAGTCATTTGAAGAGTTTGTGTCTTTCTTCTGTATAGCCCAGCGTGCACTGGAGCATGAGACAATGCAGAGACAGTGCTCCTCATAGGAATGCTCACTCTCATGATCTTGCTCTGTTGTGGCGTTTCTACGTTGCAGGCTCTTCTGGCATGCAACGTGAGCAGGATGGATTGCCCGTAAAGCTCCCTTTGTCACAGGATGTATTCATGTAATCTGAAATGCTGCTCTTAAATTTGTTTCTAGGTAGCAATGAGCAGAGCTCAGGTGTGTTTGATATCTAGTTCCAAATCTGGAGAGAGACACCTCTATCTTATTAAGGTGTCAAGGGATAAAATTTCTGACAATGACGACCAAGAGACAGCAAACTGCGATGCGAAAGGTAACAAATGTTTCTTAAGAACAAAGCAACAAGATTAACTCCTTAGTTCTGGAAAATGACATAAGCGTTACTGTTTTGCATGCTGAATCCATAACGGTCATGTTAACATTGCTTCATTTCTAGGACAAAGAAGGCAGCAAAAATGAAGATAATATAACTTAAGGGAACAATCCTCATTCAGAGAAAAATAGCAAGATCACAGAATAATTTAGATTGAGAAGGGCCTTTAGAGATCATATGGTCCAACATTCTCCTCATTGCAAATATGATACACATAAATCTAGAACGTGATAGAAATACAAGTTTTAAAAGTGATGTGATTTTTTTTAACTGGCCCAGACTCGGTTGAGCCAGAGTCTTAAGCACCTTACACCTTCTTAAGCACCATTTGGTGGAGACAGGAAGAGTAACTGTGATGCATTCATGTAGTACGTTTACAACTTGAACTGTGTGTATTTCTTGCCATTTGTTCCCAAGTTTTGACTGTTTTTTTTGCTGATATTTTACAAAATACACTTAAACTGAAAAAAGTAAATATCTGTTTTACCTGTTAATGCTGGGATAGTTTTGAAAGCATCAGTTTGATGTATGGACCTTTTTTTTAAGAGTTTAGCTCTCTTGTTTTAATTTTCCCAACTTACTGACTTCAATATTTTTAGCGATTTTTGCTGTTCTCACGAGTGTTCTGACAAAAGATGACTGGTGGAACCTCCTCCTGAAGGCTATATATTCCTTGTGTGACCTCTCCCGGTACAAGGAGGCAGAGCTACTAGTGGATTCCTCATTGGAATATTATTCCTTTTATGATGATAGACAAAAACGCAAGGAGCTGGAATACTTTGGGCTCTCTGCTGCAATTCTGGACAAGAACTTCAGAAAAGCGTACAACTATATCAGGTGGGGTACAGAGAAGGTAGAGCAATCTCTTCTGTAACTGCTTCTGCTGAGGCTGTACTCATACTGCGGAAAACATTGCTAAAGGAGGCAGGCTGATGCTTTTCAGCTTTTGCTAAAGCAGAGAAGGCTGTTGAAACTCAAGGAGCTTTCTGATGGCCTCTGGTTCCAAAAAAATCATAATGCAGTAGGTCGACTGCTTTGGCTGGAACTGTTGGTTCTGTCTCTCACTCTCAGCTTTACCTCAGTCACTGACCTGCTGCTTGTGTGTTCTTCTTTGTTATCTTCCCCAAACTGCTGAGGTTCTATTGCAGCTACAGTGTTTACTACAGTGTTTACTAATCTCTTGTGTACTTTTCATTCTGTAGAATCATGGTAATGGAAAATGTCAATAAACCTCAGCTATGGAACATCTTCAATCAAGTTACTATGCAATCTCAGGACGTCCGTCACCATCGCTTTTGTCTCCGCTTAATGCTGAAAAACCCTGATAATCACGCACTGTGTGTGCTAAACGGGCACAATGCGTTTGTATCTGGCAGTTTCAAGCATGCTCTTGGTAATGTCATTGATGTTCTAATATTAACAAATATAACAAGTGAGTGGTTTTTTTCAGAGAAAGATTGATTACAGTCTTTTTTTTCATTTATCAGGAAATTATATGTGACTTCACAGTGTTAGTCGGGCGCTGTAATTATTTTGTACACAAATCAAAGCATTGCTAAAGAGTTTTGCTAATAACAATTAAGCTGCTATGTTTCAGGTTCAGCACACATTGCAAATATAACAAACTTGCAAAGATAATTGAAGGCTTAATGATAATAAAGAATAAGAAAGACAGACCAATTTAAACAGCAAATAAGGTTGGTTGGACATTTTAAGCAGGCCTTTGAAGTAAACCTTTCTGCTTTCAGTCAGACCCTCCAAATGTCACACTTAAGATGTATGGCCTCCAGGATATAAATCCCAGCACGGACCTTGTTTGCCTTCTGTGTCTGTTTTCTGCTTATGTTTTTACATCACAGTTTGCATTTTTCCTACAGAATCCAAGGAGTGCTGAGTGTATAAAGTTTTCTTTCATGATTTTTCCTGTGTATTTTCATGTAGGTATATTAAACTGTTTCTTTTCTTAGTTCATAGTTCTAATTTGAAGATTTTCTTTTTTGCCCTTAAATTCTTAAGGAATGCTTTTCACAACAAACATCCTGATTCAATGATTTGCTTTTAGGACAGTATGTGCAAGCCTTTCGTGCAAACCCAGATGAACCCCTGTACAGTCTTTGTATTGGCTTGACTTTCATCCACATGGCGTCTCAGAAATACGTGTTGAAAAGGCATGCTCTTCTAGTACAGGTGAGTCAGCTTCATTATTTTTACCTATGGTCTCTCCTGGCTTTGTATCTTGCAGGCAGTTCTGGCTACAACATACTCTGTTTAAATAACTTTTAATCATTAATATGGCATCCCAAAAGAGGGAAGTGGCGAAACATGAACACAAATGAGTGTGCTTTTGAACTATAGGTATGGCCATCTGAATCTCCTCTCCTTTTACTTAAATGTAGCTGCTTGTGCTGTGTGTATATGGTGATTACTCACATAGATGTTAGCAGCTGCCAGCTGTTCGTTAAAATATTACTGATTTCAGTTTGATGGCTGTAGTCCGGATTTTCTTGCGGATTTTTCTTCTTGCCCTGCTTAGCTCTGAACAGGTGCTGTAGAGTAGAATCTATGCCGTGTGCCTTTCATGCACGTCTCATAAACTGCATCATTGAAGCAAACTTTACAGGTTTAGAAAGTGGGTTCCCCCCTCTGATCTTCCTTTCCTGTTCCCTCTTTTGAGTGCCTCTTGTAGCTCTCTCTAAAGATCTTGTGAACTCCAGTTTAGGCTACCCTCAGTTTTTCAGCTTCCTTATTCACATTTTTCTTTCATCTGCCAGATCCAATAACAAACCACAAGCTGTTTATTCCCAAACAGAATCTTGAAAGTAATTTCCTCTACTCTCCGCCAAATATTTTCATTAACTTGAAATGCCTTTTAATTCCTGTGGCCACTGAGCTCAGAGTCAGCAGAATATAGTGAGGATCCTGAGCTCTCATGGCTTCTGAAATTGCTGAAAAACTGTAGCTTGCGCTGATTTCGACTAAAGCTATAGGTCCTCAGCTACTCTAAAACAAGACCAGTTATGTCAGTATCCAACTTAAGACATTTTGAACTTGCAAATTTTGGCCTGATTTTAATATTTTTACCCACTTCTTTCTGTCATCAGCCTGCCTTTCTTATATGGGCTGCTCTGTTCTCCTTTTCTAATGTACTTGAACAATGTCCTATTTATGTTGCCCTCCGGTGATACAGTTCCCTGCTTTCTCTCTCCTCATTTCATGCTTACTATACTTGGTATTTTTACATCTTCGCTTGCTCCTATTGTAGTTGATTAATAATTCATCCCCAGCAGCATACTGGTGACCTAAATCATGGTCATGAGCTGCTTGTGTCTGAACTAATTCCTCATGTTGAAGGAGCTATTTATCTTCTCTGATGACTGCCATGGTCCCTAGAAAGAAAGTCCTCTATTTACAGCAGAATCATCACATTCCAAAGTGGTAACGAAATGAAACGCACGGGAGAGGATGAGAAGTTGTGTGCTTGATTTCTCCCTTCTGAATTCATCTCTTTTCTCTGTCCCTCCTAACTTTCCCCAGGGCTCCTTCAGTGTCAAAGGAAACACTGCATTTTACTGTAAAACAATACCGTATGCCTCTTTGTCTTTCCCTTTGTTCTGTACGGGAGGTAGTTCTGGTCTTTATAGCATCATACAAACCTTGAGTCACGGAGAGTCCGTAACACAGTGAGCTGGCAGGCAGTGGCAGCCTACAGAGGAGAAACAAACCGCTTCTCTCACTGTACAGCATGTCAGTGTGTGAGTGAGACTGGTGTGTTCCACCGCTGTCACTTTATGCATTGCCCTGTTCTACATCTCCTGCAGCATCGATGCCCAGAAAGGCGCGTGGCACCTGCTGGGCCCGGCTCCGCTGTCTGAACCACAGCGTGCCGCAGAGGAGGAGCAGGTATTCAGACTAAGCTGGGCAACGAAATTGTGTACACCTGGGATCCTGCTAGTCATATAGTTTAAGTATGTGAGCATTCATTTTAATTTTAAACTAAAAGCAAAGTAAGAAAGTAGAACATTTACAGAGTGCTTCGACTTTAAAATTAAAGCATAGCACTGGAATTACTGGGTATGAGTTTCCTTTCAAAGTCTGCTGGAGACTTGGCAGTAAAACATCTGCTGGCTTCAAGAATGGACACAAACTCTCACCTGCTGCTTAGCATATATGGATTTTTCATGCCCTTATTCAGTGATGTTTATTTTTGGCCACTTTATAAAATGACATACTGATAATTTCCCTGATAACTGGTATTGACTAAACATTTATATGGTGCACAAGATCAAGAATACACTTGCATTCCAGAAATAATACTTTGATATGTATTTAATGGAATTCAGAATTTTGCAAAATTCTGAAAAGTAGAATTAAGCCATTTCTTGCTGCTATCCAAGGCAGAGAGTGAAGGAAAGGGAGTGAAGGTTTGGGTTTTTTTTTCCTCCTTTAAAAAAAAAGAACGTGGGGGAGGATTATCTTCTAAAGAAAAATGTTTTTTTGAGAAAAATAAGCTGTGGCTCTAGCCTGTCCTTTGGCAGCGTGTTCTTTAAGGTGGCCAGCTCTTCCGAACACGAACCAGTCTTCCTGCGTGTATATTATGTAAACACATACATACGTACTTACACACTTAGCAAGCTAGTGCCATAAGTCACTATACTAAATAACTGTGTGTTTGATTTATTAGAAAGATCGACCCGTTGTTATCAACGGCAGTGAGACTGACAGCAGTTTTCATGGGCTCAGCAATCGAATGTGATGTGGTTTTGTGGGGAAGGACAGAGCAAAACTTTTAACAGATACATTTAAACACCTGTTCCCCGGTGTATTTTACTGCCATCTTCTTAAAGGGAACATTCACAAATGTGCATAATATGTATACAGGGATTCTCCTTCCTGCACCGGTACTTGGATCTGCGTGGACCATGTCAAGAGTCTTTCTATAACCTCGGCCGTGGCCTTCACCAGCTGGGATTACTGCACCTGGCAATCCATTATTACCAAAAAGTACTTGAGCTTCCCCCTCTCACCTTAGAGGTACTGTATCTTTGCAAGTTAGGTACCGAGAATAAAGTCAGGTCAGTGTTAGTAAGTTCTCAGCCATAGTTAAAACAGGTACATAAAATCGATCTAGTTGAGTTTTCTTTAGTTTGCGTTGTAATTCCGTTTCATTAGCAGCCCGGATGATTGTCACCTGCATATAAGCATATGTTAATTTCAAAGGTTTATGAATTTTGAAGGATTCACTAATAGGCCGAAGTAGCAGCAAAAAGGGTTGCTAAACTTTACCTGAATAAGTAGCTGAACTTTATATCTATTACATGAAATAAATTATAACTGGAAGTTCCGTATACTCACCCATGCTATAAAACAGCGTGCTGGAGCAATAGGAACCAGTATTAGTGCTAATTGCATCTGAGCCGTGGCTTTGCTCTAAATGATCTCTGTTAGACCATCCTAATTGATGTGTCACATGTTTACAAGACGGGTCTGAGAGAAGGTTTTTGCCCAGCTTTGGCATGGGTAGGTAGAAAAATTACAAGTGTATTTCACAAATGGGAAAGGTTGGTAAAGTAAGAAATACGGGTGTAAGTCAGTGCTGGGAATTCAAAGCAGGAATCCTTTACCACATAAAAGATACAGGCAGCATTCACACTCTGATTGTAGAAATAAATACTTTGCCTACAAAGACAAATGAATTTCCCGTTTAATGAGCTGGCTATCTAATTTACAGCCAATGTTTTGAGTATGTAATTATATAACTCTGTGGTGATTAACAACATGTGGAAACTCGTTAAAGAGGGAGGGCACAAGGAATACGCCTTCTTTGTTCCTATGCAGCTGAAGGCCTGCATAAACCATGAATATGTGGTTTGATTCCACTGTAATTGCTACTCATGTTTCAAGTTTTATACTGTTTTTGCATACAGATAACTTTTTTTAATCATTATTTTTACAGGGAATAGAAACTGATCAGACGGACTTGAGAAGAGATACTGCCTTTAACTTGTCACTTATTTATCAGAGCAGTGGAAACTTGAGAATGGCTCAAAAGATGTTGTACACTTACGCAGTCATATGATGAGGTTTGTGGCAGGTGGAACTGATACTCTTTGTATTAACCTTTGCGTTATGCAGAGCTGGGGAAGCTGGTTTTACGTACAGCTTTTTCTGTAGATGGTCAGAGACACGGGTTGTGCCATATGCATGGATTGTACAGACTTTTTCTACTTCTGACATTGAACTGTATCACATCCGGGTGGAAACTGTTGTGAGTACGACGCTGACATGCTCGAGTGTGTCTGTTATTAGCTCTTCGCCTTTGGTGCACTGCTCTGTGTCTGATGTTCAGTCTTGTACACAGAATCAAACAGTGAAAACTGAAGCCCAGTGCAGTTGGTTGGTTGTTGTGTTTGTTTTTTAGGGAAAATTTACAATGTGCAATATTACAACTAGTTACCAGTGAAGTCATATTCACTGGTGATGAGGGTTGTTTTAAGGTGCAGCACTAAATTACTATTAATATGGAAGAAATGGGCTCATACTAATCCCTAGAGGATGGAGAACTCAGTATTTCAAGACCTTTAAAGTATTCAGAATTTTCTAGGAGTTCATATTCCTAGCAGCTGTTCTATTTGAAGAAGATTGATTTCTGTTTTAACTGAGATCAGTGTGACCTTTGTTGTTCTTCTGAACTTGTTAATAAAAATTCTGAGGTGAATGGTAATGTTACACTCCTTCTCAGCAAACATATATCCTACTGAATAGCTTATAGCAAAAATTAATATAAAAATATCATACAGCTTATTATTTAACATACATTGCAAATGGTCTGGGTTTTTCTTTTTTTCTGACAGTTGCACAGTAGCATATGATGGTAGAAGCATGCGGCTTCCAACCCAGCAAGAGAAGCAGGAGCATATAGTTATATGTGTGTATAGAAATGGATCTATGTTATGTGCTACAGCAAAATAAGGCTGAAAAATATTTTTCAGCAAGGCGGTTTGCTGAATAGAAAACAAACTGTGCTGTCGCCTCCCAAGCACTCTTGTTACTTATGGTATCACAGCTAACGGCTGCTATTTGCTTTCAGCCCACTTCTATGTGTTGTTTGTGTTCCGTAATCACTTCATGCAATTCCAATCAATGATTAAGAAACGAGTCTTGTGGAGTGGCCTCGACTAATTTTAAAGGTAAGGCAATTTTATCTCAAATCAAACATTAAATTGCAATATAACTGTAATGTTGCATGTCCACTTCACTAGAGATCTGCTGGGCCATAGCAGGAACACAAAGGTAAAAGACAAATACCAAGAAAGTCTCACTTGGAAAAGTACAGCGTGTTTTACTTGGAAATAGCACTTGGCAGCACTGCCCAAATACAAGTCCCATGCCAAGTTTGCACAACTATAAATTAAATAACCGTTTTAGTTATGTTGGCCTGGGGTATTCACAAGCTGCAGAAGAAGGGAAAGAATGACTCCCTTACCTCCATTTCCTTTCTCATTCTTTGTGATACCTCATCACTGTTTTTGACATGATAGCCAATTGTTGTGTCATCTTGGGGTAAAAATTCTTCCATTGAAGCATTCCTTAGTCTTTTTTGGCCTCTTCACATCTCATAACTACATTGATTTTTTTTCTTCTTGCAGTGAATGACTCGTGTCCCTTCATACGAAAAAAGTTCACCATGTCCCAGGAAATACAGCCCTCAGCACTGGACTAATGCTTAAAAAGCAGAAGCCAGAGACCCAGTGCACAGATTCCCTTTGCGTTATTCTTTCCCCAAAATGAGTCTGAAATACATAGAATCCTATTGCTTTTAAATAGACTTGACACAGACGAAGGTTGTGGGGGTGTTTTAAGAATTATCTTAAAAATAGACCAACATCAAGGCAGTACTACTAACTGCTTTATTCTTGATCCCTACTGCTGCTAGGATTCTGAAGTAGTGTAGTTTTTAAACCTAGGACATATGAATGTTTAGTATTCATACAAATAAAAAGGAAAAATACAAGCTGAATGCTGATGACTTTTAAACTGCTTTCTAAGTAGTTTTTAAGCACAATAAATAACAGAAACCTGCATTTATACGCAGTCACTATGGACTGGAGAATTCCTTGCTAGCAAATAGTGGTCTGAAAGGATGTTCTTAACAATTTTGAGCACCTGGAAAGAAGAGATGCTATTTGTTTCAATGCCAATTACGTAAAACTTTTTCAAATGGTCGTGGGAAAAAACTATATATGAAGATAGAACTTAACATTTTTCCTCACCTACATCCATCTTGTATTTATGATTATGAGATAAACAGTCTTTTACTTAGACTTCACTTTTACACAGTATTACAAATACGTTCTATCATAATGGCACAGCAGTAACAGATTAGACTAGACAAGATTTCAGACAAGCAGGAGACAAAATAGATGCTGTAGGAATGTGAGGTCCCCCAAAAAAGTTTAAAGAGGCTGAGCCCACATGAACTGACCTGCTTAAGGAAAAGCACAGCACAGAACACACGATGCATACAGAAAATACATGTGCCAACCCAGGCTTCAAGAAGTCTGTAGCCACAGCTGTACTGTCCAATATGGGATCAAGTTAAGTCTTAAACCGCGTTTCACTTGCATTGCTGCTAATGAAGTGCCTTGACTTTGGAATTCTTTTTCAAACAATGAAGCCGTGAACATGTACTGCACAACTCATGGCTGTACTACATAAGGGATGGCAGGTACACAGGGGATTGTGAGTTCAAAACACAAATATTTCTTGGGCTATGAGCATCTTTATGGGATTTAATTGGGCATGTGGTATTCTCACGTTTAGGCTTACCTGGCTGTAGGTTGGTTTAAGGATGCTCACAAGAGTATAACACTGGGGAAGATGAACCCAGCACCTTTCCTAAATCTTCTTCAAAGTAAGGACTATTTTACTGAAATGTGAAATCATAGAATAGTTGGGTTGGAAGGAACCTTTAAAGGTCATCTAGTCCAACACCCCTGCAATGAGCAGGGACATCTTCAACTAGATCAGGTTGCTCAGAGCCCTGTCCAACCTCATCTTGAATGTGTGGAAACAAATGGCAAGGCAGGAAAAGCTTGAAATCCAGCCATGACAATTTTGGGAAGGCTGTCATAAATCACTGGGAACAAGAGACTAAGAGGGAAAGACTACTTAAATCAATGCCAGCCTCACCTGTCAGCATGTTGGGAATATTCTTCAAGCCTCACTAAGAGAATTAGTAACAGTCAAATGTCCTACATATATTGTCAAACTACTTGGTTTAACCATGATAATTTTGTGAGCTGTTTTATATAAAACACTAACTCATTGTAAAAACTGGATCATACCTTCTCAGTTGTGCTTACCTGATACCAGCATTGACAAATGCAGAAAGCTGTTTGCCCTCCACATTTGCTGAAGGCCACAGATCAACAGGAAAAAACCCAACCTTTCTGCTGCTTAGAAAATTCATTTTTAAATACTGCAAATATTACTGTAACTAAGAGAGGCTTGGCAGCTACCGAGCCCAGGCGGAGGCTGGCAATGTCGACCTCAATTATTGATCCTGCAGGTGGCAGCAGTGTTAGAGTAAATAACTTTACTGAAGTTACTATGTTCAAAGAAAATAACAAGTTTTTGTCTATTGTGTCCTTCTGATGTTTCGAATGGGTGAGCTGCCACTCACCATGCTGTGGTTCACATTGCAGAGCAGGCTCTGAGAAGACAAACTAGTTTCCTTTCAAATGAAAGCAAGTTAGAAGATGGCTTCCAGAAGTGCTCCAGTTGCTAGTGAGCATTCAGGCAGCAGGATCGAACTAGAGCAAATCTGAGAGTAAAAATCAATCCAAAACACATCCTGAACATCTGGACCAGCTCTTTCATTCTGCATGTGCCCCACTGAGCTGCAACACTTCCTAAAGCAGGCAGAGCCGAAACTTAAGATAGTGCTAAAGTTAAAAAGTACTGGGATACAGTAATCCTTCACAATTACCCCGTATGTCACTGCTTTCCACCCTAAACCTCAAACAGGTTTAGAAAACGCAATGGGATGTGCTGAATCTGGACTAGACTGTCACTTTGCAAATATATACACCAAGTTTAATGGCTCCAGCCATGTAATCAGACTTGGCATTTCAATGTGCAAAGTAACTGCAGCTGCACAGCTCTAGAGAGAGCAGGGGATGCAGGAGCAAGGACGGGGTGAAGAACCAGCCCTTGAGGTGCACCATATGTTGGTACAAAACTCCCACAGAGGGAAGACGGGGGGGGGCTGGTGCTGTTGCCCTGCCAACATGCATCTCATACCAACACAGCTGCTGTATGCTTTGTCCTTTTGCATAGGCAAAGGTCACAGTGACACGTCCCTTGTTAGTCAGCCTACTTCAGCATTCAATATAAACAAAAGTGTTAAATGGTTAAGTGCTAGTTGACAAGACCGTGCTTCAGCTGTGATTACTCTACAGTTGGCAATCATAGCAAGCAAAACCAGATGCCAGTTTTGACTGCTGTTTGCCTGAGGGCACTGTGGAGGCAGAGGGGCACAGTTTATGCTAAGCCACCTCCGGAGCTTTACGGAGCAGGTGTGGCATAGATGCCAGTGGATTTCTGAAGGAACCAGCTTGACTGGGACAAATCTAAAGCCATATTGCATAGGCCTGCTTTTAAGCCTCACAATTTAATAAAGATCAGCTGTGCATTAGCTTTAATAGTGTGCTCAGCCACCCTTGTTCCTTAGAACAGCCCTTTGCTTGAAGGAGGAGTGGTTCAGGTCATCATCATTTAGTCCAGAGGCTGATCACGTAAGTTACAGTTTAGGACCAAATTTCTGGAGGAGCAGAAGGAGCTAATTCTAGTGTGTCCTTGGGCTACTCCTGGGCTCCAGAGGTATGCAAAACTTCCCTCCTCACTAAACTAAAGAATTGCAAATAACATGTATAGATCCTGCAGAAATAAACAGTACTATTGCTCACAGAGGAGTCTGCAAACAGCTCTGTGGAAGCAGATCAGAGTGCACCACCACCTGTACTGAAAAAGCTAGGTTGTACTGAAATCACGTGAAAGAGTAAGCCGTGACGAAGATGAGCTGATCCTTAGATGACCAAACACAAAAACTGTCCGTCACCGTCCTCTTCAACATACTATGATGTAAGTCATCAGCTTCAACTACTCTTTCCCCAGTGTGTTGTTCCACAGTAGGATATGTTGAACAAATTCCACTAATTCTTATGAAGGCAAGATGATGTGTGGTATAATGTCATACACCTAATGAATTCCTCATACACTCCCAAAATAGCCTAAGGGTTATGTTCTCTTGTGACCCAGCTATTATCTACCATTAGAAGCAGCCAGTCCTGCCAGTTCCTCCCTGTCCCGCTCACGTCAGCATCCAGCCGCAGACACATGACTCGGTCTGCCGTAATTCCCACAAACCCTCTGCAAACCAGTCTGAGATTTGTTTTGATAGCACCTGCCAGGCCTTAGTCTAAAGCTGGTAAAAGGAATGTGACGAAAGCAAAGATGTAGCATATCAACAACACAGAGTTCACAGTAATGATAAGGAATAATTGGTTTGCTATAAATAGCAGTTTTGTTAATGTCAGCCCCACAATGCAAAGCACCTGAGTCAAAAAGACAAGGTGAGCGGTATGAGTTAATTCAAGCCAGAGTTCATGATTTAAACAAGCATCTGTAGGTCCCCTATATGTGGGTGCCCTGTGAGCACCTTTTATTTGTAAGGCTGCCTCAGTGATACAGACCTATCTATGTCTGATCAAGCAAAGTTCCCTGTTCTGCCAGCACCTGGATGCTTGCAGGGAGCCTCCTGGCTGCAGGTGATGCTCTCCCTGGGCTGGGAATCACCCAGTCAAGTGAGCTCATTTCCTGCCCAGCTCACGTGGGCCTTCCTGGTGCTGAGTCCTTGCCCTGCTGTCCCGGGAGGTGTCAGTGGGAAGCTCTTCTTGCTTTTTCTCCTGGGAAAAGATGCAACGTTTTATGAAGCTGATGACTGTTCGGGGAGTCTTTGTCATTACTAAAGAAGAGATTAAAGTCTTAGCAGTTTAATGCATACATCTATAAAAAAAGGATTACACAGCTATGTAAGAACTACCAATGATGGAGAAGGCTGAGGAATCTACACAAATGAGGTAAGCACAGCTTTTTGAAAAGGTATCTGTAAAGGTATGGAGGAGGGGAAGGAGAACCACTGAAACAGAGGTGGATGTAGAGAAGAAAATACACTAGCTGTTAGCTTTCAGACAAGTGTTTGGTTAATGAGCATCAACAAAACATGAAGTATGTGCAACAGAACTTTACTAAGTACAGAAAGTCCCTTGAAGCTGTCTTGTAGCTGTAATGTTCTTGGCTGCTTAAACATGTCCTTGGGCAAAAGGGGAGGAAACAAACTAAACTAGAAGAGGGATCTGTTTTCCACCCCTGTGTAAGAAACTACAAAAGCAAGCTTAGGAAACTCAAATCCTGACTGACAATGAGCTACCAAATACTTCCCCCACCTATTTTCTTTGCTGCCCCCTTTGAAACGAAAGCGCTGCTTTCTTTACCTCCTTTTTGGAGCTGCTTTCTTCAGGGTTCTTTGGTTGGTGGCTTTTCACAACTTCTAGCTGCAGGCTGCCAAACTTACGTTTGAACCAGCGGTGAGCTGCTTCTAGGCTAGCTGTGGCCTGGGCAAGACAGTGCAATTAGAGCTGCAGAGAGAACAGTTAATGCACGCGGCGTTCCAGTTTCTGAGCTCTGTGCAAAGAAGGGGCAGAACTGCACACAACTCAAGTCCTCCTCCTGTACACAGGGGTAGGAGCTCTCCATGATGCCCTCTTCCATTGTTTTGTAAAGGATCTATCAGAGAAGTCCTTGTTACAAAGTTGCCCCTCTCTTAGGCAGGTAATGAAGTCAAAATAGGTCTCCAAGGCAGCACAGCATACAGAGGCATTGGGAAGAGGGGGAGAAAAAATGGATGCCAAGTACCACCAACTCCTGAGAGAGATGAGGGGAGACTGCCTGAAGAATGCTGTTAGAAATACTCTCTTGCTATTAAGGTCTCTTTCTAATCACAGAATAGTACTTGGACTGATAAGCTGTATGTAAGACCTCAGGCTGAGGCACCTCTATTACTTTTTTTTTATTTTACTTTATGCTAGTTAATACCTTATAAAACATCTAAGCCCTTAGATTTTCACCCAAACTATTACAGTAATCCATGTAAGCTATAATAATTTGGATAGTGTGGTACAGTAGTGCAAGGATGGTGTGATGCAAGCACAAATGACTTCTTGGGGCAGGGGATGGGTGGGAAATGGGGTTTTGCATGATGTCACATCTAGAGTGACACAAGAGCAGCTCAGGGGGGCAATTTACTTGGCCACAACACTTTGGTTAACACAGATATCCCAAACCTGATAAAACCAGTAGGCTGTGGGGGACAAAAGCTCTCTTTACAAGGCCCACTAAATTGAAGTGATTCCCAGAAAAGAGAAAAACTTTTTTTTTTTAAAAAAAAGTATGATAAACACCACTCAGTTGAAAAGACCAAGGATGCACCTCACTCTTCACCAGAGATGTATGTCTGAGAAAGAAAGGGTTATTTGGCACATGTGCTGAAATACTATCTTGTTTTCAATGAGTTACTATTCTAATGCTAACTGGTCTCACCTGTTCTGACTCTATGCTGGCTTCCTTCAGCTTCTTTTCTGTCTCCTCTTTGTATTTCTTCAGATAGTTGACTGTTTTTACCAGTTTCTAGGTAGAAAAAGAAATAACGCTAATTTGTACACAATTTTTTTCACAGCACAAGTAAAAAATTGCTATCTAACAGAAGGATTCTCCAATCTTTATTGTAACTAGCTTAGAGTTCTAGAATTAAAAAAAAAAAAAAATCCTGTCTCTCTCTAAAGTCAGATATACAGTGAATGTATATTAAGTTGTTAATTGGATGGACTTTCTGGAGCAGACACAGCAAGATTTATAGGAATATCTTTTGACTGAGTTCATAAAGTCTTTCTACAACCCCATAGATTTTGCAGAAAAATGCTTCCATGGGGGTGTCACCACTTTTTCATGCTGTTATTGCTTTACCTGACATTCATTTCCCAGCTGCTGCCTTTGCCTTCTTTCCGCTTCCAGCTGGCTCTCCAGCTGCCTGTTCTGCACTTGCACTTCATGTTGGTTTTTCAACAACACTTGCATCTCACTCTGCACACTTTTTAACTCTGACACAAATTTCTGGATGTCCTGTGACTGAAGACAACACAAGAAAGAAATTGCAACAACATTTTAGTAGATGAGCCTCTTCAGGAAACTATCCAAGACAGCTCACCTGTTCATAATTCTTCTTTTGATACTCCTCTTTTATTGCTTCCATTTTCCTCAGTTCTGATTCAGTCTCCTGAAAATTGAGAGAAACAAAACTTCAGAATTTTTTCAGGCTCACTGGCTGCTACATTGTGTCCTTATTCCTCGCCCTGAGACTGAAGTTCAGCGAACCCATGCCCCACTGGGGAAAGGGGAACAAGCAGGTGGCAGAGTTGCAAGGGAGGCTAGATCCTCATTTAGGATCAGGTACCAGTTGAACTGTAAGTTCTACAGCTATAAAGGTTGCAAAGGGACTAATCACTACACAAGCAATGTTTAGCCCAATCAATAACTAAACAGACTGTATCCACAAAACAATGAAGAGGACAAACGCTACCATAAAAATCTAATGGGGGGTTGGGACTCTCTGGCATCATATTTAATATGGGGGAGGGGGACAACAGGAGAAGCCACATAATTACTATAGCTGCTATCGATTTATAGAATCTTCTGTTCAGAATTTGAGTCCAGAGTTGGTTTTATTTTCAAGTCTAGCTCCACTGCAAAGGATCAGCAGTCCTACTCAGTAGGAGGAAAGAGGAGTTCTCGAGCAGGACATATGTCTTTATTGAGAAATGTGAGCATACCTTTACCTTTTCTGTGTTGGCTTTATAGGCCAGGCACTGTCTGACTTGAGCTCTCTGGCTTTTTAGCTTTTCCCTGTAACTAGACAAAGACTTTTCCAGCTCTATTACTTTCTGCCGCAGCTCCTTGTTAGCACGGGAAACTTCAGCCCATTTGGAGGAGGATTCTTCAAGGGATTTCTGTACCTAGGGGAAAAAGTGAGTTCGCATTAACTGTAAGAATTAGTTTATTCTATACAACAATTAGCAAGCAGCACACCTAAATGATTTGCTGTATCTGAAGTATGCTACAGCACCTGGTGTTTTGACTTTTCTTTAATACCCTTCTAACAAAGGGGGGAAAAAAGCGAATGCTGGGATTGAGTGATACTAATGTTATGATAAGCTTTATGATCCAGCATGTTTTTACTTTGCAGTAACAACAAATCGGACTTGTACTTAGCCAAATGAAAAAGCTTACAAAGGAATTTATTTTTTTTCCTTCCCAGTCAGTATCAACTCACAGGAAGAAACAGTATATTCACCAACTGTCTGATTACACGCCCTAAGCACAGGCATCTAAATGGGAATCCTTACGATGCCAATTCACTGACTGGACTCTTTTCCCTTCCATTCTAATAAGAAAAAAAATAAAGGCTACATAAACTTCCAAAATCTCTGTTCATTATATGTATCCAGCTGCAGACTGTAAAACCTTCACCTGTGCCAAGAACCTTTTCTTTAAAGAGGAGATGCTTGCCTCCTTCAATGCTTGGATAATGATATCCCAGCTCCACAGCCAAAGGTTGTTAGAACACTTTTGCCTTGATTCATGTTAATGTGTTGCCTCATTGTCCTGGTTTCAGCTGGGACAGTTAGTTCTTCTTTTTAGCAGCTAGTAGAGCTCCGTGTTTTGGTTTTAGTCTGGGACTTGCTCTGAGAAGAATGCTGCCAGCACACTGATGTTTGTAGTTGGCACTGAGGTCTCAAGGACTTTTCAGCTGCCGTGTTCTTGCCAGTGTGCAGGAGCACAACAGGATAGGGGGGAGCACAGCCAGGACAGGGGGTCCACGACTCTCCTTATGATTTGAACTTAGACTTAGGATTGAGGGCCAAATTGGCTAATTAGTATTCCATATCATGCAGCATCATGTCCAGTATAAAAGTGAGGGACAGCCAGAAAGAAGGGCTTTTGCTCTTCTGGGGCTCTCACTCTTGGACTCTGAGTGCTCTTTCTGTCTCATTCTCTATTTTTCGGACCTCCCGTTCGTCCAGGATTGCGGTATGGGGACTTACCTGTTTTGGGATCGTTAGTTCGGGATGAGACAGGTCTCGGTCAAGGGGTGGTGAGCAATTACACTGTACCTCACTCGTTCGTATATATTTATCATTGTACATATATGTATACACATATATATACACTGGTAGCAGCAGTAGTAGTAAATTGTTCTTATCTCAACCCACGAGTCTCTTTTTCTTTTTCTTCTTTAATTCTCTTCCTCATCCCTGCGGGGTGGGGGAGGGTGAGTGAGCAGCTGTGAGGAGTTTAGCTGCCGGAGTGGCCTAAACCACAACACCCACATTGCATTCAGAAAAAGCAAAGGTCCTTAGCTCAACACCAAAAATGTGGTGGTGGCTGTTAGTACAGAAAAATGCAGTCTCTACCTGGCTGCTGTGCTGCCTTCCCATGGCAACCAGTCTGGCTTGGCAATGTTCCAATTCTGTTTCTAACTTCTGTACTTTCTGTTCAGTTTGGCTCCTGAAAATGGAAATCAGATTTTAAAAAAATCATGCATTAAGTCAGTCTGTGCACATCTCCTCTGAAGTGGTGACCATCTGCGGTGACCATAGAGAACCAGTTTGGCTCTCTAACTTAGCCATATTAAGTTTTGCCTGTCACTGAAGTTAAACTGAAATTGTTTTTTACCCCTTTTCCACAAGATGCACGAGGCCCGCCAAGCTTGCAGGGTTAGCTACAAGCACTTGGTGTACTTGATTCACTAGTACCGAGTACGTTTCAGTGTTGCAGGAAAGGACAAACTAAACGTTTCAAACAAACTTGTCCTATAGCTTATTAGCCAGAACCATGGGGAAGATGCCACTCTTCAGCTGTATCTGTCTTCCCCATACTCCTGACAGACCACAGAAACAGCATCGGTTTCACTTACTTGTCTTTTCTGAGGTTGCTGATTTCAGTGTCCTTGTGTCCCAGCTCAGTTTGTACTGCACCCAGAGCTGCTTGCATCTTCTTGTGAGAAGCTAACGCATGCTCCAGCACCTCTGTCACCTTACTGTTACCATCTTTTGCTGTGTCCAGCTGGTGCTGCAGGCTTGCCATCTGCAGTACAAGAAATCATTAGGGAAAGGAGCAGGAAAATCAGTCATTCATCAGAGTTTTAGTAAAGGATTGTTTTGTAAGTAGCCTGCATGCTTGCAGCAGTGTCAAGAGTATGCCATGGTTCCGAACATGGAAATAGCTTCCTCTAATTACATAACCTTTGTTCTACCCCTGACTTAAGCCCAAGCTGAGTGTGTGGTGGTGTTCTTAGGGGTTTTTTGTGGGTGTTTTAACTGACAGTTCTAATGTTTCTGAACTCTTGGAACCCAGTCTTCAAGAAGTGCCACAGACAGATAAAGCTGGGTTTTTAGTCAAAACCAGTAGCTTAGCCCAAGTTTTCATCTGCATCTCTTTCAAAAAAACACTGAAAGGTTTCAGTTCCTGTTAATTTTCAGCCATTTCTTCATTGTCATCGATTAGTCAATTGAAATTAACCATCATTCTAACTTGCATTTCATGGTCATCACTCACCACATTAAAGTCTCACCACATTAATCTCAGTAGAACATCCAGTTCTCAATGATCTTGGAGTGAGAATGTCTAATACTCTCCAGTTTTTCTCCCACGTTCTTTATAGCATTTAACAGATTCTTCCAGCTGACCCTAGGACTATCTCCACATTCAGACACAGAGTTTCTTGAATGTTCATCTTGTTCAGAATGAGCTCAGTGTAGAGTGGTGAACACAAGCACACAAATCAGATTTCACAGTTTCTTCTCTTGAACCTGCAGCTGACCTAGCATTACAATCAGGAGACTTCTGTTGCCAAGACCTTGCTGAGGATTTTTTTCTTTTTGGTGCCATTCCTACCACAAAATCAGTTAGCCCTTGGAGGCGGTGAAGACATGAGTACCAAAACCAGAAATCCAAAAACTAGTCTCCAAATCTTCTGTTCACTGGAGCAGAAGTAGATGCTACATCTTATTCCTAAGTCTGCATTACTTCAGGAAGATATTTAAGCTTTTTTCTGTGATACTTTCCACGGCATGTTACTCAAAATCATGTGATTTCCCTCTGTATCTCGGCAGCACCAAGACGCAGTGGTGACTGGAACTTTGTTAAAAGTCTGTGATGTCTACTGTTGTCACAGCACAGTCCTCTAGTTCTGAGCACCCCACAGGTCTGCTCCCACTGTGAGACCTTGCTACAGCTAGTTCCCTACATCCACAAACCAGTGGAACTGAGTGTTTTAACTTTCCCAAAATCTGATAAGCATTCAGGTCATGGATTCCAATCATCAACTTAACATCCAATTGCCTTTGACTATCTGATGGACCATCCTCTGTGATGGAGAATAAGGTACGAGAGAAACTCTGACTTGTTTTGCTTTCTGGAAACAGAAGGCAAAAAACAGGACCTCTTGTTTCCCAGGGAAGTGTCCTAAATGTGATTACATCTTCTGTCTAATTTCTAGATCAATGGAGATTATGGATATGATTGACTGTTTGTCACTTTGGCCTCTTTAGTTTTCCAACTCAAAATGATTCCAAGATTGCTTTCGTATCTGAGAAGCATGGGGAGTCTGTAAAGAGCATGCAATGTTACAAGTTCATTCTTGCTTGTGAACAGAAGTCTCAATGAAGTTACTTGAACTTACAGCTCAGAATACCAAACTCATGACAGAGCAGAGTCCACTTCACAGCACTGTACCTACAAGCTTGGTCTCACTGCCCAGGATAACACCCCTCTTCTCTCAACTTCTGTCTATAAGACTGCGCAAACAGACTGAAGCAGAATAACTATCTGCCTCCCAGCAATACAGCTAGGCAAGTATTTTCTGCAACTGTTTGTTCTCTTACTGGGAAATAATAAATCCTGAGGACTATCTTTATAATCCTGTAAACTCTGTGTTGTCTAGCCTGAATATATGCAATGAACTTGTATGAAAAACAGCTCTGCTCAGCTAAACTTCCATAGTTCTCATGTTTGTTTTGGTGAAATCAGGTTCTGTTTCCAGCTGCAGACTAGAATGCTACAGTTAACATTAAGGGCGTGCTCTGGTTTCGGAAAAAAAGTGTGTTGAATGTGATTTCTAATGGCTATGTAAGCATTAGTTAGTCTGACCCTAATTCTGAAGGGTAAGAACTTCTCAAAGTTCTGTTTCACCTGATTGTATCTGGTCTCTATGAAACGCACTTGCAAAGCTCACTACCACCTAAACGGGCATCTACAGCTCTTCCTCCAGTTTCTGCACTGCCATCTTAAGGAAAGAGATGGGACAAAACATCTCAGCTTTCTTTTGGTGCAGAAACAGAAAAAGCATTATCTTATCTGGAACACAGAAGCAGTGTGATGTGACCATGTCTCCCTGCCCAGAGCAAATGTTTTCTTTTCCCTGAGTCCCATAGCAGGAGAAGCAGCAAGTGAATCGCTTCTAACTTATCCTTCCATAGAAATAATTCCAGATTAGAATTCAACCTGTTTTAATCTAAGTACAATGTCTTGTTTGCTTCCTTCTGTCACTACCACCAGACCTGGGACTATTGCATAAATGTAGCTTTCTTGCTCTCCAATAATCACTATACATTCTGTGCTGTTTTAAAAAGAAACTCATAAATCTTTGCACCACTGTCCCAAATTCTGTGATACAGGTCACACTGAAGAAAAGGCTTTACTTCCAGCACTTCGTTTACTGTGTGGCTAATTTCTGCTTAAGAAAGCTTACATATGCTCTTTAGTTTTGCTTACCATCATGGCTTGCCTCCCTTCTTATTCATTTGTATTTTTAATAAAGTTTTCCATGTTTCTAATCTTTCAACTGATTTTCTACCTATATATTTTGTTTCAATGCCCCCTGGTGGTTCTTGGCCATTCTACTATTTTCACACATTAAGCAACTTAATTATCAAAAGTCCGAGAGATGTTACATCTACTGCATCTTGTCACCCAGTGGCAGTATGAGCAGGATCAAAGACGATTTTCATACAGAACTCTCTTAATATATGTGCTTGACAGTACATAAATAAATCAAGTATATAAAGAAGCACTTCCCTCCAAATTAAGTACTGAAGAGCTAAGGTTAAACAACCTTATCTTAGCTTAGCGTAAAAAAACAAGTTTCCCTTTTGAGCTGACAAACAGGATGCTGAGAGGTACCTGAAGTTTTCCTTTCTCATAGGCCAGTTTATTCTTGCTGTCAGCCAGCTCTGCCAGCACTTGTTGCACCTGCTGCTGAACATACTAAAAAAGAGCAGATGTCACCATTCCATAGGAAAAACAAGGCAAAAAGCAACAAAAAAAAGGTGATCAGTGTCCTGTTTCTCCCTGAGTCTTTTAACTTCCCTGTGTTACTTCAGCTACAAATTTTCAATTATGTGAAACACTAAAACAGATTTAAAAAAAAAAAATATTCAAATAGCATAAATTCCTCCAAGACAGCTTAATCTCTAGGAAGAACTGCTTAAATTGGCGCAGCCTTCCAGATGGCCGCAAGAAGGCCACTGTCCTAGAAGCACAAGCAACAGAAATGGAGAGATGAAAGAAACCTTTGACAACAAGGAACAGAGAAGCAAAAACAACTAGAAGAATGAGAAGGTATGGACAGAATTAAAATAACTTAAACAGTAAAGAATATAAAAAAAATTAAAAATCGTGCAACTCTTTAAGGTTCTGAATCCTCCATTGATTCATAATCTTTAACTGATGACTGCCAAAGGAGTTGGGTTAAACAGAAGAAAGATATACGTGTTACACACTAACTACTGTAGAAATGTAACTTTGATTATCAAATAGCAAACATTCAAAAGGTGTTTCAGTTAATTCTTCTTTAGCAATGGGATGTTAGGACCCTATCAGCAGCTAAGTGCATTTTGGGATGTCCAGTGTATACAACTGGTCATTACATCTAACTCTGAAAAAAATAAAATAAAATAAAAAAAAACACAACAACAAACCACAAAACCCTCACAAAACAGTAAAAGCACTGGTAGCACAGTATTACTAAGCTTTTACTGAACTTTTCTGGAACTGCTCAAGTGTCCTGATCCAGGTGACTGAGAGTAGTGAGAAATAAGGGAATGGAAATGAATTAAAAATGGGAATGAGGTCCCAAGTGCAAGTTTTTCTACAAAGGGCAGAAAACTGTTGTTAATACCTTCCCAATGTACACAGGTGGAATATCTATGTACAGATACACAAGCTGTGTACCTGTACTAGCAAATGGAATGGAGTCTTAGGATTTTAATGACATACCTAAATGTCCAATACCTGAAGCTCCATATAGTTCTCTTAGCTCATCCCACACAGACATCTAAAAAGATGGAGTAACGTTTGAAGTATCTTTTCCTTCTGTTTTAATGTTTTCCTCTTTTTGATTCCTTAATTTGATCAGCTACTCTCAATAAAATACACATTACTTCAAAGAGCACCTTGATTCCTCCTACAGTTACTTACCAGCCAGGTCATCAGTTGTCTACTTTACTACTGGCTTACCTGCTCATGCACCAGTGTAGCCAAGTGATCCAATAGCCTCTTGTTCTCTTCCTCTAGCGTTTGCAAAGTGAATTTCATTGAAACCATTTCTAGCTATGAAGAAGAAAATCCAACTCTAATCATACCACTTCAAGATTTCCACAGTTGTAATACATGAAAATCACAAAACCTCAGCACTACCTACAGATTATAGTCTCTCCTGTTTGAGAGCTCTTCTGCAACAGACAGAATCGTGCTGACTTCAGTCACAACACTAAGGAATTTCTCCTTTATACCACAGACACTGCCTTTCCTTTCCAGGCTATGCACATGCAAGGAAGCTACCCAGGTGAAACAGCTCAGAGAAGCTAAAAATTATTTATCATCTGTCACAGTAGCATAAAAAAAAATTATTACTGCAAATAGGGCCTTGTGTAGGTAGCAGTACAGTTGCTGCTCCAAAGGACACATCCATATGGACAAGAAAAACATCAGACAGCAAAGTGAACAGTATGGCTGTGGTAAATATCACAGTATTTAGAAATAATTTAGTTGAGAGAGAAGCAAAATGAAAGGAAGACTTAAAGAAAGACAACACTAAACTTAAAGAACAGCCATATATACTGCAAGATACCTCATTCTCTGTTTTTTCTACTTCCAGTTTGTTCCTTTCCTGTATTGTTTCATTTGCTGTTGTCCTTATCTGTCAAAAGAAATATGAAATTGTTGTCACCTGAAAATACCCAGAGTTGCAGAAATAGTACACATCTTCAGAACAGTAGATCTGAAGGTTGCAAGTCAACTCTGAAGTTCGGAAATAGTATCTGCAGAGCCGCCCTGTCCTCTCTCCCTTTTCATAAGCATTGCAGGAAAGGGGAGAGTGTATCACACTTGCCACTGCAATAGCAAAAAATAATTGTTCTGAAAGCAAAACTGGTACGCAAATAAGAACTCTAGCGATGTGGGTCCGAAAGCAGCCTTCAAAAACACATCTTTAAAACTGCACATTTTCTGTACCTCCTGTTGAAGACCTTCCTTTTCTGCCAGCAGAGATCCTTTCTCCTGCAAAGCTGTCTCAAGTTCACCTTGCAGTCGAGCAACAGTACATTTCAAAAGCTGTCTCTGTGTGGTTGCTGCCTCCTCAGAAAGGCTTGCTTTCTGCCTGTATTTGCCATACTCTGTACGCAAGGCCTCCCTGAAGAAAGACAAAACAGCCAAGCTGGAGTTCTAGCAAAACAGAAGGACAGAAGATGGCCTCCGCTTTAAATCCCAAAGTGGCCCTTCTGTGTTAACATGTTAACAAGCACTAGAGAAGCAGAAATGAAGGTGGTGAGAATGCAACGGAGGAAGGGGAGACAGAGGCTGCAGACGAGAAAACTCCTCACAGCTCTCTTTGAAGCTGAGCCCTCTCATGCTGCACACCCTGCAGCTCTCCAAGAACGTTGGCAGGGGCAGCATTCGGAAGCGAGTCTTGCTCTTGCAGCTTACGAGTCTTTTCTTGCTCTGCCTAAAGGGGAAAAATTACCCAGGCAATAACACTAACATCAGAATGATAAGGGATGAGTAATTAATTTACAAAGCTGTTCATTTGTCATTGAGCTCCTGCATCATCCCTGCATTGTGGTGTGCTGCTTCTGGAACAGGGTGCCAAAGCTGAGTTCACGTTACCTAGCTTTTAGATACGTATTTCGTCTCAGATCCTTACTACTTCCACTCAGCTTCTGCATTTACAGTACTTACAATGTCCATTAATTCCTACGTTCCTCTTTCTCAGTGGTTGTTACAGAATGTTTCCGTAAATAATATCAACATATTTACATTCTTTCCCTCTAATATACGACTTTTTTTTTTCTGTACTGAAAATAAATCTTTGCCAAAGAAGGACACTAACACTTTCTCACTGCCACCTGTATAGAACTTCTATTGCTGTATATAAAGTATTTTACTGTATTCTCACAGATTATCGGTATTAGGAATGAGTCTGTTGTCTAACACCTAAGATGCAGACAACTTTCTTGGACTGTAATAGTAGGCTACATACCTTAAGCATGGTCTGATAATCCAAAATGAGTTTAGCATTCTCCATGGCAACACTTTGGAGCGTGGTGCTGAGCTCTGAGCATTGCTGGCTTAAGTGGTCATTAAGGACCTGGTTAAATAGAAGGAGAAAGAGGATGACAAACACATTTTCAGGGGTTTGGGGATTTTTTCCTGCATAGTAGGCAGTCAGAAACTTTAAAAAAATTTCTTGCAGAGAAAGGAAAAATCTACTTTAGGTAGAAAGTGTCAAAAAAAATTTGTTCAGGTAGTCCCAATTTATGGTAGATTTATTGCAAGGTGTTAAAGGTTTACAGTAATGGGAAAAAAGAGAACATAGTTTAAACCATCAATCAAGCATAATCACTTATTAGTTTTGATGTCCAGAAAAAAAGTAATGCTTCTAAGGCAAAGAAGGCAAAAATTGAAAACAGACCCCTACTAATTTTGTAGTTGAATTATTGTAGATAACCAAAGAAAAATGGAACTGCTTTGTGAAAGACATATCCAGATCCCATTACCAGTGCACACCGTCCAATAAACAAGTATCTGTTGAGGGGGAAAAAAAGTTTTTCAAAATGTGTTCTAAAAAGTAGAATAAATAAAAATTTTTAGAATGTACTGAGGTCAACCGTTTGTCCCAAAAGACAGAATCATAGAATGGTTAGGGTTGGAAGGGACCTCAAAGATCATCTAGCTCCAAACCCCCTGCCATGGGCAGGGAAACCCTCCACTACACCAGGTTGCCCAAAGCCTCATCCAACCCTTGAACACTTCCAGGGACAGAGGAAATTTTAGCCAGGCAAGTACTCCATATTTGAGTCAGGGCATTGTCCAAAACCAGGACATTAACAGAAATACATTCATGTGGAATCTAAAAGTGCAAAGGAATATAAACGTAATGCTTCAAGGGCAAATAGAAGAGGGAGCAGCAGTAGTTCTGCATGTCCTGGCCTCTGAAGAAAACACTTTCAAAAAAGCTGATTAAAAATAAGTATTGGGAAGAAAACTTTCCAGCCTGAAGGCTGAGAAATCTGGAACAGTTAACTAGGATAGTGATTGAATTCCTTCACTGGAAGTTGTTTGTTGGCCCTCACTACCTGAGGGCACTAAACTTTGTCTTCTGACCTGCATTTGAGGCTTCCCAGTAAACGTGTAATCATTTCTCACTGTAATCACTTGTTTTGTTATACTTCAGTTCCACTTTAAAAATGAGAGTAGCTGTTCTCATTACCTGGACTTTCTCTGCTGTTTCTCGCAGCGCAGCCATTTTAGACTGAAGTTGCAGGTTCTCTTTGCGTTGTTTGCTAAAGGACAGCTGTGCGTTCTAAGGGGCAATAAAACAGAACTTCCACTGAGAAAAAATTTAAATGTCATTTAGCCAGGCACTTCCCAAATACCAAGTCTTTGTTTCATACTTGCTCATTTCCTTTAAGCTATTGTCACATGGCTACGTGGTCTTGCAAGAACCGGGCATGGCTCCTATAGTACAAGCCTCTTTCCAAAATATACCTCGAAATAATAACCAAAGTGCTACCTGCTCTAACTTAGCTTTCAAAGTTGAGGGTGACTTCATATCCTTCTGAGCTCAAATTCACTAGTCTCCACTATAAATAATATCAATACTTCTGAACTTAAAACATTTCCCTGCCGGAAGTGGTACAATTCACAACTGAAGGAATCCTCTGCCAGTGCACCGTGAGGCTCCACGTCTAAGCTGAACTCACTCTTTCAGAGAAGACTTCAGACAGCACATACAGTCCCTACACAGGCAGTAAGCAAACCTCTTCGCCCATTTAGTACCCAGTTGACCAAGGTTCTGATTTTTCTGTAGTATTAATCACCAATCCATTTATTTGCTTCCTTTGTATCCAATACTTGTATTACCAAAACTGTGTTTTGTGATCAGTTCTAGCTTTCCAAGGAAGGCACTCATATCACTGTTTGGATATTCAGTAGAATATAAAAGTTAACTTTTCAAAAAACAGTAAGGTAACCTTGAACTGGTAAAATATTAAGACATTCAGTGGTTAGTAGCCTTGGTCACATTTGGCATTTGTCCATGTAAAAATTCTGCCTCCAAAGTGTGGTACATTTGAAAGGCCCCATATGGGCTGTTTTGATTTTTATTTAGCTGTTTTCCTCACCAACACTTGTTTACAACTTACTTCTGCTTCTTCACCAAGCTGGGAAATGATACAGTTCCTGGAGTCTAAAAATAGAAAAGAATGTCAGGACGTGCTTTGCTATCTGGTAATTTTAACAGGTGACCTCTTGATTTAATGTTGAGTTTAGCTAAGTTACTGAACATGCCACAAATAGGTAAGACTTTTGCAAATGTGTTGTTCTTTAATACTTTTCTTGGTAACTTCAATATTTCAGCAGGATTATTTGACACAGAAGTAAAGAAAATTTGTGTCTCGTTTAAATTTGTCATTTGCGTAAGAGTTTGTTCTGAAGGAAAGAATTCTTCTGCCATCCTTCTCCCTCATTCAGCCAACTCTGTCACAACACGACAAGTTTCTCCCCTCTTGCCATGCCTTACGTAGAAGCACTGCCTGCCTTTTGTGAGCTACAGGTTAATCATCGTATTTGCGATTCACAGAATAACAAACAAAACATACGGGAAACAGGAACACTTCTGTAAAAGCAGTAGCTACAAATCTGATACAGGTCCTGGGGGAACAATCACAAGAACAATAATTATGATAGGATTTAGGCATGGTTACTGCGAGTTACTTGGGAATAAGGAACAGACTTTAGGTTAGGAACATTTACCTTTAATTTTGACAATATGGAGCTTCCCCCTACGCTGGAGTGCATTAAATGCCACTTTGCTCTCTTGTAAGCAGCTACTTTCACATCAATAGACTAGGAATCTAAATGGGATCAACTAGAGGTTTATGCAAGATGCTTGTTCTTATACTGATGTTTAACAGAGCATTTTTTTTTTAAATTAGCTGGAAAAGACTCAATAGCAACAGGCTTTCTACTTGCACATCAGTTCAGGAATCATGCGTTAATGGTTACTTGCTAGATGAAGTCTCCTCTGAAAAGAATTTATGTTGATGGAATATTTTCATATTATTGTTGCGTATTCATTACCCTGATTACCACTGTTGTCAGTTTCCTCTAGGTAAAAAGAGGCTTTAGAAACATCAGATGTAAACTAAAGGCCCTTCATATTTCATCGCCTCTTAAGCTGCCCTCCATTCCTGTTGACTGATGCACCTGCCACAGGTCTGGAGGGCCTCAGTGCTGTTTCCTCCCACTGTGGAGGCAGTGAGAGAAGGGCTAAAAAGATATGAGAAGAACCCACGGTCATACCCAGTTCAGCTTTCAGTTGTGTGCACTGTTGCTCCAGTTGGGCAGTTCTTTCCTCCTCCTCTTGCAGCCTCGCTCGGGCTAGCTGGACATCTTTACGCAACTCTTGGCAGTCCTGCTGTAATATCTGCACCTGCAATGATATCACAGATTATTCTTTAAGATGCAGAATTCAGTCAGGCAAACCTAAGCAAATTTCAGAGCCTGAGAAGTTCATCTAACTGGAAAAGATACGGCCTGATCAGCTTCTCCTCTCTTTCGGCTTGTCCCAATCTTATGCAGAAGACTTTTATGGCAAGCAACTCAATTTCTATACGTTACGCTGTGTATGTGTGCTTATAATCATCTTTACATGACAGGCCAAATCTAACAAGTTTGCACAATTAAAGATTACAGGAAAGATCAAGCTATAAAAGATGAAGGTGAACGCAAAACTCAAGGCACTTAACAAGTCTGTCTCATGCCGTTTGTGAGGATGTTTTTGGTTTGTTTTAATGCTAACTAATAAATATACCACAGGGCCAACTATACCCATCAGAAAGTGACAGAAGAATTAAACTAAGCCTTTGCTTCTCACATGATGTATAATTTATAGAGTTCAATAATGTATCCATCATTTTTCCACTTGTGCTGTAGAAGAACACAAAGATAATAAAAGGCATGTAGGAAAAAGACGCAGTAATTTCTAACAGAACTTTGTTTCAGGAACATTCAGACCTTGATGATCAAAAAAAAAAAGAAAAAATCCAACTCCTAGTTATTCATGTTTCGACACTTTGCTATTGGCTTTCTTTTTTCCTTACTAAACTGTTGCTGTGACTTCAGAAGTGTTGGAGTGACTGCATGTGGCTCGTGTGCGTACGCATGCAGAGAGGGGCATTGGTTTTGTTTATTTGATTTATGTGTAAGCCAGTTCATTCCTACCGTGAGCTATGGCACCTCCCCACACTCCAAAACAGCTAGGCAATACAAATACAGCTGAGAACAAAAATCTCTCTTTTTCCTTATGGCAATTCATGGAGAAAACATTCTTAGTCCCAGAAGGTTTAAGATCTCAACAGAATATTTTTCAGAAGTTGCATTTTCTAATGGAAGGTTTATTAGTACCTCAGTTATAAAGAGGCTGTTTTAGCCTGGTGAAGAAGAGGTTAAGGCAGGATCCAGTTGTGGCCCACAAATCTGAGAGGTGGTTACAAAGATTATGAAGTCAAACGCATTTCAGTTGCATTTAATGATTTAAAAAGGGGCAATGGTCCCAAATTTAAGCTTGGAACATCCAGATCGGATGCTAGGAAAAAAAATCTTAACTGGAACATTATTGCAACACTAGAAAAAATACCTAAAGCAGCCATGGAATCAGTCCTTGAACTCTGCTAGATAAATCCACTAATGCCTCAATCCCGTGCTTGTGATACTTCTACTTGGAGCAGGAAGATTGATTACATGATCTCTTCTGATCAATGTTTGTAGAAAATATTGTAGTTACAAAGTGTTTTGAACTGGTTCCTTGGAACGACATCCAACTTTTTGCTCTCCCTCACAGATGAGAAAATGAAAAGATATAAAAGACGACTGAAAGTTTCTCAAACCTGCTTCCGTTCTGCTTCTACTGTTGTTTCCATGTCCCGTACACGACACATGACAGTTGCTTGGGATTCCTCCAAAGACTGCTGCAGGCTGATCTCCTGAGACAGCTGCTCTGTTAGCTAGAAAAAAAAAAATGCTTTCTGACCCAGGTCTAATCAAGTAGACTGAACAAAAACTTTGAGATCATATAGGAAAGATGTTCTGTCTGGGTATTTAGTTATGAGCATGGCTGGCAGGTTCCTTTGGGTTGTGCACATTCCAAAATTGCAGCTAGAATATTATTTAAGGATCTTCTTATTCAAATCTTTAAATAACACTCAGCAAAGTCAGCCTCCTACTAAGCTCCTTGCTCTTGAACTTACCTCCTGAATTCTACAGCTAATTTTCTGGTTTGTGTTCCTCAGTTCCTCAGCTGCAACCACTACATTCATCTAAAGAAGATGAAAGGAACAGATACTTTAATCCTTTCATGTTCATAATTATTGCAAGAGCAACAGGTATTGTAGAATGTAACTGCCATGCTAACACCTAGAACTTGATTTCTATCTCCAGTCAGATGTTCTCTGTTCTGAAGCACTGAATATAAGAGTGCAAGCACTAAGAAGCAACATATTCTTTAATACAATTAACAAGACTGAGTGACATACTCCATTGAAGTTTTTTTTCAGTGAAGATAGTAATAGAAGTGTAAGACTGAAACACCAGAGAAATGTTACGTTCCTGGAAAAACAGAAAAGCTACTGAGAACTCTACGCATGAAAGCTAGGATGAACTTAAGTCACGAAGATGAGAGAATTACAAATCTCAAATATTTTTATTCTTGATTTGCTACATAGCTTTTTTAATTGATAGAAGCACAGATTCTCATTATCAAAAGTTTGCTCTTACTGCCAACAATATATCATAAATTCCTTTTTCCAGCTGAGTATCCTTTCTGTTTAACTATGTCAGAAATGAACGTACTTAAAAACAAGCCTATTAATACTTGAAACTATAAGAAGATCATAATGTTTTATACCTTGGACGCAGTTGTAATCTCCAGAGCAGTACGCAGTCTCTGAACTTCTTCTTTTGCCTTTTCTTCAGCCTCTTTCATACTACTCAGGTGTTGGCGCAACTTCATTGCTTCTTGCTGTACAATCTTCATTTCTTGCAAATGCTCCTCGTGGATTGCATTCAGGCGCTGCTCCAACTGGGCTGCCACAAGGAAAAGGCAAGAAACTTTCATTGACAGAAAAAGCACACGAAGGGACAATGAAGAACAAAGTGGTAAAAAACCCCCTTTTACTACCTGCATGCTCTGGATTCAGTTCCTTTGCGGTCTGCAGCTGGAAGACGTTTAATTTCAGTGTCTGTACAACGCTCTCTAACCGACACATTCGATTCACCAGAGTTTCACAGTTTTTCCACAGTGTGTTTTCTCCCACAAACGCTACCCTGGCCTGCACAGGGCTGATGGCTGGGTGACCAGCAGGTGTTTCCAAGGTCTTTGAGCGCAAACGATCGCGGCTGGAAAGGAGAAAAGACTGACCCACTCCTTGTACACACGCTTACCTGATGTTGCACGTGCGCGCTACAGACGTGATTAGATTAGAAACCACGTTTCACAGAGCTGGAAGGCTTCCTGTGACCCTGGGTCGGTGTAGCCCATTCCCATCAGCTCTGCCAGTACCAGCTCCCCCGCGGAGAGCAGAACAACGCACGGCAAACAGGTGCAAAGAAGAACAAGATGAGGAAAATCGCGAAAGGTGTGACCCCTGCAAGAAGGAAAAGGCTTACCCCCGCTTTCTCCCTACCTCTGCCCATCGGCACCCAGCATCTCCAGGTCTCGCACCAGCGCGCTGGTTTGCTCTTCCACGACCCTCATCCTCAGGTGGAGCACCATGAAAGCCTCGGGCACAGTCGCCCTGACGCTCGTGGGCACGACGGTCGGCCTGGCCATTGCCGCTCTGGCGACCGCCCGCGATCGCCCTGTGGGGAACAGCACCGGCCGTAGCTGAGGCGCTCCCTGCACGGCAGCCTCCCCCATCTTGGGGCACCCCGGCCCGCCACACACCCAACCACCGTTGGCCGGGCCGGCGCACCGCCATGGCAACCCGGCGCCTGCGGACCCACCCGCTCCCCGCCGAGGTCTGCGGCGGCAGCCGCGGCCGTCCAGAACCCGGGACAAGGCACCCTGGAGGCGCACGCGCGGCGGGCCGGGCGCTAGGCATGCTGGGAAGTGTAGTTCCCCCTTTCCGCGGGACGGCCGTGCGTGAGGCGGCGGTGCCCGCGGCGGGCGGGAGCCTCGGAGTCCGGCCTCGCCCTCCGGGTGCGCCCGAGCCGCCGGCGGTGAGCGAGGTGCTGGGGTCTGCGCAGGAGATTCTGCTCCTCCTCTCTTCCTTCCCACCGCGCCGCTGCGCGGCTCGCACCCTGCCTCGCACCTCCGCGGCGTCGGCAGCCGCCGGCGCGCCGGCTGCCCGTCACGCACGGGCCGGTGTCGGGGCCCGCGCTGCCCCGCCGCTCTCCTGCGCTCTCAGAATCACAGAATGTCAGGGGTTGGAAGGGACCTCAGAGGATCATCTAGTCCAATCCCCCTGCCGGAGCAGGACCACCTAGGCCAGATCACACAAGAACGCGTCCAGGCGGGTTTTGAACATCTCCACAGAAGGAGACTCCACAACCTCTCTGGGCAGCCTGTTCCAGTGTTCTGTTACCCTTACTGGGAAGAAGTTCTTCCTCATGTTTAAGCAGAACCTCCTATGTTCCAGCTTATATCCATTTCCCCTTGTCCTATCATTGGATGCCACTGAGAAGAACCTCTCCCCTCTGTGCCGCGGCCGGAGGCGGCAGGGGGGGCTGCCCCCGGGCAGCCAGGCGCGGGGTGCTGCTGCCCCGCGGGGCGCTGAGGAGGTGTCGCTGTCGGCAGATGGTTAGCTCTGTCAGCGCGACGGGTCTTACAACCAAACACAAGTGTTGTAAGTTTTGAAGGTGTCGACGATCACTTCGTGGAGCACGCAGGCTCAAGCCTCCATGGGGAGGATGCTCTGCAGGAGCGTGCTGATCCGCAGGCGAATAGCTATTTTCATGCATGCTCTGTTTACTGCATATCAAATGACATGTTCGCCTGGGGCTGTAAGCAAGCATGGTGCTTTATACTTAGTGGGCACACAGTCGTTTAATGCAGATCAGCAATCTTGCTGAGTTATGCTGTGTCCACTATTCATCTGAGGTGTCAGTCTTTTAAAAATGTACCACTTTGGTCTACTGAGTTTTGGTTTTATACAGAGAGAGAAACTGACGTTGTAGCCTCCCAGTTAGAACATACAGTTGCAAAACTGGGAGTGCCATGTCTGAGGGAAGCATGCGTCAGATAACAATGCTGCAAGCATTAAGCATTAGATATTCTAGGCACTCAAGCAGGGGTATTTAAGGTATCCATACTAGAGATTTAGAATCTCCTTTTCACTTTTGGCAGCTCATCTGACTTCTGAGGGACATCTCTGTACCACTTAAGTCTTCCCATGCATTGAACAGGGAATGTGAGCACCTAATTCCCAGCTGAGGATTTTACACAGGCTGCAGAACACCTAGGATCAAGCATCACTCAGCGTGCAGCGTGTCAACGTCTGAATACCTTTCGACAACCTCTCACTTGGGTTCAACTTTGCCTGAAGCTTCTAATATGTTGAGGTAATATATGTTTGGGGTAAGCTGGTTTGTAGGGCATGTTGAGATCCTATTATTAAATATATATCTGGAAGTGAAAAGTAGATTTTTTAAAAAAATTTGAAATCTAACTGTAGATGGCAGCAGAGAGGAACTATATTTCTTGGAACATCCAAACATGGTGACTACGCATTTTATAATTCGTGCAACTGCAGCTGGTGCCTCTCCACTATTGCTGAAAATTTTACATTCTGTTGATGGATATAATTGGTTTGATTTAAGGATCTTTTGGCACAACTGTCTGATTTTGGAGGAAGAGTTGCAGCTTTTCTGAGCAAAGAGAGTGACATTGCAGACAGGCCAACACTGCATTCAATCAGTAATGTGTGAGTAATGAGAAGATCGTCAGCTGATGTAAAGCTGTCGTTGCTCCACCTGAGAATCTGCTCCGGGAAGCCTTTGCCTGGGAGATGTTGCCAAGAGGCTTGCGAAGAAATGTGGGATGTGAGAGGATATAAAGATGACTAGGGGAAAAGGAGATTGGAAATGATAAATTAAGTAACTCTTAAGCTTCTCACCTAACAAAAACATGCATAAATAACGTTGAATGTTAAAAGTAATGTTGGTTTTATTGTATAGTTTCTCAGTAACAACTGGTGTTGAACTTAGACTGTGCTTTAATCAGAGGATATTGATAGAGTGGCAAAGTAGGGATGCCTAGTTTATGCAGTAGAATAGCACGTATAGGAAGTGAGAACATAAAAGAGCAATTGATATGTAGGTCAAATGGAAACTATTTCAGAGATCCTTTCATGAGCTGAGGTAGGATAACATTATTTGACAGAAAGACAGTTAATTCTGAAGGCACTGTATACATTTTGAAACAAACAGATCAAACACTATTCTTCATTTAGTTTGAACTAACAGAACTGATTGATCTGAGCTTTTTATTCACATTTATTATTCACATTAAGAAGTTGGTGTATAGTTCAGTAAGAGTAACTTCATATTAAAAATGTAGGAGTAAAACGCATACATCAAACTATCTGTAGCGTGTTTTCCACGGGAAACTTTTAAGACGATGACTGTGATCAAAGAATTGAATGTTGAATGCTGAAGTTAAGCAATTTGATGTCTTTTTCTGCTCCAAATATCCTGCCCAACAGTTCCACAGGAGTCTTCAAAATAACCTAAAAAATGGTATTTTCTTTTATTTTTAATATTGTTTATATGGCAATAGGAGATGGAGAGGGCAAGCACATTATGATGACAGGCCACCTACTTTTTTTTTCAAATCGGTGTAATTTCCGCCATAGTTTGTCACCTACATAAATGCCTGGTGGAATCATCATTGCTGCACCAAGTTCCAAGCTAAAGTGGGATAGAAGAATGTTTTGGTTTGTAGTTAAGGACACAGGTGTACTTTTATCTCTTACCAAAATAGCTATGCTTTGTGTGACACGTACAGCAGCTCATATATCTCAGTAAAACTTTCTTGTAAATTATATATATTTTTAAAATCTTATAATTCATATAATGTTTTTATTATTTCAGCAGTTTTATCACTCCAGTTTATTTTTATGTGTTGTCTCCAATCAGCTCTTCAGTCTGGCTTCAAATTTTTCAGGGAATGAGGCTTTTCCTGGGAAGTTTTTTCATATTCCAATAGACCTCACTGCGTAAAGGTGCTGTTATATTTTCCTTTTCTATAATGACATTTCTTTTAGTTATAGCCTTTTTACTATTCTGATAATTACCTTTCATTTCTACTTAGACTTGCCACATGTTTGTAGATAATTATGTGCTACAACTGTCATACTTAACAAAGTTTTATTCCTGCGTGTGTAAAATACTTCCCTTCTTCATAGTTTTGTTGATCTTTCTTGGCTTCCTTCTGCTGTTTTATGGTAGAACTGAAGTCTCTGTTCAAGGTGGAGTCTGAGATGCCAGCACTTCTGCAGTGCTTGTCTTCAGAATTGTTTTCATCTCACTCCATTGCTTATGCAGAGCGCTTTGGCATGAAGGTAAATCAGAGAGCAAACACTAGTACAAAGATCTCTATTTTGGATTGCTTGCATGGTATGAGAGAGTGCTGCAGCAGTAGGTGGAACTTGCAAGTTTGAATTGAGAGGTGGGATGAATCAAATCTGCTCACTTGGATCAGTTTGTGCGTCCAGGTTAGCATTCTGCCAGGATAGGTACTTTGTAGGAGTAAAAGCCTCAATTCTGTTCTATCACTGCTGTAAGTCTGCTTTCCTTGAGCGTTGCTTCGACTAGTTTGTCCCCTTCTTCTGGATCGCCCTTTTTTATTGCATCAGATGCAAACTATAGAAATTGTTAGCTGAAAGTTTCCTCATCAGAACCTTTGGTTTTCCTTCATCTGGTCTGGTATGTTTTATCATTAATGAGATATTAACTCATGAGTTTGCTTGACCCATGCCACCAGACTCTAACATGCTTTGATTTAATTCTCAAATAAGCACATCTGTGGTGTTGAATTTTTTTTCATTCCCATCCCTTCTACACTTAGAAGGATATCAACACAAATATACTGAAAGCACTGTTGTTTGATCCATCCTTAAAATTCTTCTACACTTACATCTGCAAAACTTGGTGAGAATTCGGACTATCAGTATGTTTCTACCATTGTCGCGGTTTACTGGCAGTAACTGTAGGGGAAGATCAGGTTCGAGACCATCTAAAGAACCTAAAGGTGGACAAGTCCATGGGACCTGATGAGGTGCATCCGTGGGTCCTGAGGGAACTGGCAGATGAAGTTGCTAAGCCACTATCCATCATATTTCAGAAGTCATGGCAATCTGGTGAAGTTCCCACTGACTGGAAAAGGGGAAAAATAGCCCCCATCTTTAAAGAGGGAAAAAAAGAAGACCCAGGGAACTACAGGCCAGTCAGTCTCACCTCTGTGCCCGGCAAGATCATGGAGCAGATCTTCCTGGCGACTATGCTAAGGCACATAGAAAATAAGGAGGTGATTGGTGACAGCCAACACGGCTTCACTAAGGGCAAATCCTGCCTGACTAATTTGGTGGCCTTCTGTGATGAGGTTACAGCATTGATGGATAGGGGAAGAGCAACTGACATCATCTACCTGGACTTATCCAAAGCATTTGATACTGTCCCACACGACATCCTTGTCTCTAAACTGGAAAGACGTGGTTTTGATTGATGGACCACTCTGTGGATAAGGAATTGGCTGGATGCTCGCACTCAAAGAGTTGTGGTCAATGGTTCAATGTCCAAGTGGAGGCCGGTGACGAGTGGTGTTCCTCAGGGGTCAGTACTGGGACCAGTGCTATTTAACATCTTTGTTGGTGACATGGACAGTGGGACCGAGTGCACCCTCAGCAAGTTTGCAGATGACACCAAGTTGTGTGGTGTTGTGGACACACTGGAGGGAAGGGATGCCATCCAGAGGGACCTTGACAGGCTGGAGAGGTGGGCCTGTGAGAACCTCATGAAGTTCAACAAGGCCAAGTGCAAGGTCCTGCACATGGGTCGGGGCAATCCCATGCACAAGTACAGGCTGGGAGGAGAATGGATTGAGAGCAGCCCTGAGGAAAAGGACTTGGGAGTGCTGGTGGATGAGAAGCTCAACATGAGCCGGCAATGTGCGCTGGCAGCCCAGAAAGCCAACCATATCCTGGGCTGCATCAAAAGCAGCGTGGCCAGCAGGTCGAGGGAGACTCTGCTCTCGTGAGACCCCACCTGGAATACTGCATTCAGCTCTGGAGTCCCCAGCACAAGAAGGACATGGAGCTGCTGGAGTGAGTCCAGAGGAGGGCCACAAAGATGATCTGAGGGCTGGAGCACCTCTGCTATGAAGACAGGCTGAGAGAGTTGGGGCTGTTCAGCCTGGAGAAGAGAAGGCTCCAGGGTGATCTTATCGCAGCCTTCCAGTAGGGGGCCTACAGGAAAGCTGGAGAGGGGATTTTTACAAGGGCGTGTAGTGATAGGTGATGGATTTAAACTGAAGAGGGGAGATTTAGATTGGATATAAGGAAGAAATTTTTCACTCTGAGGGTGGTGAGGCACTGGAACAGGTTGCCCAGAGAAGTTGTGGGTGCCCCATCCCTGGAAGTGTTCAAGGCGAGGTTGGATGAGGCTTTGGGCAACCTGGTGTAGTGGAGGGTTTCCCTGCCCATGGCAGGGGGTTTGGAACTAGATGATATTTAAGGTCCCTTCCAACCCTAACCATTCTATGATTCTATGATTCTGATTCTAACTCTGTACGTTGTGCTGCCCAGCCTGTTTGCATCCATCTGTTCTTTGTTGCACCCTGTCAAATCTTTAGGAAAGCAGGAGACTAGCTTTTGAGTAGAGTATCATGAAAAGATCATCCCTGGCTTAGTGTTGTTGGCTGTCATAGAGTCTTAAGTAAGTATGTTATTAGAGATATTTCATAATAATATGGCATTGTAAGTATTCTATATAACGTATTTTTTTCTTCCTTATGCCACTGGTATTGAGAATCCTTATTTTGTGTGCCAGATGAAAAACGATGTTCTGATTTTATCTTTCTATGCTTACCTGCCTCTGACCTGCTGTCCTTTTCCCCTCCTCTCCTTTTTTTATAGCGAGCTAACACAATATTTCTTCAGTTTGACAGCTTTGTCTCAAAGAGGGATAATAGTCAGCAACGCAGGTAGACAACAGCAGAATCCTTAGGTATCCGACTCAAGCGTTTAATTAGTTCTGCGGACAGAAATTCTTCTTTTTTGTGAATATGGTATAAGAATGTTTAAGCAAACCAGTGAACGTAAAGTTAATGTTTCCTTGAGGATGCTATTGTAGTAAAATATTAATGAGCAGAAGAGCATTTTTTTTTCCAGTTTGCTACTTTTTGTGTCATTTTTACAGCAGTGTAAAATTAATATGTAATGCTAACACTCTGATTCATTTCACACAGTGTAGACCAGAGCAAAAGGGAGTATGGATTAGGCTTTCAGATGCCTAAACAGAGAAGTCTAGTGCCAGCTTAGACATTGCAGGCCACTAAAGATATTCTCACAGGGCTAACACGTCATGCAAAATATAAGGGGGTCTCAAGCCAAGGGAAGCTAGCTGGGATGCTTGAGGTTGTCTGAAATGGCAGATTGCTTACCTCTCTGTAAGCAACCAAATTCCATCCACAATGTCCAAGAGAAAATTTGCGTGTATCACAAGGAAAATAAACATGTTAGATGATTACCAGTGTTTTGTTCCTCTTCCTTGAATCATTTTCTTGTTATTAAGATGGGTTTTATGAAGACAGAATTCAGATTGGTATGATTAATTTAAATTTCTTCTGTTTGTTTTCCTGTCTGAGGTAGTCTGTAAAACCATTCACATCTTTAGAATGACTGATGATGATGTCACACTGAGAATTATGAGTTCAGGGACATAGGCAGTAGCACCAAATAAACTAAAACCATCCGATTTTGTATGAAGACTAACATCTGTAATAAGAAACCTGCAAAGAGATGATTCTGTCTATATATGTGTGTGTATACATATATACAGAAAATGTAATAATAAATTTGCATCTAAGTTGTTATTTAACTGAGTCTTCCCACTTTTTGATAGGACACACTGAGTTACTAGGTACTTTTCCATCCTATTGCTTTCTCCTAGAATACGTGTTCTTTGTGTGCTATTGAGCCCAGACTGAAAGCTTTAAACAGAAAAAGTCCTGAACTTTGGAAGTGTATAAATAGAGATCTGATTCTGATTCTCTCATGTGGTTTATCTTTACAATAAACCCCAGTACTGTAGTTCAGAGCATTGTCAGAGATATTTGGAATATAAATACAAGTGCTGTGGCTGTATTCTCTCTTTACTTTGTAGGCACGTAAGAAGTCTACAGATAAACTGTTGCAAAAATAGGACTCGTGTTTCTCCTGCTTTGGTTTTCCTTTCAATGTCTTACAGTTTCAGTAACTGAAAAATGAACATGCTGTATACATCATGTACAATGTTCTAGCTATGAAGGCTCATAATGTTCTCTAAAAAGGAGTGGATGCAAAACTATTTGTCAGTCTTTTCTGCAGTCTTTCCAGACAGAAAAAATAACATTCTTCTCAAACTTCGTCTTAATGAATATTCCAGTAGATAATAGTAATATTTGTAGTGCGTAAATGTGTATGTGAGAAGTATAACACTTGTAAAAGAATTGGCAGTTTGTTTGTATTCTATTAATTCACTTGAAGAAAGATCTGATAAGATGGCAATTTAAGTGGTATATTGATTCTGAACCAGAACTCCCACTTTTGGAAGTCAGGAAACAGGCTATAGAATGCTAGACCAAGGGACAATCAATATCTGGAAAATGTGTCAATTTGCTGTCCAGCTCCTCTCTGAGAAATCTGCAAAATATGGCTCCTCCTTTTGGAGTAAGTAATAAGTCCCATTGCTTTAAATAAAGAATGTTTTTATGACACTCAGGTTTACTTCAGTAAATCGTTATTAGCCAAAGTACAGTGATTTATCATTTTTAATGTCTGTGTACAGTACTAAGAAATTAGAAGGACGAGAAATAACGACAACACTTGGATATTGTTTCTGTTTCACTCTAAAATATGGGAGCAGAATCAGCGTCTATCTGAATTAGTTCATATCAGCTTATCAGACCAGCCCCATATCTTCAGGGGCTCAGCATTAAAAACCAGTTGTGGCTCTAGCTATTGTTGCCTTTTTACCTATCTGAGACAAATACCCCCTTTTCAGGCCCTGAACTAAAAGAATACAGGATTCAAGTGTTACCGAAGTGTCATTGTACGTGACAAGTTAATGCATAAATTTCAACAGATTTAAAGATATATGACAAGTCTAGATGACATCTGAAACACTCAAACGTGGTAGTCCTGCAACGGCAGAAATGCTTGTCATTGTTTCAGTTGTCACTCTTTGCCCCTCTTTCACTAGAATCAAAAGAAATCATACGAGAGCGTTTGGTGCACTTAGATTACAGAACGGTGACCTACACTCCTGCTGGGAAGCAGTGGTTTAGGTAAGCACGGAACGGTGCATTCTGCCAGGTGTTCGGATCCACTCGAGACAGATTGTCAGCAGTACTCCTGCAAACAGCAACATGCCTTAGTCATGGGTGTGTAATTCAACGAAGGGTGAAACAATCGCATAAGTTCTGTGAAAATGAAAGAAAAAGTCTGTTCCTTGTAGAGTTCTGTCTTTTCTCATGCTTTAGGAGCTGGCAGTCGAAACGTTGATTTTTGACCTAAGAAAAATGTTGTAAGAATGCAAAAAGATTTATAATAGCTTTTATTGTTTTCCATACTATGACTTTCTATACATTCTCACTACAATCCCAGTATGTAAAATCAGAAGTTTCAGTTGTTAAATCAATAGCAATGCTCTTAGTAATATCTTTTCCCCCTATTTTTAAATTCAAAAATTGAAAGCTGTAGATCCTATTTAGGTGCTTTTTATAAAACAGAATTAAATTCTGAGTAAGGGTTTGCCTCTTACGTTAATGCCAGTGACACATAAGCTTAATGTATCTGCTGGCCTATTTTTGAAGTGCAGGTCTCTAAGGGTAAGGCACTGACATGATAGAAGAGGTAAATGACTGTTGTGTTTTCAGTTTGTTATTGGAAGAATGACTTCTCCTTCAGAACAGATAAACAAGAAAGCAGGAGAACTCCATCAGATAGTAAGATAACGAGCCTCAGAGTTGAACCCGAGATGCACAGAAAACAAAAGCATCACACAGGATATGTTACATTTTAATTAACATTTCACATTTGAGTTCAGGAATTGTTTATAAAGCCCTTACGAGGAACGTTTTCTTTTCAAATATAATCAAAAGTCAGCACATATTTTTGGGAGGGATTTTGCCTTATTATATACTAAACCCGCGTTGTGTGCTCTTTGAAGCGCTGTGCTGTTTTTTTGTGTGAATAACCAGAGACTGCTGCATAGCTTTGGTGAGCGTGGCCCAAATCCTGGGGGTTGCAAATTGACACATGCTGTAAACCAGATGCATGCACAAAAAAGCAGAATACAGCTTGCCTTTTTTCACTTCAAATTCTTGTGTCTGCTTCATACAGAATTCATTTATCAGTGGGAGGGAAAGCGTAGTTTATCTGCTTGAAAGTTACGGTGGTCCTGTGGGGACTGAACCACAGGACTGGGGGATTTGAGCCCGGATTTATGCCAGCAGCAGGGAGAAAGAGGAGGAGCATAAGCTAGGCTGGGATCCTTGTGGGTCTAATGGAGTACACTGCAGTGCAGTGCAAAATACGAGTTCCACACCGGAGAGCCTGGGCTGTTACCTCTCAAAACAACTGGCATCAGTAACAGATGTTAATGTAGCTAATGCGTCTCGTTATCTTCAGTAGCAGAGTTTAATTTATATTCAAAACTTATTACATTCAGCAAAATATATCACTCTGCTTATTGTTTTGAATGTCCTGAAGTTAATTAGTCTATCTAAGCAATATTCTGATATTAATTGTTTTATCTTTCTCTACTGGCTGTTGTTTTTGTTGATGTACTTATGAAAAGGTGATGGTCTGGTTAAAAGGTTTGACTGTATTTACAAACAATGCAGGCTTTTCTGTACTTTCAATGGTGCAGTATTTAATTATGTTAAAATGCAATTGCCCTAAATACTGCTTTATAAAATACTATTTCTCCCTTCAGACCTTGTTTCCTTAAATGCTGACAGGTTTTGTGTTCTTAACTCTCTACGTCAAACTGCAGACAACATCCTGGTTCCTGCTCAAAAAAAGTGTTGATGAATAAATACTATTTATTTGAAGAGAACATGAAAATTCTGCTAACACTGACCTTTGACAGCCTGCTCACACCATATGGAATCTGATGTTTTTCTCTTGATTTTTTTAAAAAATACGTGGAAGTGCTCTAGCAGTGGAGACTTTGTAAGTGACTTTTCCTGCCAGTTAGAAAGCTCTGTGTGATTATGGAAAGAACGCACAATTGCTTTCAACAGAGCAGCGTCAGACCATTTAAAAACATACCACACAGATTATCTTTCAGTAACTGATAGGCTGCAGGATGCAATGAGCACAGATTCTTACCTGCATGGTCAAAATTACTGAATCATATGAAGTATAGGCTGAATGAAATGTTAGCTTTTACTGAAGTCTGTAGTGCTTGCTAGCTGAGTTTACGAGGGCAGATTCTTTGTCCATTATATTTTGTAATCAGAATTCATAACTACGTACACAAAAAATATGCTGTAATCTCACTGTGCGTTTTCAAGGTAATCACTATTTGTTATAGAACTTGTGGCCAAAGATAGTGTTCTGATCATTTGCTCTGGTGTCCTGCATAAAATATCTTAGAAATAGTTCAGTCATAATTCATTCTGCCTTAGGGCAGAAGGATGGACTAGACTACGAGTAAATCTGTGGTCCACAGGCCCTGGTGGTATCCTAAACAGGAGCTGATGGCCTCACCATGTGTAAAGAATTGGAGCTACAAAAAGCAAAATAAAACCTCATAGTCACACATTTTTGTGTGAGATAGCAGCTATGTGTCATTGACTTTTAACAGGCAAAGTAAATTTACAGCTGAAGTCGGTTTTAAGTAGTATTCTTCATTCCCACATTACATTTGCTATGTTGGAAGTTATTTACTATTCCATGAGGTTTCAGTAAACTGGGGGCATGGAAAAACAGGACTACAGAAATGTTTTGTGGTTTTATTATCATAGAAGAAGCTATATTGCAACAATTATGAATTGCAATGATGAGGTGACACTTATGAAAAGAAAAAACAAATAAACAAAAACATCAAACAAAAACGATTGAACCCTTCAACTACATTTTTCCTCCCAGTACACAAAATCAACAGGGAAAGTTTAATCCTTTTGCAGCAATAGTGACAGTGAAATCTGTTGCTACATTGAAATGGCAATTGCAAAGGAATTAAGCCTCATGGATTAAAATATTGCAAATTATGGTTTTGGTTTTTTTTTTTTCCAGTGAACTAAATAGATGCACTCAAGTACATTTATAATAAACAAACAAAGAAAAAAACCTACCATCTGTCTATAAAAGCAGAATTTAACCATAGAGTCTTACACGGAATTTAAAATTAAGCTTTTAAAATTTTACATCAAAGTTTTGTGTTTGACTGACTTCATTATTGCCAAATTTTGGGTTAGGCTTTTCACTGTAAATAACTTTCTTGTTATGTTTCTATTGCCTCAAATAATTTGATGGAAAAAATTCATGACCTACTTCATTCTAATATTGTATCTGTGTTTGGGTCCATTATCGAATAAATGAAATACACAGTCTTGAATTAAAAAGTTACGTCTTTTCCTATGCAGTCACATTTTATGTTCCAGATCTTGATATACTCTCCAATACTCACTTCGATAAAATTCCTACTGGATTAATTCTGAAGTTGTTATTTCTTATTCCACTCTCAGCACTTCTAGACTTGAAGTCATGGACTTGTATGTTGTTCATTAATTTAGTGTTGTGCTTGGGTGTGATGTAAATGAATTTACAAAGCATACAGCTAAAAGCAGAAACAAACCATCCAGGGAGTAGAAAACAGTTAACGTTTAGATTAGAAGTCGAAACAACAGCATTGTGCTTTCAAACAGAAGTTGTCTCGTTCCCTTCTCCCTTCCTGTCTCTTCCAATCATGGGATCACTTCTCTGTCGTATCAGATCTTGTGCCACTCAGATTGCATGGCGAACCCATTCAATTTGCTAAATCAGCAATAAACCACACACTTTTATCGGGATGGTATTCTGGCATTTTAGTGAATAGAACGTTCATTGCCATACAATTTGGTGGTTGCTAAAGCAGATGTAAAGTAAGTGATGGGACTGCTTGAGGAGAATTGGTACGGATTCGAACCTCCCCTTTTTGATGGGGGTGAGATGTTAACTTGGCTAAAGCTGTAACATGAAACTGCCTTTTTGTAGCTTTTATAACACTGGTATATTTTCATTCTAAAATCTGGAAATGCGTACCTAAGAAAATGTATATTAAATTTTCCTCATTTCATTCAAAGATTTGAAAGTGAATGGTATCTTGTGTGAGTCCAGAAAATTGTATGTTCAGTTCTAGTCCTCTGGTTCAAAGATTTGAGAAAATAGCGAGTCCTGGACACATTCCAATCAGGGACTGATAAATCTTTGCTTAATTGAGTGTCAAACATATGGTGCAGTTCAAAGGTCTAAGCAAAAATGTGCTGCTGCTGCTTCATTTTGAAGCTTTACATTAGTGTGCTTGCTGTGGGAGAAACAGTGTTTCTTTTCCTGCCACTTTCTGTTCGTGTGTCAACCTAGCATTCTCAGAAACAAATAGACCTAATACCTGAAATAAGAAGCTTCAGCAAGCTTCTCCAAATCCTGTGTAATTTTAGGCAAATCAAGAGGTTTAACAAATATATGCCAGTGATATTCTCCAAAATATCTCCAAAATTACCAAGTTGTAATCACAATGATTTTTAACTAGTTATATTGCCTGGAGTATTTTGTTTTTCTCAAAACATCATACTTGCCTTTGTGGAAGTAATGTTATAACTTCTTGTGAAAGTGGTAGCCTGATGTCTAAATGGCATTCATTATTCATAGGAATATTATGTGGAGATGATGTGTTCTGCAGTAATATATTGTAGCACTTTACTGAAGTTATTCAGACACCTTCGATAATAGTGTAGTAAAGTACCATGAATTAGCCATCAAAGCTAAACTAAGTAACGTTTATTCCTGTTTTTTTCCTGCTGCATTCAGCTTTTCACTGGGAAATTAATTCCACTCATGCCTAATAAAATACATTAGCTTGGAATTAAGTGTGCTATTCAAATTTGATTAGAATAGACTTTTCAGAATTTAGAGTCCTTTTCCTATTCACTGATAAAATCCAGGTACAAACATTCACCTTGCAGTAATCTGGTCATGTAACAACCAGATCACTTACACAGCCTAACTCACATGATCAAAAGTTATGGCACTAATCATTCTTATCCAGCTGGACTGAGTTGAGATAATGACTAATTACTACTCAACTCAAGGTACCTATCCTGCCTACAAGAGGCAGGCTATTTCCTCCTGGCTGCAGAGGATGCAACAGCGTCCCTGGTGCTGCAGCCCAGGCTGGTGAGCAACAACTGGTGACCCTGATGTGATACATCGATGAGATCCTGGGAAGCCCCGACTCCCTCGCCAAGCTGAGAGCCCTGGCTGCAAGGGAGCCTGAGCCAAAAGAGCCGGAGCCGGGAGCTCGAGCGAGAGTCCTTTGGAGAAGAAGGTAAAGCCGCAAGCCCCGACGTGGTATTCGCGGGAGGGAAGCGTGCTGGAGTTGGATGAATGGGCCGGGTCTCTGCTCGCCCATAAAGCCTTTGTGAAAACAAAAAACGGTAAAACAAAAAGGGGGAATTATGGCACTAATCATTCTTATCCAGCTGGACTGAGTTGAGATAATGACTAATTACTAATCAACTCAAGGTACCTATCCTGCCCACAAGAGGCAGGCCATTTCCTCCTGGCTGTGGAGGATGCAACAGCATCCCTGGTGCCGCAGCCCAGGCTGGTGAGCAACAACAAGTCTCAAGTATCTGTTGTCAAGTTAGCAGCATCTTTGTCCTCTGAGCTTGAGGGTGAGACAAATTCTTGCATGTGTAGACTGCACTCTGTCACTGCAGGATTATTCCTTGTAGAATAATGGTAGCACTCTATGCAGTCTTACTTTAAAAATCTGTAGCTACAATCTGTACACGTTCAGACTTCAGTAGAAAGCGGGAGGTGGCATTTTGTACAAGATACGGAGCAATGGAGAATAGCTCCTACAGGTTGCAAGTGTGCGATGCCATCAGTCCATCATCAGGCAAAGGCTCCCTACAGAAATCTGGATGCCTGTCATTGTGTAGCACCCGGGCTGTGTTGTGTCTGTACTTTCAGCCTGTCAATGTGTAAATCCAAGTTTCATAATACACAGTTCAGTACTTCGCTTCAGAGATTAGGAAGTGGGTCTTTATTACAAACAAAGTTTGGACAAATGGAGTGTGAGTGAAGGCTCTAAAGCTGCCTTGTAAAACAACTGTTGTAGTAAACCACAAAACGATGGCTTGCGCCTATCGGTCAAGAACAACAGAGGGGTGTTGATGTGGCAAGAATGATATGCCTTGTGAATTCTGCCGTAGAATAAAGAACACAGACAGTATTTTAGTTTTTGTGTAAAGCAAAGTAGGCAAGGCCACAAACGTAGAGTAGTGTGCTGCCTACCCCAGCTTGGTACTGTTGTTGTAAAAAAACCCCCACATTTGTCAGTGAGAAAAACGCTTGTACATGGGTTCAGTACTCCTGGAATAATTGCCGTGTGGTAGTTTGGATTCCCGCTCTGAAATCACATACCAGCCCAAAATCTTGCATGGGATTTAAATGGTTGCCTAATGCAGTGATGTGAGTTCAGCTGAAACCTGACAGATATCCCTGATCCAAATATGCCAGGATAAGAGTGACTTTGATCTATTCAAACGGCGTTCCCGATATCCTTGCAGTGTGCCATCTGCGTATCAGAATATTTAAAACTTTAACTACTTGTAGAGATTTATTTTCTCCATGCTTCAGTTTTCAGTTTGTGCAGCTATACTCTTGACCGGTCTTAAAACTTTTTTTCCTTATCTTTGAGTTTTTAACATTTGTGTCAAGAGTTCCTGTTCTTCTTGGCTCTGCTCTCCCAAAGCACCTGCAGGGCTTCAGGTTCAGTCTCCAGCACAAACCGTTATGCAGATTCCACGAACAAGAGTCACTGTGTACCCAGCAGTAGACAGCTGTACACAGCAGTGTGCGCCACCACTCTCCTTTTCCACAGGCAGGCAGTGACTGGGGTACAAGGCTCAGCAGTCAGCTGTGCTGTTGGTCACTCTGGGGTTCTTACCTGGGCCTTATTTCCTACACAGTTGTGTACTGTATTTTTATTTATTCTGTAAACCCAGGTATTTGTTTGTTGTTCTTTGTCAGTATGAAGATTTCTAATATTGTTGCTTCCTCTAATGTTCTTTACTACTATCATTGCTCCCGTATGTGGCATCCCACTCTTTTCCTGAGCAGTTTTTAGATTTTGGATGGATTGTTTTTCACAGATACATGAGATGTTTTTGCCTGTTGATGTTGGGCTTAACTTGAAGTGCACATTTAAATTTGTCTCTCAGTTGAGCAGTTAAGTTTGTGTTTGACTTTAAGTGCATACTTACTGCACAAGCACTTTGTGGCATGTTAATGTGCCTCATGTGGCCGTAATATGGAGCCCTTATTTTTATGTGTTGTTCAGCTGACATCCCCATTCTTGGTCGTACTGGTTGCTACACCACCTCCACATCACCAGAACTGAGTATTCAGAATCTATAAATCTCAAAAATCTAGTTTTTTGTTTGCTTTTTTTTTTTTTGTAATAGATACGACAGATGTTGGAAATCTCAGCAAAATTTTTGAATTTTGTAAAACCTTTTTATTATAAGGCAGAGCAACATGTTAAAAAAAGTTATTTGTAGAATATTTTCTGTAAACTTTCTAAGAGAAAATTACACCCACAGGTCTCTTTCTACTCCTGTGGTTTTTTGAATGTTTGATTTATGGACAAAAGTCTTGACTCACACAGTGAGCTACTGCTAAATGGATATATATTAAGAATGGATAGGCTGCAACATTTCAGGGTGGTCAGATAGCTTACATTATATTAAAAGACCAGAATAAGATTATAGATTTATTTTCTCGTGGAATGTACGTTGCCGTTGTTACAAACTAATGGTTTGCCACTGCCATCTTTCCATGTGATGTCAAGGAAAAAATGCCAGGTGAAAATTAACATTGAAGTTGTGTAACACCTGGCAGTACAAACAAGGTAAAAATAACAAAACACAAGATCTTGCTTTCGCTTTGAGCCTCCGCAGGGAGGGAGATTATATTCATGGCTGTTAGGACCTTGCGGTTGTCTTTGTAGTGGTGCTGGATATGGTTATGGTGACACTTCTACACAGAAAACTGACTGAACAGTGGCTTTAAGGTCACCATCATTTGTGTAGTATACAGTCGCTGAAAGACAGTCTTCTCTCTATAAAACTGACAAAAGTGTTGGGGAAAGTAAAGCCCTAGTAATTTTCACCATTCTGAATTGAATTCTTAGCCAAAATAACAGTCTCGGTATCTGTACTTTAGATGACTCTGTGGGTTCTTAAGCATAAATATAGTCCTTTCATAAACGGAGGAGGGTACAGTGGGTAAGAAAGCTATTGTGGCTGGAAATCATGTCAAGCATCTATTTTGAATGGGACTTTAAGAAGGTTTAGCTGGATTAGGCACAGGCAAAAAGCTGCTTTGTTGATTCTTCAGGATTTCAGAGTGGCTTTATTTTTCAGGCATTAATGTTTATTTATTCTGTGTGGGATAGATGTGGCTCAAATGTTTGTCTATTCTCTCTCAGTTCATCATAAATCAAGTTCCCCTTGCTGATCATGCCCGTTAGTGAGATGTACATTTATGTTACCCTGTTTCATAAAGAACAGTGAAGCACCAGCATCTCCTGAAGAGAAGCTTCCACTTAGAGTGGGAAGTATATTATTTCCGCCACAGCTGCAGGGACATTTTTCAGCTCTGCTAATTCCACATTCAATCCTATGTAAGATGCAGAAGGAATTAATGTCACTAGGGTAATCTGCTGCCTGGTTGCCAAAGAAATTACTGCTTTCTTCATATCATTCAAAGAAAATTCATCGATATTATAGCTCACTCACTTAGTATCTGCTGTATTTGCTTAGTAAAAGCATCTACGTGGTAATTGTTGCTGTCGTGGGAAGTGGTAAGACTCCTAAAGAGATCGTTTGAGGATTTTAGTCAAATTATTGATCAAATGTATAATTCAAGTCATAGTATCATAGAATCATCGAATGGTTTGGGTTGGAAGGGACCTTAAAGATCATCTAGTTCCAACCCCCCTGCCATGGGCAGGGTCACCCTCCACTACACCAGGTTGCCCAAAGCCTCATCCAACCTGGCCTTGAACACCTCAGGGGATGAGGCATCCACAACTTCTCCAGGCAACCTGTTCCAGTGCCTCACCACCCCCATATCATTGTTATTGTCTCGAGAGGTGTAAACTAACGTGAAGAAGGGCACCAGATAAATACTTTGGAATTTGAATCCTAGTGGTATTAGTGATGTGGCAGTTCTGTGCCACCAGCTTATGCCTTTTCTGCTGTCCTTTCACTGGGGAAAACCAGGAATTGTTCCACTACTGTCAGTACAGATCTTTAAATTCTCCAGGGTTCTGATACAGATTTGTGATCCTCTTTTCAGCCTCGCTAATGTCTCGAAACCTTCACAATCTTTATATCATTTGTCTTCTCAGCATGATGTTGGGCTGTTTCCCCACAGACTCCTTTCACTTGCTTCAGCAAGAATACTCCAAAAGAGCAATGCGTTCATTTTCTGCAGTCATGGAAGCTTCTTGATTTTGCGAAAGCATGATCCACTGATACTGTAACATGCTACCTCAATACAGCCTACGTATACCACAGGCTTTTCCTGCAGATTTGACTGGCATGTTTATAAGTCAAATAGCAAGATCGTGAAAATGTGTTTTACAAGTGGCATTTCAGTATGACTTTGGATGCAGTGTGTATGGATCTAATCCTATATTACTTGCCTAAGGGTATAGTTCCAAAATTAAATCTCTGCAAGTACCAACAGAAACTGACAATTGCTTTTATCGTCATAACTTTAACCACAATTCAATGATCTTTATGCACATTTCAGTAACTATCTGGAAGCATTAGGAACCGCAGCAGATTTAATTTCTGTACCCAAGAGCGATTTCCAGAATTTTGTAAAATGTTATTGGTAGGAGATCGCTTTAATATTTGCAATTAATATGCTTCTCACTAATGGTTTATATTTTTCCAAATCAAAACTTGGCCACGTGTTTACTTGCTTTATATATTAACATTCGCCTAGGTCCAAGAGCAGAAGGCCAACTCAGATAAATGCTCAAAGATATCCATGGGAGTTTTGCCAGATTAGGGTCTGCAGATTTGAGCTGTAACAGGATTAGCCCAGATGGCCAGCACAGAGGGTCTCTTCTCTGTGCACCAGGAGGATGGAGGGCTGCTGTGAAGCCCCTTGACTCTCTGGCTGGATAAATGTCAGCCCTGGCACCAAATAGTACCAGATGGCCACAGCTCTTGAGGGCCCATGGGCCAGCTGCAGGTGGCTGGAGCAGCAAACCCCAGGCGTGCTTTCCCGCGCTGCGCCCTCCCTTCTCCCTGCTCAGATTGCGGGGGTCTGTGGCATCCCATGGGGTGGACAACTCCACAATCGCTCAGGGACTCTTTATAAATCACAAAAATCCCCAGCTGGGGAGCTGCAGATGGTTTTCACTCTCATTAAGTCTTTTGTGCAGCACAAAAGAGGCAGGACAGGCCAGAGAATATGTCCTGCAGATTTTGGCACCTAGGGTGATTCTTTCAACCAATACTTTCACCTGCTGCACAGTAATCTGCCCAGAAGTCTTGTGAAACGTGACATTTCCATCCCACGTGAATGTTCTTCCAGTTGATCCTTTTAGCTTTTTTATGTTTGGCTTTTTAATGGTCATGGCAAAGAAACTCTTATTTTGGGTATTCAGCTTGGCCCATTGTCTTGCTTGCAGATCATTGAATTGCTGGGAAAACAGGAAATCTTCATATAACACAGAACAGCATTTCTTGTCTGTAACGCTTTTAGCAGTTGCGTAGGAAAGTTGCCCTCTCAAGGGCCGTGGTTCTTCGGGCACTTCACCGCCGGTCGCACGGTGCTAGGCGAAGATCTTCAGTAATGATTCACCAAGTCCTCCTCTGTTTCTTCTGGACGATAACCAAAAGGAAGAGAAAGGAGATGGGAAGTACTGGAGTATTGTTTTATTTTCTTTGTTTACTGTTTTCTGAAAATTTATATTTTGCTTTTTCTGTACTGGTCTCTTAAGTATTTGTGGGGTGATTAAGTCAAGTCATACTGTTAGGCAAAACGTATATTGCTTTTTAATATTAGTGTCTAATGAATTTATTAAGTATATGTCCTCTTTTTCTAAGTTACCAATGTCCAAAGTTAGAGCAGCTGAAAAGGGTGCATCCTTACGTTAGTATTTCATAGATTCTCATCATATACAGACCTTTAAGGGCATTAATTAGAAATTCTGGATGTCTAATTTATTTTTATGGTAAAAGATTTTTACAGTTCATAGCATTTTGCAGTTTTTTTACTAAATAATTTCTGGACACGACTGAAATTTATTTTTTTTTTTCCCCAGTGAATTGTTTTCCAAGAACAAGTAATACAAACATTCTTTGGAAGTTTTAGTATTCTGATACTACTTCAGCTATTTTTAGGTCCTAATCTCCAGGTGAGAGTAGTATCATTTTTCCAGCTTTCACCCAATAGTAGCTTTGCCTCAGATACATTGTAACTTCACTTAAAAAAGATATTTCTCAGTCCAGAAAGGTGTTGCCATGAGTTGTGTGCACTGCACATCCCTGTTACAGAATGTCATGGGAGCCCTAGCGAAGGCAGTAGGAATACTCACTTGGGCAAAGCTGGTTTTGTATGAGTTTCTGTCACGTTGAGTTCTTTCGTATTAACTTTTTGGCCGAGGAGAGATGAGATGGATCCAGGTGTGTGTGTGTGTGTGGGTGGAGTGGGAAAATAAGCAATAGAGATGAAAAGAGGAGAAAAGACAGCTGTTTGCTCCAGAAAAGCAGGCTAATTTTCTCTACTACTGAGTCTGTTGAGGGTTAATTACCCATTGCCTCAGTGCATGGCTCTGAAAAGTAACCTTATTCCTTATTAGCGTAGTGTCTGTAGGGATGTAAGCACCCATGAAGAGAGAAGTAGCCGTTCCTCCATGAAATATATTTATTTCCTAGTGTGCACCCAGCTCTATTCAGTTACAGCCAGAGTCACATCTGGGCAAAACAGAGAAGAATCCTAAATCATACGGAAGACACAGAAACTGTCAATAAAGTACTATGCATGTAGCATCACATATAATGTGACTATACCAGAAATATATGCATAGAAACCAGCAGGTTTGTAATTACTGGAAAGCAGTAATGCTGAATTTCTACAAATACTTGATATTTTACTATTGCAATCACTGCCATTTATGTTTAGGGGGAAGTCAAGGGCATTTAAAGATTCACAGGAATTAACATTTTTGCTCAGTGGAAATAGGATTTTTCTAGCATGGGTGCAAGCGCATTCTCAAAATCCATTTTGAGGGAGAGAAACATGAAAATCCAGTGTACGATTTATGTAGTTTTTTAATTTGACAGATGAGAAGTTTTAGCTTAAAGACAGTCTGCACTCTTGTCACACTGTCAAAGGGCTTTTACAGCTTGCAAATCCACTGAGAATAATTCATTAGCTAGTGGTTTTCATCTTCTCAGTTTCTCATCTTATCATCATAAAAATGTCATGATAACCAAAAACAAAGCACAAATAATTATAAATGTTATGAAACTCTTGGCATTACACATCCTTTTTTTCTCTTTTCATCTTGTTTCAGAAAGTAAAATAGGGATGATATTACCAATGCCAAGTCAAGAAGAGAGAGATGTATCCAAGAATGCCCAAATCACCACTAACCTATATATGATCATCCAAATCCAAGCCTTTAATGTAGATCCAAAGAGATTTATTGCAATGATAACATCAGAGCAGCACTCTCTTAAGTAGAAGGAGTCAGGGAAAATTGGTGTAAGACTAATCAGTCCCACCCCGATCATTGGCACACTGAGCATGTTTAAACTATATTGTAAGGGCCAGTACATGTATGTGCCATTCACAGAAAAGATCCAAAATGAAGTTTTAAAGCTTCGGATAGATGGAAGAGTGTGAATGACTTTCATAGCTTGACCTACTTTGGAACACAGCCGCACACGCTCGTATCTGGAATCTCAGTTTGTCTAGTACTGTACAGAAGGGCTGAACAGCAAAATTCCCTCCTTCTCTTGAAGCCCAAAACAGAAGTGCTGTGGGCTTCGATACAGAAAGGATTTCAAGCCCAAGGCTTTGGGAATACGCTATAAATACAAAATTTACTTTGTATTTTGATGAACATTAATTTAATATAGTTGCCAGCTGGTTATTCTGAAGAAACAGTGCCTACAGAAACCCGTTTATTTCACAGAATCACAGAATGTTAGGGATTGGAAGGGACCTCAAAGGATCATCTAGTCCAATCCCCCTGCTAGAGCAGGACCACCTAGACCAGATCACACGAGAACATGTCCAGGCAGGTTTTGAACATCTCCAGAGAAGGAGACTCCACAACCTCTCTGGGCAGCCTGTTCAGTGTTCTGTTACCCTTATTGGGAAGAAGTTCTTCCTCATGTTTAAGCGGAACCTCCTATGTTCCAGCTTATATCCATTTCCCCTTGTCCTATCATTGGATGCCACTGAGAAGAGCCTGGCTCCATCCTCATGACAGTCACCCTTTCCATATTTATAAACATTCATGAGGTCCCCCCTCAGTCTCCTCTTCTCCCAGCTAAAGGGACCCAGATCCCTCAACCTTTCCTCATAAGGGAGACGCTCCATTCCCTTCATCATCTTTGTGGCCCTGTGCTGGACTCTCTCAACCAGTTATTTGCCCATATATGTTGGTAGATATATTTAATTTAGAAAACAGATGTAGAATACAAATTAGTTGGAACTGATGTGCTCCTTGCTTGTGGGAAGATTTTGCCTTCGTGCGGCTCAGAAAAGAAAACAAAGCTAGAGTTATCGTCTCCTAGTAATTTCCAGGACTGGAATCATGTGAGAATAAGTCTAACATGTCCGTTTTTACTGTCCTTGGCATTTCCATGTTTTTGTTGGCCTGTGATTCTGCAGTGTTTCACATCGCTGATCCTCTGATAATTACTGTGTTTTATGTTTTCATTTAATTTACTTTTTTTGTAACTACGTTTTCCTATGAAAACACTCCTGAATTCATTGTGGTGGACAAAGCACAAGTACAGTTACCGAAAAAGTAGGAAAGGTAGAGCAGGTTGCACCTCACGGCTTTCAGACACGCGGGATAACTGACGCTGAGGAAATGCCACAGGACGGCTCATGCTCACGTCGATGGCACACACAGATAACTGACGGCGCTAATAACTGTCTGCGAATGAAGAAAAGAACCTGGCGTTTCAAAGCACCGCTTCGCTGGTGCTTTCCCATAAATCGCAGCTAAAACGTGGCAGCTGCAGGACCGTCTCCCCCGGATCCGCACGGGGAGGGCTTCTCACCGGATTTACCTATTTCGGGTGCGCGGGCCGGGGCTGGCCGGGCGGATCGCGGCGGGGGCCGGGTCCCCGGCAGCGCCGAGGGCCGCAGCCTGCTCCGGGCGGGACCCCCGCAGCCCCCTGCCTCGCTTTCTCCGGGAGGAGCGGGCGGCTTTGTCAGCGGCTGCCCGCGGAGAGCTGCCCGCCCTCGGCGCCGCCCAGGCCTGTGGGGCTGCGGCCTCGGCCCCGGCGCGGCCGCCCCCACCCCGGACTGCCGTGCCCGTCGGCGGCTGAGGGGAAGATGCCGGCGCGGAGGCGGAGGCCGGCGAAGGGGCGGGGGACCCAGCCCCGCCGCTGAGGCGGCGCGGGGGCGGGGGGCGGCGCGGGCGCCCCGGTGCGGGGAGGCGCTCGCCCCGCCGTGGGCGCGGAGGGGCCGCCGCCGCCACCGGCGGGAGCCGCCTGCCGCAAGGACGGGGTGACTCCGGCCGCCGCCCGGCTCCGCAGCGGCACGGCACGGCGCGGCGCGGGAGCCGCCCTCCCCCGGAGCCCGCGGCGCGGAGCCGCAGTGCGCGCCTCTGCGAGGTGAGTGGGCGCCGCCGCGGCCGCGGGGCTGCCCGCTGCCGGCAGGAGCCGCCCGTGGGGGCGGGGGACGCGGCCGAGCCCGAGGGGCAGCCGGGGGCGGCGGCACCCACGGGGGGCCGGGCCGCGGCGGGGCTTTCTGCGAGCGGTGCCGGTGCCGCGGCAGGTGTGGGCCCCCGGCCCCCGCCCGCGGCACCCCGGGGCTCGGGGCGGGCCCGGCGCCGTGCGGGCTGGGGCTCCCGCAGCCCCGCGCCGGGCTCCGCTCCCTCGGCCGCCTCGCCCACCCCGTCATGCGGGAGGCGCGGGCGGCGGGCTGCCGCGGAGCCCCGCGGGGTTCCCGTTGGCTGGGCTTTAATCGCTTTTGGGCCATTTAATTAGAACTCGTTTCCTGCCCCGGGAATGCATTCGGCACTTTGTGCGCCGCATTTGTTTCCTCCGCTCCTTTTTCCCTCGCCATTTAGCGTATTTATTTATTTATGTGTAAGGCTGTCCTCCAGATTTCCTATAGCAGCGTCCGTGGTGGGGAAGGAAGATCATTGCAGATTTCAAGCGTGTTGTTTTCAAAACAGCGGGGTTTGATGCGTGTTTCTGTTCCTGTGTGCACGAAATACAGCACAATGACGGTGGGGAAAAATAGGCTTACATTCCTTATATTCATTTCTCACCGCTCTGTGGATTATTTGTTGATGTGGAGATCTCTCTTCTTTTTTTTTTTTTTTTTGGTACACTTCTTTGTTGTGTTTTTTTTTTCTTAACCTTTTCTGTACATCAGTACAAACCGTGAGGATATTTTTAAAAAATAAAAAATAAATTCTTTTTTGGGTTGTATGATGTCAAAATATGGTGAGTGTGGTGTACGTAGACAGTAATAGTTACATAATTTAGTATCTCGTATTTTTTTGCTGGATATATGTCAGGAGCATAGAGAGAGTATTTATAACATATCTTTTTTTTTTTTTTTTTTTCTGAGATGCTGTGTGAGGGAGTCTGTGCACTACACTACGTTGCATTGGAATGTTTGTTAGAGATTCAGCCCTGAATTCCTCCTGTACCCAAAATCCCAGCAGGGACCTTACCCTGCTTCACTTCATAAATGTCCAGGGCTGCTTCCTGTATGCTCGAAAACTTCTTCTGTAGCTTTTTTTTTTTCCCCTTCTTCTCCTAACAATTATATTATTTTTTTCTTTCTTCTAAAAAAGTAAGTCAAACCACTATAAATATTCCAGTAGTAATTATTGACAGCACTAAGGAACAGAAGGAAATCTGTGTCATGGATGGATTAAAAAAAAACTTCTTCCTATATGCAGGTGAGCAGTTTGCCCAGTTCTTAGACTCCTTTGGAAGAATTTCCCTTATGGGATGATAGTGTGTGCCTGCAGCATTGGGCCATAAGGTATGATGTCATTATTAGCATATGAAAGGAACAAACTTAATGCTGTCTTTCAGTCACTGCTGCTGTTCAGGCTCTAAAGTTCCAAAAGTTCGGATGCTTTCATGTCAGCTGGAGATACCACAGTGGATGTTAGATGCTGGTCTGCACGTGTGTTTCTATCTTTCTATCCCTATTGATACCCTATGCTGGAATTTCAACATATCGCCTTAAAACGGCCTCTGGTATTTCATGGAACTCAGATGGTTGACTGCAGACCGTTTTTAAAGTTGAGATTAGTAGTAATTTAACTTCACAGAATTGTAGTTGAAAAGCCTTCCTTCCCTTCATCTGTCTTCATAAACAGCCTTCTGGTGACGCCAGCACAAACTTGTGGCATATCTTTCGGTCTTGTTGGCGCGATGGAATTGGTTTGGCTTGGAGCATTTGCCAGTCTCTGCAAGGACCATCTTCCTTCCTTAAAGACTTATTCGCTATCTTGCTGTTTATTTTTATAGTCAATTTAGGTAATGGGCATTTCTGTTCGTTTTACAGTTCCAGTGCTTTTTCAAACCTGGTAGAATTCATAATGTTACGCCTTTAAGAAGCCCTGTGATAGTACAGTGGCTGCAAGCCAGAAACAATATACTGTTTTGTCAGATTTCCTGAGAAGAAATGGAATGAATTTTGTGTTTCCCCCTTTATACGATTAAACAGTAATGCCTAACTGAGAAAAAATTAACTGTTTTTTTTTTCGCCTTTATGTGCCAACATTCTTTAAACTGCAGCTAAAGCTCCAGTATGCTGCAAAATAAGGGGGCTTTCTGCATGTGGGACTCGATCTGCAGATTACATTCTTGAGTAATTAAGTGTGATTCCTTTTCCATTTTTTCTTTTTTAATCCAACTCAGCATTTTGTGTTTTCAGAAACTCTCTGCTAGTCAGACAACACCAGGTATTTGAGGCTATTGCATTTACTGTATTGGCTAATGTGTACTGATACAGGGGAGACGGTGACAAAACACCTTTTTGGGTAATGTCACTTACTGATTGAAAATGAGATAGAAATATGTGCTTAAAATTAAGTAGTGTGTTCAAAACCTGTTATTTGAGACCATATCTGATAATGCTGCCTTTCGTGGTATGGGATGCTCTGAGTAGCTGAGCCTAATTCTGTTTGATTGTGCTGTCATCATGTGTGGCACTTTCATAGCCTTTGTCTTCACCTCACGTGTTGCTGATCTCTTGGTTCTAATTACAAAGGGAGAGAGGCTGGAGTGAAGTTACTCACTCAGCAGTAGGAAAAGTATTAATTTCATTGCTCAACAGATGGAACTGAATTGAACATTTTATATAGAAATCCTCCAACCTAAATGGAAAGGAGACATACTCTTGCAACCTCGTGAGCCTGTGTTTTGGCACTTGGAAGCTAATGGCGGTATATGAGGTGTTTATCTAACCATGTCAGGGCTCTTTACAAGATGACACTGGGATTAACTGTTATTGTTTGATATTTGATTTTGGTATCTAAGGACATTTCCATGTCATTTTCATTGAAATTGAAGTAAGCTGTGCATAGACAGTGATACAGGGCTTCTGATGTTCCTCTGCAGCAGCTTGTTTGTGATTAAAAGTGACTGAGGCTAAATCTGATTTGGATGTAGATATGCCTACTATCTAGATTGTGCCAGTATTTTGTATTAAGTTATGTTTACACTTTTTTATGTCACAAATGTGTTTTTTTTTATGGTTGGGGAGGACTGGTATGCTGATACCAGTTGCTTAATGGACAATAATGCTTGTATTTTGTAATTTGTAGTAAACTTGCCCTAAAGTATACGGTTTTGAAAAAAATAGATAATAATTATGTTTGAAAGATAGTTCTGAAAGATGAAAATTTTGAAAGAGGATCTTTTCTTTGAAGTGTAGTTGTCAGCCTTTCTATGTGGCACAATTGCAGCTTGTGTGTGTTCTGGAGAAGCAGTAATAATTGAAATGAATTTGAAATTGAAGTGTGAATCCAGCATTATTTGTCCAAAAGACCCAACTAGTACAGTCAAGCCAAACTTAGTGGTTGAAATAGTGCACTATTTGTTCTTTAGAATTAAGGAAGGACCCAAAAGTGGATGATAGGTGGGTCATCTGAGCTGTTTGATTTTGGAGGGGTTAAGGGGTCATTGTGACATAATTAATAGTTTGAAGTTTTGTTCTTTGTATTAGCACTGGAAATGAAAGAATCTTGAAAATAGAGTAGGATGTTAAAATTAAAAAAAAAAAAAACAACAACCAACCAAACCAAATAAAAAACTGTACTGTTGAGCTGGTGTTTTTTTTTCACGGTGGTGTACAAGAAATCATGAGATCAGCAGACAAACTGGGGAGTTGTTCAGCTTGTGTTTTAGTTCAGATTTCTTAAGTTGTGCACCTCTGTTCATTTGTACAGCTGTATACACACACATATAATTTAACTTGTGGACTTTTAGTCATAAAAACTTTAAAAACCTTGTCGATATGCCTCTATGCCCTGTATTGACCACCTGAGAAAGATAGTAGGTAATGGAAATTAACATTTTGATAATAAACCCACCTAAATATTGCATGGAGGACAGTCAAATGTGTTTTGTTAAGTGCTATAGTGGCCAGAATCCATTGGCTAGGATCCACTTGAAAAATCAGATTAAAAGTTTCTGTGCTTGACAAATACAATGTCATTAGTTTAAAAATTCCCTGAAGGCTAGCATTGTAATTAGATGAGCCCAAAGCATGCAACAGTAAAATTAATTTTCTTCTAGGAATGACCAGCAGCATGTTTTTTTTTTTTTTAAAAAAAAAAAAAAAAAACATTGACTGATCCTTGTTGGATAGAGTAACCACAGTAAGAAAGGAGAGTTTGCCAGGAATGACTGTGACAGCTGAAGCCACAGCACCTTACGGTGAATGGAGTGGATCAGCTGTAGCCTGGTGGGAAGCAGTGAGGTCTGTGAGGATCCTGCTGAAAGAATGCTCAAAAGTCATCATTCGCTAGGTGCCCCATGTCAAGGGCTTTGCTAAATTGGATATAACAGCTGCGGGTCATTGGCAAAATAGCAATAAAAAAAATTGTAAAACCAGCAACTCCCTTTGTATCTTGATTGTCACAGAAAGTTGTGTGCCCATCTTTGAGCAATACCTTCACTTTCCCTCTCTCAAGAGCACATGAGCTTGGTAGTGCTAGGCTACTGTGTTGCAGCGTCAAAAGGTGTGTTTGTTAAGCTGTGTGTTTTCTTTATTTAAGATGCATTTTGAAAACAGATAACCTGCTTGGTTGATCTTGTTATTCTTCTGCTAGGTTACCAATTTGAATCTGTTTTGAGCTGGTAGTTTGATAAAAGAGTTATTTCTCCTGCTAGAAATAACAAAGAGTAGGGATTATAAGTTTATAATCTCTTTAAAATGTGTAGCCATAGCTACATAAAACCCATACTTTATGCTTGTCGATTCATTGCTCTCATAAAGATGTCTACATTGTCTTCATGAGCATAAATATTGTTGTCAAGGAAATAATTTCACAGATGTTTGTATTGCGTAGGAGAACTATGAATGTAACTGGTGGGCTCTCTGAGACTTGCAGAGCTTTCACAGGGGTCCGTAAGGCTGTGGCAGCACCTGCTGTCTGAGCGGGCTTAGAGCCTGAACTTGAATGGTGTCCCAGGGTGGTGGCACTGTTTAACTGCTGGTGGGCTCCTTGACCTGTGGTGTCAGTGTCAGCAGCCCAAATGAGGCACGGCTCAGGGAAAGCCATGGACCAGGGACTATTCCAAAATGGACTATAGGTAAGACAGCCCCATTTTGTGAGAGAAGAGCATTTAGCATGTGTGCTGTACTGCATGGCTCCAGCATCTGTTTCCTGGCCTGTTCTGCGAACAAGTGCAGATGTACCCGTAAATATGCTGCTGCATGGTTTTGGGTAAGAAAAAGCTCCAAGCACATGCTCTTTGCCTAGAGGAAAACAAGAAGCCACTTGAGAAAAGCAACACTCAAGAAAGTGTGTTGCATATTGTTTCACATTTGTGTGTCCGTATAAAAAAAAAAAAGTAAAAATCACACACACATTATTTCATATAACAACTAGCTGCTTACGTTTTGAACGATGCCTTGTTGAGTGATGTCCAGATCTTGCCAAAACGCTGTTAGGGGCTTGTAAGTGTGTGTCACAAAGTATCAGAACTAGAATAAATGTCAGAGTTCATGGTTGTCTTCCATGGTGTTTGTGTCTCAAATGTTCTCCTAATAATCTCTTGAATGTGTAGATAAGACACTACTTCTCTGTTTCATTTCCTAAAAGGTGTTTTGACTTTCTTAGAATGAAATAACTTCCAGCAAAATATAACTTAGCTCAGCGTTTGTAAACGCATTCTATTAACCCGAGTAACTGTGTATTACGAACTTGCTCTGAACTCGAATGAGCATGTGTTATGTTGGGCTGTTAAGTGTGGCAGGTTGATATTTTTCATTATGAAACTGTTGGTGATTGTAGAGAGTCACTGTAAACACCGTGGTGCTGCTGCTCAGCGGTTGCATATTGTCATGCTCTTAATGTTCCACGGAATTCTGACAATTTCCACTCCTTCCCGTAGTTTCAGTGTCATACATTCAGTTACACTGAACAGTTTAGATGTGATTTTTGTTCCTGATACCAAAGATCCAGGCTTTTTTTTTGAGAGGGAGGGTTTTGTTTCTCGTTAGGCATTGTGTGAAAGGTACCGAATATTGCAAATCATGGAAGGCTGATTTTTCTAGAGTAGATTTATGCATACCTTTGTAATAAATAGGTAAATAAAGTCAGATTGTCAGACTCGATGTTCTAAGAGGTGGACTAATAGCTGATTTACAATTCTACCCTTATTTTCCTTAATTGAATTTGAGTGGGTGTTTTTTGTTTTTGTTTGTTTACTGTATCGAGGTGGGTGTTGTGTTAATTTTGCCTTGTAGTCTCGGAAATACTAATTTCCAATGAGATCCCGTTGGAAACTGACTCACTGTTTTGGAAGAAATCTTTGCTTTTATGTTAAGTTGCTTCATTTCCCCTCAATCCCGATATTGATATTGGCTGTGCACAAAAGCCTGGACTGACGCCAAGGTAAGTTCACAGGTAAAAGGCTTTGGCTTAGATACGTTGCAGAGAAGTCTGGGTTTGACTTATGTTGAACTGAAGACATGTTTGCCTCATCATGGCAGGATAAATCACTGACTGCAACAATGAACTGCCAAGGCTCTAAGAACATGAAGTCGGGAGGTTTTTAAAGCTTACTTATGCAGACCTCTTTTCAAGCTTATAGAATAGAATCATAGAATGGTTTGGGTTGGAAGGGACCTCAAAGATCATCTACTTCCAACCCCCCTGCCATGGGCAGGGAAATCCTCCACTACACCAGGTTGCCCAAAGCCTCATCCAACCTGGCCTTGAACACCTCCAGGGATGGGGCATCCACATCTTCTCTGGGCAACCTGTTCCAGTGCCTCACCACCCTCAATGTAAAGAATTTCTTCCTTATATCTAACCTAAATCTGCCCTCGTGCTGTCTTGGTTTGCAAAGAGTTTGAGGTGCTACAGATACAAGAGGTGTGTTCAACACCTCTTGATGTAAGCTTCATCAGTTGTCAGTTAGCCGTACAGAGACAGCCCTCTATTAAGGGAGGGGAAATAAAAAGCTAACAAGTTTTGTTTCTTGCTTCTGTCGGTAAATTTATTTCTGTTGCATTTCTTGATTATAAGTGGGTGAGGTAAATAAAGTCAATATAAGGCAGACTAATGCACGTATTTCATTTTCCTTTTTATTTTTATGGGAGAATTACCCCATGTGTTGGCACAAGAGAAGCCTTCGTTGTAATCTTAGGGCTTTTTTTTTCCCTTACTGTAAATTGGTCATTCCTACACTGCTGTATTTTATTATTTTTTTAAGTGACACAATCCATTTTCATTCCTACACTGCTGTATTTTATTATTTTTTTTTAAGTGACACAATCCATTTTGAATCTCTTCATAGAAGAAAACGTAAGCCTTATGTCTTTTGCATGTCACTATGTCTCCTTTCCAAGATTTGTGTTATTATTGTCACCGTGTAAGTGCTTTTATTTCCAATGCTTGGGTAAAAAAACCACCCAAACAAATGGGAAACTGCTGTGGGGGAGCAAAACACAAGCAATGACAAACTCTCAAGTACTCAATCTGGAAAAATGGAAATACTTTTCCTCAAATCTTTCTTCTGTGTAGTTTCAGGTTTTTTAATGAGGCTCTAATCCATGGAAACTTTTCTGACAGATTAATGAGATTTTTATATTAATGTCATCCCTTTATTAATGCAAAAGGCAGTGTTGGCTATCTGTATGTTAAACAAAGAGTTTGTTAACTAAAATATACATTGATTAACCACATGTGAAATGTTTTTAAACGGAATAGAAACAATCTTCATAAGTATGGATGACGATGAGTTCAGTCTTCGAAATGCCTCAGAAAGAAGAGAAGCTTGGAAAAAGTCATACGTCCAAACTTCGTTTCTAAAGGAAAAATGTGTTGACTTAGTGTCTTAGCTAATTGTGTGTCATTTGGAAAACGCAATATTGAAAGAGGAAAGGATTTAGCTTTTTGCTGAATATTCTTCATGACTTGTGATGTAGACTGTAAGTCAGCTGCAAGCAAGCCTTATTTGTCAAATAATTATTTTGATCTCAGCTCGCTACCCTAACGTAAATTGATTTATGTTTACTAATGTAAGTAGCCCCATGAAAAATCAGTGTCGTAATCATTCCTCGTTAGTATGGAAACGGTTGTGAAGCCCTTCTCTGCCCCTGCAGTCTTTACAGTAGCAGGGGCAGGACGATTGGCATCCACACAGTATCACAACAGATTCTGATCGTGTGTCTTCTTGCTGTCATGGATGACTTACCCTTTTTTCCTTCTCTATCCAAAATACATTTTAAATGTAAACCTCATTCATTACCTCTTGGGAAACCGTTAATGAATTTACTTTCAGATTGACAACCTAAGTCCAGTGCAGATTGTTGAAGCCCAGAAATTGTCTTCTAAGGGAGGAGAAATTAAGGGAAGTTGTGCATCCTGTGGAGAAAAAATGAGTCTTCTCAACTGAGTTCTATACTTATAAATATGGGAAGCTGGTCTCATGTATGATACTTCTGTTGTTTTTTAAATGTTTTCAAACTTACTGAGGTTTACTAGAAAAGGAAACACTTGTAGGCCTGATTCCAGCTAATGTAAATGGACGTAACACTTAACTGGGGTACTGTGATTTACGCTTCTTAAATCAGGCCAAGTACAGTTTAAATTGTTAAGTGGATTAACAGAATGTAATCTGCTTTGATTGGTGTATCTGATCAGTTTTTCCTTTGATCTGTGCGATGTGCTAGGGAATTAAGAAAGTTTGGTGAAATGTACTTTACTACAGAAAAACAGCACAAGTATTGCATGATGCATTCACATTTCCAGTATATAGGGAAAAAGTTTTCTCTTATGAATATTCTACTTTCCAGGTTACTCACTGGGTGTCTGTATTACTGCACATACTCTCGTCTTTATAAAACCCTAGTAGTTCTGTCTAGCTGAACTTGATTGAAGACAATTTATCTCATTAAAATGTAAATGTAGGTAATCATACTTTGCATTTTTGTAGCTCTTCACTTAAAAATTCAGTTGTTCTTGTTGATAGTTACCTGGAATTAAAAACAGTCCATACGTGATCTCTAGAGCATGGGTATTCCAAGCTGTAGTTGGGTGCTATAGCAACGTTTTCATCTGCAGGTGATATTTTACTTATCTATAGTTTGTATTAAATAGCATGGCTAGAAATCTTACTGAGATGAACAGAATATTGCCTATTTTACAGTTACCAGGAACTAGACACGTAAGAGTGCAAACTGTGCACTTTTTTTTTGTGGACAGAAATATAGAGTAGATTTAAGTATTTATCCTTTATTCATCCTTGGAAAGGACTCAAGGAATAAAGAGTTACAAGCGTTTATAGCACAGTCCTTTCAGACTGTGCAGGAGAAATTTTTGTGTAGGTGTTTGTGGTGGAAAGGAGGAGTTGGACTGTGAAGTATCTCATAGGTGTTCCGTTCTGGCACAATGCAGTTAGCAAAGTCCAAGATTAACAGTGAAATAACTGTGGATAAAATGCCCTTAGTTATAAGGATTCAGCTATGGAACGTGTTCAAAATCAGATTGGTGAAATCTGAACTCCTACAAATGCCTCCAGACTTCTGGTTTTGAGAAAGCCCTTTCATGACACATGATGTCTGAATGTGAAAAGCTTCCCCTTGCTACCCTTATCTCACTTTCAAAAAGCATGTAGTAAAAAATGCTACTCTAAACAGTGCTTTTGTTTTTTCAATGTCACAACCTCCGTTAAATCTGTTAAGGATTTCAGTATTGCTTTTGATTTACAAATATTGTAATACTGGTCTTGGTAGTGGTATAAAACCCAAAGACTGGAGCATACATCCTCCTGTTTGCTGTTGAACCTTAGGATAGGAAAGTAATGCATCCCCAAAACACCATCAAGCTTTCCAAGTATCCTATCTTCATAGAAATTATGTGCTATAAAAAGTTATGCCTGACTTGCCCTCCAATTCGTGAGTGATAGTTCAACAATTATGGAATTGTTTGCTTATTGAAAGAGTCCAAGTGATTTTATGTAATATCAGATCATGAGATTCTTCTTCCCCCTAATTATCAGTAGTGTGTGTTTAATGTGGCTTTTTAATTACAAAACCACAGCACTTTAATCAATTTAACCACTGAACAAGAACAATTTGAGTTTTAAGAATGTATATTCTGAAATGTCATGTATCCATTATCTTAAAATCATTTTTTGATTCCTTTCTTTGAAGTTTTCCTATCTTATCTTCTTATATGTCCCAAAGCGCTTTCTCTTCTGATTTCCTTCCTTCAGTGATTCCTTTCTCTCATCTTCGGGCATCTCTGCAGTTCTGTCATCATTTTCATCCCTCCGCAGACCCACAGTAGTTTTGGATTTCTGCAGTTCTCTTCATACACGTTCATTCTCATGGTCTTGGTCATCCTTTTCTTTCTTGTCCTTTTTGATTTAGTGAGGATGGGAGCCTGGAGATTGAGGTGAAGTTTGATTACCCTTGCGTAGGGTAGTAGAAAAAAATATTTTTAAAAGGATAAGTTCTAGCTGTTGGGGACAGCTCTGGAGACAGCCATGTTGGCCAACCATGGGACTGGCAAAATGTGAATTGAAAGGAGGGTTGTGCTCAAAATATAGGGGATGGGATTAGGATGACTCTCCCTCTTTCATCTGCCTGCTCTGTAGCAGGTGCCTTAGGTCACCCTTTTTATCAGTTACTGAACTCTGCCAGCGCTCTAACTTCTCTGAGAAACTGGAAGTCCTTGATGTCAAAATTTTCTCCCATGTGTCAGGACAAGGGGCAATGGCTTTAAATTGAAAGAGGGCAGATTTAGATTAGATATAAGGAAGAAATTTTTCACTCTGAGGGTGGTGAGGTACTGGAACAGGTTGCCCAGAAAAGTTGTGGATGCCTGATCCCTGGAAGTGTTCAAGGCCAGGTTGGATGAGGCTTTGGGCAACCTGGTGTAGTGGAGGGTGTCCCTGCCCATGGCAGGGGGGGTTGGAACTAGATGATCTTTGAGGTCCCTTCCAACCCTAACCATTCTATGATTCTATGAAAGGGTGGCACATATTAGCTTCTCCTTTCAGCTCCAACAGCTCCGATGCATTGGCAACACAGAGGAACATTCACTTGAGACTTTTTCCCCTCTTTCTTGATGGAAGAGAGGGATGCTGTCTTCCAAAATACGGAGCAAGGAGTGATTTGGATCCATCTGCAAACTGATTTGCTGCAGGTATACATATGGTTTTATCAGTTGGAGTGAGTTTTACTGATTTTTTTAGTAGAACTTAGCCATAAAAGATTAAGTTTAGTACACAGAATTTTTTTTTAGTCTCCTAAAAAAATTAAAAATGTGGTGGTATGCCCACACACAGAATACTAATTTTTGGTTAAGATTTTTTTTAGCTAAATTGTTAAATTGCTAGAGCCGTTTCTGAGCTGAGAAGAAAATAGTAACATTTTTACAATTTTTTCTGCATATGCTAATTTTGAAGCATCCGTGTAGAAGTGATCCGTGATGCTTTATTAGGTTTTGAAAATGAATTTTATCATAATCCAGGAGTGTGAGTAAATGTAAGTGATTTATATGTACTTGTGCAGACATAAGTGTTGCAGAAATAGTTGCTGCATGTTAGTGATGCTTCTAAGATTCCTGAATAATGAAACCCCAGCCTTTTCTGTTTCTTTTAGGACAGTGGTGCTTTAATTGCATCTGCTCTTGGAACTCCTTGACACAGGCACTTATATTTATTTGAATTACTGGAAAAAATAATTCCTCTGGCACTTACGATGTCCAGAAACTTTTTGTACTGTCATTTACTTAGTTAGCTTTGAATATTATGATTAGTATCAACATTTAGAAACTCTACATATGCTAACTTCACTGTTGTAGCTGAATCCTACTGAAATGTTCTTGTGTCTGAAATTCTGAATTTTGATCCTTTTGGTTTTCCTATCTAATGGTCTTGTTGGAGTCGGTTGCTCACAGCAAAGAATTTAAAAAGCAGCTGTATAAGGATTTCCGGTCAACATCTGTCAGTGTCCTCTGTTCTTTTGGTCTGCCTGAATTCATGTGTTGCACTTCGACTGTGGTTGTCTCATTTGAGGCACAAAATGGCAGGCCATGCTCTTGAATTACTGTTGTACTTGGTGAGAATTTAGCATTGGGTAATGCCTACCAAGCTGCAGCTATGTTTCGCTCTGCAGAATAACACACCAGGTATTTAATTCATAACAAGAAGATCGGTTAGTAAAATTAGAGTACTTCATTTTGGAAATCTATGGAGGCAAACAAGCAGTTTCATGGGAGATGAACCACTTTTGCAAAATCAAAGGCACAAGTCTCACTTTCATTGTACATATTTGGTATAGCTTGATACTTAGCACTGTGTTGCTCTACAGTTGTACTCAGTTGCCAATTAACAGCTTATTTTCACTGTTATTAACACATTCAGAAGAAAGCTTGGCTCTATGGAAAGAGGAAGAGAAAAAATATGCGTGTCAAAACACAGTTAAATGTTTAGCCATAATTACTTTGTCTGGAAAAGACTCTGGGAATTGCATGAGCTGTGTGTTGGATGTGTATCCATCACCAGTTGTACAAACCATCAATATGTGACTGTAAAAGTGTACTGAGGTGGAAGGCACGTTAACCTGTGTAAAGGCAGTGCATTTTGGCGTGTAATTTAAGATACACAATGAGAAAGATTAACTACGAGAAGGAAATGCCAGAACACTAGCACTAATGCAGTTACTGAGTGAATTTCCTATTATCATTATCATGGATTGTGTTCCATTTGTTTGTTTTTTCCCTTACTGTTGTTGTTGAAGTAGCAGCAGAATATCTGATTAACAGTTTTATTAAACCTGCCTGACTGCTCTTCCTGATACAGTTACTGCTACTATTTTTTTTTCGTTTCTGCTTTTGATCTCTGAGGAAGAAATGGCTCTGGATTGTCTTTACCATTAAATATGTTCATATAAGTACAGGCAGTCAGTAGCATTTTTAGGGAAATCACTGATCCACATTGGAAGTGTCTACCCATCACCTGAAATACCATAGTTGCCCATGGGCATGTTCCTTGTGCTTTCCAAATGCTGGGTGAAAGGGTTCTTTTAAACCACTGTAAGCATCTTTTTAAAAACAAACAAACAAACAAAACCCAAACAACAACAACAACAAAACACCAAAAACCCAGAAATGACACACGCAAAACACCAAGAGGTAAGTTGCATTGCGTTGCACTGCATTCTGAAGGTGATCCATGATGGACTTGCTGTGGTTTGAAACAGTAAAATTCCACCTTCTAAAGTGGCTTTTCTGCTTTCCATTCTTCCCTTTGAGAGCTGTAAGTGTCCGGCTGAGAGTGGAGATGTTGGCAGATTACAGATAGAAAGGAGATCTCTAAAATAGCTTTCTCCCAGCACATTAGTGGTCATGAAGAACAGGAAGAGGGCCTTGATGTGATGCTTGTCCAGTACAGGGAGCCTCCTGTTTGACTCAACTTTGTTTCAGTTGCTGATGGTAGAAGAGCTAGCTGATGGAGTGGGGGTTTGTTTGCAATATATTTGAGATCTGGGAAATACAAAAACAAGTAAAAGGATCAGAATTTTGAAAATGCAGTTTAACAAAATGGATTGGATCACGAAGATTAAAGAGTAGTAGAACATAAAAGCATCAGGCTTGTTGAAAAGGGTAGCAATTTAAGCAAAATCAAACTTGTTGCAAGCCTTAATGAATCCCTACATCTTTATTTGTTTTCATTAAAATCCTGGAGTGCAAGCTAACTTTTTTGAAAAAATAGTGTATGTTTTGTTGTTTAACTTCTTAAGAAGTGGAAACTGCCATTATTTTGGTATGTGGAGGGAAAGTTTGTCAGCTTTTGTGGTTCAGAAAGAGCCTCTAAGATAACATTATCTTGAAACTCTTAACAGTACCAGCCCCCTAAACTAGTGTCTTACTGTGTTCTTCCTGTAGTCATTAAACAGGAGGGGTTAACAAGTTTTGTTCTTCTTTTAGCAGCTGAATAACATCCTCAGAAAAACAGTGACTCGGATAGCTTGTTCTTCTAGCACAGAGTCCAGGAGATTTTAGACTTTATATAGAAGGTTAAAATCACAAAAGTATTTTTAAATGTACTGTATAAATCTATAGGAATTTCAGAATGACTAAAGAAGAATGCAGTAGACCTAGACAAAAGATGTTGAAAAGTATTAATAGCTTTAATGAAACTAAGCTGAATAGATCTTTTTTTATCTTGTAAAAAAGGCCAGTAAGAAGGATATGACAAATACGTATAGAATCATGAAAAATACAGAGAAACATAATAGATTTGTTTGGGTTTGGTTTTTTTTTTTTTTTCATTGTTTCAGAGAATATAAAATCTGGGAGGCATCTAGCAAAACCATTATGGAAGAAGCTTTATGAAAGCATAATTAAATCATGCTTGTCATAAAATATCCTGGGAGCCAAACTGAGATATGTTCTACAACAGTCGTACTTGGAAACGACTCAGAGCGGTGTGCCAATGTGGCAAGATTTCGGGAGTGTTGAGGGTGAAAGATGTAGCTTATACTGAGTGAACTGGTAAGACTGGGAGGGGGAAATAAACCTACAAGTGAACATACAAGTGCTTTTTCAGACTTCAGATAGCGGCACCGATCTTTGAAACTAAGTGCGCATTGAAAATAACAGCTCTGAGTTTAACTGGTAAGATAAACGTACTACTAGTAAGTTGATAGGTATCTGAGAGAGAATGTTCTCAGACACAATAGGATCTGTAAAAGATACCTGCAGTTTCCTTTCCTTGTTTGCAGACTGAGCTTACCGTTGTATTTGTTGTTAAAAGGGAGAAGGGTTTACGTGATCCTGCTGCTACCATATTTCAGTTCCATCCTTTTCTGTCTTTGGCTGGTTGCTTTGTGCTTATTAATATTTCATAAGACTGATATTAGATAATTCAGCATGATTTTTTTTTTTTTTTTCTGTTGGCTCTTCACAGGGCAGATAACAGGACAGACAACTCTTAGTTTTTGCTGATTATGGAATATATGGGTAGCTGTACAGTTCTGGAATTGGTATTGCCAAAGTGAGAACGTTGAAGGGTACAGCGTCAATATTTCATAATTATTGTATCTCCAGTTGCATGACTGATGCTGTGTTCTCCTCTGTGCAGCTTCAAGAGGATAATTCAATAGGCTGATATTTTCAAAAGTAGCAAGGAAGATGAGTAGCAGTTCACACGTACTAGACCTAACCCATGATCTTTTCTCCCGTTAGATAGCACGCAGTGGCCCGTGAGATTAGGGCTACGGGGATGTATTAAACTTTAACTCACGGCTGTGCTTATGGCCAATCCTTAATGCAACAGTGAGGGAAGAACAAGTTTGACTGCTGTTGCCGTGAGATCCTTATATTCTTTTAATGCTTTGCTCTCAGTGTGGAGGCTAAATGATGCTTGCTTTGGAAATACTCATTCATGTCAATACATTCGTGCAGTAATTCTGCGTAAGGGAAGACTTTGCTGCTAGAGAAAAGCTTTGGATAACTTAATAGCGTTCCAGCTCACTGACAAGTTGCAGGTGGTGCTCTGGCTGCTCTTCCAGAAAACAGTGACTCACCATGACCTACAGAAGGGTTAAGACATAGGTAGACCCTCATTGTGCTGAGTTTTAGCTGAATTAAGACATGCATTTAGGTTTTTTCCACAATGTTTTCTAGACAATTAAATACACTCAGTTGTGATAACTTGTTCTTTTTTGACAGAAATGCCAAGCTTGTAAAAACGCTTCTGAATTCTTGAAGAGAAATCTTTAAAATGCTTTAGGTAACTTACTATTGGTTGTTTTATGAGGTGTTCCAGAATAAGGAAAATAAATAATGTGAGAAAAACTATGTGGGGTTAGCTGGCTGAGAACAAAAAACACATAGCTACTATGCTTGGAAGGAAAGGTAAGTAGGGATAATTTAGCAATTTTGCACTTGAATTCCTGAAAACTGTTCACTTAAAGTACTGTTATGACTTATGCAAAAATTTTCTGTAGATGTGGGTGGGCATTTTGATTGTATTGCAAATTGTCTTCACCAAAAAATCTTGCTTTGTTTTTTCTTATAAGCAAACGAAGCAGCCATAGGATTCTTCTGGTGATTTGGTGGGACTTTCTTGTAAATGGATTTTTATTTCTGTGAATGCACTGGTAGCGCACACCTCGAAGCTTAGCCTGTACAGTTGTGGAAGTGTGATACATACAGGTTAGTCAGTGTGGACCAGGACCCTTTAAGTGCAAGGGCAGTGGGAAAGTGGGTCTTGTCAGTTGGGAACTGCGAGGAAGCAGGAAGGAGACATACAGAGAATTAAATGACTTCTTTTAATTAAATCAAAATTTAATGGCCATGTCAAATCACCGTTTAGTCTGCTGAAGTGTTCCTATGTTTGTCATCTGTTATTGGCATGTAGCTTTATTTAACAGGCTAAAAATAATTAAGAAATGCAATTATTACTGTTCTTTGTTCTAGTTTTATGTTTCTTAGTTTCAACTGATGATTTTTGGGATGAGCAGCATTGCACAGTTGTTTCCTCTTTTAAAAACCAAGAAAATGTGCCCTATTTAAGTAGACAGAATATGATGGTCATGTCAGGTAGCGTGTTTGAATGTTAATGTGTCTGAGTAGAAGAGGCTGATTTCCCATACTGTGATTCCTATACTGTCGCTGTTGGAGAACACAGCATTTCATATTGTCAAGAGTTAGTCATATCAAAGCCATTGTGTACCACTTGAATGCTTAAGCCTTTCTGCAATTCAGTTCCATTTCTGTGTTATTCTGACAATATTCCTCAGTGTTTACTGAGTTTGTTTAAAGAAATTGATATATACACTTAGCTTTTCCCCATACTGAGTCCAGTATACAATATTTAAAACCATGCTTTCCAGGTTTGATGGGGCCCTATAGGCAGAAGTCTATTGTGTTTGTTTTTTTTCCAGTTCTATAAGAACATGGTCATACTTCTTTGACTCTAACCTAGAGATGTTCAGCCTGTAGCAAAGTTCACATCACTGGCTGTGATTGAAAGAGGCAAGTTTGGATCTTAATACTTGGTTGGTCTCCAAGGTGTTTAGTCTTAATAGGGATATGGAAAAGAAATGTTGGAGTTCATCTAGAATGTGATTATAGCAGGCATGTTTTTGTTCTGCTTGCATTGTGTGCATAGTATAAACCATGGCTATTTTTGAAAAAATTGACTTCTTGTTTTAACTTCTCAGGATCATCTGCTACACAGCCTAAACTAACGTAATATTGGAGACCACAGAGGGCTGTGGTCTTTTTTTCCAGGGATCACATTAAGTATGTAGGAACACTTTGTAATCATAAGAACTTGTGGTGACATGATGACTGTACTTGACTTGTGTTTAAATTTTCATGTGAGTAGCTATTTAGGAAAATGTGTATGTGAAATTAAGTGTGTAGGTAGCTCACTATCAGAGACATGTTTGTATTTAGTGTCTTTGTAAACCATTTATGGTATTAATAGTTTCCACAACAAGAAATTCTAAGAGGGAATTTATGTAAAATAATTTTCCTTTAAGAAGCAAAAAAGAAATGATTTAATAAACACCATGGGCATTCAGCCTCTGACGCTGATGTGCTTTTCAGGAAAGAATTTGCTTTAAGTACCCAGATTTGTAAGGCTATGTAGTTAAACTTTGTTTCATAAAATGAAAGCAGTCTTAAACAGTTTTAAAATATATTTCTCATATAATTTATCTTTAGACGTGAGAGAGGAACTGTAAAGTGAAAGTTAAATTTCATGTGTAATTCTGATAGAAGGGTGTCAGACACTGAGAGAGGATTGCACACTTAATTTTGAACCATATCTCTCAGCCTTTTTCCGTCAGTTTCTTATGGACCTTGCAGCTAAAGGCTTGGTGCTCGACTAGGGTTCTGCATAATATCTTTTTATTAAAAAATGTGTCATGTACTTTATCAGCCTTCAAAAGGTAGTTACTTCTGTGGTAGAAATGTGGGACTGAATGTGAGTAGCGTTATGGCTACAAGATATTGTCCTTGTCCTGAAAAAAACTGCCAAAGAATTATGGGCCAGGTTTGAACACTAAGCAAGAAATCTGACTGTGTTTTATAGCGAAGTGTATTTGAGACTTGAACTGTTTTGAAGATGCAAGTATTGAAGCATGTTTTTCAGTCCAGTTTGGCAGAATGCTGAGGTGCCTGCTTAATTTCCATAGATGCTTAATCAGATGCCTGGGGGAGAGCTGCAGTTGCAGATGTTGAGAAATTGAAGTCAGACTTCTTCCTCTTTTGAAAATCAGCTCTATTTTTACAAAATAGAATCCCTAGAGTGTCTTTGAAAAACAGGTTCCTCTAAAGATTTTTTTTCCTCTAGAGAAAAGGTTTTTAGATCAAAAAAGATGGAGAATTTCTTGTTGGAATGGAGAAATAAGAGTTTATGGACAAAATGAATAGTATAGCTTCCCATCTTTGAAACTGCTTTTGAAGACAAACACAGAGAAGTTCAGTGCCTTACTTGGAATATTCTTCTATTATTTTCTTCTTCTTTGCTGTAGATCGCTGTGTATTTAAATGCTCATGTTTTGTCCAGGTTAAGCTTTATTCATATTGCATGTGCAATTTTTAATTGACTCATGCCTTATGTGTGACTCTCTGAAGATAAGTGAAATGCCAGTGAATATTCTTTTTTGTGATTTTTATAGCGTTTGAGGTCTAATGAGATTACGGGGGCTTTTGCCTGATCTCCTGCAAATCAGCAAATTAGTGTCAGTTTGGTTTCAGGCAGGTACGTACTGAGCACAGTGGCATTAGACCGAACAGTTGTGTGGTTAGAAGCCAGAAGTGGGATGGTCAATACTGCCTAGGGCCTTTGTTAAGTGTGATACTCTCAGATGATCCATGCAACAGAGAAAAGCAAAAGAATCCTTTATTCAGCTCCCTACTCCCTAGCCAAAACACACACAAAAATGTAAAACAAAGACCTAACGGTCTAACTGGGTGAAATAATCTGTTCCTACACCAGATTAAGCAGTCTGCTTTACTCCAGTCACTTTATATGTTTGTTTAAATTGTTCTGCAGGTCATCTGGGAATGTTTGCCTAAGTAAAATGGTTGGGGTATTAAAAGGTACCACCTTCTCCCTGTGGCTCACAAAGAAAGAGTAAAGAACAGTATTTGTAGATCAAGAGATGCAGACCCCAGAAGGAAATGCTCTTCATTTCACAACCTTTATATAAATTCTTCCAGGGGTAAATAAAAACCTTCACTTCAGAAATACATCATGTGACAAAGATTCTGCCTGACGGTAAGCCTTGTGGTTTTGCCCTCCATCTTTCCCAGTAAACTGTTCCAAGGTTCAGCTGCAGTCGCTGCTAGGAAATTGCAGGCTGTTTCAAGGTTGAATTGATCTAGCTTTAATTGTTAGCTGCTGTATCCTATTGCGTTATTATCAGCAAGGTTGAAAAAGTCTTGTTACCAGATCTCCTCCTTAGTGAGTAAATGCTTATGTCTGGTAATCAAATGACCTTTCAGTCTTCTCTTCATTCAGCTGACATAGTCAGGGCTGCCTAAGAGTTCAAAAATGGAAAAAGTAGATGGCAGAGGAAAATAAATGGTGAATGATGGTAAGAGCATAGGAGGCAAAGCAAATAAGATGACATTTATGAAACGTCTCCACTTCAGAGACAGAAAAAGTGTCTGAGTAAATTTGAGTAGACCTTTAGGTCCTTTCCCAGGTCCTTGAAGTCCTTCACAGTAAATGAAATGGTGCCTGGCATGGCCAGTGGTGCCAGCATGGCTCTTGGCCAAGCACTGTGTTGCAGTTTTCAATGACTGCCTTTAAACATGAAACAGGACGGTGTTAATACAAACTTACAGCTTGACTGAGACACTGTGGGACTGATGTTTCTTTGAACTCGTATTTAGGGTATTAATCCACGTTTCATTAGGAAAAACAGAAGAAATACCATATCCAGTATATGTAAATGTTTAAACACTTTTTCCCCTCCAGCATCATTGACTTTCCATTTACATCTGTAGCCACTGTTGATTTAAGCTCTAATTTGGGACCGCTTACTTTTGTGCAAATTTTCCTTACATTCATTATGGATGCGCAGAGTCTGCTTGCACAAAAAGAGCTGCGATGTTGTAATTTTCTGAATTTAAGGACTTGTAAGGTAACAGAGGAAGGGCTAAGAATAGCTCTAGGAAGATGATGATTGAAGGTTGCTACTACCAGAACCATTCATCCTGCCTGCAGCCCACTCTCGCTGTGCTCTGCAGCTGTGCCAGAAAATATGCAGCATGAATAATTCGGACAGTTGTGGCCCTATTTCTTGGCTCAACTTCAGAATGAATCAAGAGGTGTGCATGCTCTCTGGTGGAATATGCTTTTCAGAGCGTTGGAGGAGGGCATGTAACCCAATAATGTGTATGTGCAGACTTTGGTGTACACTTAGAAGTTCAATGGACAGAGAGGAGATGCAGGATTTGGTCTTGTATTGACACTAGAAGAGTCTTGGATATCTTACCTGTCTGGGAAGACTGGATATACTGTATTCTCCTGCTGAGTACATGTCAAAACTTTTCCTAGTCTTGTTGGATGAATTCATACACAGCTTCTGGGGAGCTGAGATGCAGGATTTGATGGGTGAATTCTCCAGCCTGTGCCGTGCGGGGAATTCTATCCACAGAGAGTAATTCTATGGCAGTTGCTACATCTTCCAAGATCAAGACCTGTATATGGTCTTTGTACAGTTTTGAAGTGTAGTAATTTGTCTTTTTCCCATGTTTTAAAATTTATTTACTGCATTCCTCTACTTTCCTTGTCATTTCTTCTACTAACTTTCTTTTGGTGTCCTTTTAGTTTCTGCCAGTTATTATTAGCTCTGATCCCATTGGTCTAACTTCTTTTTCATTTGAAAAATACGCAGCTTGGCCGATGATATCTGGAAGTAAGCCAGTAACAGCTAAAGAACGAATGGAAACAAAGTCTGCCAAACTTTCCTCATTGTAGATGAAACTGCCTGACTTGGATCTCATCAGTTTGAATTTTCTGTTTTTGAATGGAAGCTGGATTTTGACTGTAAGGTGATATTAGTGGTGATGTCCACACAACCACAAGGCTCTCAGATACCTGTTTTTCCTTGGCCTGTGTGATCATTGGCACACCAGTTGATGCTGTTACTCTGTAGAATCATAGAATCATGTAGGTTGTAGAAGACTGAAGATTGTGGAGTCCAACTGTTGACCTAGCACTGCCAAGTCCATCACTAAACTGCTTTAAGTCCCAAACTCTCTGTTCTGAAAGTTTGTGTGTTCTCGCACTGCTGGCATAAACCCTTCACTGTGCTGCACAGATCCTGCACCACTGCAATCCCAGTTTAATTTTTTGCTAGGATAAGAGGCATTTCTTTTGTGGAGTACTGGTTGTATAATGCTTATAGTAGCATGGGCGCTTTGTGGTGAAACAGTGTATTCCTCTGCAATACTGGGTAAGCTTTTAAGATTTATTAATTCTTAAACAAAGAAGAAGCCACAGGATTAAAAATTTTGGAAATATATGCCTGTCTTCTTCATGGCAATGAGTTTCATCCCATTTAACTAAGGAAGAATTACCTCCTCACGTCCTTCCCAACCTGGATTGCGCTGTGATTCTATTACGGATGCAGAAAAATAAGCCTTCCATAAATAAAATTTAGAAAAGGCAACAGAGGCTGTTTTATACCAGCCTAGCACCACTGTCTCCAGGGTGGCCTTATTTGTGAATCTTCACGCATTCTCTTTTATGTAAACGGGCTGTGAAACTGGCATTTAGTATTGCATGGCTGATGTGTTAAATAAGGAGACAGTACTTCAGCGTATCATGTAAATTTTTTTTATTTTAGGGAGAATATACAAGAAAATAAGAGGATAGGTCCTCAGTCGAGAGAAATAGAAGACTAGAAGACAGGAGGGAGGAAGAGGGTATGAATGGATTCTACAAGTCATAACTTTTAAGGTGTTTACAAAAGTAAACATAGTTTCTCAGATTCTAATATGCTCTTGGCTTTTCATAAGCCAAGACTTTTTTTCCCCAAGTCTGTTATTGGATAGACCAATCTAAATTGAGTGTAGCCTTCCATGAGGAAATCCAAAGAGGAAGCTTCTCAAAGTTGATGCTTATGGATGTTTCCAGTCAATAATGATTTTGTTTGATAGAGTTTTTTTTTTTTTGTAGTGCAGACTGTCTCTTCCCAAGCATCCAAAACATCCTGGGCATCCAGGTTTTGACTTCTACCTGTTAGAGAACATAGTTGATTTTTTTTATTTAAAAATTTTTATTACTTTTTTTTTTTAAAGTTTGCTCCCACTGCCCAGACTGCTGCCATCACACTCCTGTCACTGTAAGGGATGTCAAAGTAAGGGATGTGTTCCCTATTTTTCTGGCTCCAGGCTAAGTGAAGGCTTGTGTGCAGTCTCACAGTTCTGTGATGATTGTGCCACTTTCAGAATGTATGTGGGTTTGCAAATTTTGGGATAGCTTTGCAATCAGAATAGAAATTGAAACTTGAGGTTGGATTTCTTCCTACATTTTTACCATGACTACAGCAAATGAAGCTCGAGACACACAAAGTCCATTTAGTAAGTAAAGTAAAGTAAATTTACCTTTGCAAACGTGGAAAAATAAAAAGATTATGCTATAAAAAAATGCACTTCTGAAAGCTTGATGAATTTAACCAGTGCCAAAGACGTCTAATCCACCTGGGTAGTATATTAGTAGACATGTGAGTTTGTGTTGTTGTTTTTTTTTTTTTTTTTTTCCCTTTTGCGTCTAAACAGATCAGGATTTCACAAGTGAGGTTTCCATGTCAGTGGTTTGGGAGTGCAGGTAGCTGTGGAAAGAATGTCAGTGGAGAGCAGGAGTCATTTCTCAAACAAAGCCTGACAGCTGCTTTGTGACTCCCATTGCTTTGTGGACTTCATGCTGAGTGGCTGTAGTTAGGAATTCTGACCTGCAGTAAACTGTGGCATATTCTATCTAGCATTAGAAAACAGGTCATTCTCACGGAGGCAAAAGGTAAAGTAACAGGTTCTTATCATGTATAAACTGGCATAGCTCCTTGGAAAATCGATTAGGCTAACCTTGCTTTGTGCCAGCCTATGGCTAAGAAGTGGTTTTACAGATTATATATTAAAATAACTTTCAGGGTGAATGGGAAGTTACCGTTTATTATATGCACTTAATCTGTTTAGATTAGTCCTTAAAGAAATAGTTTTCACCATTGAGAGTTCATCCGTAATTGTGACTGTCACACAAGTAACACCTTTTAATTTGCTTTTGGGGTGTGATACTATTGTACACTGCACTTTTGGATATACAGAGCTCCTCTAAATCCTGGTTTTACAATATTATAAATCTTATTTTAAATTATGAACTTTATTGTGTTGATATACGTGATGTTGGTGAGTGTAATATTTTGTCTTTATAGATTCGGATTTTTAATATATGAAGGAAACCAAAAACCTGGCTATCATAGTAATAATTTCATAATTCCATAGTGTTTCATGTTGTTAGAGGACTTAGAAAAGTACCAGCAAAAGAAGCACAATGAGAAAATCCTGCAGAAAATGAAGGGGGAGATGAGCTATAGAATATAATTATTAAATAAAATAATACTATCCAAGCTAAAGGACTGTTACTATACTGCAGTGGTATCAGCCTATAACTGTTGTTAGCAGCTTTTCTTGCTTGTCAAGACTTGAGTTCCTCAGTTTCACCTTTTGATTTTGAACTTTTTGAATGCAATTCGTTTTATTCAGACATCTCTCCTTCCAATGTATTTTTGTGACTTGCACAGAAATAGATTATTTTTACATTGTATCATATTTTGCTCCAGTAATACGTGTTCATGGGATGTCTGTAATTTTGAGGATCTTCTTTCTCCTCCATAAACATGATCTATCCATGATATCTGTTTTCATGTGGGGTTTTGTGCATTGCCATTGTTTGCTATAAATACCAATGAATGCAGATACTGCGATGACTCACTGGTGGTAAATGTCTAATCTCTAAGTATCTCTGGAATATTATAGTGTTGCAGGCTTCATAAATAAACAGATCAGATAGACGTTGCAACATCTTCTTGTGGAAATCTTCCACAAAATAATTGTTAGCATGTGGTAGGAGCTAAAGTGCGCGTGTTCTACAGAAATGAAGAATGATAAGGAGTGTTTTAATATAATTCCCACCACGCCAGTGAAACTTCCTGAAAAATGACATTAGAAGAGTGAAGTAGCAGCTATGAAAAGTATTTATGTATTAGTCACTCACTGAAAATGGTTTTCCATTTAATCCTGGAAAAAATAGATATGATATATCAAATTTGATAAATGTATGGGTAATTTAGGGTGAAGGCATATCCTTCTTCAAAAGGAACAAATGCTTTGTTCTCCACAAATGTGTTTATGAACCTGAAAAATAATCTTTGTGTGGGAGAAATGGCATAAAGTTATACGAAAGATTCTGCTAAACGCTATTAAATATTTTTGGAGGATCAACTCTAACAAATTGCTTTTATGAGCTGCTTCCTTCATCCATGCACTAGTGAGATTTATTTTTATAAAATATTGAGGAGTCTGTACCCAGGTCCCACTGAATTTGAACACTTTGCACGAGTTTTGCCTAATGCTGAATAAGGATTGTATAATTTAACTTCATAAATACATGAGTAAACATGGATCCATGTCTTGTTTGGTAGATGAGCTTCACTGGAGCAAGGGCCTCTCCTTGCAAATACAAAACATATTATTTTTTTATTTAGTTAAGCTTTTGAATTTGAGATTTTAAAAAATGTTAACTTCAACCCTGGTAATTTCCATTCATATATGTGTGTGTATAAATGTATGTATGTGTATACGCACATGCTTTTTATAATTATATATAATATGTAAGCATGTGCATATGTGCCTGCACCACACAGGCATCCTTTCCATTTTACAACAGAAAAACTGAAAATCCAGAACTGAGATGTAGTAGAATCGAGCTGCATGGCAGTTCCCGTTGCCTTGGTTACAGAGTGGCCAAGTCTTTTCTGGACTGTTCACTCAGTGTATAGTATTTAAATAGAAAAGCAAATGAGTATTTTCATAACAGTTTTGCTCACACATTGTTATGGTGTATCAGAGCACACTGTAGCTAATAATTCATTTCCAATTCCTTAATGCTAAACTTATGAATGATTTACTATCCACAGCAGCAAAATCTGCATAATTTAGGAGCAATGTTAAGTAAGGATGACTTTCTGCTCGTTGCAGTAGACACCCATGCATAAAACAACTTCTAAGGTCATACTGATTCTTTTTTCTTTGCTAAGGAAAAACCTTTTAGAAGTGTGAATATAAATAGGAGAGAGTAAAGGATGCCGGAGTTGAACGTTCCCTCCTGAATGCTCCTGACCCTGCGTAGTTCAACGGCCAAGGTTAGGGGAAGGGGTTGGCAGCCCCAGGGCACGCGGAGGGAGGAGGGCTGCGGGAGAGGGGAGAAGTGGCGACGGATACAGTTAAGTATTGGAAAAGTATGAGGAAAGCTTCTTGGAAGGGAATTGGAATATGTAAATTTTATGGAGTTTAAACACACCTGGGTTTTACTATCCATGCCACATCCTATCTGAAACCTCTTGAAATCTGCAGCTTTGTGAAAACATCTCCAATCTTTTATTCTTCAGTTGGTTTGCTACTGTACTTGTGACTTAATGATATCCTTGTGCTGGGAGTTAATTTTTCAAAAATGCATCGTATATCTTCATTTTATCATTTATTCTACTAACCTGTTCTGGAAACAAATTTCATAGCATACTTGTTACTGTCTTGGTATGACCAGAGATACATTCCTATGTGATAATCATTCTGATTACAGACAGCATCCATCCTTTGCAATCTAGCATGATTTGACTGGCTAGTGCGAGCATAAACAGCATTTATTGAACTGTAGAAATACTGTTTTAGTCTAGATTTGACAGACCATTTTGGTCTTAACTGTACAATGATGTAAAAAACCATAGTAATTGAGTTCAGCTCTTGGAAGGTAGGTTTTCAGGCAACTTGCCTTTGTGGTAGTACACCTAGATGCAAAATATGGTATGCAGTAAATAAGGTACCGAAATCCTCATTCTGAAAGGTTTAACAGAAAATAACCAATGAAGGTGTTACCTTACTAGCTAGCTCCGATATGAAATGAAGAAACAGATTCGTTACTGCGATATCTTGGAACAATGTCACCGTGAAAACCCAAAGCTTTTCGTGGCTTGCTTAAGTTATTACTGTCACTCTACTAATACTGTACTGTAATAGTTTCCTAGTAATAGTACTGCAATAGTTTCCTTAAATGAAGCAACTAACAGTTGTTAGGCACAAGTGCTGGAAGAGAGATGCCTGATGGGTTTCTAACCAATAAGCTGTGAAAAGCCTAGCTGGTGGCCTCCGTCATTTGTGTTATGTTGTGATTTATCAGCTGTCCTATCATCTGTACTGCATGCTTGATTCCCAGGTTTTACTGACTTGCAGTTTTTGGTATTCCGATGCTGCTGAAGAGAAGGGAGTTTCTGGTAATGCTTTTTTACACCGTTTTCTGGTCTGAGACCTTCGTCTCCTGTTGCAGGTGGTTTCCTCCAGTAGCACCAGCATAATTTTGACAGAATTCTGGTGAGTTTTGCTATTGTCAGAAGGCTCTGGAAAGTATCTGCATCTACCAGAAAGTCCATGTGACTTTTTGCACCTCATCAGTGGATCATAGTCATTTCAGAGTGAATGTCCTTATGAACAAGTGCTCTGACTGTGTTTGATTTTTTGGAAAGCAGCTGATACACACTGTGAAAGTCCAGAGGGACAGAGTAGGCAACAGTGAAACTGTTTTCATTCTAGCATTTATGTAATCATGTATAATGACCATTTACATGATATATCTATTTTTGAGTTCTGTTTGAAACTAATAGATGTATTTTCTAACTCAATAATGGATGATGCGGTAAGTGACCTAAAGGAAAAGATAAGATCAACTCTGTTGGTATACTTGATGGAAATACTGATTTCCAGTTCCGATCAGTGATGCATTAATGCATTGATAAGTGGTTTAATGCCTTCCTCTTTCTCCTGCCCTCCTGAAATACTTTTTGGAAACCAGTGTTTCGGTAAAGTCAGATTCATTACTGAGAAAGGACTAATACAAAAAACCCCACTTGAGATAAGAGGCAAATGACTGATATACATAATGCTGCTCTCTCCTACCACCCATAGATGCCTTGATGCAGGATAAAATTAAATTATTGTTGATTTCTTCTTGCTGATTAGGCTCAGTTCTTCTCTTAGATCAGAGAGATTGAGTTAATTAGATTATGCATTTACCAAAAGTAGAACGGAGTCCTCTTAAATCTCAGCTACAATATAGCAGAGTTTTAACTACATCAAAATGATCTGTGCAAATTCACAATAAATATTTTGAGGGGGGTATAATTTTTTTTTTTCTATGAATTAGTTTATCTGAGGTAAAATAAAGTAATTTATTCCTTGAGAATACTGTGTCTGCATAACTTCCAGGTTTTTAAAAAGGGAAAAAAGAGCGTTAAGTTTTATGGGGCTTTTTCCTGGTTTAACCCAGTGTTTTTATCAATGTTTAGTATGAGACTAAATTCTGCAGGCTTCTGCTGGCAAATAGAAGTGGTATTTCAATCTCCTGTACTACCTGCCAGTTTTGTGCTTTCCTTAGAGTCAATTTCAGTTAAATTATTAAGTGGTATGTGGCTAACATTTAGTAGGATGCCAAAATAAAGATTCCAAAAAATTATTCCCCCAAAGAATGCTTACATGTAACTCTTCTGTGTTCTGAGATTTTTGGCTTAAAGAAGGGGAGAAAAAAAAAAAAAGCCACCTCAAACCTCTAAGTGGACTTCTGTTAATTTTACTGTTTTTAAAATTCCTGAATAATCTTATTTTTTTCCTATTTATTTCCTTCAATTTACTACTTCCAAAATCAAAAGTAAGCTCAGTTTGCAGGAAGTAGGTCAGAAGAGACGGTTCCTTCTGCAGCTCTTGCTGGCAGTGAGCTGGGCTGTCTTTCTGCAGAAGCAACATAAGGGTCTTTTCCCTTAGCGATGAGTTAGTGGTAGAGTTAGGCTCTGAAGTCTGATACTTATTAAATCGAACTGCGCTGTAGGATTGGATCCTGGATAGCAGAGCACCTTCAAACGGAGCAGGAGTAAGGCAGTCTTTCTGATGGTGGCTTTACAGAACGTGTTTTCCTTCTGCCTGGACATATAGCCTGACATAATGGTCGTATACCAGTCCTTCTGAGAAACGTGGAGAACATTATAAGCCACGTTTTTTTTTCTTGCATAATCGGAAAGCAGATATTTCAGGTTTTGTTCCCGTAGCTACAGATTTGGTACTTATGACACTAAAGCCGTGTGGAAGTTTATTCTTTTCTTTCACAGAAAGCCAAAAGAGAGTAGTTATTCTCAAGTGAGAAAAGAAAGAAGTGGAAGGAACTGGTGGCATTTAGACACAGTCTTTCAGATAAAAAGACAGATAAATGCTCAGCTTCACTCTGGAGTGCTGACTTGGATAGATGCTTTTAAAAGGAGAAAATATGCTTGCATTCCTCTAGACTGGAAGCTCTCACTTTCTCTCTTTGTGGTTGTATCTTTCGCCACTTTCCCTTGTCTCTCAGGGAACACTAAGTATGAATTATCACTGGAGTTTTTGGGAGGAGAAAAACCTCACGTCTGAGTGCTGTGGTTTTAATTCTGAAAGGAAGAAGGTCGCTGGGAAATTGTTTTACCACTAATAAAAAACAGCAGTAAAAGTCATTGGAGCTGGCTGTATACATTTAACCACAATCTTTGTTTGCAATTGCAGCATCAGCATGGAAGAAAGCAGCAAAGTTTTTATTTTCCCAGCGATGGTGATGAGATGTGGTGAGGCACATTATTCGTAGTTAAAATTCATGCTCTAGATTCCATTTCTTCATATTACTCCAAAATTATATTGAGAGAATATAAATTGGCTTTATAAAGCTTTTTCATTAACACAAAATCTCAGGAATTCAGGGCTCTATGCATTAGTAATATTTCAAGGTATTGTATTTGTATTGAGCCCTGGCTTGTATTGGACAGGGATTTTTTTAACAGTTGCATTTAGAGGTGCCAGTTTTGTTTTGCTTATTTTTTGTATTAGTCAGCCAAGTTGGGTTGTGTTGGCAGGCTGTACTCGGACAACCACAGAAACGTGCTTTGGTAACTCGGCGTGACAGTAGTAGACGAAGGTGGCAGAGACAGGCTGCAATATGAAGAAAAATGACAAACATGAGAATTTATAGCGTAAGGACGTCGAAGCTTCATTAAAAACAGTTCTGCTGTTTAAAACTGGTTCACCTTGGCAGCAAAATGTTATTTTAATCTGCTATTTGACACGTTTAGTTACAACCCCATTTGTTTGACTGTAAGCCTCCATAGTTTAGGTGTGGTACGAAAGAGTAATTCTCGGAAAGCGCTGATCAGCTGCGAGGCAGTAGCACCGAGCTCCCTTGCAGGACTTTGAGTCCCTTTCTGAGAAAGGTGACGGGCAAGTGATGGTGCGTCTGGTTGGGTTTGCTGAGGGTGTAAAAAAAGGATAAAGAGCAGAAGGATGCTCTCTGGGGAGCTGGCTGGAATCTGGTGCCACTGCACTGAGAGCAGTGCTGAGAAGGGTTCTCCTTTCAATCTTCGTGTTGACAGAAAACAATCCATCTGCCCAAAAGTGGAGCAGAAGAAAGGAAAGTGCAGACAGGGCGGGTGTGAGGCAGAGAGTGCTGATACTCCACAGAGGGCTTGTTCTTTTGATACATGTTTTACTAACCTTTTTCATTTCTGCACTTCGAAGAGGAAAGGTCTGCTCAGTATGAAAGGCGCATTGCCTGTGAATCAATAGAGTCGATTTACAAATATTCACTACAGCTTTAAAAAAAGTCTGTGTTGTTATTGTTGGGGGAAAAACTGAGAAATATTTTGAGATGAAAATAGAGAATGTCAGCCACTTACTGTGGAGAGTTTGGCAGTCTTTCCAAATTAGGCAATTTGGACTAGTTTTGCATTATTTTTGGCCAGCTTTGCTGACAGTGAACTGGTCTATCAGAAACATCACAAATAATTTTATCAAAGTGAATTCTTTGGGAGAAATAAGATGACACACTTTTCTTTGAATGTGAAAAGATCACATATGTAAGAGACTGGCCTATGATAAAGCAAATCTTCCTCTTACTCATTTCACTGTGGTGAGATATGATGTCTTTGAGTGCTGGAAGGGTTGTGTGTTTAGCCTCAAACTTACACATTCCCTTTATAGGGCATCAAAAGACATTAGGAACATGCACTTGATCACTGCAATAACTTTCGGTAACTAGTGGCATGGAAAAATACTGTTCCTAGAAAGTGCATGAAAACAGTTGAGACTGTTAGCTTTAGGAAAAGAAGGAAAGAAGGAATACTTTTTACAAGAGCGTCCACTGATAGGACAAGGGGAAATGGGTTTAAGTTGAAGGAGAACAGATTTAAATTAGATTTTAGGAAGAAATTCTTCAGTACGAGGGTGGTAAGACTTTGGAATGGATTGCCCAGAGCAGTTGTGGATGCTCCCTCCCTGGAGGTGTTCAAGGCCAGGTTGGACAGAGCCTTGAGTAGCCTGGTCTAGTTGAGAGGCGTCCCTGCCCATGACAGGGAGGCTGGATTAGATGATCTCTGAGGTCCCTTCCAGCCTATGCCATTCTATGAAATAAAGGGAATGCCAAAAGCACATCAAGTGTGTTTTGTGACTGTAGTTGTGTAATCTAAACTCATTAATGCAATGTGAGAATAAGAGTTTGGGCAAAATACTGATGTGGTTGGGCTAGAGTCAGCTTCTTGCCCAACAGAGGCTGGAACATCAGTCCCTTGCTTTATTTTAAGCTTTTCTCAGAAGAAGGGATGGAGGGGGAAAGTTGTCGCTTCGTAAGAAGCTGTTCTAAAAAGAGTGGGTTTATCCGTGTAAATAAATTGCACCACAATATTTGAGAGCAGTACAGTTTAAGTATTTAATTTAAAGAGAACTTTGGCATTGTTGTAATCTTAGAGAGTAATTGCTGAAATAAACTCCGCTGTCTCTGTTCAAATGCTTAGTTTCAAACTATTGTACTTCTACATCCGGCAAGGCACAGATTAAAATTTTCCATGAGGCAAAAGAGAGTGGTGAAAGTAAGGGCAGGCAGCAAGATTTGTGTTTTTTTCAGAGTACCTCCTGACAATCATAACACGGACTTTTTCTTCTCTTACTGTTTCTGGTTTGTGGATGTGGGACCAGATCGAATAAAATCTGGAAAGATTTCTGAGGATAAAAATTTCAGGAAAACACAAAAAGTGGTAGTAAAAAGCTTAATGGAACAGTTTTAACAGAGAGATATGTGTACGTCGTGGTTTTAGGCTGATCCAGCAACTAAAACTCACACAGTCTCTCCTTCTCCAGTAAAGTAGAGAGGAGAGAAAAAAAAAACAAAGGAACTGAGGGTTGAGACAAGAACAGAGGGAGCACCCACCAACCATGGTCCTGGGCAAAACAGACAGGGCTTTCTCAAAGGAAAACAGTTTATTAATGATTACTTAGAAGGACAAAGGGAAACAAAAACCGATTACTCGAGAGGACAGAAAGAAACAAAACCAGATCTTAAAACGGACACCTTCCCCCCCCCTTTCCTTTTTCTCCCGGCTCTACCTCCTCCCCACAGCAGCACAGGGGGCAGGGACTGGGGGAGTGCAGGTCAGTTCATCCCGTGCTGTTACTGCTGCTTCTTTCTTAAAGGAGGAGGAGTCCTTACACCCTTTTCCCCTGCTCCAATGGATCCCCTACCCATGAGGAAAAATCCACAAACTTCTCCAGCATGAGTCCAGCCCACTGGAAACAGTCCTTCCCCACAGATTGCTCCGGTGTGGGCTTTACCACAGTCTCGGGTACTTAGGGAGCTGTAGCCACTCGCTCCGGCGTGGGTTGTCACGCAGACTCCAGATGCTTCTCTGCCTTGTCGTGCATCCCAACACAACCATCCTCAGGCTCAGGCATCTTCTCCTCATGGGCTGAGAGTGGGTCTCTACTCCACCGAGGCCGTCCTGGTTGCAGGGGGGCCGCCTGCCATCTCACCATCAGCCGCAGGGGAAACTCGGCTCTGGCACACCTCCTCCCGCTCCATCCTCACTGACCTGCTGTCGATGCGGCTGTTTCTCTCAGATCTCAGTCCTCTCCAGGTGAACTCAGCCCAGTGGGCACCCCGGGAGTGGGGTGCCCCTGATTTCCCCAGCTGGCTCCACCGCCGCCATTCTCTGTGGGCGGCGCTGGCCCGACGCAGGCCGCTGCCCGGCCGGGAGCCAGGGAGCGGGGGCAGTGCCCTCCTCCCTTCTCTGCTCGATCCTGGGCGAAGCACCTTTTCCGGTTCCTTTGTCCTGACTTAAAGAGGGCAATTCGCAGAGGCGCCCTATTGGCTCAACCCCGAGGGGGATGGCAGTCTGATCTGGTGGCCAGAACTAAGCCTAACCCGGTTCCAAAACCGGGGAGGTCACAGGGAGCAAAACCCCTCTCCTGCCACCAGAACCACCCCCCCCTCCACTTCAAACCATGACAGTGTATTTATCATGTGCAAGAGAGCTTCCTCCTTTTCCTTTGGTTTTTAGAATATAACTTACCTCCTCACACGACTTCTTTTTGCTGAATGTTGGCCATGTTTTCCCGGTTGGCATATTCACTTCTCTTAGTTGACTTTGTCTCCTTGGAGAACACATCACCCTGTTGAGTTCAATAACTAAAACAAATTGCTTGTGCATATGGCTTTAAAATGTCGTACTCCAAGTCTACCGATTCTATTTATTTTTTTTTTGTTCCTTGACATGCTTCCTTTGTTAGACAATGAGTCACAAGCTGTCTTATCCTATTAATAGCTTGTTAACTTTTAATTTTTAATTTCAAAGTCTACTTTTGTAAATGTACTGTATTTACTAAATCATTACGAATACTCTGCTTCTCTAAATATCTAATTATGTGTTTCAAGGTAGTTTTATGAGTTTAATTCATTGACTGCATACAAATTGTATGGATTAACAAACAGCTTGCTAATAAAATCCTCTGTTTATTGGAGGATGACGTTTTTTCTCTTAAATAAAACACGGCTCTGGATAACGGTTCCTGGCAGCATGGCTTGCGCATAATTTTTTGTCATTCAGTTTTTCAAATCTTAGATCCTAGTGATATGTTTTAAAAATAAGTCACTGGAAACAAGATCAACAATATGAACTCTATTCAGTCTTTTTTTCATCAATATCTTGAAATTAATTTTAAGTATTCACATAGTTAATGGCAATACAGTACAAACACCTATCTGGTTCCAATTAGAGAAGCTGCCAGGTGTGCTGTGAAGGAGAAGTGAGAAGGGCTTTATATAGCAATTCCCAGTTGACTGTGTTGGGAGGATTTAAACCCTTTTCTTAGTGTATCATACTTAGAAAGGTGTTTCAGGGATGGTTAAGATGATGTTGACATGTTCTGATGAGGAATCTTGAAGCAAATGGAAGAGGAAGCACCTCAAACCCAGAGAGTCATGAAAAATCTGTTTTAAAAGTCAGTCATTTCTGCAGTTTTCATATTATTTAACACAATAACATTAAGACGAGAGATTTACCCCCGGGACTCCCGTTACTTCAGCAGTTTCACTGTTCACATTCAGATTGCCTCTGGCCACTTCCTGCCTCTTTACCACTGTTTGCTCCCCTTCCTGCTCATCAGTATGGATCTTAAAAGCTGCCTCAGAAGAAGTTAAATTCTCTTAGAAAAACATATCTATTGTTCTTATATTGTGTTGATATTAGGTGTAAAATAGATTCTGTATTTCCACTATCTTGCCTACTTCTATTTTCATCTTTAACTAAAATAACTGCTTGTTATGAAATGCAAGGTGTCAGTGCCATTGTGTTGACTAACTGAAAATGGTAATGCTTTAAAAAAGAAAAACACCGCAAAATAATCCCCATGGAGCAACTGTTGAATGGCCATGAGAGAGTTGATTGTGTGAAACTGAATATTCCATTGTCGATTTATTAATAATAGAAGAGTTTAGTCATATCTGAACTGTGCTTATGGATTAATAATCAGAGAATCATTAAGAATTCTAGATAAGGAGAAATGGCCACCTCTGCTCTGGCTTTTATGCCTGTTACGAGGTTAGGCTTAGTGGTGCTTATAGGAAATGACATTTTCAAATTGAATATTTGAAATGAGGTAAAATAATATTTGCTACACTAAATGTATAGCTGGGCTTCTTTTGATCTATGATTAAGAAAAATGAGATCTCAATTTTGTTAGAGCTTTTTGTCATCAGAATGTTATTTTATTTGAAAGACCTAAGGCACATTTCGTTTTAGGCTTTACCCTAATGCTGAATCATGAATCAGCCTTTCAAGCTGGTCCTGATCCCCAGCACTCGGACACGGCAGAGAGGCTCCGTTAATTTCAGCAGGAATTGAGCTAGCCTTTACCTGCTCACCACGTATTTGCGTGTGTGCTTGAGTTCACCTGCTCCATGTTGTAGGGAAATATCCTCTGGCTGCGCTTGGAACTGCAGGGATGATATTTCACTGTCCGTGCTGTTACTGGGTAACGTTAAACTGCGTGTTACTGTGTGCCCCACTGAATACAAGTGGAAGGTGTGTTTGTGCCCCAACACAGGAAAGGTTCCTCAGTCTTTATGTAGGTTGTAAGACAGCTGAAAAAGCTCATGTTATATTTGGATCTGTTTGCTTGTTGAATGTAGGCAGTATCTCAAATTACACTTTTTAGCATTAAGGAGTTGTGAATTTTTCAAGAATTGTTTTTCCAGTCTCATATGCTTAAATCACTTTATTTCTGTTGCTTGGCCTTATGATACTTTTTGACACCTTCTGCAGTCTTCTATAATCTCCAGGAATTTCAGTGCCTATTATATCATGCATTCTCAATTAAATCGTACCAGTAGCCTGTAGGTAGCAGAAGACACTGTCCTTGGTGGCTTAAAATAATTTCAAGTAGTTGTGCCTGATTTAAAAAAAAACCAACAAACTCAAAAAAAACCCCAAACAAACCAACAAAAAACTGCACCATAGATTTCTTTGTGTCTTGAGAGCTGGATACTGGTTAAACTGTGGTGCACATAAAATACTCTGTGAGCCTTTGTGAGCTTTTCTGAGTATGTTGTTAGAGCGTGAAACTCAGGTGCTTTTCAGCTGCTGGGACCGCGAGACCCCGGCGTTCTCTGTGTACACAAGAAAACAAGTGGGACTATTTGAAGAGTGAGATGAAAGAATTGCAGATTGTGGTTAGCTCTGAAAGGCTGGTGGCATGAACTAGAATAGGAACAATTTAGGTTTTCTGGCCCTCTAGAAAGCTCCCTGAGGGATCTGCAGCAGTATTTTCTGATCTTTTAATTACCATGCCTTTCCCTCTGCACAATGTGTGCTATTAACACCTTTTAATAGCCTATCGATTTGCTTTTGTGTAACCTAGGCTCCCTGTACAGCTGCTGGTCAGAGCTGAGCTCTAGCAGATCAGCACCAGCTTCCCCTCATGTTGATGTCCTGCGCTCTGCAAGCGATGAGGATGATTCCAGACAGATCTCATCTTGACATACGCAGGCACGTGCAGCCTCTGGATGTAGTTCAGGACCTGAGAGGTTATCTACATCACCGAAATTCATAGCAAAGAAAGCAAATTTTAACATTTAATCTTCTGTGGTCATGCAATACTTCAGTTTTGAAACTGCTCGTTGGTACTTGTGCCAAACCTTTGTCTTTATTTATTATAAAGTAAATATTTGCCAGTTTACTTTGAAGGTTGGCATATTATCCTAGAGTTTTTCCCTTGCATAAGAAGGATCAGTTGGCATATCTTAACACTTAAATGCCACAAGCGTGCTCTTTTGGTCTAAGTGCACCTTTGCTAGGTCTTTTATGACCTTTGCTTCAGGAACTGTAGCTCTAAGGTAAGGTATTAAGGAACATGCATAGTTACAGTGATGATCCGAATTCGTGCTGCAGTACAGATTGGCTTTGTTCACCCAGCACTTTTGTTGCTAATTTTCTAGAAAATGCCAGGAAGCAAAGTTACAGGTTTCAGAGAGTTATTTTCATGGAAAGCGGTTGGCATGAGCGTGTGTCGTGAGTATCTGCTCAGAGTTGATGTTGACTTCTGGTCAACTGCAGCAGGTAACTGCGTTTACCTCTGTGTTAGGTTAGATGCAATTATAAAGCAATTTTTTAGAACATTAGAAAATAAGTGTGTTGGAGAATAGCAAGTTTTATAATTGAAGGTCTATTTTTGTTCTAGACAGGATACAGCATCTGATGGGATGTCAGCAATGCTGGTGTGCGTGTTCCTCTGTGACCAAGGAGAAACGGATTTAAACTAATTATATTTGTGTTGCTGACTTTAAGAACAGTCTGCTTTGTTTCCTATAGTCAGTACTAGTGGAAACCTCTGAATTTCCAGTGAATTTCTTCTGCTGGTCGCAAACTGGTGACTCAGTGTTACAACACTTGAATTCAGAACTTTTACCATGTCCAATAGGGATCTTAATTTGAGGTTAACTGATACAGTCTACGTTAGTTAGTACTCCAGTTAGTACTGGAGGCTTGCTGAGCCTTGTTCAGCAGTCCCAGCTTTCCCAACTGCAGTTGGCATCACCGACGTGTGTTGGAGTCTTGCAGGGTGTTACAAAAGCTTCCAGTGAAGCTTTTTGAATGAATGAGTGATCTGATTCCTCAGTGTCTGTAAAGCTTTGGCACTTCAGCAGCAGACCTGTGTTGTCACCAGACATGGTTGTGATGGCAAGAATAGCTAATTGCTGCTTCGGATGGTGTTTGTGATTTTCTGAAGTGATCAGCTCCTGGGTTCCAGCAGCATTCTTTTAAAAAGTGTTTTTCTATTGTATCACTGCTTTGTCTAATAACTTGTATTCTTTTGCAGTTCCAGCATCCTTCCTGAGTTTTTGATGTTGGCAGCTGTAAGATTTGTTTGTATTTTAATCTGAGGTTTGTGTATGTGTTACAGCGTGGGGTCGGATTGTTAGTGAAGTACAACATCCTCTGCTTGATTGGGTGCTGCTGCTGTTTGGGAAATACAGCTTAAACTTGCTGCTCTGGAACCTGAGGGAAGAGTGGTTGCCTAAACCTGACGTTTTTTATTATTGAGTTACTGTAATTACATCATAGAGAGAAAACAGTTTAGTGGTAATAATTAGTAATTTGACTGTCATCATATAGTCACATTATTTATTAGACAAATGATAAAAAAGAAATAAATTCCAACAGTCTCAAACTACATAGAAAACCACCAGCTAACCAGCAGTGTTGACAGGAGGCTTCATTCATATGTCTTAAAATAATGACAGTATAGTTTCAGCAGACTATGAAGTCTGGTCAGTATGCAGGTATTTGTTTCTAGTGATTTCTCTTGAATTCTGCTTAGCAATAACCTACAGCAGAGGTTGGCTGTGACAATTTGGCACGAGTGGAGGCCTGACAGAGGCAGTGGCATTATCTAACCAGAAAGCTGCATTGCATCTCACTGTTTGGGGAGGTCACCCTGGGAAGTTAACTTCCAAACGCGTGACAATGCAGGGACATTTCCATTAAAAGGAAAAAGCCTCACACAACCAGGGTAGGGTTCCCCTTCCTCTCTTTTCTTCCTTTTTTTTTTTATTTTATGTCATTGGGTTTTCGTCAAGTTGTATGTAGCTATTTTCAGACAGTAGTCTTTTTTCTATGTTAAACCAAGGGATTTCATACTATTCATTGGATATTGAGGCAAGAGATTTGTACAGGCGATACTGAACAATAACAAGCTGCTCTCTGCCCCACTGTACAGTCCCAGTGTGAGTTGGGTATCTGGCTGCCAACTTTTTTCTTCCTTTTTTTTTTTTTTTGAGAGGAAGAGTGTACTCTTTCTCCAAATTCCTGTTCATGCTTCAAAATAAGTGAATAAATAAAGATTATTACTGCATAATGGAAACCTCTTGGATGAATCTGACTTTACCATTCTCTGTGGCTGGGTTCTGCCTGAAATCTGCAAAATCCCCCATCCCTGGAAGTGTTGAAAGCCAGATTGGATGAGACTTTGAGCAACCTGATCTAGGAGAAGGTGTCCCTGCCCACAGCAGGGCAGTTGGAACTAGATGGTCTTGAAGATCCCTTCCAACCTAAACCATTCTATGATTCTATAAAACGGTACCCAGAAAGGGAGTACCTTCTTCCTCTGTTGTCACTGTGCTGTAGCTGTCATTGTCACTACCCAAATGATCAACTAAAGTCAACGTCGATGTCCTTGTTAGTCCCTGATTTTCACAAGTATAACCAGTTGTATCTTTTCCTGTTCATTTTTATGATATGAGAAGATATAAAATACTGGAATACTTTTTGGAGGAGTAGAGCAATATAACTGATATTTTGTTACTCTGTTCTCAGTTACTGGTGGGAGACAGACAGGGAAACGAGGAGAGAAGTGAAGTGCCACACTGAGCATTAAGAAAGCTTTCTTCATATATACCAAAGTGTTGAATTCTTCTCTTAAAATATATGTCTAGGTAGAGCTTTTGATATCTTTCACCTTTTGGAAATGGATGCCAGACTACAAACTTTACTTTGAACATAAGATTGGTTGCCTTTCCTGCTGTCGTGGCTGTGCCTGCAAGCTAGTGCCCAGAGAGTAGGGATGGGAGGAATTCTTTCCATAAAAAGCTGAATGTTAGCTCTGCTGTAAGGTGGTGTTTATTTGTTGGTTTGTGGGTTTTGTTTTTTTTTTTTTTAGTTAGGAATATATCTGATGTGGAATAAATTACTTTTTTTTGTTATACGTGGAGAAATAGAGAAATTTCAAAATCACACCAGAATTATTTCTATAATACAAATTTCAGAGTCATTTAAGATGATACTAGAATGCAGTGTGCTATGATTTCTTTGGTTTTGTTTCCTTTTGCCAGACAGCATTAGCAAGTGCTAACTCAATATGCGTGCTTCAATTTAAATACACCAAGGTCATGTTGAAATCATGAGTATGCAGAACAAAATGCCTTAAAAAAATAATAAAAAACCACCTCAACATAAATAAGTGTAGGAAATTTAGGCCTCCAGATGAGATTGTCTTAACTTCTGTTTATATATTTTTGGTGGTATGCGCGCTAGGATTTCTTGGCTGTATTTATAAACACTGATTTCAATCTTCTTCCGTTTCCTGTGCTGTAGCACCTACGCCCTGGGGTGGATTTATATAGAATTGTGCTGCGTTCCTGAGTGCGCTCACCCTCGGCCAGAATTAGTGCAGTCTTTACTAAAATCTTCTGTTCATTTGTATCTGTAACATGACATGATGTTAGAAATGAATGTTAAAATCCAAACAGAATATGTGGATTTGTTGTATTTGGCTTAATTTTAGACTTCTTCCTTGGTGGGATGACAAAGGAATGAGGAGAATATGTGTATTTTAAAAATGAAATATTAAAATTAAAAAGGAAAGATTTAAATAGTTATTTCAGGTTTATTTAAGTCTCGTGGTTACATCTGCTGCTGTTTGTTACCTGATGCAGGAGTCTTCTTTCAAACGGATTCTTTCTAAACGCACAAATTGGGGATGAGAACCAGACTGCGGAGAGATGTCTGCCTGTTGGTAGATGGATTAGATATCTGGGTAGATGGACATAGAGCGAACCGTGAAACCCCACACAGTTTGCTGCAGATGACTTCACACCTTATGGCAGAGGATAGAGGTCTTCAGAATCCTTTATGCCTGGATCACAGAGTTTTGGGGTTTTTTTGTGCAACGATGGATGTTGACAACATGTAAATGACAACAATGTAAAAATGTGCAATGAGAGCCCTTTTAGCAATGACCTATTTCTTCGCAGGATGAAGATGAATGAAAATTATACAGCCTGGAGAAATTCTGTGATACATGTCTCTATTTTTAGCTCTACTTATTAAAAACTCATGCATATTTAATAGTAAATGAATTAATTCATAATAGGCCTCATCTTTATATAGCCCACTTTGTATTGTTGTCTTTTCATTAATTGTTCATTTAGGTTCTGAAGGATTTCTGCTTCATTTACTGCAGAAGCTGAGGAAAGCAGCAAATGCAGCAATAATCCTGCAAGAAAAAAAAATTACAGCATGTGCTCACTGAACTAAATAACGAATTGTAATGTGTACTCACAAGGCAAGGCAGCGTGGGCGGCGATGGCTTCAATATCTCTAACTCCTGAGTCTGTGTTCCAGCTCAAACAATTTTCTTATGGAGAGAACATAGACCAGACAGACAAATGCGTTTTGGACTTCGCTTGCAGGTGGTGGTGGTGTATGCGAGTTACTGCAGGAGTATCGTTTTTGTCGTGGTGGAGCTCCTTAGGGCTCTTAACTATTTCTCTCTTCTCTTGAGTGTGATTATGGATTGTAAACTGTTAAACAGGAAAAACCTTTTCTGTCTGTTTCCCTTTTCCCTTCTCTCTTTGAAATTTAGTGTGCATCTCTGTGCTTTGAGCCTGTTCCCTGGAGCGGGCTGTGTCTCCATCGAGCTGTGGTCCTCACCTCTGACAGCTTCAGCGGCTGCACTGCAGCTGTTTAGCACTAAGCAGACAGAGGCTTTGTGTGGCGTAGAGTGTGACTAAGTGTCCTACTGATGTTCTTGCTGCACTGTAAGAAGTTAAAAAACTTTTGATATAAATTAATTCATCTGACTCATACAGTTGTGGAAGAGCATTTGTCCAGAAGAGACCAACCAGATACAAATCTGACTTCTTTTTACTAAAAATGATGAAGTACTCTGTTTCTTGAATTATCCAGCTAAAACATTTGCTTAAAATTATTTAAGTAGTGTTTTCAAAAAAATCGTAAAGCAGTTGGTGCATAAGAATCCTATTGTAGTGTTCAAGCGTGAAATTCTGAGCTAAAATACATTTCTGGGGAAAACCTGAAGCAGGATATAACACTGCAATTTGCATTTCCTTAAAACAGATTGTTAGACTTGGAAATGTTTGTTTGTTGTTATTTTCTGGTTTGTAAGAGACAATCAACAGATCTGGTTTGTTTTAGAGCCAAAGTGTGTGGAGTACTGAAAGTGATGTATCCTGTAAGTACAGAGGGCAGGGTCATCAACACCTTGGTATACAGCCCTACTGACTTTTTACTAGGATTTCTTGAAGCTGAAGGTCAGCATCCGTGTATAATACAGACAAACAGTACAAACAGAATGCAGACAAATAGCTGTTTTTTCTTATTCTGGGCTCTTTTTTGCAGGTTATAGGGAAGCAGTTTAAAAGAGCGTAGAGCAAGCAGGTTTTCTGGAGGGGAAAATCTTTAGGGCTTCCCATCTCTGTAGTTTCTGCAAAGATTACATTCATAGCTGTTTGGTTCTCTGCCATATTTGTAACTTAATATACTGAACATAGTCAGCACTGCGTTTTAGCGATGTGGTGGTTACTGTGGTAATGCTCTAAGTTCTGCTCAAAAAAGTATATATGAATATGGGGCTTAATTTTTACCTTTTACTAGCTACAAGTTCTTACGTGTTTAGAAGTGTTATGAAGGCACGGAATTAAGAAAAGTTGATTAAAAGAAACTCCTAGTGGATCTAGGAATACTGTTATGCAAAATATGATAGTATTGAAATGTTTTTGCTAATGGCACCTCCTCCATAAGGACATACCTTGCACAGTCAGCAAGCAGAAGGTATTGCCTTTGAGCTGGCCTAACTAACAGTTCTACTACGACTCCTGCTAGTTTCATGGATGTCTTTGGTAGCTGTTAAACTGTAGGCAAGCAGAAATGTTGTCATGTTTTGTTTCAGCCAGACTCTCTTCAAGTCTTTATGGAAATGGAGTCTTCTTTTGGGGGAGATTATAACTGGTAAGATGTTCCTAATTGAAACACCAGAAGGCTAAAAGGGGCAGGAGGATGGAAATTTGAATGTATGCTGATGGACAGTTAAATTCACTCTAGCAAAACTTGCCAGTTTTTAAAAATAATTGTTTCCTGTTTTCCTGACCTACTGATTGTATCTATAGTTTATTTGTAAGACTTAGGTACACAAAGCTTTGGTTTTGTTTTGGTTTTAATTTTACTTTGTTGTTTAAGGAGACCAACCAAATCTTTTTTAGACATCTTCCACCCCATTTGTCGATTTTACCAGGCTGGAGCTCTAAAAAAATGGGAATCAGGGAAATTACTTACCTACCGACTGGTGTGCACTCTTTTTTATTCTGCTTTTAGTTTGCTAGCGTGTTTCAGTTATGGAATTCTTGAATTTGAAATCAGCGAATATGTGTTTTACACAAAGAAATGACATTTTTCAAGTTGATAAGATCCCCTTTGTGAGAAAAATGAATAAATAACATGATGAATTGAAGAAGTGTGCTGCTTTGAGAGGAACAGAGCATTCCTGTGTTTCCTGATAATGCGAGGATCTCTCAGCATGAGAGATGTACCTGTTCTGTGGTGGTTTGATACCATTTCAGTGAGTGAAATCGATGTTATGTGACAGAAAACTGAGCTTGTACAGGCTTGATAATGGGAATGATTGTATTGGATTTGGACTTGGACGGGTGGAACAATGAATATTCATTCATATTCATTGTATAATCCAGGGATTTCCATCAGTATAGAACGTATTTGCAGTTTAAAATTGAATATAAATTTTGTATAATCGCTTATTGCATAGTATATATACTAGCTTTTAATAACTGCCAAATAAATACTTAAATTGGGCTCTCTTGAGTATCGCTAAAATACAGCTGTCATTTATGGATGTGACACTCATTGAATAGTAGCTGCATTGGTACAGATTGCGGAGACTTGGAGTGAAACTGCAGAGCTACTCTGGTAGTAAGTAGTAAATAATTGTGCTGCTGCTTCTGTCGAGAGCATTATTTTACAAATGGCTTTTTGAATTGTGGCTTTTTTGGCCTGGCACTTTTCCTTTCTTTTTTTCAAGGGAACACAGCTTTTCTTTGCTCTTTGTCAGGCTTTTTGGCATGGTACTCTTTCTTCTGGTTATGCGTTTATTTACTTTCCTGGACAGACAAATGCTAAATTGTTCTTTTCTGTAAAAGTTCTGTGTTTTGGGCTTTACCATCCCTTGTGGTGAAAAAGCCTTGGGAGAAGACATGTAATTGGGGAGCTCTGGGCTGGTGCTGCTGATGCTCTGGAAGTCCTAAAGGCAGAAGGGAGTTTCAATAGAGTTAAAACGGGCTGCCCATTTTTCCTCTCATTAATATGTTCTTGCAAGCTTTCACGTATGTAAGTATGAGCATATATTACAGTTTATTCAAAGAATAATTACATTCACATTTTCCTATCCTGTGGCAGAGTAGCTTCTCACAGAGAATGATATTCTGTCTTTTGGGTACGGACATTTGAAGGGAGCTATGTTTTAGAGGGATTGTGTGACCTGACATCAAAAGGCTAAACTGAGAGCAACTGCATCAGTACTTCAAGAGAAATTCTTCAGGACGGCCAATCGACAGCAACTAGCAGCAGATATATCAGTGTCATGAACACTGAAGATCAAACCTCTGGCAGTGGGAATTCTCATTTTAAATTTTATATAGAGTAATATTGTAGTGTGAATTATCCAAGGCTGTAGTTTCGTGGTATGCTGGGTTTGATGGCTGCGTGTCTGTACCTTCAGTCTCTGCCTCATTTGTGGACTACAACTCTTTGAGGGATGGTTCTACAGGTAAAATGGCTGAAATAAATGGACTTGTTTAAAGTAGTTGCCACTTCAGGAGGAGGCTGAGGGCCAGTGCAATACGTGCAGAGCATAGCTTCTTGGCTATAAAATTGTGCTAAAATTTCCAGTCAAGTTTTGTTTCTTCATGTGGATAGTCTAGAGAATAAGAGCGTATCTGCTATGTTTAACTTAAATTTATGTGCCGTTCTTATATTACTGCTTCTGGTGAAAGACAGGAATGAGTTTTAGGCCATGGACATCCTCTTGTAATCCGCAGAGTAAAACTAAGGTACATCTACAGGCCAGCCAGATGTCTCAGCCTGGCAGCACAGCAGAAGGGGTTGTATGAACTCTCCATAATCTCTTCAGTGCAAATTCAACAGGTTATCCAAGATCTCAGTGTGGAACGCTGTCGTTCACCTGGCTGAGTTAGCTTCCAATCTTTTAGGACTCGCCTCCTCCACGTTAGCTGTGGGGATAGCAGAGCAGGGACGTGGGATGTTTGTCTGCTCTAACACCACAGTATGTCAGTAAGTACGCTCTAAAACCTGTGTAAGTGTGGGTATACCAGGCTATACGTATATGTGTGTATGTGGACACTAGTCTTTGGCTAATATTTATGACCAGTGGTCGTATTTGGCTGGTACTTATGACCAGTACTCTTTTGACCAGTGGTCAGATCTTCTGTGTACCGGCTAGCTCCACGCTGAAGCTTTTGTGTGGGAATTAATACGGTAAGTTGTACTGAAAGGACAGCAGTGCCTGATGGCTACTGGGCAGGGAGTGAGGACCTGTCAAAAATACGCAGGACCCTTCAGACTGCTGGTCTTCATGGTAGGCTTGAGCAGTAGCTTCTGCCTGATGTCAGGGAGTTGCGGTTGGTGGGATGGAAGATGTAAACCTTACTCAAGCAGCTAAGGTAGTGTGAGAGTGACATTTGTTTCCAGCTAGATACAAAAGTGTGTGGGACTGACTGTACAAATTAACTGTATGAAAATGCAGTGAAAAGGTCTAAAATAGTATTCTGTTACACTCTGAATTAACTGAACTATTCTCTGGCCAAGTAATGTTCTGCAGAGACTTTTTAAAAAAATATATTGAACTATATGCTTTTTCCCTTAGGGAAGATTTTCAGCCAGTCTAAATTATATAGTGGTTTTGTAATCTGATCTGATGTTTAACATCTGAGCTGAGTCACCAGATTTGAGTCCAAAGGAGACTAGAGTGTACATGCACACTTTCTCCCTCTTTGCTTTCCCCCCCCATTGTGTATGGTGATATCTCTCTGAAATTTCAGGATGGTAATTTTTAGCTTTGCCTTAAAACATCTTAATACAGTTTCCAGCAGTAAATTCTGGTGCTAATTGTGATTTCCCAGCAGTGAGTTCAGAGGATGAGTTAGTAGACTGAAGGCAGGATATTCTCAGCATGGTTTACTTTATTTTGTTTTATTACCAGTGATTTGGGCACGGCTCAGAGCAGGGCAACAAAGGAAAAGAGCACCTAGACAGAATTGTATCCTCTGTTGCTCCATCTTGGGTTACTCCAGCTTCCTCTACAGATCAGGAGAGGGAGTGACTTTGGTACTCTGAATTGCTTTTTAGAGGAGCCTCTGACTCTTTACTGAGAAGGCCAGCTACCTAGCACAGCTGCCTGCCCGTTGTAGAGCATGTAATTTAATCTGGCACTCCCATGGAGATGATTTGGATGGAGAAGTCAAAACATTTATCTTAGGAGATTTACAAAATACTATGTCTTTCAAGATGCTTCAGTTGACTTTCTTGGCAATTTTCTTGATTAAAAAGGAAATCTGGTTAAACGATCCCCTTGTATAGGTTAATTTCTGGAAATTAGCGAGTTTATTCAGTTCTTTCATCACCATTGCTTCGGGCTAAGCTTCTTTTAGGAGTATCCAATAATTGTCCTATTGTGAAAGTCTAGGGGGCTTTGTTAGAGGAGAAAGTAAGCAGATCAGCAGAAAAATAAAGTGTTTCTGAATTTAACTTGTCTCCTTGCACTTCTGGATAGAACAATTTATATTTTGATACACTTACTATCCAATTAACTTAAAGTCGAATTAAAGTAAATTTGAATTTTACTCCATTTAAAAAGAAAGTAAGAAATTAAAGAACATTTAAGTACTTAAACCGTAAGTCCTTTGTCAGTTATGATGGTAGTTTCCTATCATTTTTACTAGCTTCTCAAGAGTACCTCAAATGAAAGAAATATCCAGAATTGGCTGTTCAAGGAAAAGCAGTGAATGCAAATTTACTGTCAAATGTGCAGATCAGAAGAACTGGGGAAAAGAGAGACATCTTTCCCCTTTAATCTCTCTGAGATATTCTCAATGTCCTTGTAATTAAAAAGGAAACTGGTGTCAGAGATATAATGATGTGATTTTTCAAGTTTACGACATCTCTCTTTTGCTTTTAATTCAATCACAAATTCTCTAGGTTTAGAACGATGGCTTTTTTCCTCCAAGGTATTGATCACTGGACTTGTTCATATCATTTACCTGCACAATTTATTATTTAAAATATGCGGACATAATGAGCACTCAGAAATTCTAGGCAGCAATATTGAGCAGTTACAATTATATTTTAGCTGAAGGATCTCATCAGTTTTCTGCGTGATGCTAAGAACTGTGCAGTTATGCAGTATAATGGTTATTACATTTTTGTAATACTGAACTTCATGATCTACTGGGAAAATACTAAATATCCACTACATGATACAAATTGATTAATTCATGTTCTAAATCATCCTAAAGACTTATGATATAGCCATGGTCATGTAGGTAAAAAGGCTATATTACCCTCTACTTGGTAAACAGTGGAGAAGAACAGAGATCCCAAATAGCTGATTTTTCTTGGCTCTTGAATACTGTGACAGCTTTTCCATTCATCTTTATCTGGGTGGCTGAATAGGAAGCATCCAAGCGTGTAAGCCTAACTGGAGTCTGATAAAACGTTAGCTAACAGAGAAAAATCCTAGTAATCAGTCAGCGAGATACCTTCTGAGAGAAATTTCATTATGTGGATCGCAGAAAACTTAATGAGTAGAAATTCTTGGAAATATTCCAGGAGGAATGACAAGAAAAGTGTGTCTGGGCAGCAAGATGAAGCTTTTTTCTTATTCCTTTCTGTATAGAAAAGGATGCTTCACGTCAACTTTATCTGATTTTATTATTTTGATTTTTTTTTTCTTTTCTAGACCAAATCTGTCTCCTAATAGTCATAGAAATAATAGAATATAGGCCTGGAAGGAAATTTGAAGAGCTGTTGGATTCATCTCTTTGTCTCGGGCAAAATCAGTTACTGGTGATCTTGCTGAGTAAGTAGCTGGTGAATTTTACTGGGAGGGGTCCCTCTGTCCTGCTGGCAGAGGTACACAGCAGCTTGAAAGGAGCTTGAAAGCTCTTTAGTACTGAGGGCAGGCTAAGTGCAGACTGGTTAAGCATAGGAGCTACCCATACGGTTAACCGTCGCCCAGCCGCTTAGGCAGGTTTTGCAGCTGACAGTGAGTTCTGGCTATTCTGCTTTTGCCAGTTTCTAGCCGGTTTGAAGCCAGCGTATGGACAGCTGCAAATGGACTGTGGTCATACCGTGTCCCAGAAAATAGGGTAGTTTTGAGTTCTGTGGGGAGAAAAATCCCCAAATTCTGAATTTATTCAAGAAGCATTTTCTATTCTAAGTCACTTAGAGCTGGTCCATTTGAGCCCTTTATGGTAGTGTTTGTAGATCTTTGCACTGAACAAAGCAACGTCACACAGTGTATAACAGGGAAACCAACATGTTTTCTGTTCTTTGTATTCTTAATGTGATGCTCGTCTGTACAATTATGTGGATTGCTTATCTCAACATGGATACGTGGGTATCTTGAGAGAGATACCAGGCATCATCTAAATGTGTCCAAAGAAGAGCAATGAAGCTGATGAAGGGTCTGGAGCACAAGTCTTATGAGGAGTGGCTGAGAGAACTGGAGTTGTTTAGCCTGGAGAAAAGGAGGCTGAGGGGAGACCTTATAGCTCTCTACAACTACCTGAAAGGAGGTTGCAGTGAGGTGGGTGTCAGTCTCTTCTCCTAAGTAAGAAGCAATAGGATGAGAGGAATCAGCCTCAAGTTCCACCAGGGGAGGTTTAGATGGGATATTAGGACAAATTTCTTCACCAAAAAGGTTGACAGTTGGAACAGGCTGCCTGGGGAAGTGGTTGAGTCATTGTCCCTGGAGGTATTTCAAAGATGTGTAGATGTGACCCTCAGCGACATGGTTTACTGGTGCTCGTGTAACATTTGGACTCGATGATCTTTAAGGTCTTTTCCAACCTAAACGATTCTATGAATGGGGGAAACATTTGGGGTCAGTTGGGCTGGCCGGTTCTTCCTGCCTAGGGCGAAGCCAATACCCCAGTGAAATGTGTTAATCGTCGCTTCCCCGGCAGCGCCCTCAGCCACCTGCTCAGAGCGTGGATCCTGTCCAGCCGGTGACCGGTCGTGCTCTCGGGGCCAGCCCTATACAGTCTCTTTACAGTAAACGCTGTGGGAGGAGGCTGCTCGCGAGACCCATAAGCCACATAAAAGATCACTGTGTAAACAAGAAATGAGTCACTGTTATGAGTAAGATAAACAGGGCAGCATGTGAACTCTTGTTTGTTTTGCATGGTGGGGTGGGATTTTTTGGGTTATTCCTGTGCTGGAACTCCCAGAGTTGAATTCATGTAGGTTTTTTTTTAAAACTGTTGAATGATTGACTACATGTCAGAAATGCTTTGATGTTGCTTTTCAGTCTCCTTTAGTAAAGAAGGTTAGGCAAGGGGATTTTTCCTATTTGTGTTTTTATATCAAGTGGACCTTTATCCAAATTCTGGTCTCTCTATGGTTAGTAACTGAGGAGTGTATTTAGATAGAAATCGTCCTGAACTTGTGCCCCTTAGAGATTAAGAAGAAATCAGTCCTATTTCTCTCTAAGCTTCTTATCAAGTGTTAAAGAAAACACTGTGATACAGATAAGCAGCTTTGGTACAGGTTTCACTTTTCAACTAAAATACTTTGCTAAAGTTAGCATCTGCTGATTTCTCTCTGATTTTTGCCTGTATTTTCCCTATGCTTTTGATTCAGTTTCCACATTTCAGCTTGCCTTCATGAGATGGTATTTCTTGCCAGCTCGGTCTGATACTTAGTGAAATCACTGCTCTGATCACGTTCAGCCTGATTAGCCAAACCGTCATGGCAGGGAAGGTGCGCACAGCTAATCGTGGGTATGGTCCTTACAGTGTAGTCTGGATGCAAATGCTGTTTCAGTGAGGCTTAGCAGGAATTGAAAGTGGGAGGATAATTCTTATTTTCAGCCTGTGGTAGGATGTACGTGTTAGTGTACTGTTAGTTTTTAGTGACAGACACTGAAAATGGTTAATCAAATGTCAGATAAGCAATTCCTTTTTCTAGGCAGGAAGGCACTAGGTTTTCATCTCGTCTTCAGACTGAATTTTCAGACTGCAAATAATTAAAGTAATGGCTCTTTTTTTCCCTTCCGTCGCTCCTCATAGTCCGGGTTTTATGGCAGTCACCTTTTCCCCGTTTACAATGTGAGTGTCATATTTCTCTCTTTATGGGTCTCCTTAATTAACTCCCAGCTTAACTGTGAGATGCTGCGTAGCAGAGTGCTGACACTAGGGCCCCTTCACAACCTGTTTCAGTGCATTTAGAAAATATTCTGAAAGCTTATGTGTCCTGAATTTTTTGAGGTATATTTTCAGTGGTAGGAGCTCATTGACATGTGAGTTTAACATATTTGTCGCAAATTGATTTCAATTGCTCTGTGCTATGTCATTTGTAAGGATTGTTGTTTAAATCATGACTTTAAGACATTTGGATTTCGGAGTAGGATCAGTTAAATTTGTGGTTCACTTCATTTTCAGAAACTGTACTGATGCCCGTGATTCACCAGAGTGATAACAATTAGGACTTCAGAAAACGGTGTGTTGCAAAGGAGTTAACGTTTCTCTCAGGCTGTTCTCATCTCTCAAACTGTGGAATACTCCTAGCTAGTACAAGTTACTTCTCATGTGTCCTTAAACACGGATGAGTTTGTCCATCTGCCACATGTAAATTTTCAATATGTTCCAACAAATGCCAGTGCTGCCCCTGATACTGCTCTGTGGCTGAGGGAAATTTTTCATCCCTCCTATTAAAACTTTGTCTTTAACTTGCAGTCCTCCTGCATGACACCTATTTTGCCATCATTTTACTGCTGGAAACCCACTGTACACAGTAGTTCAAAATTACATAAATCTCTAGTTGTGGGGCAGAAGAAAATTAACTCGATGTTGCGCTGTCAGACCTAATTAGCCTCGCCTGATCCCCTCGCGCGGGAGGCGGTGGTGCCCAGGCAGGAGTATGTGCATGCTTGGTGGGGTGGGCAGGCTGGGGTGCAAATGGGGGCTCTTCCTGTCTGGGGGTACAGCTCTGCCACTGGGACATTTAAAACTCAACTCTTAGTGTGTGCTGTTGTCCAGATCACAAAGTGAAAAAGAAGGGAGGCAAGAAAAATGGAGGATCACAGCGACTGGCTGATCCCTGGGTGTAATTGTTGTAATTCATACAATGTGTGAAAATGATGTCCCGTACTGTATTCACCTGGAATAGGAACCATCTATTTCCTCCAAAGCCAAACCAAGCCACAGCAGTCCTCCTGCCCAGTAGTAACTCCGGAGTGCACCAGGAAGAAATTGTATCCTGGGTTCCTTACGCTCTTCGTACAATTTGAAAATAGTATTTCTAGGTGTTTTCACTGGCTTGTTGGTGACTGTTTCTTACATACTCTCCTGGTCTCAAAGTCACCCAGAATTTTGAGATCTAGCAAATAATATTCGGCACAGAAAAACAAGATCCTAACATTCCTGACTCTCATTTAAGAAGGCCCTTTGTACCAAAGCTTCCTTTTTGCCACTGACGCTGGTGTCAGAGTGCGCAGGAACATGACAGAGGAGTTAGTGAACCCCGCTGACGTCTGGCACCAAAAATAAAATGTTTTGTGTGTGCAGCCAAAACATTGCTCATGTCAGGAAAGACTGTGTTGCGTACTTTGTGAAGTAAGCATGGTAATCTCTGCCTTGCTTCTGTGTATGTAGAATTATTGAACTGAAGTTTTGTTTCTTTCCTTTTCTGCAATATTTGATGCTGAACCATGTACAGTGTGTGATTAATTGTGTACAGCTGGATGAGTTGAACTCTACTATTCCCCTTTGTTAGTTCTTAATATTTCAAAACATGTCCAATTTATGAAAAGCTGAAAAATAGCAGAATTTGTGTTATGCTGGAAGAGTGTATACATGGAGATGTTATTAAAAAGAAAATCAAAGATGAGTGAAAGGAAATAACAGTGAAGAGGCAGGTTTTGAAGATTCACCATGTGGGGAAAAAGGAATGAATAGGAAAAGAAAACCCTCAAAAACATGTCTGTTTTTAAACAAAACAAAACCAACTCAGATTTTTCATAGTCACAATCTTGGGATCTCCAAGTGCTCTACTTGGTTTTTTTTTTCCCTTTTTACTAATTGAAGGTCTTTTAACCTCTAGAGGCAGAGGTTTCTGTTTATAAACCAGTTGTCAGACATTTGATTGATAGTGGTGGTGTACTGTAGGTCTAATTACAATGGAGGTGGCCAACCAATCCCTTCACTTCTCGTGGACTCTACCTAATTCTGCATTACAGGCTTCATTGCTTGAAACAGGGAACATTATAGCAGGTGACACTCAGCACAGCCTGACAATGCTTGGGTTATTTTAAGAGAACAAATCTATCTGCGTATGATAACTGAAGACTGTGACATCAAGAAGAAAGCCTAAGAATAAAACACAGGTACCTCTTACTTCCTTTCCTTTTATTACTGGTACATGCACACATTTTTCTTAGATGTGGTTGTTTGTACATAAGAAAATGAAATCTTTCCTGTAATATACTACCCTCACAGAAGATACTATAGTGGAATAATGGATGTTGTCACTGGTTAAGTTGCAATCTGGTCAGAAGTGTTGAAATACTACTTTCAAATTGTATGAAGAATGTAAGGAGCGCAGGATACAATTTCTTCTTGGTGCACTCTGGAGTTACTACTGGACAGGAGGACTGCTTTGGCTTGGTTTGGCTTTGGAGGAAATAGATGGTTCCTATTCCAGGTGAATACAGTATGGGACATCATTTTCACACTTTTGACTGAAAAACATCTTACCAGAAAATTCAGTTTCTTCTGAAAGCAGATGGTTGTCCCAAATGAGGACCATTTTATTTCCTCTGTAAAATAAAGAAACAATGAATTGATATAAACTATAGCTTTTTGAAAAAGGCAAATAGCTTTGGTTGAAGTCATGTAGCTTAGATAAAGAAATTTTCATATTCCTTCTATGGCAGGAGGTTCCCCGTCATCGATTCTATCCTCCTATAATCTGTTCCCTCTGTTTTAGTCATAGAATGGTTTGGGTTGGAAGGGACCTCAATGATCATCTAGTTCCAACCCCCCTGCCATGGACAGGGACACCCTCCACTACACCAGGTTGCTTAACACCTCATCCAACCTGGCCTTGAACACCTCCAGGGATGGGGATTTTAATGAACATAGGTTTATTTTACATTAAATAAGATTGGCCAGAGAAGGGATTCTGTTAAGCTGAATTGTTCCATTCTCGTCTTGTCTTTGAAGTTAGTATATTTGATTAAGGTTAAGTATTTTCTGTTACACCTCTCCTGTATGCTTCTAGAGCTGATGCTTCAGTGACATTTATTATGTTTTTATAAAGATCTCAGTTTCATTTTTCCTAGTTAGTCTTTTAAGACTCTGATTTAGCAAGTTACTGGAATCCATGTCTATTTGACACATTGTGAGACCAAGCAACTCCAATGACTTTGCTGTAACACTCAGTGACTGAAGATCTAAGTGAAATCCCACACTATGAATTCTTTGTGTCTTTTTTAAGTGTAGTGATTAGTACAACTGTCTGTAATCTATTTCTTTCAAAACTTCAGTGTAATTGAAGTAGAATGATGATGATATTAAATCATAGAATCCTAGAATGGTTGGAGTTGGAAGGGACCTCAAAGATCATCTAGTTCCAACCCCCCTGCCATGGGCAGGGAAACCCTCCACTACACCAGGTTGCTCAAAGCCTCATCCAACCTGGCCTTGAACACTTCCGGGATGGGGCATCTATAACTTCTCTGGGCAACCTGTTCCAGTGCCTCACCACCCTCAGAGTGAAGACTTTCTTCCTTATATCTAATCTAAATCTCCCCTCTTTCAGTTTAAAGCCATTGCCTCTTGTCTTATCACTACACGCCCTTGTAAAAAGTCCCTCCCCAGCTTTCCTGTAGGCCCCCTTTAGGTACTGGAAGGCTGCTCTAAGATCTCCCCAGAGCCTTCTCTTCTCCAGGCTGAACAGCCTCAACTCTCTCAGCCTGTCTTCATAGCAGAGGTGCTCCAGCCCTCGGATCATCTTTGTGGCCCTCCTCTGGACTCGCTCTAGCAGCTCCATGTCCTTCTTGTGCTGGGGACTCCAGAGCTGAACGCAGTATTCCAAGTGGGGTCTCTAATATTCCAGGTGGGGTCTCTAATATTTTGCTATTTTTGCTTTTCCTTTCTGAGGATGGATTTCAAGTTGTGAGTAATGTGAGGAAGTGTATTATCAAACAGCAGTACTTTTAGTAGCTATGGATGATGAGATACAAGTTCTGCCTCTGAAGGCACAGTGTGATATTGGCATGACCATTTCAGTGAATACCTTCTAGCGTCTCCTCAGGGCTAGAGGAAAGGAAAGCTGTTGAATTGATAAGGCCTCTGTTTTCTGATGTATGGAAAAGGACAACAAAATCTGATTGCACAGGTAGACTGACATAGGCTAATTGAATATATATCGATAGTCTAAAGTACCCCAGTCAATGGTCTGACGTGTCTTTTTATGGTATAGAGGATCTCAGAAGCCATGCTTTATATCTTAAAAAGTAAAATCCTTACAAAATTATTTTATAGTAGCATAAATCTGTTATACCATATTTCTACTGAAATATACCCAACCTTATTAATATCTTCAACACTTTAGTGATTCTGAACATACAGTACATAGAGGGTATTGTTGGAACCGAACATATCTGAGTGAAAGTACATCATATACTGCTGTGATTTCTTTGGTGGAAGACAAGTTGGTTTTCTCTTTGCTCCTTAGGCTACTGCCAGACTTAAATTAGCTTTGTTACTGTGACTGTCCTTGCTCCATAAATGATCTTGGATGTGTTGCTTTCTGTTGCTTTTTGGCTTGTAAATGTTGTTTCATTGTATGTAGTTAACTCTGAATTTTGTTGCAAGTGATTCATGTTGGGGTTTTTTTAATGTGCAGTCACTAAGGTGGCTGCAGTGGTAGAGTAATGAAGTAAAAGATTTTACTCAGTCCGTTTTCGGCTTCTGTAGGAACATTTTTGCGCTAATACCTCTACGTTTAATATTTGAGTGAGGAAGCTGCTGTCTCACTTTAACATTTTCTTTTCTTTTCCTCTTCATGATAGATCTCTGAACAACAACTTTTTCACATAAATTGACAGAAGCGGAGAAGAGATGGCCAGTTCAGCCCGAGAACATCTGCTTTTTGTGCGACGTCGCAACCCACAGCTACGGTATACTTTGAGCCCAGAGAATCTGCAGAGTTTGACATCTCAGGGCACCATGGCTGAGAACATGAACTTACAGCGTGCCAACAGCGACACTGATTTAGTGACCTCAGATAGCAGGTCTAGTTTGACAGCCAGTATGTACGAGTACACCTTGGGGCAATCTCAGAACCTCATCATTTTCTGGGATATTAAGGAAGAAGTAGACCCGACTGACTGGATAGGACTTTACCACATAGGTAAGTCAGAACTATGTTGTAGTATTTCTGTGTGTTTCTTGCTCTTTTGCCACTTCACATTTCCTTTCCTGATATATGTTCTGGCACACTACATAATTAATCTAAAGATAAAGTTGAGATAAGACTGCAGAGAATTACCTTGGATTTCTCTTTGTTTTTCTTAGTGCAGTGAACTATGTAAAAACATGATTCCAATTAACGTAGCTCTGATTCCACAATGACCTACTAGAAGATGAAATGCATTCTTCTTAAACAACAAATGTGTATACAGTTTTCTGTTTTCGCCTTTGCTGGTGGCTGGCTTCCAGACTGGAATATTTGGAGTACTGTATTCATCATGTAACTTGACATGCTTACTGTCCAATGTTTATGCAGTTTTTTGGACAAGTAAATTCTTAACATTTATGAAAAGGTATTTCGTACAAGTCTTTGGTTTTGTAGAACTGAAATTGTATCAATTTGGAAGGAGTGAGAATTTCTGTTTATGAATAATTCTGGTAGATGGAAATCATGTGAAGAGATTCTTTTATGTGCTTTTTTTTTGTGCTTTTCATGATATTTCATAGGAGGGAGCTGGAAAGAGCTCTAGGCTGGCATACAAGGGCCTGTGGGCAGTGTGTACGTTAACAAATGACCTACCAAAAAGAGTGGATCAGTTGGTCAAAGCAGTTAATGCTGAGACCGTAGCATCAGCAGCGTATTTGGACTGGGATTTTCCATTGTATTATGTTTAATCTGGTCCCTAGATCCAAACATCCCTGCTGCGTGTGTGGTTTGGAGCTGTCCAAAGGACAATCTTTATGTCCCCGCTAGGAACTGGAGCGCGGCTAGCAGGTACCTGTAGTGGCACATGGGGTTTAGTCACTCCCTCAAGGAATCCAGTTCACACGTACTAAAATTACTTTCTGAATTTAACCAGTGCTTGGTGAGTGGGACTGGTCGGTTGATCTGTTTCAAAATTGCACTGCTACTCTGAATGTAATTACTAGTGTAGAAAGGAACCGTCAATTCAACCTGCCACAAGCAGGTATAGCAGAAACTGGTGGAAACAGGTATGACCGCTGGCATTTTGCCCGTGCTGGGCCTAAGCTTAGTGCAAAGAAACCAGTCTCAGTAGGATTTCAGAGAGATATTTGCTGTGCCAGGTTTTTCCAAGATGTTCCATCTCTGCATTACTTAATGTTACATACTGTGTAGATGCTGTTTCCAGTTCTCATTCTTTTTTTGTCTGATATTTTTTTTCTAACATTACTGCAGCTCCATAAACTAGACAGTATTGACTTGTGCTGTTCCAGTGCTTACCTGTTACAAAAGCTGTATTGGAGTTGCTGCATGAACTGCAGTCTCTCTGGGAATTAACTGTGAATATGTGCTAAAGTTTAAGCCACCTAAATGAAGTGTCTCCGTAATAAACCGAAATGAACCTTCCCAACAGCATTAGCAACTGAAGTGTGATCTGTGCTGTAAAATGCTCAGACTGCTAAATGGAGCTTAAACATTCTAATTTAAATACATCGAGAGCGTCATCTGAATAAAGGTTTGATGCCCCTTCCCGTTGTTTGTTTTGTGGTTCACAGCACTTTGGGATTGGTACTCAAGATGCTAAAGTACAACATCTTTCTGCAAAATTCTCATTGGTTCTTATTGTGGGCTATAAGAGATTTTTATCTTACTTTCACAGTTAAAAATATTTCTGCCTTCTGTCTGTTGAGCCTCTAAAGTACAAAACAACGTTAAGTTACCACAGGATAAGAAGCCTCTAAGGAACAGCCGAATTTATGCCTTCTTGGGCCTAAAACCCCCATCATGCTACTGTGTAATACCAGAGTGTGTTGGGTTTCCTATTTTCTTCTTAAGTGATGAAAGATCTAGAAACTTGTTTGCATTGAGCTTTTGTCTCTACTGCCACTAGAAATCCATGAGCTCTGGAGTTTTGTTACTGATTTAAAATAGATCTGAGCAGAGTCTTTCCTGTAAGACTTGTGGTTTCATAATTCTGAATGATAGAATTGCACATTTTTTGCAACAGAGAGGTAAGGATAGATTCAGCCTGATAGATGTGCCTGTCTGTCTTTGTTTTAGGTTTTTTGATAAACTCTTTCAAGTATCTGGCATCTCTTAAAAATAAGAGATAATTAAAAAAATTGTAACGGTATGATCTAAAACGCTTTCATTTGCATAACTTTTATAGACGTAGCTAAGGTAAATTAAATCCCACGGGGTATAATCCAGGATTTTCAATCCTTTGTAATAATTGCCGTGAAGTACTCCCAGTTACCACTTACTCCTTTGGAAGCTAAGGACACTCACTTCTTATTTTATCAGGAGAGGGATGTTTGTGGGTGAATATATTTAAAAGCAGCATTCTCAAACATGTTATTAATATCCAGCACAGTTGCTGGAGGTTTTTTCTTTATACTGAAAAACGTTTCGCTTACAAAGTCACTCTCCTCTCACGCTGCTTCCTGAAGGCAGCAGGAATCGTGTGTGGTCACTAACACAAGACAGCGCTGGGGCTGTGCCAGCCCACTGCTGTACCCCCAGTGTTCCCCCACATCGTCTAGTAAAGCACCATTTTTCAAGGAGCTAGGAACAGAAAAAATCAAATATTTTGCCCTTATTTCAAAAACCACGTTGCGTAACCAAAAGCGCGTTCCTGCTGCGCTTTATGTCGGTTGTACAATTAACTGTTGTGAAAGGCGGATCAATGTTTTGATGGGGGGAAAACAGTAGTTGTTAATTCTCTAAATGGAGAGAAGGTGAAATTCTAAAAATGAGCATCGTTCTGAGCTCAGGCATTAGTACAGAGAGATCTGGCAAAGGTCTGAAGCAATCCAGGTACGTTTTCACCTCAAATTAGTTTTGTAGAATACATCCATTATAAAAGGAGTTGAAAACGACATACTGGGAAACTGTCTTGCCTCTTCGTTCGTTAATTTATTCAGTTAGCACGCTCTCATTAGTTTTCTGTCCTCAGGAAGCAGTTAGTTCTGTGCTTCTGAGTGTGGTTTTACTGCATGGTTTGGACTGCAGTGGCTCACTAGGAATCCCACCAAACTTATTAGATCCCTTTCTTTTTAAGCGACTGACTGCAAACCAGTGTACGTGTTCACCCAGACATTGGTTGGGGAAGTTGGTCACAAGAGTGTCAGCAATTGGAGTCACTGCCTTTACTACTAGGTGGCTTGCAGATGGTTGACTTACATTAGGGAATAGTAGATGGAGCTGTTTCTAGTGCAGTACAACTTCAGTGAAATGTTTGGCCTTCTAAATGGTTATGAAAATAGATGTTAACTTTTTAAAAAGAGAAAAGCCTCTGGGGAGAGACACAGATTCATCTTATTCTGAAGGACTGACTTTTTTTTTTTTTTTTTTCCAGTGCATGTGAATTTTTTTCCAGACTTCTGTTTGGTTTTTCCTTTTTAAAAATAGGAAGTCATAAATGAACAAATACTTTGTAGAAAAGACTGCATATTTTATTAGAGATTAATTCACTATAATGTCCTCAGGATACTCCTCTGAAATTACTTCTGGTCTTCCATTTTCAAATGCAAGAAGCTGAACCTACCTGAAAAATTCTACATTGCTAAATTCATGCTCAGTTTTTCTAGAATGTTGTATTTAAAGGAATGTTTCTAGATACATGTGCAAGTTTGCTGGTTTTTGTACCATACTTGTATCTTTCTCTGTTTCATCACTGTGTACACCTAAAATGTGATCTGTTTTCTTGTTGAGGGACTGCTTGGTACAGAGGGTGTTTTTCTTTTCCCGTGTGTTCGTAAGGATTACGAGAAGAAAAGTGTATGTGAGGGACACAGTGTGTTCTGTGAACGCAAACATCCTTTTTCCTGACTATTTCTGCTTTTGTACTGTCTGAACTCTTTGAAGTGTCAGTAGCACTTCTTGAACAGTCTTGCCCATCAACTTTTGTTGAAGCAGCTTTCTATCTCTAGAGGTGAGATGCATGGAGAATGTAGATAACACATCTATAAAAGCACAGAAAGGTGTCCCGGGGAGACTACACGCGAGGGAGAGGTGTTATTTCTGGGTCTTAGCTGTTCTTCAGGTGAATCAGGCAGTGTTGCATGAAACTTGAAACTGTCAAATCTGAAATACATGTTTATCGTTTTTAATTCAGCTTTAAGCTTTGCCTAGAATGGGCTTCTCATTTCTTCTTCAGGATGGGTTATGAGGATTGTCACACAAAAGTGACTGTGAGACATCCCAGTTTTCTTGCCACTGTGTTATTGTGGCAACAGAGTACCAAGACTTCCTTGGTACTCACCTCCAGGGAGGTGAGAACTGTTCAAGAAGATCACCAGGTGGGCTCTCCACTGCTCTCCACTGAGGGTAGTTGAATCTTGATGAGTTTTATGGGTTGCCGTGAAATCTCATATTTAAAGAAATCAGAAAGTACAAAATGAAGAATAAGAAGTCAGGAGAGAGAAGTAAACCCTACTTTTGGTTTAAATAGATTAACTCCCATGGCCAAATTGCTCAGATTGGCATATTTTTGTCCTAATTTATGGAGTTCTATTTATGAGATGCATGCCTTTATTCTGGAGATCCTTGGCATATTTATAATGCTGGCTATCAAAGGTTATGATATTTATTTCCATCAGCTGCTTTTCACAGGCTGCCTGGCTTTTTGTTATGTGTGGATCCATAACAGCATTATAAAAGCAGATCAAAAATTGAAACAAATGAAAAAAAACTGTTGCGAAGTTATATAGGGCAATTTAGATAGGATCTAGGTTTATACTAAGCCTCCTAGCGTAATGAAGTTTGGAGCCTTTCTGTTTCAGGTCAGACGAGATTAAAAAGAAAAAAGCTTTCACATAAACCGCCTTTAATACACTTAAAATAGTGGCTTACATTAGACAGAGATTATAAAATGTTAAGACACTTTATTCCCAGAAGATTTCTCTGGTTTCCATTATAGAAAGCATACAAAGTAATAACTTTATTGAAAAGCCTGATTATTCACTTGATTTATTTTTTTTTCCTTCCTGTTTTAGCAATAGGAGTACTTTTCTGTGCTTTAAAATCTGAGCAGTACTGTCTATTGACTAGTTACTAGGCATAGCAGTATTTATTTGTGGTTACTCCTCATTTTGGCTGCTGCTCAAGTCTGCAAACCATGGATGAGCTTGACTTTCCGTGGGGAAGAGCGGGTGTTTAGCCAGTCGGCTCCCTGGTAGAGTCTTTGGCTTAGGCTTCTGGGAGGCTGGTGTTGCACTGAATGCCATCAACCATTGGGGATTTTGGGGATTTTTTTATGATATCATCTGAATATCTAAGCACTGTGGTGGTTTTGTCCTCTTCAAAAAATAAGCAAAAGGACCAGCTATGGCTCCAAATCTCTTGAAGAGCCATACCTGTGCATGTTAAGATGTTGGTGAAACTCCCACTGGAGATGTATGCTTAAATAATACTTATAACAAAGCAAAACTCATAGTTGCCGATAAGTAGGATTACAGGAGAGAACTTGTGTTTATCTCAGCCTGCTGGCACTGGTCTCTATCTGATGTTGGTGTTTGTGATAAGCAAAAGTCAGTGGTAAAAGCTGCCTTGAAATACTTCATTTGCTGGTGACTTAGTAGTATTAGGGAAGGCCCCCTCTGGAATGGACTAATGAAAAGCAAAGGCAGTCTAATACAGGAATTGTATCCTAACATCATATGTGATGAGGCTTACAACGGTTTTAAAAAAAAAATCTGTAACAAACCAAGGGTCTTTAGAAGCTTTCCCTCCAGGTACTTCATTTCAATCTTATTCTTTCCTGCCTTTCTAGACCTACATGCAAAAGTACTTTTTCCCCAACACAGAATTTGGTACTTTCTCCTCCTCAGTTGTAAGCTAGTAAATTTTGCTCAAAAATCAGTATATGGACAGCATAATACCTCCTCTTTACTGCAAAAGTTAGAAGACCTGGATAGAAGGTGCTTTCTCTATGTATATTCATCACTTGCAGCAGTTACCTTAAAAGATGCACTCACTACATTAAAATACACTCATTATATTTGTTTTAAGAAGAAAAGAATTACTTCCCTGCTAAAAAATAAAAACAGAACCTAGAATCCTGTAGGATGATATTTATGCCTGGAAGAAGTTCAAGCTGTGACAGAGAAGGTGTTGCTAGAACATCCAAACTTTTCAGTTAATTGTGTTTTTTAAGTTTTTGAGATACCCCTGACCTGAAAACTAGACAAACGTAGCTGCAGGGAGGAGGACACTTTCAGCCGTGTTGTCAGTATCTTTCCACTGCAAGAGGTTTTGGCATGACAACATGTGTAATCCTTTGGATAGAAAGCAGTGGTCTCCCCACCTTGCCTTTTTGATGTAAATGGCTGTTCCAGCAGATGGGAAGATGGCAAATAAAAACAGTGGATAGTGGAAAACTTCTGGATTCACACTTCACTTCTGGATACACTTCTGGATTTGTAATATTCCCTTTTACCATAAAACTGCCTTGTGTTAGGCTGATATATTTTTTAAGGTTGTTTGAAGGAGGTTGGCTTTCATTTTGATTTTTTTTTTCCCCCCTGAAGATGTTTGCCGAGCTGTTTTCTATCATGAAACCAACATACCATACACTTTTTTCAGAATAATTTGGGAAAAAGTTATTCCAAATCACTGACAACTGGATTGAAAAGGTAGTTGCATCAATTCACCTATTGATTTGTTTCATGTAAGTAATAGATTATGGATTAGTTTTGCATTATGCACAGCTTTAGAATTCCTCCTGTGAATTTTTTATTAAGTTCTTGGCTCTTTCATCTGCACAGATTTATCAATGACTATAACAATTTGAATTAATGGAGAAGTGTGATAAGCTGAGTGTTAAATATGTTATGTTAAGGACGTGACCAGCGTAGTTAAAACCAGTGACACTTAAAAAGGTGAGAAACATGTATACTAGGACTCTGGAACTAACACTACTGATGGATATGTTTAATACAACCTTTTAATATTCCTCATGTTGGATACCCAGGTTCTTTAATTGTAACCGAAGGAGGTTACTGAAGGTGCCAATACTGATCTTGATAGGCTTCCTATCCTAGCAAAGCTCATCAAGATGTGTCTTGCAACTTACGCTATTTGAGGAACAAAAAAGATCCAGAGAATGGCTGGACCTAACCATCTTATAGCTTCTCTGGTAAGGAAAAATTTTCAGCTGAACTGAGCTGTACCCAGCCCTTGTAGAATTTGACAGTTTGGCGTAAGCGAGGTACCGATGTGGGGTGAAGATGCTACAAGAGTGCCACTAAACTGGCTATGCTTAGCTGGTGTTTACTCACTGGGAAAAACAAAGCTTACAAACATCTGTATTGGCAGCGTTTCATGTCTCTTTTCCCAGCAGCACCCAGGACTCCATCGCTTTCACTCTGCTGGGCAGCCAGTTCCCAGGCAAGCAAATCCCATTCTTTGTTTCAAGGTCTGGTCAAACTGTCTTCATGAGATCTGCCTTTTTTGTCTAGCAGTCATTCCAAGTTAATGTCAAGCTGTTTAGTCTTCGGTTGTATTTCAAGTCACTGATCACTCATTGTGTCACTAATGTGTCAGTAGTCCTTGAAAGTTTATAAAAATTAGTAGATTCGTTGCCCTTGTCATTCCCACCCTGACCTTGGGAATAAATTAATCCTTTATATCTAAGTATGTGGTAATGCAAAAAATGAACCTACTATTTCCATAAAAACAACATAGTCGTTTCCCATGTATTGTAGTAAGGAGAAGAGGAAAAGATACAACAAAGATGCATTACTTTGCTTGGAAGAAGCAAGATGAGTACTGTAAAGTATTATGTGAATGTAGAGGAGCTGACTTTGAAAATTTATAGAATATATTAAAAATAACTTGCATAGTTATGCAGATATGTAATGAGATTGAAAGGGAAATGGACAAAGGATATTTATTCATAAAGGGCATATTTAAGAATTTGATTTCAGCTTGATCTCTTCTTGCATGTCACGGTTAGCATCAAGCCCTGTTTAACTGTACACAGAAGAAGGTTTGATGGATACAGGTCACCGGTTTCTAGTTTTCTGACAAAAATGTGATTAGAAATTCAGTGTCTGTTTTTCGCTGAGAATAATTCTCTGATTGTTGCTATTCAGTTGCCATTAGAAGTTTTCATTATCGGATATGGTGTGAACTCGTATGCTCCATTAAATGCTTCTGTCGTGGTTTAGCTCCAGCCAGCAACTAAGCACCATGCAGCCACTCGCTCACTCCTTCCCCCGCCCCCCCACCCCCCGTCTTGAGGGTCGAGACAGGGACAGGGAGGGATCACTCACCAGTTATTGTCACAGCCAAAACAGACTCGACTTAGGGAATAGACCAGTTTAATTCGTTGCTGATGACGTCAGAGAGAATAATGAGAAACAAAGCCAGATCCTTCACTGTGAGGGTGGTGAGGCACTGGAACAGGTTGCCCAGAGAAGCTGTGGCTGTCCCATCCCTGGAAGTGTTCAAGGCCAGGTTGGATGAGGCTTTGAGCAACCTGGTGTAGTGGAAGGTGTCTCTGCCCATGGCAGAGGGATTGGAACTAGATGATCTTTGCGGTCCCTTCCAGCCCAAACCGTTCTATGATTCTATGATCTTAAAAAACACTTCACACCCCTCCCTTCTTCCCGGGCTCAGCTTTGCTCCCAGTCCTCTATCTCTCCACCCCCCCCGGCAGCACAGGGGGACAAGGAATGGAGGTTGTGGTCAGTTTGTCACATGTTGTTTCTGCTGCTCCTTCCTCCTCAGGGGGAGGACTCCTCACACTCTTCCCCTGCTCCAGCATGGAGTCTCTCTCACAGGAGACAGTTCTCCATGAACTTCTTCAATGTCAGTCCTTCTCATGGGCTGTAGTTCTTCACGAACTACTCCAGCGTGGGCCTGTCCTGTGAGGTGCAGTCCTTCAGTAACAGACTGCTCCTGCGTGGGCTTTCCCATGGAGTCATGGCCTTCTTTGGGCACAGCCACCCTCTCCGGTGTGGGGTCCTCCATGGGTTGCAGGTCGTCATGGTCCACTCCATCATTTTTCTTTTGGGCTGCAGGGGGACATCCTGCTGTCTCACCATGGGCTGCAGGGGAATCTCAGCTCTGGCACACCTCCTCCTCCTCCTTCTTCACTGACCTGGGTGTCTGCGGAGTGTTTCTCTCACATCTCACTCCTCTATCTGCTGCAGCTGTGCTCGGCCTGACCAGCCTGATAAACCTTGGTGGTCCTGGTGGGACGAGCTCTGCCCAGCAGGCACCCTGGGAGTAGGGAGCTTCGGAGCACTGCAAACCATGCCACCCCCCTACCCGTGCCAGGTGAGTAGGAGGGTGGGCAGTGCAGACAGCTGCCCGTGCATTCCCCCTCTCCTCGCTGCAGGTCCCACATGGCACAGGTTTCTTTATTCTTTCTTAAATATGTCATTCACAGAGGCATGAATGGGCTTCGTCCTGGCCAGAGACGGGTCTGACTTGGAGCCGGGGAAGCTTCCAGCAGCTTCTCACAGGAGCAATCCCTGTGGCCCCTCCCCTGCTACCAAAACCCCACCACAGAAACTCAACACAGCTTCCTTCCTTGGGAATTTAAGCTTTATCTGATGGTCATAAATGTGGTTCCCATGAGTGGAGTCACACTTGAGGATAATCTTTGACAGATTAAAACTGAAAACTTGGACCTACTACGTGTCATCTGTGAAGAGGACTAAGAATGGAAGGCGTTCGGTGCCTTGCAAGATCAGGACCTTAATCGATACTGTATCTCTGCTGTCAAGTATGGAAGTGCTTTGTTGCGTATGAAGCCAGTTAAGCCTAAATGGATTTGGCTTTCTAAGATGAACTATGCATAGAAAAACATAGCACAGAAGCAGGCACGTACCGTTGTCACTGAGAGAAATATCCGGTAATGACCTAATAAAAAAGAAAAATATAACATCTTTCTATCTTCACTGTAGTTTAATTTGTATATAGAGTTTCATGCATGACATAGTTAGCAGATGGTAGCCTCCAGGGAGAGGGAAAATTCAGTTCAAGAAATTTTGCAACATAGATGCATCTTGGAATTTTAGTAGACTTGCGGACAGGCAGTTGCTTTTAAGATACTGAGTAAGGATGCAACAACCTACCAAAGTCAACAATGAATAAGATCTTTAGGAATTGTTGATGAGTAGTACTTAATGTACAGGCAACAATGCTTTCTTTGGTATATTCTTTAACTTGTAAATGATTTGAGCAAAAGGATGAAAAGTGTGTTGTCCAGTTTCTATTTAAAAAAAAACCCACGCCTGTGATATATTTTCGGCAGGTAAAATCAAAGACAACCCACCTGGCATCAGTGGTGTTTCACCAAATGACGCGAATAGCTTTACGATTTTTGTTGTCCCTTTGGCTAGATGTTCTGAGTCATTAGCACGTAAGATTTCGATTTTGAAAACAGTCCTAATTACAGCACACTTAATGAGTACACTCCTCTTCTGCTCAAGCAGTTAAATAATAATTGCTGCCTTTCAGATTAGTGTAGATCACCTTCTTCGGTGCTGCTATTTGCTGCCCGTTGGCTGAGCAGGGCCAAAATGACAGAGCATCTACTCTCCCAGGAGCACAAACAGCTCTCTGCCGATTTAGCATCTGGAGTGGGATGAGGGAGAGCAGCCGGGGTAGCAGGAGAGTGAGAGGGACTGTCTCTTTGGCAGTAATCCACCACTGGACCCGTGCAGTTGCCATGCGCGGCATTGACCCCACCAGAGAGGGGGTGATGGGACATGCTTTGTAGCTGCTGTAAGAGGGTTGCAAGTCTGATTGCACTTTTTGTAATTACTTATTTATGCGCTGGGTCTGCTTGTGTTGCTGGGAGTAGCGGAGTTGGCAAACCTTTCTTTCTAGTTGCATTTAATTCTAGGTTCTGTTCTTTGCCTGCTGAGTCCCAGGGAATTACTGCTCTTTAAAAATATTCTGCTAGGAATGTAGTAGAAATGATGGAAATGTTATCTGTACGTGCTTTCAAGATATTTACACAAATCAATAAAGCTTCTTTCCCTTCATTAGTCTACACAATTTTTGGTCCTTTTTTTGCTGTTGCATGTTAACACTGCGAGAGAGAAAGCTTTTTGCTTCTGAGATTTTGTGCTAAAAAGTTGAATAAGCAAGTTTTTTATCTCCTTTTTTGACTTCTAGTGATGATTTCAATGTAATTTGCTTTGGTTTTTGGCACTGGTAAAACAATACTGCTTCTAAAGAATTGAAGCATGACCTTTGTGTCTCTTTTAGCTTTGGTGTCATCCCTTTTAATCTACAGAGCCATTTAATACTTGTTATAAGCCGTGTTTGGCTTCGTCTATCCTCATCTTTGATTTGAGACTAGAAGTTACTATGTTGGCATTCTTTTTGTTTAAGAGGTAAATCTTAACCCTGAAGAGATAATCCACCTCATTACAAAACTAATAAAGCATATGCATGAGGAAAAAGATCGGAAAAAAATTCATTCCTATACCCTGAACATGATACTATGGTGCTGAAGACAGGTTAGCAGTTTTTCTGGTTATTAGGGGAAAACTCTGTTTATACTGTCTCTGCATTACTCTGGAGTTAACATCCTGGGAATTCTGAATTCTCTTCTGCTGAAGTAGATTGCAAAGATCCTGGGCAATCTTCCAACCTCCTTCTTCACTCTTCTGTGTCTACTGCATGAGAGATAATGAAGAAGAGATTAGTAAGATGCTATCGCTCGGATAATGTCTGTTTACTTAGGACGGCTGTGCAGTTAGTCTTAGTTAATCAAGACTTTGTCATAAAATACCATTTTAATTTCTAATGGAAAACAACGACTTTCAGTGTAGTTTTGGGTTGCATCTAATTTGGTGATAGTTTTCCTTTGGATGCTCACTGATCCCACTTATTGTGCAGCTGACTGACTGCTTTGTCTAGAGGAGCATGGCAGGAGGCAGCGTCAGGCAGCTCCTCCATGGGCCATCTGCTGATCCGGTGGTTTTAACTATCAGCTGCAACGTGAAGCTACGAAGAGCAGGTGCATCTTGGAGATGCATCTCATCCCCTATGAGAGAAGAGCTTTAAAACAACAAAATATTTCTGGATGTTGGGACTGGCATGTTGATACCTTGTGTATCATGAGGGAGTTAGTAGATTGCAAAGGGTCAAGCTAAGGTTTGGAAACCTCTTTGTTTGCCAGGGCAGCTAAAGATGCCAAATGACATATAGGGATCCAGGGATATTCTGATACAGAGAAGTCATCAAATAGAAAAATGAAGTCCAAGGCAATCAACTGGAAAGACTGAACAGACACCAATACGAACTGTAAAGACTGTCAAGAGTAATGGAGAAAATGAGAAGGAGGCACAGAGGTTTTATTGTCTTCATTGCAGCGTAAAGTCAATCTTCAGACAGATTCAAACTTGGATTGCAATTTTCCCTGCATTGTGAGTGCCTCAGTTGATCGTTTCTCAAAGAGTGGGCTGGCATTGATGAGATTGCCTCTCAGAACTGGCTGGTGATGCTAACATGTTCTGGGAGATTCAGTATCACGTCTGGACCGTGCTGTGTTTCCAAAAGCCATATGTGCATATGGAGTGAGCCTCCCAAGTCAAAGAAGAGGCTTAGCACCTTTGCCAGCCCAGCACGTGGACGTACGTCGTCACTTGGTAGACATCTAGCTGAAGGCATCTGTTCAGCATTGTCATGCTGCTAAATTAATGTCTAATAGACAATGGCATAGAAAAGTTTTAATGAAAAATTGCCTTTTTTCACTTAATAACTGAAAATACTCAGAATACTTGAATTGCATTCTTTGTGCTTCACAAGTACGTGAGAATCTAGAGAAGGCCAAAAGTAGTTTGTAATAACTACTATTTCAGAAAGTCTTTATTGTTTGGCAAATGGATTTTACTTTTTTTCCTATCATGATTTCAGATATTCAGAAACATGAAACTGTGGGGATGAGTGATTCTTGGAAAGGCTGTAAAAAGGTTTCTGGTTCTCTGCTTTTGCTTTCAAAGAGTTGAACTTCTCCGAGACAGTGTGCTCGATTATATTGCTGGAGATCCTTGAAGGTAGGGACTTCTTGTTGCCTTGCCAGGGTGACCACCTCTGGGTAGCCAGTGTCCCCAGAGCTCTGTGATGAGGTGGTTCAGTGGTGCATTATGCATCTCACTGAAAAGGCTTCATCTTGGGAAGTACAGTTAGACTATGGACCCTGTGCCCCTGGGAGTGAGCACCAGGGATCTGAAATAAAGTTTTCGTGAGGCATAACGGCAGCAATATTTTTAAATTAAAGATTGAGGAGATTCACTGAACTATTTCAGGGAAGGTTTTTTGTCTCTGCAGGGAAAAATAAACCAACAAAAACCACATCACCTTTCTGGCTAGCCATAGTATGTTGCTTTTAAAGCAGGCATAAGGAGAGTTATGATGATAGGAAACAAACAATGTGTTTCACAGAAAATATTTCAGGTTCTTTTAGAACTTCCTCCTGTTTGTTTCTTTAGAAATCTAAGACTGACTTATTGTGTGTGTATTGGATGAATTTCTTCCAGGATGTGTTGGCTCATTTCCTTGAGTACTTCTAAATTTTCTGAATTTTTTTCAGTCACAACAGATAGCTCAAAAAGCTTTAAGGAAATGAGTCAACCTCCTGAAATAAATTGCTTGCTGAGTAGAGGACACTGTGTTTGAAATCACAGATGCCCTTGATAGTTCTGAGGATACCAATTTACAGATGTTCTCTGGAAATCTATTACATGTACTCCATGTTCCAAAAGGATTTGGGAGAAAAGATCCCAAAAGAGCACCTGAGCTTTGCTGTTAGAAATGTAGGGCATGTTTTCAGACTCCCACGTATCAGCATGAAAGAGGTGCAGTTGGGAAGTGACCAGCAGAATCTCTATAATGCAAAATTAAAGATGTTACCGAACTTGAATGTAAATTAAGAGAAGTAACGTAAAGATGCTGAGCTGCGGACTACCAAGCTTTCCAAAAATAGCATCCTGAAATCTGAAAGCTGCGCAGGCGATGCACTTCTCTCCTGATTTCATTGCTCGCAAACAATTTGCGTTCTGGCTTTCAGGGGCCCTTTCTGATGCTGCCCCACGTGTCCTGCTGTCGCCTGCAGCAGGTGTGCATTCCGCGTGGGAAGGCCCGGGAGCTGCCCTGCCGCCTTTGGAGCTGCCACGGTCCCAGCCGGGAGCGTCTCTGCACGGGACTTTGCTGAGTCATGGCGCTGGCAACTGGCTGGAATTCTACATAGAAAGTTTAAAAATAAGTAAAAGGACACCGTTTTAGTAACATATACGTCGTATGCAGCAGGTAGGCGAGGCTTTGGGATTTTCTTTGCTTCCCAAGAATTACGCAGCAGCTCAGGGACAGAAGTGAGGAAGCCAGCATCAAACAGCATTATTTGGGATTTCCTCTCTGATGAGCCAAACTAAAAGCAAAATCAGGTGATCCTGAATTTTTAAGGAGTTTGACATCTGGATCTGGATCTGAACTTTGAACTGAGATGCAGCAGTAATTAGCCAGTTTGCCCTGCTTCAGTGTATTACACAGAAAGTCCCTGATGCAAGCTATAAATACCACATCTCCAAACAGATGACATATGCTGTTGGCTTTTTGGGCACTCCGGAAAAATCTGAATACATGCAGATCACAATGGAGAAAAGAAAGCACAGAGTAACTGCACAGGAGTTGATCCCGTTGGTATGTAAAGTGTCTCAAAACAATGAGAGCTGGATAAATGCAGGTACGAAATAAAAATCCAACTGCGATGCTCAATCCAGACATTTCCTCCTCTGCACCCACCCTGCAAAGGGAGAGAGTCTGAAGATGGTGCAGGTCTCTGCCTCAGGTTCTCTGGTTTCCCACTTCTCGTCAGTGTTTATCCGTGACTTGCAGTCATGAACAATTGACTCGCTGCGTTTCTCTCATTGGAGCACAACCGTTGGCTGCAGTAGTTTGATACTTTGATTTATAAGCTTTTTAATAGGACCTTTAGGAGTGAAGTAGTGGGATGTATTAGGAGTTGCAGCTGCAAGTTCCACAGAGGTTCTGTCCTGGCGTTCAATGCAGCTGAAATCTTTTCTGAAGGAGGAGCACAGGTATTTTATTCTGGAGAGGGTGAACTGGGAAGGGAGCAGTGGAACCAACCAACAAACCCAAAAAACAACCATGATCATCAGCGGTTGTAAAACAGTCCCAGCTCAGTGTGTTGAAGATTTCGGATAGCGATGGCTTTTTCCCCACCATTTTTGGGATATTTACAGAAGAGTATCATGTGGTATTTCTGTTACAGTTTCTCTCGAAGTCCTTATATTTCCAACCCTCTATGCTTTCCTGATATAAAATCCAACTGCTTCATTTTGTTGTTAATTTTTAATGTAATCATTCCCAGTTCTTGTGGAGGTGGCAAGGTTGGGGCTCTGCGACCGCCTGGTGAGGGAACAGTTGCTGCATTCCTCTTAGCAAGGGCCAGCAAGAGGGCAGAATAGTCAAGGGTTGTTAAAAAAAGGATTAGTAGCAGTGTCCCTCTTGAAGAGTCCGAAGAAATCATTGATTGGCAGGAACATGGGAAAGAAAAACGATCTCGCTTAACGCAAGATTGAGTTGCCAGTCAGCATACAAGCCTGCTTATAGCTTCAGGTTGATGCACAGGGGGATGGTAGACAGAGTGTTGAGGAGAAAATCAGCAACAGTCGGTGGCTAGAGCCACCTTGACAAACTTTTGGCATGTTGTGACAAAACGGATTTGGTCTCCTCAGCAAAGGACTGACGAAAACTTGTGAATTTCTGTCAAGTAAACAAGCGCCAGGCTGCGGTCCAAGGGAACCTGAATCAGGTCAGGGACAGCAGAGGAATGCGGGCAGCGAGACAGAAGTGAACAAATGAGATTTCCTGTGCCTGTATACCTTGCAAAAATAGCATCTTTGAAAGTGTATGCGCAAATTTGGAATGTGCTGCGCGCCTGAACTATTTCTGGGTTATCCTGTGTCTGCTTGAATATTAATACAACGTATAACCACACTATATTGTTTGGTGGAAATGACTGAAAAAAACCATGATGTGCTTCTGAAAAGTGAACTGGGTCAGATTTCAGTCATAGGTTAATCCAGAAAACCCTTCTCTTGGTGTCTACAGTGTTTCCTTAATTGTGCTGTTAAATTCTGCAATGTCAGCGTGCTCGTGCCAGATTCCCAAATGGGATAGTCTGTGTTTGCAAGTAATCAATGACACACCATATAAAATTATACAAAAATGCAGAAACCACAGCTAGACTGAAAATTAGTGCCAGGGACTCAGTTTACAAATCACATTAACAAAGTTATCAGGATCAGAGCTCACTGTATGAAATTGTGCACAGTTAGATGTAATATATCCAATACTCGAACAGGGTTTTTTGTTGTTGTTGTTTAAGAGAGCATTTTTATATACTTTTGAAGTTATAGGTTTCTTTTTTGTTGTTTTTGCATATTGCTTGCCTGCTTCTTGGATATACACTAATGTATTGAGTAGTGCTGGCTGTTGTCGTTTACTAATAAGTTAGTAATGCATGTCTTTGGGAACATTTACAATGTTTTATTTCATGTGCAACGTTAGTAGTAAACGATTAGAGAAGATGTTTCAACTTACAGCTTTTCTGGGCTTCATAATGAACTCAGATTATCCTATATAATGTATTCATTCTGCTAATTGTTAATAGCCATGTCAAATCTAAAGTGAATCCTGACTCCTTACATCAAAGGAAGGAGGTAGGTAAAAGGAGGAATCTGGTCAGAGCTAAAAGTAGGAAATACTTCTTGCAGTGGTAAAGCACATTGGAAGTCGAATAATAGCAATGGCCTCATTAAGAATTTTTAGAACATTCCAATATTTAGGTTTACGTTTATGCCAGTTCAGAACCAAGTTTTTGGAATAAACTCATTTCAGGTGAAGAAACTGTAAAGAGCCTGGAAGAGCTTTTCAGCAATGGAAATCTGCAAGATGAGGAATCTGCCGTTAGAGCTGCCATCATGAGGCACTGAGGGGGAAGTGGAAAGTGTAGTTGGCCAGGAAAATAAGCAGTAATGGTGACAAAGGTAGTGAAGGATAGAGTGATTCAGCATACTCCCTTAATAGCCTGCCTTAGTGCACTGCTTGCGAGGATGTGCTCTCTTTATGCTGACCTATTGTTCTTCTCTATCTGTGGGTTTTCCACAGCATTACTTACCAGCCATTTGGATGCCTTAGCAAACGTACACATATGTAAATGAAATAGGAGGATGTTACTGTTTGTTTAAGCTAGACGTTATGTGGTTTGTAGAAAGGAAAGGAGAAATTGCTTATGCAGAGGTATCTACAATATCATAGTTAATGGGCTCGCTCTTTAGTAGAGGCATGAGAGGGAAACACTTGATGCCTATTTCTGCCTTGGGTTAGAACCGGTATTCTTAGGCTATTTTCTCTTTTTGTTAATGGGTTTTACGTTTGGTTTAGATTACTGAAATGTTGAAGTATGACAAAAGGGTATTGTTAAATATTTTTCTGTATTCCAAACCAGCAAGCTCTCTGACTTTCTAATAAATTCCCTAAGAAACCTATTATTGTCAGATGACAACAATAGACTAGTTCGCATTCTCCTTAAACAGCTCATAATATTGAAGATAAACTTCAAAAAATAACAGCTGCTAAGGGAATATTAAATCCCACAAGATCCCTAAGAGATGTGTGTTGCAGAGACATGTTTTATTGACAACTTTTAGAAACTAGAAGGATTTCTAAAAGGCTGTGAGAAATCATTTGGAACTGACAAGAAAAAGAACATTTTTGTATTAGATATGAGAATGGACTTGAACAATGAGAATGAAACATCAGCTGATATTGCGGCTGTCAAAAGGCTGGAACAGATTAAGAAGAATATTGATCAGACAAAGTCAGAAACTGCAAGCAATAATCAAATGCAATAACAGCAAAGCTGAGGAATCCAGAGGCAATCTTGCCTCTCGTTTCAGTGATGAATCAGTTGTCTCCACCCAATGGTGAAGGATGCCACGTTGCTGGAAATCCAGAGGTATTTGTGCCGTTGCAATAGTTCAGGGTTCAAACCATCAACCATTTGAGAAGGCAAAAGACAAACTAACCTCCTGGATCCCTAAATGTCAGCTGCCATATGTAGGAAAAGTCCTTTTTCTGGGCATTTTATCTGTTCTGTGGGTATACTGCATCTAGGGCTTCTTGGTTTAGCCCTTTGTCCCTAAGCAATAAATAAAACTTTCACACACCCACAGAAAAGGCTAAATAAACACCAAGTTAAACAAAGGCTGAAAAAGCAGGAGTGATCAAGTGGTTAAATGAGCCTCCACAGGACCCTCGGGGAGTGTGTCTGGCACTGACCTTGCTCCTTGCTTCTTCATTCCAGAAAAGAAAATAGAGCTTTGGGAAACCTGAAGGTGGTACTTACTGTCAAAACCAAAGTAAGTACCACCCAACTAGTTGGCCGTAGAAGTGGCTGATGGATCATTGTGTGCAAAGGCTGAGCCAACTCTTTGGGTGATGCTGGCTCTGTGGCTCAGAATGTTTTGTGCTCTGAGGTTTTACACTCTTGCTTATGATGAATTTTAAAATAAAAATCTTAATGGAAAACCTTCAGTGATTCTGGCTGAAACTTTCACCTGCACAAAAAGCTACCTGTTGTAACTGGTGAAGGGTATGCATATGTGGGCAGTTAACACACTTAACTCGTTTTTGTGGATGCGCTCATTCTCTTCCGTGGCCATCAGCAGAAGGTGCCAGCTGGCGATGGAGTGCCTCCTTCCCATTACATGCCTGAGAGCTCCCTGCAAATGAGATTTCAGCTCATTAGGATACTTTATGCCCTTACAGGGATTTAAGAAGAAGTATATACCTTTTATCTCTTGTACTTTCTTCTGAGTTGCATACTATTAGTTCAGTTCTAGAAAATAAATCTATTTACTGAACTTAGCCTTTTTGTTTGCTCACAATTTGCATATACACAATTAAAGATTTTTTCTAGAATTTATTCAGTTATTAGATATACCTAATGAATCTCTTTGGGCCTGCAGCTCTTTCACTGAAAGTTGTGACATGAATTGAGGATTAGAAGTGCAAGCTCTTGCTGAATGACACGCTCTTGTGCTGATGGGTTCCTTTATTTTGATGAGTGAAGACCGTGAAGTTACTCGTGACAAGTGTGACTTGTTACTGTAGGTGACAGTTCCTGATCTGACATGACTGAGCTCATCCTTTGCGCTGTATTAGTATTCCCTAATGCTTGCTGAAATGTAAATATTTCTGCCAGTAATATGTCTGTTAGAACGTGAATAGAAAAATGCACCATTGCATAGTGCACCAGTGAATTCAGGTCAGGTTTTGTAGAAGATCATTGCAGAAATTGAGGAGTTTATAACACTTCAGTAAGTTAGAATAGGGCTTTTAAAATTATTGCTGATTACTCTGATCAGTAACTAGTTCTTACTTTTTAGCAGTTTTGAGGATTGTCTGCCAGGTGAGGTTTTTACTTGATAAGATTATTAACTTGAAACTTTGTTAATAAATTGTAGTTTCTTACAATGTATCATAATCTTAGTTTTAGGACCAGAGGATGAAAACAGGAAATGAGCACAATACTCCCAAAGAGTGCTTGCAAAATTTATGTGAATTTATTTAAAATGCCTGCATACCATTATCAAGTTGTAGAGCATGTTTGTTAAAATAGTTGATGATAATTAGGGCTGGGATGCCTCCCGTTAATTAGGGCAGGAAGCTTTGTAGTTTATTATACAGGTAGTAACAGGCTTGATAGTTGCCTTAGATATCTCTTAGGGTACCCGTCTTACCACTGGCAGGGTTACTGATAATAATGTAGTAGTACTACTGTAAATCCCTTATGAAGTAGGTTAGTTTCTCCTACTGTATGAGTGGCTGGAGTAAAAAGGAAAAGAGAGCAGAAGAATGGACAAAAAGGAGAAAAAAGGAGAGAAGGAAACTGGAGAAAGTTTTACTGATTACAGATCAGTAATAGCGAATAGGCTGGTAATAAATTTATTCTGCCTCACGGGCAGCCAACATGAGGCATGTTGCAAAATGTAATCTGGGAAAACGATGAGTACTCAAGCCTAATGTTTCAGTAAATTTTGGGGGATAATTGCCAGGTACTTCTTCGCTGGTATCTGATTTTAAAATTTCGTAAATATAAATAGAACAGAAGATAGTTGCAGCTTGTTTCAAAATACAGATCTCAAATAGGACGCGTGTGTTTTAAGGATCTCTTCCAGCCTGTTGTGCTTTTTACGTGTGTGCGTTTCAGTGGTGCGTATGATGTCTAAAGGGCAGATGTATATTTCATAGTGATTCAAAATGGTGTTTTATTTTTAGGTTTGCAAACAACAACAAAAAAGTAAAAATAGCACACAGTCATCTTGACTCTATTTTAAGGCCTCTCGGTTATGGCAATTGTGTTTGCCGACCGTTCCACAAGAAAACCTTTTTGAAGCACAAGTCATTACAGGAGAATTACACGTGCAATAAAGCATACTTAAGGTTCTTTTATGAGGTAGTAATGGTTCTCAAATTAGCATAAATTTTACCGAAATTAAACCCAGAAGAGATCATTGAGTCCGATTTTCTGCGTATTACGGGCCACTCAGTGCTGTCCGAACTTTAACTGGCCTGAATATTCCAGCTCTCAGAAAACTGAAGTATGTACCATTGTCAGAGAGCAGCAGCAGACCGCATTGAAAACGTGACCTTACTGCAGAGGAGGAGTTGTTCCAAGTGCATTTCCGGGCTATGAAGGATGGAGAGGGATGGAGTTGCTGACCCCGATGGTACACTCAACAGGGCTGCCATAACCATCTAGCCCTTCCTGAAGTGATTTCCACTGTTTTCACTTCAGGAGTGTTTGAGCAAAATCCACAGTTTCTCTGGTCTGCCTCGAGTATCTGCATACATGACCAGATACTGTTGGTCCATAAAAAAAACAGCGTGAAGGCCATGGAATAAATGACCGCTCACTTTTTTTGCTGGCTGCAAGATTCCATATGGTCTGTATCAAGACAGCCACACCAGAGAAAGCCCTCTCTGCAAGCACAGCTGTGCTAGCAAAATCCTGCTTTTGTTGGTGATGTTTATTTACCAACAGAATTTATCCGGGGGCAGGATAGGCTACGGTGACAAAAGCGCAGCTTTGCTGGTATCATGTCTTCCGCAGCAGGAATACTTTGTTATATTTTCTAGTTTTTCTGGCAAAGGCTTGCGGTGGGAACATGGTGGCGGATAAAAGCGCGTGCCCTTTATTCTTGGGAAGCTGCAATCCTCTTCTGCACGCGGCTCAAGCGAGCTCAGCTGCTCCTGCGCTGCCAGCAAACAAGTGCTTATCTGACACCATATAAGGTCACGGTTGAGAAGGAAAATGAGGAAAAACATTCCACGATAAACTCAGACTGGCAGATTAAATATGACACAGAAAACCTTAGATACAGCTTTTTTTTTTTTTTTTTAAATTTAGCTCCAACAGTATTTACCCCCAAAATTAGCTTTTACAGTTAATTAGGAGAAGTGGCTTGTGTTTTCTAGATTTGCTAGCCAGTCATGCCCCACCATAGCAGGCCTTTAGAATACTTATAGACACAGAGGTGGTTTGTTTTTCTTGGACTTGCTGCCATTAAAAGCAGGAGATAATCTCCTTTAGGCTCCAAGGTTGTGGGAGTGTTGGGATGTGTTTAGGGATATGGTGGGGAACTGGATATCGCAGAGAGGAGCATATTAAGAAGAAATTATGGTTGTGAAGATGGGTTTGTATCGGAATTTGAACAAGGTACGAGACCACCAGCAGCTGAGAGGATTGTGAGTTGACCTGAGAGGACGTGCAGCTCTTGCCTCAGCTGCGTGATGCTTCCTTCAGGAGGAGGTGGAAGCATCCCCCATGCTGTATTTACCCTCATGTGAAGCCAGCTGGACCTTGGTGAGCTAAATGGTAGGTGATTTATTAGCGTTTTGCAAAGACGTAGGGACTTTTCCACAATACGATCAAGTATTCAATGGCCTTTATGGCTAAGGGCATGCTTTACCATCTGTCAGAGTTTATTCAGTGCTGTTCTTTAGCTTAATGTTTTTAAATAAAAATACTTCTATTTTTTGTCTAGCATTATGTCTTCCCTGTGGTGTCCAGCCTTTTGTGGTGAGTTGCAGAAACACCCAAGTATTGTGTATGTGTGATGTGTAGGATCTGGCTTCCCTGTGAGCCTGGTCCGCTGGCCAGTGACCCACGCTGCGTGGAGCACTTGTGCCGTGGGGCTGGAACGTGTGTGAAACCCGAAGCGCAGAGGGGAATGAAACGCACATCATTTTATGGAGGAGGATTAATAAGATTTTCAGGAAAGAGGTTAAGCTTGAGGTCATTTCCTTCCTATTGTTACGCTTTTGAATTTTTGCCAGTGAGATGGGTGAAAGGATTTATTTTTGTCTTTGAATGCTTTGAATTTAAATGATGTCTTTACTTCGAATACAGAAGAGTGGAATTCCACTTTATTCCTGTCATTGTACTGTGTCATATGTCTGAAAAAAGTACTTTTTATTTTTTTTAAGTATCTTTGTCCTGCATTCTAGTTAACTAATCCTTTGAGCTGCTGCTGTGCCCTGAAATACCACATCGTTTGAGGACACATGGAGATGCTCCGGTCCCCACATTGAAATGTTAGCGGACATATAGAAGGAAACAAAACATGGTGGTATAATTCTTGAAAAAGAAGGAAATAGTCCATTTTATAGCCAGTGTCAGAATAAAGACTGTGTATGAAAATGAGAGCAAGGATCTTGCCATTCTATTAATTTAAGCTTCAATAACAAAAAGGTTTCATTTTTTAGTGTTTGAATGGAGTGTATGGTATGGCTTCTACCTTTGCTCTACTTCTGCAGCTAAAGCAGGAGTGAAGTGTTAGAGAAATACAGATTATTCCTGGCCATTCTGTCAGTCACAGGTAGAAAAATGAATAATTGCCCTTGCTGCATAAAGTAGCAGAGTGCAAGAAGCGTCAGCAACATAATGTATGTGGTATACAGGGAGTCGCAGAGGGCACCCAAGGGCATGTGAGTGGAGTCTTTCCTCTTCTTGCCCACAGTGCAGGGCAGTAAGTGGAGGTATGTGAACCTTAATTTTGGTTGTGCATGGGAACAAATTGCTGCTGTGCAGTGAGGAACAAACACCTCCCCGTTTTTTTTTTTTTGACCCTGGGTCGTGATATTACATATCTGAATGTAGATGATGATGATCCTTCACTGCTAATACAGCAGAGCGGTGTCACCAGGAGGCCAGTACTTGTGTCTAGGTTGGAGTTCAGAGCGTTGCCCTGCAGCCTCTCACAGGGCAGCATCACCTTCACGCCGAGCCCAAACAGCCGCTTCTCTCCTGCGTGAGGCTGTAAGGGCACCTGCTGTACCTTTCTCCACCTCTGACTTTTCTGCCCCCGCTTTTCTCAGCTGAAGATTTGTTGTATTTTCATTACTGTCCAAGTTTTCCAAAGTGTTGAGAAGAGTAGAGACATCTGTGATAGTATGGGGTAGGATCTTGTAGCTGCTTAGGCAGCTTTTAAGACTGTCCAAGAATTTTGCTCTTCTCATCTTTTTGGGAGGTTGCTCTCTTGGCATTCACGGGAGAACAATTTCCAGCCATTTAGTACACAGCAGTGCTTTAAATTTCTCTTACAGTAGTCCAGTTCTGGTGTTCATTCCCCTCCTGTCTTTTGAAGATGCAATGCCTAGAGGTGCTCCTGCAAACATAAAGTAATGCAGTAGCTTTCAGTTCTTCGTTAGCAAAAAGTCCATTTTAATTTCTTTGACTGGAACCATTTTTGGGATGGTCTTCAAGCCGAGAATGAATAAATATTCCTGTAAGAATTATTTTTTTCCCTGTTTTTTGTTATCTGATTATTGCTTGGAAAACCAAGATTTGCTTTGAGAGCTTGAACCTGGTGCACGGCAAGTGTACGGTATCATGAAATGTGTGCTGCGAAGGGCTTGGATCTGCGGACTGTGGACCAGATTGCAAAGATACCTTTAAGGACTCTTCTTTTTGTTCTTGCAGTACTGGGGCTGCTTTGGCGAGGTTTAGGTCCTTGCCATAGGTTGAAGGAGTTGTAGGTCAGCTGCCAGCGGCCATCAGGAAGCTTGTGAGTAGAAAGTCTGGCAAAACAGAGCCTCATCTGAGCCCCTGCACTGAGGTGGCATTTACCAACCTGAAAGAGGAGAGGTGGCAATAGCAGCTCTCTGACACCTGCTTATCCTCCTGCTCGAGTTATCCTGGGTTAAAGGCAGCTTCATCCCAGCCAAATGTCACGGAGCAGTCTCGTCTTCTCGAAAATAACTGGATTTGCGGGAAGTCATGCGGGAGAGCGAAATACCGAGTAAACAAAAGCCATCACTTCCAGTGAGGTCCCGCTGTGCTCGTTGCTGTGGCTGCCTTGCCGTCATTTCTAGGATTTAACGATCCTGCTGTTTGCATCAGCCCGCCCCACGCTGTGGGGCCGTGGCTGCGCCTCCGAACACTCCCATGGACAAGGCGAGGAAGGAAGTGGAGGGAGGATGGGGCTTCAGCATCCTGTACCCTTCGCAGGGGAGTGGCCGCAAATAGCCGAGCCCGAAGGACGTAGTACTTCATGTGTTTTAACACGGGCTGTTTGAACCTAGATAAACCCGTGATGAAAGAAGAAGAGGCAGACAGTTTGTAACTGCTAGAAACTGCCGGGGAGTTTGAGGACATCCTTCCAAAACCTTTTCCTTCAAATGACAAGAGGAAGGGAGAGGACAGACGCGCCTCGTGGAGCTGAAATTATGCGACAGGACTAATACAGAGCTAAAGACTCCAGACTTGAGCTGCACAGACTGGGTCCAGAAGGCAACTTTTGTAGAAAATACCATTTGTGATTGGGAACAGGGATGCTATTTTCAGAATCCATCCTGTAAAGCGTTATTTTTTTATTTATTTTTTTTATTCTTTGGTTTGTTAATCGGGCTCAGATGGAGGAATGCAGTTTAGGATCCACAGGCATCCTTTGCAATGGCCAGGTAAGGCTAGAAGGTGCAACTAAGTGTTGTTGATCTTGAATTTCAGCAATGTAGTACATAGGCTAGTGCTGCCTTGCGTGTGAGAAATGTTTTGGCTCCACCAGAACGCCTGTGAACTGTTCACAGACTGAGATGGGGAATTCTGAAAACCACAGAACATAAGCTGTGTGTAGTGGGTTAATATTTGCTTGTATGGTAGTAACTGATATGTAGCCTGTTTTAAATGGGTTGACATAGTGTGATGTATTATAATAATTGCTTGCAATGGAAGCTCTGCCTTGAAATTGTTAGTTTACTTACTGGCTTTCCAGAAAAGAAGTGAGGCACCTCGGGTGATAAAATTTGTCTTCTCCTTTAAATGTGTCCTGATGCAGTTTTCAGTTGCTTTTAAGTGTATTTTGGATATATGGGAGAAATTGATTTAGTTTGTTAGTTTGGTAAACATTGTGCTTCTGCTTTAATGATTTTTAGTATTTCTAGAATTAAAATTACTGGAGGTAACCAAAGTGAAAATATTGCACAAAATTTAGTGTTACAAACTTTCCCTGTCAGTTGCTCAAAATCCACGCTAAGTACTCTTTGGAATGTTCTTACTCGTCTTACGTTTTGGTGGCAGTCTGTTTTACTGCTTGGAAGTCTGTGCTCACACCAAAAAGCAGAGTGCACCTGGACTAAAGTTTTGAAAGTCGTGCAGTAGAATGCATGTAAATCAGATTTTTGGTTTATATTGGAAATGCCATCCTAGAGATCTCCTCGTGGTTGCCTCAAAACTGAGTTCAGAAATATCCTCCGATGCTGCAAACCTGTTAAAGACTGAGTGAAATGACAGAGTAAAATTAGATAGAGGATGGTCATTCTTCAATAGTATGCTTATGAGAGAAACCAAGGGCACATTGATGACTCTCAGCTTGAGACAAAACTATCCGTAGCCTTGCTATCTACCAGCCTTCCAGCCCCTCTGATACATGCTGTAAGGGAGACACAACATGTAGATTGATGCTTTATAAGCTTCCCCGGAATGACTACAAACGCCTCTCTTAATAGAGTACATCACACACATCATCTTTAGTGCCCAAGAATTCGTTAAAATTAACCTAAAATGCTAAGAAAGTCAGCATTCTGACAATCTGACCTTAATTTAAAATTTTAAAGTAAGAGTAAACAATACAAGCACTTAAAAAGATTTTGCATAAAACATCTTCCAGAAAGGGATGAAAAAATGGAGATTGGGATGTAAATCCTAAATGAGGATAACAGAATTATGCAGGGATACAATGGTGTTGCCAACATGATTGATCTTTTCTGAGCTAAGCTGCACGGCTTTTTCAAGAGTGGTGAATTAGAATACCCATATATGGTACCGAAAGATAAAAATTGTAGAGTTGTGTATAATTAAAACCATTCAGTGACATTTGGCATCTGTTAAGCATCACCTTCTCTTGGGGCTCTGCATATAATCATCTAATGAATGTGTTGTAGAAAAGAGATCAGTGTGCAAAAGTTTGAAGGTCTGAGATGGCTATAGGGAACTTTGACATTTTTTCCTGTGCAGTAAGCAGTCTGTGATGTTTCCACACCAGGAGTTGGTGACTTCTCTAATGTTTTTGTATTTGAAGAATAAAAATCTTTTGTCTTCATGGAGACAAGCCTTTTATCACATAACCTAACATTACTGACCTCAGAAAGTGGTACCAGAAGATGAGCGTTGGTTTGCATATGACTGGTCTGTGCACTGGGACTATAAGGCTTGATTCAGATGTTAATTGGTAGCAGTTCTTGTTTTTTAACTTCCTTGTAAAAGACTATAATCTTCCTGATTAATTGATTGATTGAAGCTACACAAGATGGCTCTGTAAGGTGATGGATTTCAGGTAGTTTTTCCTAAGACAGAAACAGTGAAAGTGGTACGACACAAAGAACAACACGGGAACTCCACAGGAGCCTCCTGACATCACCCCTGATGTCAGAGACTGGCTTAGCAGGGCTTTCAGCGCCATCTCCCAAAACATCCTGAAGCTTCTTATGGCTCTTACTCTTTTATGGATGTAACTTTATTGTGAAAACGAATTCTGTAAAAACAATGCTACCTTCTTTCATTTATCCAGTGCTTCTATATTGCTTTTCACATAAGGATAGTCATACCGAATTGGCACATGCCATTGGGAGCTGCATCATCCCGTTCGCTGTCGCATCAGGGCAGAGCTGTGGACACAGGTTAAGAACTACAGTGCTGACATGGAGAGCACAAGCTGTGGGGGTCACAGGTGTCATTGGTACCTAACTTACCCGAAAGGGTGTTGTAAAGGTGGCGAAGCCTGGAAGTGGGGGGGAAAAAATGAGTTTGGTTCCTAATACCATGTTTGGCTGATTGCTTAGCAGTTAAATAACGAAAAAATTATTACTCAGAATACATTTGCTTTTCAGTGACTTCAAAGAGCAGTGATTTTCAAGGTCAGTGTGAAGTTCCACACAGTGATATATTTATTACTACCCACATTTCGTTGTAGAACATATCTCACATTGCGCAGGGGTTGCAGCTCTGAGAAATAAGTTACTTTTGTAATATTTTGTGTCTAAGAATTATTGAAGCTAGAAAGATACCATGCATCTTGCATTGTTTTGTTTCTTTCAGAAGTGTAGGCTCAATGGACAAGATGCCAATGCAGTAAGACAGTATTTTGTTGCATATTTTATGTTCTGGGAGAGGATATTTATATCTACTCTTTGGCCCAGATTCTGGAACAGCTGCCAGTTTCACAAACAGCAACAATTATCAGCTAAAAGGGGACTAGAGCTGCTTAGAATTGAAGTTCCCTATGGAAAAAAAATTATATATTTAGAGCAGTGTGGGTGTATATGTGTGTGTGTATAGACACGTGTACATACATATATTTTGGGGAAGAAGAAAGACAAAGTAGTGGTAATTCTGACAGTGCTTTTTGTGCACTCAAACACTTCTTTTGCACAGCTGAATATTACACTTTTTTTTTTATTGCAATGTAAATTTCAGCAATATTGTGTACTTTAATGTTTTCATGCTATTTGATTTTTTCCTGCTGTTTCTTTTTTTTTTTAAATCTATGAACTGAGGTTTGAAGTTATTTTTCCATATGCATTAGTAATGTTATTTTTTCCCCCTGTGTGAATAACATCGTAAAAGTAGAAAACAATCAGCTGTTCCAGAAGAAAATTAAAGCTGTCCAAAATAAATTCTGTAATTTGACTCAATTGCTGACAGGCAGTGGTCTGTCAGCATTTTTCATCCCTCTGTCTCCACCACCTTCTGTTGCAATGGCAGCGTGCCTGTGGCCAGAGTATCCATGATTTAGTCTTCATTGCTGCAAAGTGACTGTTCCTTCATGCAAGGGCTGAAAATCCAGGCACTTTCTTAAATGTTGCATTTTATTAATTAACGTGTAAGAAAATGTTCTGCTTTCTTGTAACTGTCAGCTCAGAATTTGAGATTCAGTTTGTGTAGGACCTTTTCATAAGCTCCCTAATGTCCCATTAAAAATTACCATTGATTTGACTTAATTACTGATTTAAAAAACAAAGAACAGTTGCTTGTGCCTTAATGCTGGAAGTCTCACTGTTAAAGGCATATTTCATTGCTTCAGAGTTCCTTGATTTGTTGAACATAAGAATAAAAAATCTCATGTTTATGGTTATAATAATACCAAATATCTGTCCTTCTGCTTAGTATTATGAACAGACTCTTCTCCAATTGATTAAATTTAGAGATTCAGAAGAACTAGAGCATGTTAGGGAAGGTGTTTTTTTTTGTCATACAATGCATCTTTATTTACCTAGACGTAATGAGAACACTGAATAATTTAAAACTATCTTTAAAGAATCTGCTCACTTTTGGTAGCAATGGTTTAAAAGATAACCAAGTCTGTGTGGTGCACCAAAGTAGGCACTAGTGTAGATTTGCTGCAAGTTAAGCCGTATCTCATGGCTTCCTAGAGTTCTGTCTGTGGAAGGTAATAGTAGGGTTTTGGATTAGGAAGGCACGTTAAAAAAAAAAAAAAAGAAGTCAACAGTGTATTGTTTCAGTTCGAGTGCAGTTGCAAGGCACATACAGAGATTTTTTTTTTTCTGAGGCCAATGGGGTGATTTACAGGCTGTACTTCCAGAGTTCCTCTTTATATAGCTTTGAGAAAAAAGAAGTACATGGTGAGATACAGCTTTGTTTACTTTGAAAGTTTTTCACTGTAATGAAGAATAAGTATGCATGTTTAAATTTTTACTGCCTCGTGCCTGCCTTTATGGTGTATGCAGTTCATACACTATCATATTGATTCCACACGAAAAGTTCAGCCTGAGGGTATTATGTGCTCGAGGAGCGCAGGCATCAGGAAAACCTTCCTCTCCCTTCTTGTTGTCATTGAGATAATTACGAAACTATTCTGGACTCGTCGTGATGTTGAGGCGTTCAGGCTACAGCTTTCTAAAAATTCTCCAAGTCGCCCATGTGTGGAGGCGTAAAAACATCAGTAGCTGGCCTTGGCCGTCTCTGGAGTCTCCAGAGCTCTTCCAGGTTGTGGACAGGGTGTGTAACTTACTCTTGAGCCATCACAGAAGTCCAGCATGTGTCTGGTCATGCTTAGCTTGTCAGTGGGGTGGGATGTGAATGTACAGACTGCACTAATGGTGATTCAGTAGGGTTATCACGAGTACACCGGGATAAGCAGTCAGAATGGAAAGGAGAAAGAGAAGCTTTAGTGTAAGTTTGTATTTTTAAGATAAAAGTAATAAAGCTGCGTCGTTTATTATTCTTTCATAAATAGCGTATGGATTTCTAAAATGTAGGTGAGAATTCTGTAATCTTATTTATGCAGAAATTCCTACCAAAGTACAAAGAAAATGCGCTTGGATGGATAGGAGCTTCATGAACAAAGCCACAGAAGACTTCAGTTCTTAGTGAAGTCTTTTGAAGATTGCAGAACGCACTCGAATGCGTGTAATAAACCAGGAATTATTAAAAGAAAAAAAATAAGAGTAAGGGATATCAGGTACCACTGGAAAGAATTAGGATGTTGTATTTGGGGTTGTAAGTATAATTGCCTAATTAAGAAACAGCTGCCTAAATGCACTTGTAAGATATTAAGATGTGTACTTCCAAAGAACTTCCTGTACCAAAGAAGTTAAGTTGGATTTACGTCAGCTTCCTCTGGGTCATTGTGACTAACCTTTGTGCCCTTGCAAACGGCTTCTCACGCTGCTTTTCTCTCATCAATACCACGTTCTAGGTGCCTGAATACAGGCTGGTAAATAAAAACCAAACCCTAAGAGCAGTGTTCATTACTGTTAGGATAAAAACCTTAGTTCGGAAGGGGAAGATACTGGTATTGCTAAGCTGATCTGCAGATACTTGCTGTTTGCTTCTTGATTCTCCTCTTTTGAATGTGTTTTGCTGAATTTCTCATTTGAATCTCTGGCTTACCAAGTGGCAGCTCTGCGCTTTGAGCCTCTAACTCGACTTCGCTGTTGGGAAGTAATACGGTACACATCAGGAAATTGAAAGTGTCAGATTTTTTTGCTGTATTTTTATTTGTATAAAAATATTCGCTCTAGTTTCTAAAACATAGGATATATTAAAAACTGAAGTAAGTCTCGATACCTCTAGTTGCAATTCCATACTTCTAGCTGGGGAATGAATGCGAGATTGTCACATCGCAGAGCAGGACCACTGTGTAGCATGGTGTGGTAACTCCGTGATGAAGTTGCAATCAGCTATACGCTCCCAATAGTCTCCCTGTTGAGTTAGGGAAGTTTCGGAATTTAATACTTTACCTTGGCAGGTCACTTCTTACAGGAAACCATATATTTACTTTGGCTGTATGTCTGTCTGCTCGCTCTACATAAATTAATGTAATTGTCAGCTGTGAAAGAGAAGCCGTTTATCTTTTGCCAGTTAGTTTGGTGGGGTGGTTTTGTTTGTTTGTTTGTTTTACACAAGTGATTTTTTTTTGTACCCGAGCCTTTTGAAACAGAAAACCCAGAAAACTGCTATTATAAATACTACTTTACAAATGTCTTTTCTTTCTTTTTTTAAGATGAGAACTCTCCAGCCAATTTCTGGGATTCCAAGAATCGGGGAGTGACTGGCACGCAAAAAGGACAAATTGTATGGCGAATTGAACCTGGCCCCTATTTTATGGAATGTGAGTACCTGTTTTTCCAATGCATATCCAAAGGCAAGCATGCCCTTGTGTCAAGGCAAGTCAACAGTGTGTGGTTTTTATTATTAGTATTAGTATTGTTATTTCATTAGTCTTTTGCTTTTTGATGAAAAGGAGCTATCTCACCATCTGAAGTGTATGATCCCCTAAAGAAATTAGGATGTTGTCTCTGAGCTTGCTGGAAACTCCGATATGCCAAGCATCAAAGTGGCAATCAATCCCAAAAGAGCTGTGAGCTGCTTTATCACCTGTTTAGTCTCGTAGCAATGACTCTTCCTTCATAAATTAAAAAAAAAAAAAAAAGTAAAAATACTCCCACTCTATTAATTCACTGTATGCTGCAGTGCTGCTAACTATAGGTCTTGGCAGAAATTTTTTTTTCTAATTAACTATTTTAACAGCAATATATGTATTTCAAGAGATGTCATACATCCTGTACTATAAATAATTATTAAAACTTCTTATTTCTAGAACTCATCACTGAATTGTGCCAAGTTACTCTATGTGTTACGCAGCATATTTCTTTAACAAAAAAAAAGCTTTAACAGAATAAAATTAAATTTGATTTCAGGCGTTCAGTGTGGACAAAATGTGTAAATGGATCAATCTAACTCAGGTGGAGACCAATCACAGCATAGGTTTGCTGTTTGCATCCAGCCTCCTGCTCTAAGCAGGACCAGCACTCGACTTGGTCAGCTGTGGTTTGTAAAGCACAGTCTTGAAAACCTTCAAGGACAGAAATTTCACAGATGCTGCAGGTGACCTTTTGCAGTGCTGCAGTATTGCTCCAGCTAAAAAGACTTCTCTGGCATCCAGTCTGCATGGCCAAAGCTTAAATTCGGGGCCATTGCTCCTTTTAAAATCTTCTGATAGAACTGGAAAGAGTAGAGCTTATAGTATTTGTCTTGCCTTAACCACTTGTTCACCAGACTAAACAGGCCAGCTCCTTCAGCCTCTTCTCACAGGTCATGTTTTCTCCGTCCCAACCATCTTTGTAGCCCTCTGCTGTCCCCTCACCATTTTCTCCATGCTCTTGAACCTAAGGACCCAAAACTAGGCACAGTATTCCAGGTGTGTCCCTGCCTGTACCAAGTAGAGTGGGACAGTAGCTTCCATCTGTCTGCTGGCCACACACCTTCTAATGTGGCCTGTAAGGTGGTTTGTTGTATTTGCGATGAGAATATGTGTTGGTTCATATTCAATCTGGTGTTCATCTTTAGCCCAGTTCCTTTTCAGCAGCGCTGCAGCTTTACCAGTCTGTTCAGAGGCCATAGTGATGCACGAGATCGTACCACCCCTAGTGCAGAGACTTGCAAGTCTGCTTCTTAAACTTGATAACATTGCTTTTGGCCCAGTCCTCTAGCTATTGCTCATGTCCTAATGTGTAGAAGCTCCAGCAGGCTGATGGTAAGCTACGTATATAACTGAGTTAGAGCTGGGCTTATGTCACTATGGGGTTTTCTGGCTTAGAGTTGTTTGGTGTTAAGAGCACAGACAATGCTTAATTGCCACTGTCTATATACTACTGTAGCTATATGATTGGCAGGCTCCCTGCTCTACCTGTACACAAGGAGAGAAGGGGACGCTTGCTGCAAGCCTGAGAAGCCTTGAACCAGCTTTGGCAATGAGGACTGATGATGCTTGTTAGCAGAGTTATGCTAAATAATGACAGTAATCATTGAGGATTTGCAGTCAAAACTGGCCTGAAGTTTTTGGCAAGAAGAGGATCGGAATTTACTAATGTTGAGCGATGACTTGAGGTCAGTCAGCGTGCACTTATCCCAAAGATTTTGGTTGTGTTTTTTCCCTAGCAGTGTCAGATCTTAGGGACGTTAACATATCTTTTCACCAGTGATGTAACATCTCTGTAGGGTGAAATGCAAAGGATGATAGCATCACTAACAAGCTGTATGCAAACGAATCTCATGCAGAAGGAGTATTTCCATTTTAATTGCATTAATTTTAATCAGCAGGAGTCAGATGGATTGGGCCTTAGATTCCCTCTGCAGTCCTCAGATTGTATCTTGTAAGAGAAGCATCTTATGCCTTAGTTTGGGAAGCTGGTTTTCCGTGAGCACAATTGTAAACTTATTAATAGTTTCACAGAGGTCTGTGGAATTTATGCTTATCTTTAAAGGTAGGCCTTGGATAACCTTTTTTTGAATTTTGCATTCCTATATATCCACAGTCTTGTAACTCAATTTTCCAGTCTTTCCATTTATTCCTCTTAAAATCTCTCCCTATGGATTCAACATCATCTGTTTCCCAAGCAAGTAACATGTAAAGGCATAGTTTGCCATCTGCTCTATTCAGATCAAGCAACCTGCAGAGAGAAGGGCAGGGAGAGTCTCATTTTCATACTAAAACCAAATATTAATTCCCCCAAAGCATCCCAAATTAGCAAAACAAGGATGATCAAAGAAAGCTCTCACTTGCTTTAGACAAAAATCAACACAAAAGTTCTGTGGACTCTACCATAAGAAGGGAGAATCAAAGGAATCAACAGTGAAATAATGAGAAACGAACTTGATGTATTCCAGAAATACATGCAGCCTCTGAGGGGAGTGGCTAAGGGAGGGGAGAGGAGGAAGAGCAGGCAAAGAAGAAAGAAAATACTTGCCAAGTACAAGGTCCTGCTCACCATCACAAACAGCTGCTGTCCTTAAGCTGTCACCTCAAGACAAAATGAGTGGCCCTGACCTGCAGAGCCAACCAGTACGGAGGCAGGTGCTCCTCTTTCTTTTCCCTGCAGAAAGAGCAAAAGTGCCACGTAAGCATGAAAGGGGACTCTGTTGTCTTAGAGATTTGAGAAGGTGAATTTGAACATCAATGTTCCCAAGATGGTGTTTCCTTACTCATGTAGTAGAGGTGGCTTTAAAATATCCTGCTCTGAGGCTTGCTAAAATGGGGGAGAAGGAAAACAATGACTCACTAGACACCTCCCTCTCGTCTTTGCTGCGTAAACTACTGAAGGATTGCTAAATGTGGCCACAGTTCTATAAAGAGTTTTCATCCTTCTCCAGTAAAAGAAAAGAACAAGTTCAAGGAGTAGTATTCTGAACAAGTGGCAATAGTGTGAAGGTGCAACACAGCTTAATGCTTTCGCGTTTGGTATGATCATCTGGTATGTATCATGACATCAGACTGTTCAGGTCATTAAGTACATCAGGACCTTTAGTCTCTGGTGCAGGAGAGGCTGCAAATGTCCCAGGAGTGATTTTAGACGGCAGACTATTTCTCTGGATGTAGCAGCCTTGGGATGGCACGGACTCCCTTTGGGGGGCATCGTGGTGGAACAGAGATGATGGTATTCCTTACGGAGAGCGGAGCTCACAGAAAGATGGAGTGAAATGATCCATGGAAAGGCTGATGATAGAAAAATCATGTGCAAGAAAGCTTGAGTTTTATGAAGACTAATTGATAAAAGCTGCTGCTCATTCATAAACTGCAACTTCTAAGTCAATTTTCTGCAATATGGGGAAGGACAGGTCATGTTGGAGGTGCCATGGGCGGGAGATGCAGTATAGCACAGTCGCGGTCACGCAGCAGATAACTGATGCTTATGCACTTCCACACGCCAAGTCCCCAGAAGTTAAAAGCTGTACATGTTCCAGTAGGTAAACAGATGAGGATCTGTTTCCTGCTGCTGGGAACAAGTGACGCAGCGTGGCTTGAGCCCATGCAGACAACTCTTCTCCCTGTGCCAGGGATGCATGGTCACCGTTCAGCACTATGGATGGTCGTGTGCTCGTACTTGAGTCTCTACCATGGTCCTGCCTGGTGTATTAGTAAGGTAATCCTTTGAGACTGGATCAAACTTGTATTTGTAAGTTACAGTCTTAGTCCCATGAGTATTAATTACAGTATCCGCAAGAGTCACCTTCACCTACTTTACCTGTAGTCTGATGTCTTGGTTGCTATTTATAACAGTCGATGTCATAGTCATTACTGTGAGTAGAACAGAAATATATTGATTTGCATATATTTTCTTTACAGATGCTGTGGCTTTGTCTTGAACAGTAATCCATAGTGGCGACTGTTGGGATTCATCCAGTGACTGCCAGTCTTGTCACATCAATTGTTTCCAAATCACCCTTGAGATGTTTGTGGTTAGGTTACTTCTGGTGCCACACTGTGATACTCGGATGCAGTGACTGCACAGATGCTGTCTGCTTTGCATGTAGAATCTCGGGTTTGTGGCATGAGCAGACTATGAGATATATTCAGAAAACGTGGTAATAGATGTGTTTGTGTTACACTGGTGTCGTGTTACGAGTGAGGTTTTGTGTAGAGTTCTACTTACTCAGTTCCTATCTCCGTGAAATTACAACTTTTGCAAAAATAGGTGTGTTGAGACTGAACCCGCCGTACAACTACTTTGTAGCTAACAGAGCTAACATCAGCTTCCTTCCTACTGATATATATTGAAGGAAAAAAAAATCAGTTTAATAATGGAACTTGATGTGCTTTTAGCTTTTAAGGGCTGCTGTAGCAAAGAGTTGTTGTTATATATATGAGCATGGTTTAGTATTTTTAATGGTTTTGACCAAAATGGTCTATGTTAATGAATCAACATAATTCATTACTTGTGTCCAGTCTTTATATTTTTTTGACCATTTAAATTAAATTCTGTAAAGGTCATGATTTTCTTACATGGAATTGTTCTGAGGCTGGAACATTTGTCTGTGTAGCGCCCTGCAACCAGCGCCCTTTTAGTGGTCTGTCTGGGCACTCATGGTTATTTTCCCTACCCTATTTATAAACACATTCACTGAGTTAGAAATACTTCTATTATTCTTCTGCTATTTATACCTGTTGTCTCTTAACAGCTGTTTTTAAGTATCACAAAAACTGAAACAGGATCACGTCTTGTATTTTTTATATTTGTGGCCAGCCTTGTTGACTTCCTTAAGCATGTAATACCCCCAGTGTTTTGTTTTAAAGGTTAGCTTATAATTAAACTCTTTGCCAAACTGCAGTATAATAGGCAATGCTCGTGACTGTAGATGTCTGAGTGACAGCAAAGTGAGGAGCTGGCAGGGTTAGGTAGGTGCCCTTCTCTGAATAACCATTTGTCCAAGTAGTTTCCTTTGGAACAGGTTAGATGAAGAGAGACCACTGGGACATAAACGTTTTCTGTTATTGATCCTAGTTTGTCTAAAAAGCTTTCTGTAAGTCTCCTTAAGTCACCTTCTAGGCTTTTTGTTTTGGGTTGTTGGGTTTTTTTTTTATCATTCCTTCTGCAGAATAAATTCCATGAGGTACATGCTGAGGGAGATGGCAAGTACCCAGAGGCAGCCCGCTTTGGCGCTTGTGTTCTGCTGCTGTTTGCTACTCTATGCTGTTCCCAGTAGGAACTAATCGAAGAGGTGCATGGTTAAAGTGGGCAGAGAATAGAATGCTAAATGTCCAAACAAAAAGGCTGTGTTTGCTGAACTGTCATGCTAAGGAAAAGAAATTTAACTGGCAGGACGTGCAGAGCACCTCTAAATTCCTGCAGTTGTCTATGAGATGTTTGGGTTCAGCTGGGAAAAATTAGGGTTTAACCCAGTGCCTTTTCCCTGGATTGCATCTCCCTTTATAGCTTTGTAAAGCCTGAATGAGTGACTTAATTTGTTCTAGTGACAAAGTTTTTGTAAATAAGTTTCGTGGAACATGCTCTCATATTTTTCAGATGAGTTTGTGATGTTGGCTTTTTCCTCATTGAATGTTGGAGGGCTTATGTTTAGATCTGCAGAGAGCCATGGATGCAGCCCAAGTAACTTCTGGCATCCAGCTGCGGTGTCCAGGTAGTATTAGCCGCTGTGCAGTTTCCATACAACTGACTGGGAGCCCTGTTTACCTCCACAGACTGTTATAACCCAACTAGGATTTGTCTTTTGGAGGTGTCTCTGCCCATCCCTTCTCAATGGAGTGTGGGGCGATTCCAGCTGTGATACAGGCGTTTTGTTTGACTAGGCTATATCTGGAGCAAACTGTTCTTCCAGTGCACACCTTTGTTTTCCTGAATTATCAGTCTCCTGGAAAGAATGCATTCTTCTAGAATTATGTTCATGTGTTTATGTATTCCAAGTTTATGTATTCTGAGTATCTTTCTATCCTAAAGCAGTTTTTTTGATGGGTAAAGTTAAAGTAGTAAAGGCAGTAAAAAGGCAGCTAGAGTGGGGGACTTCAGGGAATTAGTGATGTTTTAAAAGCAAGATGTTATTTGGTGTAAGCTGATCTCTTTATTATTGAAGAGGCAAGAGTGTATGGTCCGTAGAGGGAAGTAAGGCACTATAATTTCATGCAAGAATTCTTTTGAAATTCAAATGTCAGTGTTTCAGTCCCAGAAACCTTTGTTAATTCCAACATTTTTATGTAACAGACCTTTTAAAGAAGGAGATTATGGTTTTGTGGAGCATTCAGATTAATAACATATATATCACTTTTTATATGACTGTGTGATAACTTTCAAAGAATCATAGATACCCCAATTCCATTTTTGTCTTACTTTTTAAATGAAGAAGGGATTTCTTGTGGTCTGTATGATGTCTGTATGATGTGTGTAGGAATGTCAGTGATAATAGAGCATATGTGGTATCAAGAACACAGAGCTAGGTACAGTAGTTTTTTTTGCTCCCTATGAATGAAAATACTTTTTTTCCTGAAATGTCATATTTTTCTTTTATGAGACAGCAAATAGTGCTGTGGTCAGGTACAAATGTCTTTCTCTTGCTGGATTTACTGTTATTTTTTCATTACAGATCACATACAAAGCAAGCTAATTAGCTTGTTGAGGGAAGAAGCAGTAGGAAAGAAAAGAGAGAAGTGCAAGTTTTCCCCTAAAGGAAACACATGAAAGTCAAGTGGCAGGAAGAATGAAAGAAACTGGGAAAACTCTGTAGGTGACATATGCTGTTGTGCAGCTTGTAGTATGGAACCATTCAGACGAAGCTTGTGTATTAATATGAGATTGAAATCCACTCTAAATATTAAAGTCCTGGTTGCAGATAATTGAACTTACTGTTTCTGAAGAGGTCTGTATATTTATGGGGCCTTATTTACAGGTAGTAGGCTGACATGTGTTCTATCAGGAACAGCCACAAATGCCTCTTTTCAGTACATCTGGAGCTCAGGAATACATCAGTCATCAAGAATAAAATATTCTAATCAACATTTTTTTCTGATAACACAGTACAAGAAGCGTCAAAAAGCTAGATCCTCAGTTGTTTTGAGCTGACAAGGTTCCTCTGAGATTTCTTTTACTGTTAGGTGTTAACTGCAGTTTCTAGCATTATTAGCCATGAAAAAAATTACTTAGCTGTTTCTAGTCCTGTTGAAGGGATTGTATTCTTGCTATATACAAGATCCAGTCTTGCAAACCCGTATTCACTTTGGCAATGTCTGCATGCTTGTGATGTGTAGCCCATTTTACAGTTTTGTGCTGAATATCAAGCACAGTTTCTCTTGTGTTAATCTCATCGACACAACACTAACAAGTGTGCCGTTCCCGTGTGTAGTGCTGTATAAAACCCAAACCAAATCAGTGCTGCTCCTGTTGGGAAGCGAGAGAAAAAGTCTCCGCGCTGTGTTTTTAAGTGGTCTGCTTTTTCTGGTTCTTCCTAGCAGTTAGTCCTGAAGATTTTTTTTTTTTTTTTTTAAATTCGGTTTATACGAAAGGGATCGTCAGATATATTTCTTGAATCAAATATTGTTTTCTTCTATCACCAGCCACATACAGGTATTGAAAAATACTGTGTGCTCATAGAAGTCATTGAGAGAAAGAAATCTGAGGATCCAAAGCTTGTAGCATTGAATTTTAGCCTTTCAGGGAATGTACATGTCAATGTAGTGAGAATATATAGGAAACTTCTGTCCACAATCAACTTATTGACTGTGGATAGAAGCAGCAGCTGATAACCTTTCCCTTGCTAGGTTCTTTTCAGAAGTGATGAACTGAGAGAAAGAAGCCAGTGACAACAGACTGAATAAACAGCAGCTCCAGAAACTCTCTGAAAAATAAATTTTGGGTCACAAAAATGCTGAGCAATGTAGCTGAAAAGTAGAAGTCGTGATGGAATCATTGTCTTAACGTGCTCTCATGTAGTCATAATGTGTTCACAGTGTGATTAAGCGATGCTCAACACTTGAGCCCTGGTTGCTTAATATATGTATTTTACATTGTGGAGAGTCCAGCACTTGGTATAAATCTTGCCAACTTTTTCAAGTGCTGAAAGTCCAATTTTACGTGAGCTAGAAATTCTTGTGTGTCTGTTTGGGTGCAAGTATTGTTTGTAGGTCAACCAAATTGCTCAGTTTAGGAAGAACTTGCAGGTACTGAGCCATAATTTTTACTTCTTGTAAACTTTTGCAGGTGATTAAAAATCCTGTTTGCATTTTGAATTTTACTGTAAAGCTTGTGGGAAATAGAGCATGTTTTGACTGTGTGTGTGAACTCAGCTGTGAGGAGGAGGAAGTGGGAGAAGTGGGACCATCATCTCCTCCACCTCCTGTGTCCCTGGAGGCACTGTCAGCCAGACGCTTTCCTTTGAAGAGTAGTTCTGAGGTGCTTCCTCTTTGTTCTGTGAGGAAGACAGTAAATAAACGTTGACCTGTAACTGCAGCAAATTTAAAAATAAATAAATAATCCTTTTTGGCTGAGCAGGCTTGCAGGATGGATTTCTGATCCTTCTGAGTAGGGATAAGTGGATATTTTATCTCACAGTGATGAAATACCTCAGCCCTCAAGGAATCATGCTATATGTCTCAAAACCTTATACAAAACATTGCAGTTTTGTATTTTAGAACTACTGACATATGGTTAAACCGAGACAGAGGAATTGAACTGCCAAAACTTTCACGCACGTCCTCTGGTCTGTCTGAACTGGTTGCTGTAATTTCTGTCTGCCTGAGGCCGCTTCTGTACCCAGAAGTAAACCCTCATCAACCTCACAGAGAAGACTTATCCCAATGGAGAAGGGAAACAGAGATTGTTCCAGATAGGGAAAATCCCACAGGATCGAGGGCAGCCATAATCATAGCTGTTCTGCTGGGTTGGAAGAATGCAGAGGAACAACAGTGGAGATCAGACTTCAGTTAAACATAATACTCTTTTGCTTGCAGTAAATGCAGTTTAGCAAACAAAACTTTATTCAGTGGGACCAGAAACATGGTCCGATGTTCACCTTTCCTGTGTTCCAGTAGAAAGTGCTTCAAGCTTCCTTCAGGTATGTGTCATGCAAATGTTTCGGTAGCCCTTTTTTGTAGCTGATTATATTGAAATAGAAGTACAAGATGCAAAATTAGCGAAGTTACTTCCCCCCCCCCCACCGCCACTGTTGAGTAACAAAAGGTCCCAACGCACAAAGGGGTGATAACCAGATGCTGTATTCTTAATTTCCTATTGAAGTATTTCTGAAGACAGGTCATTGAATGATGGATCCTACTCATCTAGAATGAGCTTTCAAGAGTATGCTGAACAGCATATTAATAGCTTTCCACCATGGTCAGCCATACTTGCATCTCCACTCCTGCCAGAATGGCAGGACACTTGTAGGGCTAATGCAGAATCTAAACTTTAAGAGCTTATGTTTTACAGTATTTTGTCTCATCCTCAAGTTGTGTCTGTTTATTCTCTTATTTTACCAGGATCAAGGGTATTTTTGGATTGGCACGCTAAACGATGGTGAAAGGCTTGACAGGTTACACAGAAAGCAAAATCGTATTAGTGAGGCCCTGCAGGAGTTGATGAAAGATTCAGTGCTTTTAAACATTTTTGTCAGTGGTTTGAAGTCCAGGGTTCCTACTGATTTTCATCTGTGGATTATATGAGAATTGCTGGAATGGATAAAAGCAATTGAAGATCCATACAGGATGATTTAGCAAGCTAGGCACAGCCAAATAAAATTAATTTTGATGTTGTTGACTATGGAATGAAAGGCGTCCGTAAGTCAACATTCATTTTGTGCAGGGGCAGCAAAGCGCACAATAATGATCAGAACAGATGATCTAATGATTTCTTTTCTTCTCCATCTTGTAAGAATCAACTTGGAGCAAAAAGCACAGTTATCTTAGAGCAAATAAAGTTGCATTACAATCCAGGAAAATATATCCTGATTCTCTGCAATCCTGTTTTTGGCTTTGAGAGAATGGCTGGACACTTGTAGCCTTTCTGTTCTCTGTGCCCTTGCCTAAGGTTAGGAAACAGAAGCGGAAGGCGTGTAGCCTGCCTCCACCATTGCTGCTCAAGGGCTCGGGGCTCTTAGCACACGTTCACCTGTGCTGTTCTCTCTTCAGTCACAGTTACTATAGGGGTGAGTAGTTTGTTTGAGAATTATTGCTTCCATGTGAAAAAAAAAACCTGCATCGTTCAAACTGCCTGAAAAGGATGCCACAATTTTAAAGCATTGTGTTGGCATAATATATGTTAATGCATTCATCAAAATATGTTACTTTCCTTTTGAGAAGCAAAAAAAGCAGTAGATTTACTGTGTTTCTAGATTTCGTAGATTAATGTGTTATAATACTTTTAATACCACGTTTGCGTGTGAGGCTGTAGAGAGAGGCCACATTTTCATATGATTAAATGATTTAAGAATAAAACACATATGTAGTTATTTTTTTTATTTGCAGCTTACAAATTTGCTGAAAAATAATAACTTACATTAGCCCTATTATGTTGCAATGAACTCATCTTCTGCGTGCAATACCGATCTCATCTCCTTCCCTCCGGACCCATACAAAACATAGAAAAGTGGCTTCATGTGAAATGAGGCTTGTGAATACTAAGACATTTCTTACCCAATAGTGACCACGGACATCTCATGGTAAGAGCTGGAGAAAATGAGTGGGTTTTTTTCTTTACTGGCTGAGTAGAAATATAGTTAAAATTAACAATTAAAAAAAAAAAAAGAGGGCGGCGGCAGCATTTACCGGCTCTTTACCTAAAAATCTATTCAGACTTAAATCTTTGAGATGAGTTTCTAATTTCTACAGGTTGAGAGAAAACGTATTTCAGTTACGGTTATTGTGTGCTTTACAGCGAAGACGTTATCGGGGGACTGCCCGAACGTGGACTCCATGGTCAGAAGTGAACTCCGACTCCCTGTATGCCTGTGTTCCTTTCGTTGTCCCTCTTTTGCCTCAGGTCAGCCGTGAAGGGTTTAATATGATTTTTGTTTTGTTTTCCAGCTGAAATAAAGATCTGCTTTAAATACTACCATGGTGTTAGTGGAGCCCTCCGAGCTACTACTCCATGTATCACTGTGAAAAACCCTGCTGTGATGGTAAGTTTAGCCTATTTGTTTGTTGTATTTTGATAAGATGATAATATTAACTGTCAGACAAACCTATTGATGTATGTCCCCTAGTTTTACCGTTAACTGCAATTTTTGCAAAAAACTATGTTGCCTGACAAAAATCCTTAAAATTGGGAAATGTTTTTCTTGGTTTTGTATTTTTCATGATAAAACAACATTAAAATCACTGAGCTGAGTGAAAATCTTTTATGCTAAGAACTTGATTTTGCTTGCTTTCAATTTTGCGGCTTGCAGTTTGCTGTAATTTGACACCAAAGTAGAAATTTTTCGCATTTTCTACTGTTCAAAATTTGCATTTCAAACTTTTCTAACTCAAACAGAATTCTTATTAAAGTCTTGATATATTCTTTGTATTTATTAATATTAAAAATGAAATTGTTGCTGAGATAGCAATTATTAGTATAAAAACAGGACTGGACAAAACTCAACCCTTGCAAAAATTATTGATTTTTTTTGAGTGTTCATATACCATTGAAATTTATATAATTCTCTGACTATTGAGAGTTATTGCTGCTTTACTATGCTTTCATCATGAGACTAGTTCTTTTGAAATACTGAAAGTTTTAGAGGAGTTTTTTTAGTAGTTTCAATACATATTGGAAGAAGAACCTTCCAAACTTGTATCCAGGTGCTTTCGATGGAAGTAATTTATCTAATAAGCTAGCTCTTCAGTTGACATGAAGTTTCACAGTGCATTTGTTTCATTGATATTAGCTGACAAATATTTAAGATCACGGCTGTCAGGATGTTCTCTTGACAACTGCCATGTTGAAGGTACTGTGGAGCTCAAGTTATACAGGCTGAATAGCTTTTATTCTCATCCTGCACTTTTTCAGCATTGTATGTTACGTTCAAGTGCGTGTTATGGCTATATGTTATTGTATCTGCTATACTAGACTTTATATCTCATTATACCAAGTGTTTTTTCTTTTTCTTAGAATTACAGACCTAGATGATAGCACCATTTAATTGTCAGATCTTTGTCAGATCTGACCGTGAATAATATCAGTTTGCAGCAGGCATATGAACTCTTGATATTTTACAGAAGAAAACGTGTTACAGTTAATGAGCTTGGCAGCTACTGTCTTTAATGTCAATTTATAATCTACAGACTGTAAGTTAGCCTGACTTTGAACAAAGAAAACCATTGAAATGGGCTGTGCTGCATGATATTGTTACTGAGAAGCAGAATGATGGTATTGGACGGATAAACCATTTGAACTTGTGTGTTTTCTTGATCTTGTCATGCTGGCCACCAATATTTTTGAGAATCATTGCACGAACGGACATCTGAACTTCTGTCTTCGAGTATGCATTTATTTACTTGACACCTACCTGAAGACCTGTCTTTCAAATTCATTGGTCAATCTTGAGGAGTTAACCAGCCATCACTGTTTTTAATTTCTTTCCTGTGAAAGGTAGCACAGAGTCCTGGGTATTCTACAGAATTTACACTCCTGATAGAAGGTGTAATTTTATATAAACATTTTTGTTTATGCTAACAGCACAGACTTCCATTAATAGTAAGCTGTTAGTTTCCCTGATGAGAATGTTGTATGACAGCTCAGATGAGGCTTCCTAAAAACATCGTATTGGGTTAGTTATACATAAGTATACCCATTATTTTATGTTAATACCTCGCACCGTTTTCATGGTTTCAGTGTTGAGCTTAAGCACTGTGTAGTAGAGGATCCTTTGTTCTCTTGGCACTAGTCGTGTCTGTTGCTGCAGAAATGCTGTTTGTGGAAGTGGTAAGAGAGTCACGGCATGCTGGCTTTCTTTTTTTAAGCTGCAGTAAGTTACCGGCTTACTTGGATCATTCTGTGTTTTCACATTACAGGGTTTGGTGGAAGACAAGTTTCTGATTTTCCTCATATTGGTGACATATCACACCAGGAATTTCAGTCCGTCCTGTTTTTGGATAAGCAACCAATATTCTGTGGTGTTCATGTGAACCAGTGGAAATGGAAGGGCTGACCTAGCTTTGAGAAACACTGTGTTACACCAGATGAGATAGACTTTGTAGTGCAAAAAGCTGGACAGGTATGCTGGGATGAGATTTTGTACTTGGCACAGAAGATTTGAAGTTGCTGTTCAGGTCATAATGGAACAGAGAAGGGGTGCGTAGCACTAGGGAACACCGTTCTGATTCATTTTATTATAGCTGAATTGTGGGCAAATCCTATTTTCTATAAAATGAAGTAATGATTAGCAATGTAAACCACAATATTCAGAGTCAGTGATGTAGCAGTGAAATAGATATAGAGTGAGGAAGGCCTTTTTGTTGAGGAATAACGTTTTCAACAAGAAAACAATGCATGTTAGAGTAAGCCCAAAAGAGTGCACTGAAATACACAGCATTCCTCCGGCCTCACCTGGGCAGTGTCCCCATCCCAGGGGGATGTGTCCCTTGCTGCTTCCAGGGAATCTGTCTGCAGGTGAGAGGATGCTGATCCAGTTAGAATTAACCCATTGATTTTGATGCCCTCACATTGACTACCAGCTGTCACCGCTTACATGTCCATATAAAGTCACTGGCATAATGACGTCATGCTGGGTGGGAAAGTGATCGTTTCGATCATGCTGCTGAGAAACATCTCAGCCCTGAGAAGGGGGTTGCATTGTGAAGGCAGCAGTGAGGGAAGGGAATGGGCTGGTAGTGAGCGACGCGCTTGCTCCACGGTGTGTTCCCTCAGAAGCTGGCTGGGACCCATGAGGATGTCCAGCATCGACGTCATCACGGTTTCTTCATGTCTTTGTTTGCTTGTTACGTACAAAGTGTTAAGAGTTTTGATGATCTTTTTCATCATTTGATAGATCAGATGACTTCCTGTTCTATCACTAGTGTTAATCCCCAGCGCCGTGTTTGCCTGAAGCTTTTTCATCAGGGTGCGTCACCTCTTCTGCCTGGGAGCGAGTGCAGTGCCTACCTGGAGAACCGTTTGACTTTAAAGATAGCTCCATTGATGTCTTCATGACAGATTATTCAGCTGGATGTACATCTCTGTCTTGAAAGACAAATTATTCTGCTAGTTGAAAGAACTAGGCATTCATAAGACATTGATACATGAGAAGCTTTTTATTTTGAAGCAGTGCTTTACCTAATGAGGGATTTCAGTAGAAACCAAACCTGGAAATCTGTGAAGCATAGGCTTTTAGACTACATTCGTATTTAGGTAACTGATATGCTTTTCTGTTAAAAAGGAGCTTTTATTCATAGATCTGAAGGCTTTTGTTAGTTTCTCTTTGATCTCTTTGGGGTTTTTTTGTTGCACAATAAATTATCTATTTGTGGAAAGTGACAAAAGTTACACATGCTGTCACTGGCCAGCTCAGTGCTTTGGTATGTATTACCAATCCATACTGTTGATTTTATTTTACAAAAGGGGAAACTTGTAAGAAAGTACGATCTCTTTTCTCCATTTAATAGCATCTGCATGTGCGTTAGCCTATGTATGTTGTATTTGGACAATCCAAGTACTGGTGTAGTAGCTCTGTGTGGTGTAAATAATAGATATTTTCCTAGAAACAAGCGCTGTAGCTTTGCCTGTCTGTGGAAACAGGCAGTAGTTGGTCAGATTCTTCCCCTGCATACTATGTTACAATTGCATTATCATCCTCAAGCATATACAAAGCAGATGAAGACTTCTGTAGCATATTTCTTTTTTTTTCCTCTTCTTCAGATGGGAGTAGAAGGCACGGATGGAGGTGCTTCTGGAGCCCAGCACTCTAGGAAGTTAGTCAGCTTTACCCTGTCAGGTAAAGAACATCACTACTCTGTGTGTTACAAATTACTGTTAAAAAAATAAATAAATTGCTGTTTTAAATAGCATGAAAGATGGAACACTTCTCTTCATTAGCCTCTGTAGGAGCACACTCTAGTGGCTTGAAAGATGTCATTTCTTTAGAACTTCTGTTTCTTGAAAACAAGCCAGTCATGGATCTCCAGGAGTGAAAGAAATGGATTTGATGGATCCTAGCATGAAAAATTAGGAGAAATTTCCCGTTTGCTCAAGGGGCAGTTCCTCTCAGATGGAAAAGTGCAAAACGTAGCCTCTAAATAAAATGCAAGCTGGTTCTATCACTTTGAAGTAGTGAAAAAGCAATGGCTGCAAATGTTGGTTTAGAAAGGAAAAAATCTTTACTTGTAACAGTCACTGTGACTTAAGCTGTCACTACAGCGAAATAGCTGTAGGGGTGCAGTCTACCAGCTTCACTTGTTTTGATTAACACTTTATTCCATGAGAACTCTTGTGTGAGACTAAAGCATGTTCAGCTTGAGCAAACACTAAAAAAAAAAATTTGCTTCTGAATCTTGAAGATCTGACAGTCAAAACATTTAGAGATTATGGGGTAGAGCAGGAAAAAATACCACTTTTTGAAATGATCTTTCAGCAGTTATCTGGGATAGAGCTGATAGGTTGTATAGACTCACACAGAGTACTATAAAAATAATTGGTTTGTGAATTCTGAAAAACCTCTTGTGTTTAATAGAAGGTTGTGACTCAGCCTGAGGAGTCTCCTAAATTAATTTTGAAAGGTGTATTAACTAGTAGGTCTGTAACGTATTTCCCGTAACATTTTTTGATTGCTCGTTGCACATGCAAAGTTGTTGCTTTTAAAGACAATTACCCTTTATTTCATGGTATTTTTACTGTGTGGCTTCATTTTGAACATTGGGTAGGATTATTTTTTTTTTTACTGAATCCACAGGTGTAACATTTCATTTTAGTGCAGTGAATTTTGCTTGCATGTATAAACTGCTCATCTAAGTATTCATGTGCCAGTTGCATTAGGGTTATGAAGACTGCATGCAGCATACTGGAGTACCTAATGGAGAAAGACAACAAAAATCCTGTGCTTCAGCAAATCTAAACAGAGAACTATTTTACAGATAAGTTTAAAACCTAGTATTATATAAAAAGATACCTCCTTGCTTCTGTTCTTGTGGAAGCTTGCGCTACCGTTGAAATCCTTAGGCATGAGAATACGCACCTGAGGAAATCACTATTTATTGTTGCAAGTCGCAAGGGCTGCAGTACTGAGGTTTCCCTAGGAAGAAAGAAGCATTTTCAGAAAACTTTGCCTCCTTTTATATGAGATAGATTAACTTCTTCTAAGTTGGGAGAAAGTGTGCATCATAATCCAGAGCAACTTCATAATGAATATTTGAAATTATATTTATCAAAATCTCAACTTTGGGGAAGTGTGAGTTCATTACATTACCTCCCGTATGTTTTTTTTGTCTTAGCCCCTTCCCCAGAAACAGAGTAAGTACTGTGTGATGGTTTGGGTTTTTTTCATTTTTTGTTCTTTTTAAGAGTGGAAATACCTTACGTAGTGAGAATAACATTTGTAGGTGACTTACAATATCATGTTTTTTGTTCTACAAATGACTGGAGGCTGAAATGTAAATGAGGATACTGATACCTTTCCTCCCTATATTCTCTGGGGAGAACACTCGACTTCCTGCTGTAACCGTCTTCTGTACACTGGATCCAGTTGATGTATGAGTAATTTTAAGTTGCTTTATTTAGTCGTTTATGGTGAATTGATTTCCTGGGTAATATTTTAGGAATGTGCTACTTTGTGAACTAACTTTAATTTACTCAGTTCCTATTTCCTTCCTTCTTGTTTTGCTTTATAGATATTAGAGCAGTTGGACTTAAAAAAGGCATGTTCTTCAACCCTGATCCTTATCTAAAGATGTCCATTCAGCCAGGCAAGAAAAGTACATTTCCTACGTTTGCTCATCATGGCCAGGAAAGGAGGTCGACTATCATCAGTAACACAACTAATCCTGTTTGGCACAGAGAGGTAATATATCCCTTTTGAGAGCTGCCTGCCAGCTGATGCAGTGTACCAGGCTGTTATTTTCTCTTTGTGCATTAGTCTTTACTCTCCGAAGGCTGTGAGTTCATTTTGTAGCTAGTTATTTAAACTGACACAGAAATTGTAGTAATTTCAGGAACGCTGTTTTTGGATAGAAACAGCTATCATCTGCATATTTAAGCTGTGTATTTGAGCTGCACTGCTGTGAGGTTTTCATTTCCTTCTGTACTAACAAGACTTGAACTCACTTAACAGCCCAGTAGATTTCTTGAAATTGCAAAAATAAATTAATTAAAATGGATTATATGTTGTGAGAAGACTCTTGAAGAGGAGGTACAATAAGGGAACATATATGCTCAGTGATTGCAAGAACTGTTCATTTGGAAGTGCTATCCTCATTGTGCATAGCAGGTGGCAAGCTTCAGTTTTGCCGGGCAAAGGGGATGCCCTTTGCTGTAGACTCTGTCTGCGCTGCTGTCGGAAGGAAGGTCGACGGAGGCATTGCAGCATCACTCAGCAAGGGGGGGGAAAAAGACAGTTTGGCAGAAGTCAGTTTTCCAGATGTATTTATATTGGTTAGGCTGTGCAGATCTCGGAGAAGGAGCTCAGTCCCCCAACTGTCTTTGGGCACAGAAGAGCCAGGCTGTGCCTCTGAAGAGAAATGTTTCTGTGGGAAACACGGTGAAAATACTGATGCAAGTCCATAACCCTTTCAAGACCGGCGTGCAGCGTTCTTCATCCGCGCCTGTTTTCTAATGAGCAGATGTCTGTACTGTGTTTGGTGAATGTTAATGTATTCCTCAGGAAAACGGGAAAATTCAGTGGGCTTTGCAAAATGTTCCCACGAATGATAATCAAACCAAACAAGCAATAAAGCAGAACAGAGCAGGGCCAGCGTTAGCACTGCTCTGGGGTACTTGGTTGTGGGAAAGACTGTAGATATGTGGAAGTCTTAAAATCTTTAAAAATTCAGAGTTCTAATCTCTTAATTGATTCTTCATCTTTCTGTCTGTCTATTCATCTATCCAGTAGACAGAAAGAAAATGTACTCTTATTTTTCCCCTTTTTTGTCCTCCAGTTCTCCTTGGTTTTGAAGCTTATTAGAGAAGTGATAATGTTCCGTGGCGCACGTGTTGTATCAGCTTGCTTTAAATGCTGTATCTTCACTGTAGCAATGCTCTGACGACAGCAGCTTATGATCCCATTACATATGCTGTTCCAGTGGTGCAGAATTAATCCTGTTTTACATCTACTCCTTTCTGCAAATAATTTGCAATTTTATAGCAAACTGAGAGTGACAAATATTTAACTTCTGTTTATCACAGGAACCCAGCTCCAACAGTTGCCCAACATGAGAAAATGTTTTTATTCCTGACCCAATGTAATTGCTGTTTTTGCATATATTTATCTGGTGTCTACAGCTAAACTCAAGAGTTGTTCCTTCTTCTGTTCCTTGCTCAATACGTCTTTAGCTATTTAGCCAGATGCATATTAGACATTGTATTCAGGTTGCAATTTTCTCAGGGGTCTTAAAGATGGCGTATAGTAAAAGTCTAACCAGATGACCTTGGCTTGTCTGAGCAGGTTATACCACGCTTTTTTGTTTGTTTATTTTAAATATCTTAAAATTTAGAGTAAAATTAAAATATTTGGTTCCTAAGCTTGCTTTCCTAAGGGAATTTGTTACCACACTGTGTGTATGTGTGTGTCTGCCAACATGCCTGCTGATATATTTGCCCTGTACCACTTCTGAATCTTTTGGTCATTTTCAGGCAGACTTGACAGAGCTGCACACATCTCAAAGATGAAATATTCATAAACTGCATGAAAATTGATGCTAGGCTGAAGAGCGTACCTGTGATAGTGTTCCCTCATAGGGAAAGGTGGGAGAATGATCTTACCAGACGTCAAGAAATCTTTTCTAAATTAGCACCACATTGTTTAAAGGCCCCAAGTGGAGAAAAAGGCTCCATTGGAGATTGCTGAGAAGATTTGTGAACTTTGGGGCAAAAATGCATAGAAAATTCTCCTCCTTTAGTTACAGTGCTCCTGAAAATACTGTATACACATTGCCCTTTTGACTTCCTGTCATGGATACAAAGGAGTTAACGCGAAGCGTCGTGTTGGAAGGGAAGTTCACTAAGCACAGCCTAGAGTGAGATACTTTCCTCCTTCCACTTGTGTTGACCTGGCTACTCTTCTATTAACCTGATGGAGTACAGCAAGGATTCCTTCTCTTTTTGCTTTCTACTGTCCACATTAAAGCAAACCCTAGGATACATTGCTTTCTCCTTTCTGACATAGACCATGAAAGTACTTTTGTCCAGTGCGGTTTCTTACTGAGCAAATATTTTCAAGGAACAGTAAAAGGGTATGGGTTTCCTGAGAGGCTGGTTACATGTGCAAAAATATGGTGCTTAATGAACGATGTTGATGTCATTTTGCAATATGACATCATCAGTCAATATCATCAGTCGTTGCTTTCGGAGTTCACTGCATGCTAGTAGTAATTATGTACATACATTCCGAATAAAAGTGTATTGATATGGTGTCAAATATGTTCTTTCCTTCCAGAAATATTCTTTTGTTGCACTTCTAACAGATGTCCTGGAAATTGAGGTTAAAGACAAATTTGCCAAGAGTCGTCCGATCATCAAGCGCTTTCTTGGGAAGTTAACCATACCAGTTCAGAGACTATTGGAGAGACATGCAATTGGGTAAATTAAGTCATTCTTAATACTAACTTTCTTTCATCAGGGAGACTCAGTATCTAGGGTGCTGGCACAGAGCAGCAAGTTTCTACTGCATCTGTAGTAAGAAATTTAATAGGAATTTTAATAGCTTGATTGCCTGACTGGAAGACGTCAGTGTTTCTAACCCTGTTCTGAACACATGTACCTGTGTTTGTGTATATGTGTGTCTATAATTTGTTTTCAGCTTAATTTTTTTACACAAAAAAATGTTACCCTTGGACTAAATGTTACCTCTGGCTAGCTAGTCAAGAAGCAAGGCATTATCACAATACTACATGATTGTGTGCAAATTTTTTTAAAGCAGCAGATTTTATTGTCTCACTTATTTTTAGAGTTCAAGTATTTTTCATTTTCAGTTTAATAATCAGAAATTCAATATCTGTTCAGCTAATTGTCTGGAACTGCAAGGCTGTGGCTCCTTATTTTTCAGTGTGCTGGTGGTACTGCACAATTAAATTACCTTTATTTGTGAATAGTGCACTGATGGGACTCAAAATACACCTGTTGTGCTATTTAAAAAAAAAAAAAAACCTGCTCATTTTTTGATAGCTAATTGTTGTGGTATAAAAATGCAAGTCACTTATAAAACATCTTAAAAGTTTCTACTTCATGATGGTTACCAGAGGGGGACCATAGTGTAGTCAAGGGGATGATCCAGGGACACCTTCATACAGCCACATGCACTGAGAAGAGCCTGAGCCTTGGTAATGAGGCACTGTGGTACATTGCAAGTGTGAAGCAAATGGCTGGAGGTCTGCAACAGATGCAGCAGTGTGTGCAAAAATATAATTTTACAATTAAGACAGCAGTAACTGAAGGATATGTTATTTTGTTAACATCTTTTTACATGTATGTGCTATATCTGACAAATTAGAGAAGATAATTCCTTTAAAGACAATGGGAGGAACTGAATTATTTAGGTATGTTTTTATAGGACTTAACTCAAAGTCTGCTAAAGTTAATGTGTCTCCATTAACTTTAAAAGGCCACTGGATGAGGCCCATGAGGAATAATGGTGAAATAAAATGCATGTATTCTTCCCTGAAAGTTTGAGGGCATGGCAGTATCGTCACACTTTTGCATAAAAAGCAGGATATAAATCATAGAATCATAGAATGGTTTGGGTTGGAAGGGACCTCAAAGATCATCTAGTTCCAACCCCCCTGCCATGGGCAGGGAAACCCTCCACTACACCAGGTTGCCCAAAGCCCCGTCCAACCTGGCCTTGAACACTTCCAGGGATGGGGCATCTACAACTTCTCTGGGCAACCTGTTCCAGTGCCTCACCACCCTCAGAGTGAAAAATTTCTTCCTTATATCCAATCTAAATCTCCCCTCTTTCAGTTTAAAGCCATTGCCCCTTGTCCTATCACTACATGCCCTTGTAAAAAGTCCCTCTCCAGCTTTCCTGTAGGCCCCCTTTAGGTACTGGAAGACTGCTATAAGATCACCCCGGAGCCTTCTCTTCTCCAGGCTGAACAGCCCCAACTCTTTCAGCCTGTCTTCATAGCAGACGTGTTCCAGCCCTCAGATCATCTTTGTGGCCCTCCTCTGGACTCACTCCAGCAGCTCCATGTCCTTCTTGTGTTGGGGACTCCAGAGCTGAATGCAGTATTCCAGGTGGGGTCTCACAAAAGCAGAGTAGAGGGGCAGAATCACCTCCCTTGACCTGCTGGCCACGCTTCTGATGCAACCCAGGATACGATTTGCTTTCTGGGCTGCCAGTGCACGTTACCGGCTCATGTTGAGCTTCGCATCCACCAGCACTCCCAAGTCCTTTTCCTCAGGGCTGCTCTCAGTCCATTCTCGGCCCAGCCTGTATTTGTGCTTGGGATTGCCCCAACCCATGTGCAGGACCTTGCACTTGGCCTTGTTGAACTTCATGAGGTTCTCACAGGCCCACCTCTCCAGCCTGTCGAGGTCCCTCTGGATGTCATCCCTTCCCTCCAGCGTGTCCACCACACCACACAACTTGGTGTCATCTGCAAACTTGCTGAGGGTGCACTCGGTCCCACTGTCCAAGTCACCAACAAAGATGTTAAATAGCACTGGTCCCAGTACTGACCCCTGAGGAACACCACTCGTCACCGGCCTCCACTTGGACATTGAACCGTTGACCACAACTCTTTGAGTGTGACCATCCAACCAATTCCTTATTGACCGAGTGGTCCATCCATCAAAACCACGTCTTTCCAGTTTAGAGACAAGGATGTCGTGTGAGACAGTATCAAATGCTTTGGATAAGTCCAGGTAGACAATGTCAGTTGCTCTTCCCCTATCCATCAATGCTGTGACCTCATCATAGAAGGCCACCAAATTAGTCAGGCATGATTTGCCCTTAGTGAAGCCATGTTGGCTGTCACCACTCACCTCCTTATTTTCTATGTGCTTTAAATGACTGGCCTCCTTTTTCACAGATATTCCCATCAAAGTAACAAGTTGCATAAATGGAGAAAATAAAATTAAATTTGAAAACAGTTTTCAGCTTTAAGTTTCCAAAGTCGTGCTTACATTGGTAAGTAAAGTAAAAATAGAACTGCAAGAATAGCTTAAAATTTTGATGATGTCTTCTGATACAGAATTTATTTTTTTAAAAAAAAGCCTGCCCATTTGTTTTGTAGTGATATCCAAGAGGAGTTCAGGTGTATATACAATCTAACTTTTCTAAGAAATACTTCATCTTGGAGTTTCAACAAAGTGTTATAAGCTGAGCAAGCAGCTTTTTCTAATAAATTTGCACTCTGCTAAACACTCAAAAATAGCACTGTGATACAGACCGGTTTCAAAACCCAGTTCAGAGTGTTCATTTCCATGCTAAACCCCACAAAGTTTTTTGGCTCTGGGATCCCTAGTGCGGTAAAGTCTGAAAATTACCTGTTTACTGTGTTTATCAGTTCTTGTATATGTTTTTTCAAACCAATATTCTGGAAGATATATCCAGTTTTCTTCTCCATACTTCAGTTCTGCATATTTGATGTATCCAATCTTTTTAGGAAAGGAAGTGCTGTATTAATAAATACGTAGCAGGAAGCATTCAGTTTGGTTTTGCCATACTGCTGTTAGAACTGACATTAAATCCGTCTTGCAGATATTTTTGCCTCTTCATCTGCAATTTATCTATTTACAGTTTTTGTGTGCCAATCAGTTGTCAGAGTAACTTTTTCCTAGACATTGTAAAGACAGACAAGGTTTCACCAGAAGCTTTGTAAACAAAAAGAGTGGTTAATATAGATGTGAGGTAGAAATGTACCAAACATACTATCAACTGCTAATTCACTTTTGTTTTGTTTTTGGTCAAGCAAGTAAAACATCTTTGCTTTCTTCTTTTTCATTTTGGTGATGGCAAGGACAATTGAAATCCTCTAAACAATGTTTAGACAATGTGAACTTGAAAAATTACATGAACAAAGTCGAAGGACTTACAGTACACCATATGCTTAACTTGCCTTTCCCTGTATTAATGATCTGTATTAATGAATGAAAAGGTAAAGTCCAGAACCAGACATTTTTAGACAGACTGCCCTAAAATTCTGCCCAGCTTTTAGCTGTCGGCATAGCTCGTAGGTTTGCATAACAAAATGGTCAAGTGGCTTTAAATTCCATGGAAAATATGATAAACGAGCATGAGAATCATCTAGTATTGATTGAACTGAATACAGAGCAGACCTTATTCATGTCGTGGCTTTCTCTGATCTCGAATGGCCTGGAGTAATGTAAACCTTATGTACAAACGGGGAATCTCAGATGGCAATCTTCTGAGGACACCTCGAATCTGCCTAAGAATTCTAATTGGAGTACAGAGTGGTGAATCTGTGACGGATCCTCGAGACGCTACTGTAAGAATTTGATGTACTGGGGCCCATAGGGCAAGGTGAGGAGGCTGCTTTGCCTTACGTTGTCCACTTGGGCCTTTTTTGGCTAAAAGTTAATGTTTGGATGCAAACTGCTGCAGCTTATTTTCAGTAACGACCTTGCGTGCATTTTAGTCTGTCATGTTGCAATAAGAGTAAGGGAGAGGTGTTTATACCAGTATAAATTTCTTTGCATAAATAGCCATCATTTCCTATGGAGGTCTTCAGCAGCCTTCTCCTCTCCCTTCAGCTGTTCTAGCTGTGCTGAGGCAGGCTGGGGCTGTGAATTTTGGCTGTGCCTAGTAAGATTGTATAGCCTAGGATCTGATCCTGAGTCTCAAGCTGATACAAGTGCTTAATCAAATCTGAGTCTCACTGAATTCAATAACCCTGACAAATGTATTTAAAGTTAAATCTGAGCGTTAATAGTTTTTCTAAATAGGAATGCAGAAGTGCTTTATTGAATGAGAACTAAAATGTGAAGAAATTCTCTGGGAATTTTGTGTATCATAAAAACCACAAGGGGGCAGAAGGTTTTAAAAAGTGAAAGGTTTTGTTAATTATAAAACATATTTTGGGTTAGGGGAAGGAGAAGGTTAGGGGAAACAGGATTGTTCACAGTTTGATTTCTTTAGGAGATAAAAAGAGATTTAGGGATGTATAAGAATTGCTGAGACACAATCTGTACTTGGAAATGATCAAAAGTAGTTTGTTAGGCTGTTTTATCTGTTAACCGAAGGTACTTTACACCATTGTTAGTGTTTATGCTTTTCCATACAAGCCAGAGTATGTGGCTGATTTTAAGATTCTACTAAAAATCACATTCTGTCACGCTGACTCTTATCTTATAAGAGCCTCTGATACAAAATACTGGAAAAATAAAACCAGTTAGAATTGTAAAAACCTCCAATATCTTTGTTTTTGCAGAGACCAGGTTCTCAGCTATAATCTTGGCAGAAGGCTCCCAGCTGATCATGTAAGTGGATATCTCCAATTCAAAGTGGAAATCACATCTTCTGTTCACGAAGGTAAGAATCTGCCAATGATCTGGATCTCCAGATAGTAGTATGGAGAGTTTCTGCGTATTTCTGTTTCTAAGATTTTCTGTGATAATATACTTTCTCATTTGTGTACAGTGCCTTTATTATAAATTTTTCTGTTGGGATTCAAAGTTTAGATATGTCAGGTACTGCTTTGGAGATGGTAATTCCAGAACACCGACACTTACCATATTGTTTTCGTATTTTGTTAGATAGATTTTAAATGAATCTGCTTGTGAGTCTCATTTTATGGGATAGGTTGGGTAATCAAGTTCATTGTTTCTCTTCACTGTGTAATATCTTCAGTCTGTAACACATTTGGCTGAGATAAGCAGCTGCAAGTAAGATTCCAGCTGTGCTCTCCTCCCCTGCTAGTGTACATGCAGATCACTGTCCTGTCTCCCTTTTGCAGCACTCTGTCCTGGGTGGAACCAAGAACCTGTTACGGTTATGAGAATACATGCTTCTCTTAGGCAATTCTTTTATTTCCCTTTTTTCCTGTTCTGAAGGCAACTAGTAGAACATGGCTGGTACAATTTCATGATTATAACATCATAATATGTCTATTTACGTGTTTATGATCTTAGATTCTTCTTCATTAGACTTGGTATAATCTCTTTGGTAGTGAGATATTGCTCTATCTTTTAACTTGATACAACCTTCTTGCCTTTTTGTGTAGCCGTGTAGTCCTGTATCTCATCATTATTTTTGCTGTCACCATTAAAAAAAAATGCTTGTCTGAGGTCCTGTTTGTTGTGAGGCATTCTAGTTCGCAGACTTACTGTTAAGTTTTTTGCAGACATTTACACACACTTACATCTGGATTATTCAGCTCTGTGCCTGTTGAATTCCTGTGTGAGGAGTTACCATCTTATCTCTCAAATGAGATGGCTTATTTTCATTTCCCTTTTATATGTATTACCAGAGCATACCTAATGTCTCATGCACTTTACTTAGGTAGATTCCCCTTCTTTACGATGGAAAAGTCCTATAAATTAGCTCAATATAAATGTTGTATATGTAAATTGATATCTGTACGCAACTTGTGATTCCTCATGTGATCTCAGCTGCTGGTTTGCATGCTGCTAAGGGTGTAATTTAGACAACTGGTGTCAGTGACTGGCTTTGTGTAAATCCTATTTTTGGATATGAGATGCGCTGTAGAAAACTATTTCCTTGGTTGTAAGGCTGGTTTTGCTGACAGTTTGACAAGATGCTTGGCAGTGCTCTGTCTTTTGAAAGCACAGTGGGAGTCCTTTAAAGTAATGCTTCACACCCCTTAAGTTTTCTGTATCCTAAAAAATAGTATAGACTTATACAGAGAAAATTCTGTAATCACTGTTATAGTGCTGTAGATGCCTCTTATTTTAATTGTATTTTCTTCCTTTAGTTGTCAAATTGAAATAAGCAAACGCCTTGAAAGATGTGTATTTTTATATCTCTTCTGTGATGCAGACGAAGTAGAGTGAACTGTCTGTTGCTGCTTTGTTTTTCACATTCAGTCATTGTGTCTCTGCAGATGCATCACCAGAAACAGTTGGCACTTTGCTGGGAGTGAACTCTGTAAATGGAGACTTGGGGAGCCCCTCTGATGATGAGGACATGCCAGCAGGACATCATGATACATCCACAGTGTGTTCCAATGGTCCAGTCCTTGAGGAATCTTCTGGAGAAGCAATCCTGAGACACCCTTTAAGGACTAGTACAACTCTGGAAACAGACCAGGACGAGTTGACCTCCAGTGCTTCAAGATTATCACCTACCAGAGGTCGCCAGGACTCACTAAATGACTATCTGGATGCAATAGGACACAATAGTCATCCCAGACCTGGGACGTCTTCCTGTGGTGAGCGTCCACGTGGAGCCTCCCCAAAACTGAGGAGTAGCTTCCCTACTGACACAAGACTTAATGCTATGCTTCACATTGACTCGGACGAAGAGGAGCATGAGCTACATCAGGACCTGGGTTTTCCGTCTTCCTTAGAAGACGATGGTGGTTTAGTAATGCTTAATGGTGCTACAAGAAATGTGGAAAGAAGTAGTTACTCATCAGATCAGGTAATGCAAGGGCCTGCAGAGAATGAAAACATTTCAGCCTCTGAAGCTCCTTTGCCATCAACTGATGACCAGGAAGAGACTCTCCCAGAGCTTCCACTGTCACAGTTAGCAGGAGGTGAAAGCCTTCAAGGTTCTGAAAGTGAAGCACCTGCAGACCAGGCTGGCAGCGAGTCTTGTGCTGCTCAGGAGGCAGAGCAGCCTCCTGGCAGCATGGACACAGGAGCTGCTGATGCTGCTGCTGGGAGCAGAAGGGGCGTTAGTGAAACGGAATCCATCGACCAAGGGTCTGAACCTTCCCAGATGTCATCAGAAACCGAGCAGAGTGATCCTGCTCGCACAGAAAGCGTCAGTGAGGCTAGTACCCGGCCGGAAGGGGAGAGCGATGTGGAAGGGGCAGACAGCTCTTGCAACGAAAGCGCGACAGTGCGACGTTCCTCGGTTGAAATGCGGTGTTCTTCTTTCGAAAGTGCCAGGTTTTCCGAGACTCCGGCCTTTTCCTCTCAGGAGGAGGAAGAGGGAGCTTGTGCCACCGATGTGGCTAGAATAGAGCCAGGTGCTGAAACACAGGACTCTGCAAGTACTTCTGGTTCTCTACCTGCAGTAGAGTTACCTCAGGAGGAGGTACAGGAGGCTGAGGCAGGTGAATTACAAGACCAAGAGGAAGCAGAAGAAATCTGGCAGAGAAGAAGGAGCCTGCAGGCAGCAGCTGCCAATAGCCAGTCTCAGGATGAGGAAACTGAAGGAGCCCAAGCAGCTTGTGAGGGTGCCACAGCACAGGTTGAAGGAGCTACTGGAGGTAATAACTGCAGGAGGCACTTTCCGAGGTGACTTTTCTGCAGCCAGTAAAAAAGTATTTTAGAAATTAACATCTGAAAATAATGATCTTCATTTCTCAATTTCATTATCTTTCAAGATTACTTTTTTTTTTGTTCCTTTGAGATTTAGTCCCTTCTTCAAGAGACTCTTGGGGTTTTTGATTTAACAAAAAATCAAAACTGAAATAGCCAAGACGTGTTTATTTTGAAACTGGATATATTTTAATTCTTGAGTGAAGAATTAAATTTAATTTTCTTAGAGAAGGAGGATGAAGAGGAGGAAAGAATTCCATAGTATTTCCCTACTTGCTAATCAAAATGGTAATGGAGGGGAAATAATCCCAAAACTGTGAAATGCAAACTAGAATTTATATTTGAGTCTTTTATTTGGCATGTTTATAGGAGGAGGAAAATATATACATATATTAGCATTAAAACATAAGGGTAATCAAAAGAAAAGCAAAAATAAAAAGTATCATTTTTTAGTCACACTTCAGGCTGTTTATCTTCCTTTTCCCAGTCCCTTATCTGTGTGGACACATCCTAGCACAGCTGGAGCCAAGGGACGAGAGGAATGTGTTACTCAAGTTAAGACTGTGAAACTCTTACCAGTTGCAAAATTATTTTAACAATTGAGAATTTTCTGTCTCACTAAAATCATTGAAAGCAGAAATGCGTCCCTAACTGATTGTTCCCAAGCACATTTCACAATGGATTATCCATTCAATTTCTTCAGGGATTGAAGTGGATTTAATCAAGCGGGTGCAATCAAACTGGATTTCTGAATGTATCTTTTTCATGACATTTCAAAAGTTTTGGGATCTATTAATTTCTTCTCTTCATAAGCAGCTCTTTGATTTTGAAAAAATAATTTTGGCATTTATTTCAAATACTGCCAATATGTTCTTTTACATAATTTTCTAGACACTTGGGACTCTCTTTTTATTAGGTGTCAGGTTGCACTGTGTTTTTCAGATCAGTGTGGCTGCAGCAAGGAAGGTCACTGGTTTCACCTCCCACTCTTACAGCAGGTTTCTGCGATGGCCAGGTGCTTTGTCCTTGTCCCTTGCTGGGATATGGCTCTGGCACACGCTGTTGTTTCTGTGCTCTGAATTCTGCTGGACACAGGTGGATGTGGCGTGTCCTAAGAGGTGACGTTTTCAGGACCAGGACTGCAACGCATCCCAGAGGAATCCCGTACCCAGAACTGCAGGCATAACTTGTTTTGCCCCAGAAAATAGACGACTATTAGATATATCCTAAAATACAGTAGTCCTGCAGAATCTTTAGCATGTCTCATCCACTTTAGAGGCAACTCTAGGGCTTCCTCACATTGACTGAAAAAATAATTTGCGGGCATTTTGATTCCAGGTTCTCAAGCCAATGGCCATCAGCCCTTGAGGTCGCTGCCTTCAGTACGTCAGGATGTTAGCCGGTACCAGAGAGTGGATGAGGCTCTACCACCAAGTGAGGTTCTTCATACTTTAATTGGGGGATAGGCTACCTGGATCTCGTTACTGAGATCTCATTAAATTTTTTTTTTTCAATGTGAGAACTGAGAATGAACAGCTGAGAAGCTCGAAGTGAGGAGTGATGATGATGATGTCTAGTGCTGTTTTGGGGGAGGCATTGTGCTCGGTCTGCAAACTGTCAGGATGTGTTATGATAATTACACCTGGTGTGTACACACTTGCCAAGCAACATTGGCGGAGAAGTAGGATGGCACGGTGGTGCCTTTGCAGTATGCAGTGCACATGGGGAGGGAGGTGAGGTGGTAACGCTGTAAGAGGCACTTGGAGGGAAAGATGTCAAGCACTCTGAAATCTCTGAATGCTTCTTGCATGGTGGCGATTTACAAAGAAATAGGTAACATCTTTAATCTCCGCAGATTATGTAAAAGGTATCTGTGTTTTCCTTGCATTTTTTGAGGCACTGTGAAGACTTTGAATTAAAACAAACCTGACCATTAAGCAACAGTTGGATGAGCCTAAATTGGCAGATAAATTGCAGTTTCTCTAGTGCATATGAAAAATACATTGCTCCCAATTGTTGGACCGATTTACTTGCTTAAACTTGAGGCAGTGAAAATCTATTCAGCATTAGATATTTAAAGAAAGGAGAAAGGAATAATAAAAAAAAAAAGCTACACAGCTAATAGGCAAACAGTACTTTAAAACAAAAAAGCAAAAGAAAGTTAATTTCAGACCCACTGAAATATGTGGCAAAGCTCTATGACTTTAAAGGAGTCAGTAATTCAGATATTTAGTGTAAAATGAATAGATCCTCATTTCACAGTATGGAATGGGTCTGTGTTTGCTCTGTAGTTGGAGAGGGTAACTAAAAGAAGCCTGAGAGCAGAACACGGATAGAACTATGTTAGAAAGCCAGGGTGATGAGAAGATTTTGCTCCCTGCTGCTTGTGTTATAATCAGTGCGTATAACAAATTAGTCCTGTGTGCACATCATAAAGGTAATTACCTGCCACCTCAGTAAACCACTATTATTTTTTTAAAAATTATGCCTGGGAGACAAATATTGTCATTGCATTTTTATCACTTTTCATACTGAAAAAGATAGAGAACATGACAGGAAAATACTCAGAGATCAGTGTAATGAGAAATGCATAGAGATAGCTTTTACAGTACCATGATTTTTATGTAGATTGCTTTTTGTGTTTCAGAAGCAAATGGTACACTACAATAATTACTTGGAAAAACTATTGGAATGTTAATGGAAAAGGTTTGGCTGTGTGGTCTTCTAACATTTATGACATTTGCTGGGATTCTACACGGTCATGCACAGGCATGCGTATACACATCACCCCTTTATAATCAAAGCCTGATACAATCTTTACGTAGATCATTTGTTTGTTAATGTGAAAAAAATCATAAACACTAATTATTGCCTAGATTCACTTTTTCTCTCCAAAGCTTCACTTTCGGTTATGTAACAGTTTTAATATTTTAGTAGTGAAAAATTAGAGAAAGCGTTTAGAATACAATTTTGAGTTATAAACTGTAATTTCTTCATAATTTGGGTTGTATTCTATTTGTTGTTTCACCAGAATCTGAAACTAAGAAAGAAAAACACATGCATTTCTTACAGTTTTGTGTAAGTTAAGTTAAAGAACAAGAGAATGAATGGAAATATTCATCTGGTGTTTCTGCCTATAACATGCAACATTATGCACCAATTCCTCCATTCCTAGGGAAAAATCAACAAATAAGCTTGCCCACACGACCTTGATGGATTGCAGATTTGCAATTCATCAGGCTAAGTTATTTGTAACACATTTGACTAAAAATGATTTGATTAACGGAAGATGTTCTTGTCCATCACAGCACTGATGCGGGTGCTTTAGAAGCCATTGCCCGAGTGTTTAAACTTGTGTATTTAAAATTGAATGTAGGCAAAACCGCTTTTCTTCTGCAAAACCGTGTTACAGAAATGGTGACTGTGTGTCAGAATCGGACACGTAATCACTACAAGAAAAATCTCAACTGTTTTACAGTGGTTTAGGCAGAATAATGAATTCACAAACTATTTTATTTTTATTTTATTTGTTTTCCTCGGTGAACAATTCTGTCCTTCCTGGAATACTTCCATATTTTGTTTTGTTTACAAACTCTAGTTAAAAATTTGGATCAATTTTATTTCATCAGAAGATAATACTTTTTTGAAATGGGGCCTTTGCAAAGGAACATCTGTTTCAATCATTTTTTCTTTTTAAAAAATGGAAATGTTTTTCAGAAGATGTTGAAATGTTTGTTTGCTTTTTTTTTGAGATACAAATGACATTTTTTTTGTAACTTTCAAATGTGTCGTATTTTGAATAGCAAATACCGTGATTACCCCATAAGCTTTGCATGGTTGTAATTTTGTTTATTTTAAATTTCCATATAATACAGAATTTTGAATTTTTTCCTCCTGGAATTGAAATGTGACCCTTAAACGGTTCTCCTTGTTCCTATCCTATTGTGCTGCTTTTTCTTTTCTTCCTCTGAGCTTACTTTCCTACATAGCTCTTGTTCACACTAGAAATGCTTTAAACCCTGATAGACAATTGTGACAGCGCGTCGTAAAGACAGAAGAGTAATTTGCATTCTGGCCAACTCAAACACACAGCTGTCCTGCAGAGATGACACAATGAGTTTATCCCCAAACCAGCCTTTCCTCCCTCTTCACGAGTCAGCTCAGGCCCTGCCGTGCAATGCAGCGAGCCACTTGGCTGCCTCCAAGCGCGGGCGGAAGCCAGAGTACACGTGCGGTAACAAAGCCTGAGGTTTTAAGACTGTCAGTATTAAATACTTTACAGTAGAGTTTAGTTCTTCTCTGCTGTCAAGACGTTTTTGTGGCCTCTTTCCTCGTGGAGCAGCGGTCATTTTGGATTGGTTGCTTGCCACTGGTTTTTAAAACGTTACTGAGATGACTGATGTTTCCACCTAGACTTGCAATATAGAAAGTCTTTGCTAGAAACCTTCTGAGCTCCCAAAGACTGTTTTTCAACTGATGTGCTAAATGGTTTTCACATTTTCTGCAGTTGCTAGTGCCCAAGGATCAGACGCATCTGTTTCTGTATATGAAATATCTTAATATGCTTTTTTAGCATTATGCGGCCTCCAGCCATGATCAGTGTCTTGGTATCTTGCTCATCACCAGTTGCTAGGCAGACAGTGTCTCTGACCCAAATAACTTCTGAACAAAGGCCTAGGTGTTGTGATGTGCCTAGTTTCTGCTGAGCACTGGGAAGCCAGATGTGGCTGGGGAAAGGTCCCAGTGCCTTCATCTCTGCTCTGCTGGTGTGCATCCACGATCTGGACTTCCAGCATTGTCTGTAGCTTGTGTTGCAAAACCAGTGGACAACATTATAGTTACCACTTGCACAAAAAGGTGAATTTGCTATGATATTTGCAGAATTGGCAGTTCTGGAACATGAGTTTAGTATATGAAGAAGTTTTGTTGTTATAATTGTCCATCTTTTCCGGCAGGTCTGCTTACCTTTAACATAGGTACATGTAAACCCAGGAAGAGCACTGGCATCTATTTTATTACTGTTGCTATTATATGGGGAAAAAACAATGTCAGGTGTTAAGCTTTGCAAGGTTTTTGGTATTTATTAATTGGTGTTTTGCAGTGGAATAAGCCTCAGAGATTGGATCTTGAATTACTTCATTCCAAGACAATTAGACTAAGTATCCTGATACTTTTTTTTTTTTTTTGAGACAATTACTGATTAATGGGAAATAGAATAGATAAAGAAAGAGAAATAAAGGAAGAGAAATTGTTAGATATGGTTTCCACAGAACCTGAACTACAGTGGGGAATTCAATTTATGGGATGAAATGGAGAAAAGCCATGTCTTTTAACCCTTCAGTAAGAAAGTTTTGTGCTGAAGTCATTCTCTAAAAGAGAAATAGAAGCTAAAATAAAGAAAGAAACCCCAGATCCTCCATAGTTCACAGTATTTTATTGCTCCTTAGACTGGGAAGCTCGAATTGACAGCCACGGACGGATTTTTTATGTGGACCATGTGAACAGGACAACGACATGGCAGCGACCCACAGCCCCCCCAGCCCCACAGATTCTCCAGAGGTCAAATTCCATACAGCAAATGGAACAGCTGAATCGCCGGTAAGAACTACCCTTGTTTGTGACTTGTGTGCTTGCAAAACTGCACTCAGTGTTGTAAGACTGAGTATGAAGACAGGGTTGCAGTTGCTGCTGCAGCTGACCATATGTATTTATTTTTATGTGACTGTCCCTTTTAATTTGCATGTGGGCTTCTAGGGCTTTTGGATTCCACCTGTGTTCATAAGCTATGTGGCTAAAAAAAAAATCTGGTAATGGTTTTCAGAAATTCAAAAGGCTATTAATGCAGAAATTAGCGGTCAATGTATATTAATCTACATGGCAGAAAAGGCAGGCAAGCTCCCTCGGAGCCAGAATTGGATCCTAGTTATCATATACTATATATAAAGTGCAGTTTTCTAACCCTAGGTACCAGAGCATCCGAAGAACAATGACTAATGACAGGCCTGAAGAGCATACAAATGCCGTGGATGGAGCTGGAGAGGAAACTGACTTTCACCATTCTAATGCAGGTTAAAAAAATAAGAATTTTTTTTCCCGCTTTCTAAAGGGACCACTCGTCTCATACATGATTTAATAAGAGTGACAAAAGGCAGAACCTGACTTCTGCCCCGAAAGTCTGGATGAAAATGGAACCATTTGTTTTCATTCCTGTCTAGTTTTTGAAGATTATGGCTCAGCCTGTTCAATATGCTGAAGAGATGAATGTGAGATTCAGAGCATTTTTCTGTCAGTATCTGACTGGGTAAAAACACAGGCAGGACATCTGCGATGAAAAAGTATAAAATTGGGTGGTCTGGGTTACAAATATTTTCAATCTGCTGCTTTTTGGAATGGTAGAATACAGGAATAGAAAGGACTTTGAGCAGTCATTGGCTTCACCTCTGTGCTGAAGATAGATAGGAAGAGCTGTACCTAAACCATACTTGGCAAATGCTATCTCCTTTGTTCTTATAACATGTTCTCCAGTTGATCGACATTCCGTAACTTTTTTAAGACAGTTTACTCATATAATTTCTTTTACAATGTATTCTTAAATCCATTACTTCCTAGTCTTTCCTCGTGGCTTCTGTTTTTGGGTCTCCAGTTATTTTGTTGACCTACTCAGGATTGTCTTCAGTTGATCTATAGCTCCTGAGGAATATTTCAGAAGTGGCTCTGCTGTACTGAAGAGAGAGTGGAAATGTCACTTGTCTTATGTACAACACTCCTTGTACATTCCTGCGTAATTATTAGATTTTTTTTCTGATTGGGTGACACTAACCACCAGTATTCAAGTCTCTGATCTGCTGAAACCAGGTCAGGACCCTTATATGTAGATCTTTGGCACAGATGTCTGTTTTTCATCTGGTGTTTGTGCAATTGATTGTCCCTACCTGCACGGAGGTCTTTGGACTTTTCTGATGTGTCACTGTGGTTTCGATTCTTGTCCATCCTGCTGTCCAAGTACTGCAGCATCTCCTAGTTGGAGCAAGTTCTGTCCTCACTATCCAGTCATTATTAGAAATGAGAAATTTCGCTGAGACCCAGACAGATCTCAGTGAAACATTACTTGCTGTACTCTTTCTGTTTGACATAAATTATAACTACTATTCAGTACATTTTTGCAAACTACTGCATACCCTTCTCCAGGTGGTTTCATCTGTTTTGGGTAATTTTCACCCTTAACCTGATTCTGAGAGTATTGTGTAAACAGTATTAAAGGCCTTATTAACATAAAAAATGTGGCCTTTACACCACCCAAGTATCAGAAAAGAACTTTGTTAGTTTGCTATGATTCATTCTGCAGAAATCCTGGTTATTTGTGGTTTTGCATTTCACTACTTTGCTGTCTTCTCATTGCTTTAAGTAGTTTGGCAATTATTTCATGTGTCTGTCTGAGAACAGAAAATATGTCACCTTGTCTATAGTTTCCTTCATCCTTTCTTTACCTATTCTTAAAAATGGATATAATACTTATTCCTTTTCTTTTCTTCTGAGAACTCCTTCAGGCCTCCAAAATAACCATCAATGTCTCAGAAATTTCTTCACGTAGTTTCCTGAGTGTTTTAGAGTACATTTGATCAAGCCCAAAGGGTTTTAAAATCTCTGATTTGCACCACAGTCTTTAACCTGCTCTTTACCCTTCCTAGCCCAAGAAGGAAGTTCTCTTTCTTCTCCTGTTTTTTAGTTCTTCTGGTTTTCTGGTTGGTGTTAACTTTTTGAATGAAGACAGAAGGAAAGATCTTTTTTAATGAACTCTAAGCATCATTACTAGTTTTGCCTCTTGCTAAGCAGTTCTCTCCTTGGTCATCCTAGTACTAATTTACTGATAAATTTATCAAGTTGGTTTGTTACCTGTCCAGCCCCTTGTGTAGCTGTGTGTTATTATGTGCTTTGGCTTTGTGTCGTGGTTTAGGCTGATCCGGCAACTAAACTCCACACAGCTGCTCTCTCACTCCTTCCCCAGTGAAGCGGAGAGAAAAATGTAACAAAAGGACTGAGGGTCAAGACAAGAACAGAGAAGGAGCACCCACCAACTATGGTCCCAGGCAAAACAGACTCGACTTTCTTAAAGCAAAGCAATTTATTGACGGTTACTTAAAAGGTCAAAGGGAAGCAAAACCGGTTACTTGAGAGGATAAAAAGAAACAAAGCCAGATCTTAAAAACAACACGTCCCCCTTTTCCTTTTCTTCCCGGCTCTACCTCCTCCCCCAGCGGCACAGGGGGACAGGGAATGGGGGAGATGGAGGAGTGCGGGTCAGTTCATCCCATGTTGTTACTGCCGTGCCTTTCTTAAAGGAGGAGGAGTCCTTACACCCTTTTCCCTTGCTCCAGTGGATCCCCTACTCACAAGGAAAAATCCACAAACTTCTCCAGTGTGAGTCCTACCCGCAGGATGCACTCCTTACCCATCAGATTGCTCCAGTGCAGGCTTTACCACAGTCTCGGATTCTTAGGGAGTTGTTGCCACTCGCTGGTGTGGGTCGTCCCACGGACTCTAGAAGCCTCTCTTCCTTGTTGTGCGTCCCATGCTCCACAACCATCCTCAGGCCCAGGCATCTGTTCTCCGACGTGGGCTTCTCCACGGGCTGTGAGTGGGTCTCTGCTCCACCGAGTCTGTCCTGGCTGCAGGGGGGGCCGCTGCCATCTCGCCACCGGTTGCAGGGGGAACTCAGCTCCGGCACACCTTGTCCCGTTCCATCTTCACTGACCTGATGTCGGTGTGGCCGTTTCTCTCAAATCTCAGTCCTCTCTGGGTGAACTCGGCCCAGCGGGCACCCCGGGAGCGGGGCACTCCCCGAGTTCCACAAGCAGCTCCACCACCGCCATCCTCAGCGGGTGGCACTGGCCCGGCACGGGCAGCTGCCCGGCCAGGAGCCGGGGGCAGTGCCCTCCTCCCTTCTCTCCTCGCCCCCAGGCAAAGCACCTTTTCCGGTTCCTTTGTCCCAACTTAAATAGGGCAATTCGCAGAGGCACCAGTTGGCTCAAGCCCCAGGGGGGATGGGAGTCTGATTTGCTGGCCAGAACCGAGTCTGACCCCGCTCCAAAACCAGGGAAGTCACAGGGAGCAAATCCCCTCTCCTGCCACCAGAACCCCTTTACATCAAGCCATCGCACTTTGTCTCTAGATGCTTTTGATATTCTCTTATAATACTCTTTCCTAAATTAATCTGATACCCAAGCAATGCCAGCATTTCTTGAGTTTCAAGTCATTGTAGAGATTGTGATTTAGCCAAGTGCTCCCTTTATAATTTTTTTTCTTTACTTCTGCCTTAGCCTTTTCCTTTTCTGTCTTTCTGCATGTGCAGCTAGATGGTTTGTTGTGCTGTAACCAAATCAGTTTAAAACAAATTCAGGCTAAATTCAGGCTAAATTCAGGCTAATCAGCAAGTTCAGCTGAATAAGCTTTTCATAAATCAAATTCATAACCCTCCAAACTGCAGGAAAAATCCACCTGGTGGCACACTCTTGTTTCCAGATTACCCAGATCATGACAGGGGACCTGTCTGCAGCAGGCCACAATATCTTCCAGGGTGTGAGAAGTGATGGGTGTACACCCAAGTTTTGTGCCATTATAGAGCTGACAGGCAACCACAGTGCGTGCCAGGGAGACACTCGCAGCCCAAGCATTCAGGCGTAGCTTCGGGCGTCTTTATGCTGCACTGCTGTCGCTCCATCGACATGCCTTGTGGGAGGGCTTGGGGTCTATTGTTTAAGCAGCGTCCCTAAAAATCCTCTTTTTCATTTACTTTTACTTTACATATTACCCTCCTGTTTTCTGGTTTCCTCTAATGCTTAGAATGAATGTCTTTATTTCCTCCATTCTGTTATTTCCATAATGTTTGCCCATTCATATTTAGCATTTTACTCTGTCTTTTTTCTTTTCCTACTCTTTTAAAATTTCTTCTTACTTTTCCCTCAGTTTAGAGTCTCATTCACTGCTTCTCTTCTCCTTTTTCTGCCTATGGGTTATTGTTCTTGGATATCCGTGATAGCTGTGTTCTATCATGATTAATATTAATTCGATGGGGAATTGTGCAAATACTGCAATATATAAAAGAAAGAAGCTGAAACGTAGAAGATGGCATACATTTTAGAGTGAGAACACTGCAGACCCAATCTGAATTTGCAATTTTTCATTTACATTGAAATAGGCATCCAAACATCCTTTTGATTTTCAAAGATAATTGGGGGGAACAGTTTTAATATCATAGCAGATACCACTCATAATATATTTTCAGTTCCTGGTACTGTTGAAAAATCAGTGCACTTCTACAGTTGCTAGGAGAAGACTTCAATGTTTACTGAAAGTTGAAACTTGAAAGGTACTTCCTTGACAACCTGTTTCTTACTTACATAAGCTGCTTAAATACTGTATCAGAATCAGGGCTGTGTTAATGGCAGCGATTTACTGTGTTTGTTTTTTTTTTTAAAGGAGGAGTGAAACATTTTGAAGTGTACAATAACTTTTACATCCATTAGTTATAATTAAAAAAAAACCAACTTATCTACATACAGCTACAGTAGAGCAATGTAGGTGTGCCACAGGGTGCTTCTTGCGTCTTATACACAGGCGCATACTTGGTAACCCACGTAATTGGGTATGATTTTTTTTTAAAATGATTGTTCACCAAAAGCAACAAGTAGAAGTTACTAAACTAAAATTGTAGTATTTTCAGGAACTTCAGTGCTATGTTAGAAGAAATTCAGGTATGCTTATGTGAAGAATACTTAATAAATCAGAAATAATTGTCTACCTAGTGCTTTTCTTGCTTGTGCGATTCAAATGGATGTAGTTGTTGGCGGAATTGTCTTGGTGATGATTTTTACTGGAAGTCTTTGTCATTCACTTTGCTATTAGATTTTCGAAGAGAGAATGTGCTGCCTCACTCTACCTCCAGATCCAGACTTACTTTATTGCTCCAGTCTCCCCCTGTGAAATTCCTTATAAGCCCAGAGTTCTTTACAGTGCTGCATTCTAACCCTGTGAGTATAGCTTCTACAGCTGAGAGACTTTCATAAATACATGCTTATAAATATAGTTGTCTTGTGTACAAAGATATTGCTCAGTGTTTGATGCTAAGATATTGGTAGTACATAGGGAGACTGGATAAATTCAAACACTCATCATCATTCCTTCCAACTGATGGGCCATCAAAGTCATCCTAGTTGGCATTATAGCTTCTATGGGTTTTATATTTTAACTCAGTTCTTCATCTTTCATATGATACAAAACTCATTTGTTTACCAAAGCAATAGCTTTCTTACTGTGCTTTGCAGAGGATGAGACAATTCTGAGAATGGAAAGGAAGCTTATTTTTTAAGATCACTTTGCTGCTTGTGGAATGATTTGTTTCCCCTAGATTGCCTGGTTCATATCAAAATATATTAGAAGTCACAGTGAACAAAAAAACATGTAAATATGTATTTTCCTTTCCTGTTTTGCCTGTTCTTCAGTGCTGCTTCTTACATAATTTTTTTTCCCGATGTTTTTTTTCCTTTGTGTAATGGGATATATAGTGTAAACAGAAATAATGGAATGAATAAGTATCTTTTAAAAGTATTTCCTTTTGTTTTTTATTTTTCAGAGTGCCTACCGCATGTTTACAAATAACACGTGTTTGAAGCACATGATCACCAAAGTCCGGCGGGACACCCACCATTTTGAGCGCTACCAGCATAATCGTGACTTGGTGGGCTTCCTCAACATGTTTGCTAACAAACAGCTGGAGCTGCCGAGAGGCTGGGAGATGAAACATGACCATCAGGGCAAGGTAGCTGTAATGCACATGCATCTCTGTTGCATGCTTGATCTTGGATGTTGCGATGTCAGGACTCGGTTGGTTGCTCCTAACAAGAGCATAAGTGCACGTAGTTCTCTAGGTGTAAAAGGTGCGCGTTGTTTTATCCTGCTTTTGCCAAAAGAAGATTGGAATTTCTCATCTGTGCTGACAAAGCATTATATGAAAGGAGGAGGAGACTGATAAATCATAGAATCATAGAATCTTACAATGGTTAGGGCTGGAAGGGACCTTCAAAGGTCATCTAGTCCAACCCCCCTGCAAGGAACAGGGATATCTCCAACTAGATCAGGTTGCTCAGGGCCTCGTCCAACCTGGCCTTGAACGTCTCCAGGGATGGAGCATCCACCACCTCTCTGGGCAACCTGTTCCAGTGTTCTACAACTCTCATGGTAAAAAATTTTTTCCTAATATCCAACCTGAATCTACCTCCCTCTATTTTAAAACCATTACCCCTTGTCCTATCACAACAGGCCCTCCTGAACAGCCTCTCCCCATCTTTCTTGTAGGCCCCCTTGAGGTACTGGAAGACCGCTATAAGGTCACCCCAGAGCCTTCTCTTCTCCAGGCTGAACAGCCCCAACTCTTTCAGCCTGTCCTCATAGGAAAGGTGCTCCAGCCCTCTTATCATCTTTGTGGCCCTCCTCTGGACCCTCTCCAACTGGTCCATGTCCTTCTTATGTTGGGGACTCCAGAACTGGACGCAATACTCCAGGTGAGGTCTCACGAGGGCAGAGTAGAGGGGGAGAATCACCTCCCTCGACCTGCTGGCCACGCTCCTCTTGATGCAGCCCAGGATGCGGTTGTCCTTCTGGGCCGCAAGAGCACATTGCCGGCTCATATTGAGCTTCTCGTCCACCAGTACTCCCAAGTCCTTCTCCTCAGGGCTGCTCTCGATCCATTCTCCGCCCAGTCTGTATTTGTGCCTGGGATTGCCACGACCCAGATGTAGGACCTTGCACTTGGCCTGGTTAAACTTCATGAGGTTGACACGGGCCCACCTCTCCAGCCTGTCGAGGTCCCTCTGGATGGCATCCCTCTCTTCCAGCGTGTCGATGGCACCACACAGCTTGGTGTCATATAAAGGCTTGTTAGTCATTACAAGGAAAATTGCTAGAAAATCTGTAGCCTTTTTTGTGGTGAAATAAGTTGCTTAGATTCCTTGGATGTTTAAAACTTCTTTCAAAAAGAATTATCTACTGTGTAAGTACAGGCAGTTCAGTGAAGTTCTTTGTAGTTTTGCCTGTGTACTTGTAAAATAATTTAGATATAAAATTACTTTATTATTATCTACTGAATTTTATTTAGTTATTGTTGAACCATTTGTGTTAGCTTTTTTGTTGTTTAACTGTCAGGCTTTTCCTTAGGATTGTGTTTTTTTTTCCCCTCCCTTCTTCAACCTCAAAGTCTTGAGTAGAATTCATTAGCGTGCATTGTTTGCACTTTTTTTCCTTAATAGCCAACCATTTTCCTAGGTGAGTTCTTTACCCAAATGCTAAGTCCAGTGTTCATCAGTTTCTGAGATACAATAGATGCACTTAAGACTGGGATAGCTCTGGGACTGATCGCTCTGTTGGTTATGTATTGGTTAACAGGAAAGAAATCGTGTGGAGTTAAGTTTTGTTAATAGGGATCTTGAATAGTTGCAAGTCTTACTGCTTTTCAAAACAGGTGTCACTTTTCAGTTTCTAACAAAATATTTTAAAATCAAAGAACAGACCTCTTTATAGTAGTGATGTAATTTTTATGTAACTTTAAACTAGTGTATCCTCACTATCTAGAATATGATTTTCTTTGTGGAAGATAGGAGGGTTAAAAGTAGACTGTGATTAGCGTGTGAGGAAGTGCTAAGGCTATCAGTTTATGTGAGAGGTCCTAATTAGGACTACAGGCTTATTAAGCTTCTCAGTTCTTACGTTTATCAGTCTTGTACCATTAGCTGTGAGTGTCCATACAGATAATGATCTTGATGCTTGAGAAGATTACAGGCAGATTCTAAACTGAAGGGTAGAAAAAGTGCTTGAGGGTTGTTTTCTTCTTGGATTTATTAACTCTGGAAAGCACTGTGGTTTTTCGTTAGGAAGATGATTAGGAATGTGCAATTGTGTTAACTCTATTCTTTGCCTCTGTCACTCTTTTAAGACATTCTTTTTCTGTTCAGTTCTTCAGAGGCCAGTTTGTTCCTGAAGAATATAGCAATTTTCAATTGACTTTAATAGACACTTCACAGAGAGAATTAGATCTTTGGATTTCTGGTGTGGTATTTGGTGACAGTGATGCTACCACGACATTAATCAACAAGAGGAAGCGCTGAATAAATCCCCACGGGGATTCCTTCACTTTGAATTAGGCTCAGTATTGTTCATTTTCATTATATTGAATTGCCTTTGTCACAAGTAGCACTTGTGGCCAGTAGAAAAGCCTATTCAGCACTCGCGAGAGATGATGGCCAGTACATGGTGAGACCAGTGCTTGATGAGACCAAACCGAAACCGGACCTGCCTTTATTAAGGCATAAGAGAAGCAAGTAGAAATTAGCCAGGCCACAATATGTAATTAGATTTTCTTTCCCCGGCTATTGTTTCCTGCTGAGATAAGGTTTTCCTTTATTTTTCCAAGTATATCATAGTAAGGGGCTTGGTGCTTTTGCTCACAAGGCACAGTCATCGTTCTGACCCTTATACAGTGCTGAGTAGTAGAGTTTTTACTCCCCAGTGTCAGCGCAGTCCTGGTTGCTTGTCCTCTTTGCAGGCTGTCTTCCAAGGTCTGGTGGGGACTGCCTACCTCTGAACTCCCTTCAAAGCTGCACAGCAAAGCCCAGTTGCCCACTCCTTTTTGACTCTTCCATGTATCCCCTACAGAAGATAAAATCCATTTGGCATGCAGATCTCCTTAAAGGGTCTGGTGTAACTAGGATGTAGTTTCTCATTGGCATTACAGGTGAACCTTCATAAGTCACTGATGCCAGGAAGGCAGAAGACCATTGGAAAAGGTTGTAACAGGAAGCACTGTAGAGTCTAGATAGGTCCCTGAGCTGAACTTGGTCTGATAACTTTGAAATTCTGCATTGCTGCATCCATGTGCATACATTCATGCATATACAGATAAGCACCCCAGTGCATTTGTGCAAGATGTGTGAGCACGCGTTCATGTTTTAAATCCAGATGCAAACATACATACTTTTTAATTAGATCTCTACAGGATGTTCAAATACATAGTAAGTTATTTCTGTTTTCTCTTTCTACAATGAAAGAATCCATTGTAATTAATTGCTAACATCTTCAATAAGAAGACAAGGTATTTTAGCAAACTTCATAGACTTTAATTGGAAAGATAACTTGGGCAACTATCCGTGTTTAATGGGCTGAACGTAGTTTTGGCACTACCCGTCTTATGTAAGTCTCTTCAAGCATCATAGATTTATGGATTATAGCTAGGCAGGAGTTATGAGAGGAATTTTTTTGAAAGGAGACTGTGAGCTGCACTGTATTCTGAGCTGTGTGCCAATGTCCAGATTAGCCCAAAGCCTTGAAACTCCAATAATGATCTTCACCAAAGCTTCAAAGTAGTAATTTACGCTTTATTTTAAAGTAGGCTGCTACTAGCTGGCCTGCAAGCATTTATATTTAATAAGACATGACTGTCTTTAACATTATGTTTAAACTGAGTTGTTTATTTAAATGTAATGCTAAAGATCACTACATGCATTATTAGATTGCTGCATTAACTCCAAGAACGGTATAGTGCAACTCTAGGTAGTACTTTCTCCTATATTGAATCAGTACTTTTTTTTTTTCTAATTGATTTTACAGTATAATGTTGACTTAATTAAATCAACCTTTGTTTTGATGAAAGTGCTTCACATCTTATAAATACACATAGACCACACTAGATAACATAGTAGATACAAGGACATTAGAAAAAACCCTATACCAAACCCTTGCTAACAAGTGAAATAAACCTATCGAACAGGAGCAAAGTTTTCAGAAAGCCTGGATATGTTCCAGCAGCCTCTTCCAACCATTTTCCAGGCCCAAAACTGAAATATCAGAATGGCTTTCATTCTGCTTTTGCACTGGTTTCATATTCTCTAATCTGTATACTCGTGCTGCAGGTGACGTCATTATTTGTCAAGGTGAACAAGTCCCGCATCAGACTCGAATGTTGCAATTAAAATTGCATTTATGGAATATACTTTATAGTTTTGAACTGTGGAACAGTCAGTTTCACTTGCATATCTGTAACTCTGTGAGGTGATGGAAACAGAGCTCTTCCTTACTGTTCAGGCAGTGTGATTCCTTGCTCGTAGGCACAGGTTACAGGTACAGGTGATCGCTGCTAGGGCTGTAGGAGGCTTGCTGCACGCTTCTGGAGTGTTTCTAAGGTTTTGCAACTTCGGTGTCCCTCCATATGCTTCTCCTTCCTTGGGAAAGGGAGTTATGAACATTTTCTCTCACCACAATCCATGATGGTATCTAGTTGCTGTATAGCATGACATGATGGTTTGTCTACCTACCTTCATAGCAGTCAGGAGAGTTGCGTTTTCTCTGATCTGGCTGTACCAAATCTGAAACAATGGTATCGTGAATGCTATAAACTGGCATTGCTGCCAGAAGAGCCAGTTCTGCTCTCCTCTCCTCCCTGACGGTCTGACCGAGGTTAGAGGAAGCAGCAGGGAGAGGGACAAAAAGGGAGTAATTTTAGCGTGGAGCAGCTCCCCGGCTGGGTTCACTGCCTGGCTACACAAACATTTGTGCCAGCACAAGGCAGGAAGGGTGCACAAGGGATGAAACGAGTGGTCAGGATGGGGGAAAATGAGAATGTTTCTTTTGCTGATGCCGCAGGACTGAAGTGTTTATGAAACTGTGGTTGAAGTACCTCACTGGTATCCAAACACAGAAATGGCCCCTGCAGTCCCCGACCACCTCTCTGCTGGTCCAGGCTCTTCAATTCCTCAAACCAGATGTCACTTTCCTGTAACTCTCTTGCTCAAAACTGGGATCTTTTTTTTTGCCACTTCCAGGTGTTTCCAGCATGTGGCTGAAAAAACAAAGCATGTGGAAATAGAACAGTGCTGGTTTCCAAGTGAAACAGTAATACTAGAAAAAGTTTAAATTTCAGAGCTTAGAGACCTTTTTGGTTCAAATTGGATAGAATTGTAGGAGGCTTTCGTTTTCCCGGATACATGCTCCTGTGACCTTGCTTTCAGCAAATCGCTGACTGGCCAATATGTGGTAGTTCTCACTGGTTGCCTGGTTTAAATGTTTTTGTTGCCATCATCTTTGTGTCCCTGACTGGCTTTTCTTTTTTTTCTTTTTTTTCTTTTTTTTAAAAAAAAAGCGAACTTGGACTAGTTGTGTCAGGAAAAAGGCCAAAATGCCTGTTGGCCTGTAATCATAGTTCATCACAGGATGCAATCATACACTTGACAGATATGGACCCAATTGTGTTCATAATTATATGGTAAATAGTTCACAAAAGAGAACGGTTTTGCCACTTAATGATGTCTTTTTAGATGCTTATAAGGAAATGAAAGGGAGACTACACCAGGATTACTTTTATTAAACATTTAAGTCTTCTCTTCTTGATAGTCATAATAAAGCTTCCTACTTCTGATCCTTGTCAGATGAGAATTTCAAAGGACTTTATAGACATGAAGTAAGGCATTTAAAAATTCATCCCTCCAGTGAGATGGAAAACTGTTATCCCTCTACTGCTGCAGGGAAACACGAGCCACAGTAATGTGAGGAAGATTTTCCAAAGCCTCACATCAGCGAATGAAACTTAGATCCAGAATAGACATTAACCTCAGATATGCTAAGAAAAAAGTACTGGCTCTAAATCCTTTCTTCTCTCTCCTTCTCTAGGCTTTCTTTGTTGACCACAACTCCCGCACGACCACGTTCATTGACCCCCGGCTTCCCTTGCAGAGTAGCAGGCCCACCAGTGCGTTAGTCCATCGGCAGCACTTAACCAGACAACGCAGCCACAGTGCTGGGGAGGTGAGTTGGATCTGCCCCTTCTCCTCAGGAACCACCAGGTTTTTAGGATCGTCCTCTTTCACATCGTTCCATTCACAATTCCATGTTGTGAGGAGTATGATTCTTCTGTATTATTTTATTTGCTGCCCATTGTTGCTTTTGAAATGTATGATTTCAGAGGAAAGATATCAGACGTGAGTTTCTCTTACTTTTAATCCGCAGTAACCCCATTTAACCACAGGAGAGCACCTGATTACAGATTACCAGTGTCTGTATCCTGTCTTTCGCTGTCAAAATAGGTATTATTGTCTACCACGGTGTCTGCCAAGTACGTTGATGTGACTCTGCAAATAACGTGTGTATGTACATCTGGATGTGCAAGTTTCCAAATAACTATAAAAGATCTTGCCACATTAGGCTTATCAGACTGTTATATGCATATGCCTATGCATTTATTCTCTGCTTTCTAAACAGAAACACGTGGAAGTTACTATTTTGTTGATAGGTCACTGTGGATCATTTTCACCGGCAGCCTCCATATTGTTGTTGTAACTTCTTTCTACTTGTAAGCAAGAGTATGTACAGTGACTCAGACTTCAGTTGTACTTTATTTAACTTCCATACTGTTGGCTGTAAGTTGTCTTTTCAGAGGAGGGCTATTCCATGCCAGGAATTAAAGATAATACAAGCTAGAATGGCAAGAGAAATGCTCTGATTTATCCTTTTTATAGCTCAGTCTTGCAGCAGCTGAAGTTCTGGCAGAGATCTGTCTCAGAGCAGGCATGAATCTTCTCTACCACTTCTCTAGCAGGGCTTCCGCTGAGCTGCTGAGTGTCGTACCACTGACTGCATATCCTGTTGTACCCTGTGTGAACATGGTTTAGTCACCCACGATACTTCCCACCCAGCCCCTTGCAATGTTAGGTGTATTTTACAAATGGTTTTAAACAGCGTTTTCTGTCAGTTTGGTGATGTCATGTAGGCAATGATGTCCTACAGCAGGCAAGGAAGCCAGAAGTGTCTACATATAGTTATTTTGATCTTCAGTAGGATAAAGCAAATGCTCCTGTTGTGAAATAATTTGTAACAGAGCAGAAATCATTTTTTTTCTTAACTTTACCAAATATACACTGAAATTATCTTTCTTTAAGCAGCATGCAGAAGCTCTGCACTTAAAACAGAGAGATTCATGTCAGCCACACTGCTGAAGTTGTCAATACTGCAAAATAAATGTAGTTTATCCTACAGGAAGTCATCATATATTTTGCATATGCACAGTGCTAATTACCAGTCAAAATTTCCCACTCTGTCTAGATAGATAAATTCTTTAAACTGTGTTTCTACATACAATTTTAGAAGTATTTCCTTGACATTATTACAATTGCAACTTGAATTGAAGTGTAATTCCAGATAGGCGTCTCAAACATAGCAATTCAATACAGTATTCGCACTCTGGGATTAATGATGTAATGATGTTCATTTGTATGCATGTGTATGAGTCTGAACACCATTTTTTCTTCTGTGCTTATGACTTAAGTATTGCATGTTCGCAGCTGGTTTTCCTATTTTTAAACCATTGCATCAAGGAACTGTATGTTATTGCAAAAGATGAATACTTAATGAAAAAAAATTCTCAAAATACTTTCTTTGGATTTGCCTTGTCACGAACTTTGATGTTTTGAAGCCACTGACCCAGTTTTTACAGGGAGATGCTCTAAAGCAAACATTAACAAGTGTAAGGAATGCCTTTTTAGCTAGAGCTGAACTGCAGTGTGAAGCTGGAGCTAATAATAATGGCATTCCTTTTCCAGCACAGTGCCTACAGGAAATAATTTTTCATTTTTCTGAGAGAGTGTTATCAGAGAGCACAAAGGTCTTGGGAGATATCTTGGGACTTTTGCTTCTTCTTAATTTCAGAGACTGGGTTTAAAAACAACCTTTATAATTATTTGATCTTTTGCAGTTAGATGTTTTAGAGATCTTTGAAGCTTCGATGTGTAGTGCAAATGCTAACCATTACATGTAGGCAGAGGAACTGAGAAGTAGACATAAAGGTCGAGCAGGATGAAAAAGAGGTTGGACAAAATGTATTATACAGATAGAATACAAAGTACTGACACTTCAGTGGAAATGACTGAAGCCCCAGTACACACGAAACTGCAGAAGTTGCTCTGAAATGACAAATGCTACCAGGAACAATTTTACATGGTAGTTCTACCCTAAAAAATGTTCATATGCAACATTTTTTAATCTCAGATTAAAAAAATCAGAACTGTTTTACTGAATGATTGTAGGAAATGTACTTTTACCAGTTTTGGACTTGTTTGCCTTGCCAGAATGTGAACTCATTTCTTTATCCTCCTGCTTCAGCCACAAACTTCTTTCCATTTCAAATTTAGGGAAACTCCATTCATGCACAGAGGTAATAGAGGTGCTAATGAATTGAAATGAACAGAATTTGATTTTTCAGATCCTTTGATATGGATGAAGATGTCCATGAAGTACAAAAGATCCTCTGAAGGAATACCAGTTTGAATTTTTTAGTTCTGTTTCAGAATGGGACTAGTATTTTAAAATATCAGTAAACTTTCAGTCAGTTTTGATTCTTCATATTAATAGGCACAGTACACTCAGTAATGTTTTGCTAATAACTGTCATATAGCACAGCAGTGGTTCCTGGGGATAGCGATCAAGCAAAGCGTTCACGTACGTGCTTAGTTCTCACTTTTATGTCCCTGCGGACACACGCTGGCACAGAGACACTCATTGTGGTTCCTTGGACGTTTTCAGGTCGGAGAGGACTCCCGTCATTCAGGACCACCGGTTTTGCCAAGGCCGTCTAGCACATTTAACACAGTCAGCAGAGCTCAGTACCAGGATGTGGTTCCAGTGGGTAAGTCGGCATGCGGCCTCTTTTCACAGAAGTTCTCCGTGACTGAGTGCGTCACGTCAGTGCGCACTGCTGGGTTTTTCATTCGGTTGGGGTGGGTGGAAGTTCCATTTGTTACGATTACTTCTGTCCATCAGCATTTCCCAATTGTTCAGTTGCAACCTGCAGGAATAATACTGAAAAGTATCTGTGCAGAACCAAATAACCCATGAAAAACTTCTGCCTTCCTAGCTCTCTTACTCTAAGCGGTGACAGGAAGAGTCGAAGCCAGTGAGGCAAGTTGTGACCTAATTGGACTCCATGTATTCCCAGTGATTTTTGTACAACTTCTGGGCATCTATTTTGGCAGGATTCCAGAAAGTGTTAATCAGCTTGGAACTAGTCATTAGCTTAACTTCTGTTCTCAGTTACATACACAGAAAGTTCCTGGCTTCTATGGCACCAAGAACAGCGTTTAGCTTGTTGAATCTAACAGCTGTCACATTGTGCTAAATAAAGATAAATTAATCCGATTGACTATAACTGGCTCTTTGTACTGTGGCATGTTTACTTGAAAATCTCTGCTAATTTAAATCCTTCCCCTTGCCATGGACACTGCAGGCTCAGCAATTAGTGAGGATTTGATATGGGTGTTTCCAATGACCATTTAATATTTGAGAATGGATTTCAGTGCAGTGAAAACCAAGGTCTCTGCAATTTTATTCTAACAGTGAATGTTATAGTTTGACCTTAGCTAAGAGTGAGTGATAAAATATAATAGAAATTGCTAACAAAATTAGAGCTGTTGACAGCGAGGAGGATGTGTTGCAATCAGATTGGGTTCATAATCAAGAAGCATGTTCCCTAAATGATAGCAGAATTGGTAGCTTTTCATGAAAAAGTAGTAACGCAATACTGCTAAACTTAAAACTGTGAAGATGAAGTCTGCTGTCATTATTGTTCAAAACTCAGAAGGAATAGTCCTGTCTGTTAGTATGTCCTTGTTTCAGCATGTTTTTGTTGATGCTTTCAGCTTACAATGACAAGATTGTTGCGTTTTTGCGGCAGCCCAATATCTTTGAAATTCTACAAGAGCGTCAACCAGATCTTACCAGGAATCATTCACTCAGGTAATAAAGTCAGTGAAATCTGCTATTCCTATTTCAATACGAAATGCTAATTAGAATTAATTTCTTTCGTTAAAATTAACAGTGGAACATAACAAATTGTAGATTTGTGGCCTATTCAAACATATTAATAACACTGTGGGAAATAGTTCTTTATTGTATTTGTATGTAACTTCCTGAAATACGGTTTAGGAGAACAGAGGTAATATGTTATTACCAAATAAAGGTACCTACAATAAAATGCTTGGAACAACTGGCATAAGAGATTTGCTGAGGTCTTCAAAATGTGCCAAGACAGCTGGATGGCACAGCAAATGTGCCTGTGCCCGTTCATTTGAGTATGTGTACAGCTGGGAGCATGAGGCAGAATGGCATTCAGTTTTGTCCTTATCTTCTCAATGCGCATTTACAGAAAGGCTGTCCTGACCTAATGACCTGGGAGGTAATCTTATACCAAACAGAATTTTTCGCGTTTCTCCAGAAGTTATAAAAAGTGCATGTACAGGTTTTTGCATAGTCCAACGAGATCTGATGAAGGCTGATCTTTGATTGTTATATGGTTATTATAACTCCCTTGTATGCTTAGACTAGGAATGATAAAAAAGTGAAATTCAGTGGCAAGATGCCTCTTAAAGTGTATCCTGCACAAAGACACTTTAGTTCATTCACTTGACTGTAAAACATGGAATAACTAACAACTTGGATATTAGTGACTAGGATTCGAATGACTGTATCTATTCTTCCTTGGACATTAAATGCTAAAAATACTGGTTTGATGCTTGTGGTCTGTCCTGTGCAGAGAGCTGGCAAGGCAGCGCTCTGTGTTCCAGATGACTATCCACACTGGCTGGCATAGCAGCCAGCACTGATTTTCAGGTTTTTTTCCCCTTCTCATAGTGTTGCTTATTGATCTGTTTTCCTCCATGTCCTGCAAGTTTCCAAAATTCAACAAGCTGCCCTGTTTCGCAGTTTCCCAAAGCATCGTGTTGTAACAACATTTGTTTTGCCCTCTGAATAAATCCTGGCTGACAAACCTGAAATGACGTACTAGCAGAATACATGTTCTCTAGAAAATACAGAGAAAATGAGGAAAATAAAAATCTATGGTTCTCAGGCTGTCAGGACAGTTCCTGTGTTGCACATGTATCGCTACAGGCAAATTTGTTCCACCAGGCTTGGTTTGAAATGGCAGCAAACTAAGCTACTGGGAAATAGTATACAAACAATTTCTGATTATTAGTAGTTTTATTTTTCTTTTTTCTTTTCCCCAGGGTGCTTGGCTTTCTTTACTCTGATAGCAATCAGTGTCATTTTCTTCATGTGTTTTGTGCTTTTTTCGATGATTTAGAGTTCAGACTGTTCAAAAGACTTGTTGGTATTGTCAGATTCTGCTGCTTGTAGAACCTTGCTTCCTGAATACAGAATCATGATTTGCCACAAGCTGAGCCCTTATCAAGAAACAGTGGTTTTCAGATGAAAAATGGAAGATCAAAGGAAAAAAGACACTGGTTTCTGTAACTCTGCATTTACTTGAGACTATATATACTTCTGTATGCTTAGTTCATAAATAGACTGAAGATATATGTCTAACTTACCTGCTTTAGAAGAATGATTGGGGATTTTAATGAACATAGGTTTATTTTACATTAAATAAGATTGGCCAGAGAAGGGATTCTGTTAAGCAGAATTGTTCCATTCTAGTCTTGTCTTTGAAGTTAGTATATTTGATTAAGGTTAAGTATTTTCTGTTACACCTCTCCTGTATGCTTCTAGAGCTGATGCTTCAGTGATGTTTATTATGTTTTTATAAAGATCTGTTTCGTTTTTCCTAGTTAGTCTTTTAAGACTCTGATTTAGCAAGTTACTGGAATCCACGTCTATTTGACACATTGTGAGACCAAGCAACTCCAATAACTTTGCTGTAACACTCAGTGACTGAAGATCTAAGTGAAATCCCACACTATGAATTCTTTGTGTCTTTTTTTAAGTGTAGTGATTAGTACAACTGTCTGTAATCTGTTTCTTTCAAGACCTCGGTGTAATTGAAGTAGAATGATAGGATCATAGAATGGTTTGGGTTGGAAGGGACCTTAAAGATCATCTAGTTCCAACCCCCCTGCAACGTGCAGGGACACCCTTCACTATACGAGGTTGCTCAAAGCCTCGTCCAACCTGGCCTTGAACACTTCCAGGGATGGAGCATCCACAACGTCTCTAGGCAACCTGTTCCAGTGCCTCACCACCCTCAGAATGAAGAATTTCTTCCTTATATCTAATCTAAATCTCCCCTCTTTCAGTTTAAAGCCATTGCCCCTTGTCCTATCACTACACGCCCCTGTAAAAAGTCCCTCTCCAGCTTTCCTGTAGGCCCCCTTTAAGTACTGGAAGGCTGCAATAAGATCACACCGGAGCCTTCTCTTCTCCAGGCTGAACAGCCCCAACTATCTTAGTGTGTCTTCATAGCAGAGGTGCTCCAGCCCTCGGATCATCTTTGTGGCCCTCCTCTGGACTTGCTCCAGTAGCTCCATGTCCTTCTGATGTTGGGGACTCCAGAGCTGAACGCAGTATTCCAGGTGGGGTCTCACAAGAGCAGAGTAGAGGGGCAGAATCACCTCCCTTGTCCTGCTGGCCACGCTGCTTTGGATGCAGCCCAGGATACGGTTGGCTTTCTGGGCTGCCAGCGCACATTGCCGGCTCATGTTGAGCTTCTCATCCACCAGCACTGCCAAGTCCTTCTCCGTGCTGCTCTCAATCCATTCTCTGCCCAGCCTGTACTTGTACTTGAGATTGCCCCAACCCACGTGCAGGACGTTGCACTTGGCCTTGTTGAACTTCATGAGGTTCTCACAGGCCCACCTCTCCAGCCTGTCAATGTTCATCTGGATGGCATCCCTTCCCTCCAGCCTTCCCTCCACAACACCACACAACTTGGTGTCATCTGCAAACTTGCTGAGGGTGCACTCAATCCCACTGTCCATGTCTCCAACAAAGATGTTAAATAGCACTGGCCCCAGTACTTACCCCTGGGGAACACTACTTGTCACCAGCCTCCACTTGGACATTGAACCGTTGACCACAACTCTTTGAGTGTGACCATCCAGCCAATTCCTTATCCACCGAGTGGTCCATCCATCAAAACCATGTGTTTCCAGTTTAGAGACAAGGATGTCGTGTGGGACAGTATCAAATGCTTTGGATAAGTCCAGGTAGACGATGTCAGTTGCTCTTCCCCTATCCATCAATGCCGTAACCTCATCATAGAAGGCCACCAAATTAGTCAGGCAGGATTTGCCCTTAGTGAAGCCGTGTTGGCTGTCACCAATCACCTCCTTATTTTCTATGTGCCTTAGCATAGTCGCCAGGAGGATCTGCTCCATGATCTTGCTGGGCGCAGAGGTGAGACTGACTGGCCTGTAGTTCTTTCGGTCTTCTTTTTTTCCCTTTTTAAAAATGGGGGCTATGTTTCCACTTTTCCAGTCATTGGGAACTTCAACAGATTGCCACGACTTCTGAAATATGATGGATAGTGGCTTAGCAACTTCATCCATCAGCTCCCTCAGGACCCACGGATGCACCATCCAGCCAATTCCTTATCCACCGAGTGGCCCATCCGTCAAATCCATGACTCTCTAGTTTTGAGACAAGGATGTCGTGTGGGTCAGTATCAAATGCTTTGGACAAGTCCAGGTAGATGATGTCATTTGCTCTTCCCTTATCCATCAATGCTGTAACCTCATCATAGAAGCTCACCAAATTGGTCGGGCAGGATTTGCCCCTAGTATAGCCATAATATTATTATTACTTTTTTATTATAATTATTACATAGGTGAGGAGGAAAATCAGTATTTAACCAGTGGAAGGGGACAGAGATCATTTGAAAAGGTCTCTAATTTCTATCTAAATTTCTCATTCCTAAAAAGAATGAAGAGATGTGATAAGCTGAGGGTCTGTTAAAATACACAATGAAATAAAGTACATTACAATAATGTAAAAGGCTTCAGGCAAAGGCATCTATTATACATTAAACATAATGTATGTCTTAACAGAATGTAAAAGGCATATATTAAAAAAACTATCATTGAATTCACAGCCGTCATTAGTAACCCCAGGAAGTCACAGACTGCATTCGTTTGGAGGGCTGCATACTTCAGTCAACCCGGAAAACGTCCTTCTGCTTTCTGGTGCTGCTGCCAACTAAATGCTAAGATATGTTTTCTAATCCGCCATTTCTTTCCTCAAATCTTGCCATCGATGTTGGCAAGGCGGGTGCTTGACTTTCAGTACCTCTCTTCACAGAGAAACACCGAATTGCACACTCCTGCCACATCCACAACCGCCACCCTGGCAAGCAGGGACTGGGGGGCTCGGGGCACAGCCTGCCTGTGCCTCTCTTGCACCCGTGAATATGCTGTAAATGTGGTGCAAGTTACCAGGGAGCGTACGTTAGGTCCACTGTTTGAGAAGGTCTTTGTGCACTGTGATCTTAGAGACAGATGGCAAGAGATTTGGTTTGATGCCTTTTGTTGAAACTGCTGTGCATGAAATGATGTGTTCCAGAAATTCATTGTGCAGCTTAAACCGTGTGTGGCTGCCAGCAACCTTCAAACAGCGCCAGTCGCACCCGTCGTTCTTGACCTTCTTGTCACTGTTGGTGGTGGGACAGTGGGGTAGATGGACCTCTGAGCTGAGCCAATGCTGCTCTTCTAATATGGAGTTCTTTATTTTTCTGTTTGTTTGGGGTTTCTCTCCTTTGGCATCGGGACAGTTTTTACTACACAGGCTTGTTTTTAGTTTTCCTCCCAAAAACTAAAGTCAAATTAGAATTTACCTCTACTGTACCATCATATACAGATAGAAAGAAAATAAAAGGGGTGTGCTTCCATTTTAGAATGCAGGAAAAAACTCTATGGAGAAAAAGAATAGAAATCAGCCAAGGAATTATATTCGATATAGATCCTAAAAATCTGTATGTTACCATGCTCAGAGTTTACGATGCATAGATTCCATAGTGAGCAAACTGGGTCTGGGAGGAATGGCGCACGCTTGGGTGAGACAGAGGGGGAGAAACAGTACACAGTTTTTTTTGGAAGATCTCTTAAATGCAGTATGTTACGAAAACGCGGCTTTTAAAATCACAAGTGTGGATCATAATGCACGTCTCGCATTTGTACAAAGGTTGGAAAAAGACAGTACCTCTGTAAACAGTTCACTTTCAGAATAGTAATGTCCTCCTGCAGCGCTCAGCCTCGTACTTTGGATTGAGGGACAGAGGTAGCGTGAACTTGAAGGACTGATTTTTTTATTTTTTTTTTACTGGTTGGATGGCTGTATACCTGAAGCAGCCTGAGCATTGAAGAGACGAGGGCAACAGGAGAATCATTCCTCAGAACAAATGAACTTTTTGGTTGTAATATTTTGCTGCTTACATGGGCATGGTATGGCAGGGAAAAAAATAGTTCCTGAAATACAGAAGCATAACCCAGAGGTTTTTATGATATATTATGTACTTTTCTTGTTGCTGTGGTTTACACTGGTACCTTATTTGGAAAAGATATTCTGCAAGTCCTTTTTTTGCTTACACAGGGAGAAGATCCAGTTCATCCGGACAGAGGGAACACCTGGGTTGGTGCGTTTATCCAGTGATGCAGACCTTGTCATGTTACTCAGGTAGGCACAGCTGCTTTCCGTGCACGTATGGAATATACTGCGGCAGCTGCTGAGGAGCTTTTCAGTGAGTAGTGTGTGCTGATTGAGTGACCTAATCAATTCCCCTTCAGTACTTGGACTTGTAGCTGGGAGAGCTACAAGTGAAGGGTCAGATTTTTTTATTTTCATCATATCCAGTTTCTAGATGGTTTTTGGAGGTCACGTTTTTTCATAGGAGTGATGGAATGTGATTATCTGAGGAAAGGTGAGAGCAAGAGTGCTGTGCTTGTCATTGATATGGGTTTGCCCAGACCATGTTTTATTGTCTTGTTGCATCCAGCTCTGACGTTCGGATAGGTGGTACAGTTTAGACCTCTTTGCAAGAATGTGCCTTCTACTGCTTCAGGAATGTGACTGTTTAGTTCCGTGGTTTGGGAAGTCTGTATTTGTGAATTTTAGTACTTGAGATGTGTTTTTATTACTTTAATGTCTTGCTGCCTCTTCACTATGCTGTCAAGTGTTGTTCCCTTGGATAAAGGAAATAACTGTTACAGAGTTCAAGAAATGGGAAGCTGCTTCTTTAATGTTTTTCACAATTAACTCAAAAAATCAGGCAGATCTTTTCCTAGAATTAAACCCTTGTATCTTCATGTTGTATTCTCATCCATTGCAAAAGTGCATCAAGAAATTCACGAGTTCGTTTAAAATTTAATCTAGTGAAATAGGATTGGCATTAGTGGTGGTATTTTGAGGTCAGGCTGAATAACGATAATCCTTTCTGGTCGCTAAATCTCTGAATTAACTACAGCTATAAAAAAAAAAGATAAATCCCATTTTAAAGCCATGCTGAAGCTTTACTAAAATGAGAATATTGTTTCTCAAAAAACATTTTAAGGTTTTTATTTTGATATATAACACATGGAGATGACACACAATTTACACAGAAAAATCTGGCTTCAGCTATTTGTTTTTAAACAAAGATTGCATGAATGATTTTATCATGGCTCTTTGACTGGATTTTTTTTCCCCTCTAGTGTTCTGTTAACAACAAAAACTGCAAATAATTCTTACTGTAGAAATAAAGCAAATTTCTCCCTAGAATAACTTTATCATGTTTTTTCAGACTTTATTTCTCTTAATCTACTTCTTTCCCCAAAAAATATCTAACCAAAAAGCATTGCTTGAAGATTTTCTTGCCACTTGACTTAATAATCTAATAGTAGCATTGCACCAAGGACACATTATCGATAAAATGTTACCTATGCATCTATTCGTTTCTTAAAATGCTGAATGTTATACCGCAAGACTGGACTAAGTTATTGTGAGTAAATACTGGTATAAAACTAAAGGTGGGCTAAGTTCAAATAGTGGTATACTGAGATTTTGAAATTTCTTTTTCTTACAATTATTTAGTCTTGGTGGGTTTTTATTTTTAACAGTATCTTCTAACAGGGTGTCATCATGACCCTTCTCTATGAAACTCTGAAAAAACTGCACCGTAGTCATGAGTCACCTGTTCCTTGCAGGGGGGTTGGACTAGATGACCTTTGAAGGTCCCTTCCAGCCCTAACGATTCTATGATTCTATGATTCTATGATGACTCGGTCTTCTCAGGGCTCAGAACACCCGGGTTCTGTATCTAACATGGCTGGTTGGATGACCTTGGCGAAGACTGTACCCATTTCCATGCTTCTGTTTCTTCATTTCATGGGAATGATATCATTTTCCTCTAAAGCACTCTTGAGATCTAGTAATAACTGGGTGGAATCACTATTCTGATATTTTTATGGCTTGGGAACACTGTACGTTTTTTCACATGCTGCAGTAAATATAAAGTTGCGGCTAACTAAAAACAAACGGACCAACAAACTCCTATGTCTTTAGGGACTGAAGGAGATACAGTGCATCACGTTTTTAAAAATACTCTTATAAATGGCATTATATTATGGTTCAGGTGTTAAGAACAAAATATTTTTCAGTTTCTTCTTCCAAACATGTTGTTTGGTATACAACACAAATCGTCATCGTAACTCCTAATTTAATCCAAGATTGAAGTAGTGGTTTATATTTTATCATGTTTTCAGCATCAAAACGTAACTTGGAGGAAAACAACGCATGGTCATGAATGTAAAAAGAACTGTCAGAAAATACTTGTTCCAAAAAGCACCTAATGCAAAAAAATTTTCTAGGTGTTTGTTCAGTGAAAAAAACTTAGTAAAAACATCTTTTATATGAACATTACTTTCATTGGTTGAGCTCTATATTAATAAAGATTGGCTTGCAATTCTTACTGTAGCTCCATTTTTGAAAATAAATTTTACATATCATCTCAACAGTTTATTTTTATCTGTTTAACATCGGATGTGGGCTTTGATATCAGACCCGTTCTGCTATTAGATATTCTGTCTTTTTTGACATTTGCTTGTGTCAATTTTGGGAAAAGACTGACATTTTAATACATATACAAATGCAGTGATTAGGCTGCAAAATCTTTATTATTTTTCTCTTAAGTTGTGTAGCAGTAATAGATGAGGAATGAAATAACTCTACTTGAGCAGTCTAGATATGATAGCCGTTTCAGCAATAGTGTTAGCATTAAATAAGGAAATAACTTGTTATGCCAACAAGCTTATTATTCAATATACTCAACAAGCTCAAATGTGATTCTTAATCCTGGAGGCTTAGAATATTTGTCTCTGTTCCTGGTCTTTGTGCAGTATTGCAGATCTTTTTCCAGGAAGGTGTGACTAAGGTTATTGACCCGTTTGTAATGAGAACACAAATTTAAAAAAAAAAAAAAAAAAGGCAAATTTTAAAGGCTGATTAACTATATTTTAACCTTGAAAACAAATACCACGTTACGTATAGTGATGTTCCATGAAAGTAGCAATTACTGGTATCTAATAACTTTCAAGATCTGATTGAGGGAATGGCAATAGAATATTTTGCAGCACTCTCCTCTAACTGTGCATAGTGGAAAGAAAGCAGGCTAGTAACTAGAGGTTTATTCACTAGAAGGTGAAAAATGCCATTCATTCAAATAAATACTTTATTTCTCATTTGCTCCTTTTTACCAGCTTGTTTGAGGAGGAGATAATGTCGTATGTGCCGCCACATGCCTTACTTCATCCTAGTTATTGCCAGTCCCCGAGAGGCTCACCGGTGTCTTCGCCTCAGAACTCTCCAGGTGAGTTGCTCAGTCGCAGCTTTTGCAGGAGCTGTATGGAACCGTTTCTCATACTTGGTAAGGAGCAGTTCCAGATCAGTGAAGTCAGTAGTGCATTCCTGCTGCCTTCCCAGAAGTCAGAGAACAAAAACAACAGAAAAATTGTTTGACTATAATTTTTTCTTTGCTTTGGAAATTGAAATTCACGGCAGCCTAAAGCCAAGAACCTACTATTTGGAAACTATAACTCTTTGTGGTTCCCAGCTTTTAGATGGGTAAAGTTAGATGAGCTGAGGCATCTTCTGAGTGGTCAGTGAGCTTGTCACTGCAGTACTTTCGTTATGACAGTATCTGTAGGATACTGCAGTAGGGCTAGTTTAGTTCACATTATGCTACATGTAATGACTTCCCACCTTTCTGAAGATACAAGTTCTGTTGCTCCAGCAACAACAAAGATTTAGTCCTATTTTTGAGCAAAGTCAACAAGTGTGATTGCATTTGACTATTAAACTTGAACCTCTGCCTTGTGCTCACAAGATGTTTTGCCGGTGGAAAAGATTGGTGTATTACAACTTCAGAGGTTGTGATTTTGTCTTGACTTGTAAAACTTGCAAACTTGTTTTTCACTGATGTGAAACAACTAAGTGACTGCTCATGCCCAGATCCTGATGCCTAGAGAATTAAAGATATGAGGTCTAATAACTGTACATTAAAATGACAGAGTTAATGGGGCTGTGGGGCAATGAGTGACAATTTTATGTAAAGCCAGATTGTTGTCCCTTAACGTGAGTTCAAAAGATAGTATACTGCAGCTGTCTGGAAATACACGTCAGAACGGAATGAAATTGATACGTCACGTATTAACTAAGTTGCAGATCAGAACTAAATTATTTCAAATATGACAAGTTCCATTTGACCTCTGAGGGCTAAGTACAGCAATTTAAAGTTTATAGATATTGCTATTCTTAGTTTTCTCAAGAAGATAATAGGTAATTAAAATCAAATCAGTGCAGTAAATTGGAAGTAGCTTAAGGGGATTTCTACAAACTGGAGAACAAAGGTACAGATAAATAGAGACCATTTGGGATGTAAGCCACTCCAGATAGTTCCAGACAATAAGAAAATTTTATCAGAAAAACTACTGTGATTTTTGTGCCTGTTTCCTGGTCCACAATCATAAAAAGCTTTGCCTTTTCAAGAAACCAGATTAAAACCATTCTTAAACATGTCCTGAGTGGTAGCTTTTTCTGTTGCTGGACAAGGACCTCTGTAGGACCTATTCAAAGAAACTATCCCAACACCTTAATGATCTTACAGTATTCTGCAAAGCAGCAAACTAGAATACTCACATGTATTGATACTTTTGATGCATATGAGTTTTTAATACATATTGATGTTTTTGATACATATACGATTTAGATATAACTGTTTCCCTTTGTTGAAAAGAAAAGAATGAAATCTGCATGTATGCATTTTATTTCCAACTGCAAACCTGGCAGTCTTTCCTGAGTAAAAGGAGTTTTGGCTTTCAGAGTTACAATTTCTTCATTACTAGTACATGCACCAAAGCATGCTGGGCAGGGCTTCACTCCAACAAAAGTAATTTCAAAATGCATTCAACTTTTAGCATGTGATATTCTCATCTATTCTTCAAAGTAGTGGCACACACAGTAAAGGGTCAACAGTGATGGTTTTAGTCCTTCAAATTGTAATCTCTGTTCTATTTCATAGAAAAATATAGAGAAACCATTGAATCTCCCCGTCAGTCTGCGAGCATGCATGTTTGCGTTGGTGTACAAATGACTTTTTTGATGAGAAGTTGTAAATAGCCTGTCGTTTCTAAGGAGGCTCTGTGTTTTTTCATCAGCTAAGGCTATGCTGTGCTGCACGAGGTTGCGTGTTAAGGATCCATTGTTCAGATCAGTCACAATCGGTTGTACTTTCTCTTTTGGGAAAGATGAATAGTCATGAAGCCGCTCTTTATATCTGCTTTAGAATATAACCTCTTTGAAAAGCAAATATGATTATCACATCACTGGCATTTTTTAGCTTTTCCATTAACATCTTTTGTTCCCAAGGCGGAAGTAATCACTGTAATTGCCCAGGAATTTCTTGGCATATGCATCTGATTTGCAATGAGGACTTGTCATGTGCTGACAGAATAATATGCAGCTGATTTCTGAACCGTGAAGTAATGTGTTACCAGATTTATGTTCTGCAGTATCTCTCAGCAAAAACTTCCTTCAGGGGTTAAGATTAAAGTATGCTTTTGTTGTGTTTTTTTGATGACTACATTTTTGTGCCTACTTGGACCCAAAGCAAAATAAACGAAGTGGGGGAAAAGGCCAATAATTAAAAGGCTGTTTACAGTTTCAAGTTTCTGTAAATTTTCTGGAGAATTCAGCTGAGTGTACCGTTAGAAGCCCTCGGTGCTCTCAGTAAAAGAGGATAACTACTACAGATTGATCAACGACCATGATCTGTTCTTCCAGAGGGGTCCTGCATGTTCCCATTGGAGCTCTGAGAATTCCCTGACACTTTCTATTCCTCCCACACAGCTCTAAGCCTAGAACGAGTGGCAAGTGTCTTTCTGGTCAGACAGGTCTTTTAAAGACCTGCAAACGGCATTGAGCGTTAACACTGATCTCCCTTGTTCTCTCTTTGATGTCTGCAGCTTCTTCCAGCAGCCACTTCCGCAGGATGTGCTCCTCGCCTTTGCCGTCAGACCCGTGTGCTCTGTGGCTAAGCAAGCTGCTCTCTTTTTCCCGTGGTCTCTGCCCACAGGCTGAATGGATACACATTCTCTCTCTTTCACAACCTGAAACCTTACATTCTCATGCCTTCACCCCTAGTAGCAACAAATGTTTCTGTATTGGCTTGGTTTCATACAAGGAGCCAAAAGAAAACTTACATAGGGAACTGATTGTTGCTTAAAAGACAGAAGTCCACATACACGTGCTTCTAAACTGTGAATTTGCATTTCCAGCGCATTGTGGGCCTGTTAGATGACCACCAGTTACAGATAAGTGGTTGGCAACCTATGTATACTGTAGGGCATGAGAAATTTTAAACGTCCTCTGAGTTTTTTGTGGGGGATGTCTACACAGCCCTGCAGGGGAGAAATTTAATGTTATAAAAACTAGGGGTGAGGAGATGAACGTAAAAGGGCGAGGATTAGCTACCTCTTCAGTACACTGTCTGGCAATCAAATCAGCAGAAGTAATTCATCCAGGGAGGCAGTGGAAGTTCTAATGGTTGTAATATTCATAGTAGATCAGACTAAACACGTAATTTGTATATACTAGACTTGTCCATGCAAATGTGGGGGTATGCCATTTTTGGGGCATACAGACCTCATCTATCCCTGCTTTTAAGAAATTTATTCTCAAAACCAGTTTTTCAAAAATAAATTCACTTAGATGACCTTCATGTTTGTTCCTGCAGTCACATGTGAAAAGCTCCACAAACTTAAACTTGGTAGTCTGTCCTTTCTTCCAATGTTTTTCTTCCTTGTACTTCCCCAAGGAAAAACTTCTACTAGGGAATTTCCAAAAGTCTCCTTTCTCCAGCTTGATCTATTCAACTGGGGCAGAGCAGAGTACAGTCTGTTTATCCTTCATTTCTGAGTTCTTGTTTTTCCTGATAATGTTAAAACCAGAGCACAGCAGAACATTTATTGCATGAGCTATTGTAAAGGTTAGATGTAAAGTGTACTTGACAAACAAAAGTTAAGCCTTGCCAGTTGATCGTGCTGGTTAATTTAATCCAAATTTTGCGTTGACCTGGATTTGCTCTTTTAAGACTGACTGTAGAAAGATGATACTGTTGGAAACGAGCAACCAAAAAATCTTGGACGCAGAGCGGATTTGAAGATACGCAGCTTTTGCCCTTTATAAAAGTGACTAAACAAAACCACATACCATGCCTTTTGCTATTAAGGAGTCTTTTCGGCAGAGGATGGGACATTAATCAGTTCATGTCGCTACAGCTCATTCTTTGCTTATTGCTTCCTGCAGGTACTCAGCGTGCCAATGCCCGAGCTCCAGCTCCTTACAAAAGAGATTTTGAAGCCAAGCTGAGAAACTTTTACAGGAAGCTGGAGACTAAAGGATATGGACAAGGCCCAGGGAAATTGAAGTATGTTGAAGAATCTCATGAAACTGGTTTTGTTTCTTGGGCAGCTTGCCTTGCCTTGCACATCTACAAGCTTCTTCCCATCAGAAGGAATGCAGATGTTATGGTTACCCTTGCACTTCTGGAAATACAAAGCCTGTCATAAAAGACTTAGTGCCAGTATTTGAGTCATAGCAGAAGATAAAGCAAGTTCTGAGCCCTTCTTTTCTATGTTGCCTCCAACTGTATTTTCATACAAACGATATTACCAATACAGTGCCAAAAAGTGCTTTGGGAAGAGGCATGCAGAACATGAGGCATCTGAATTCTTCCATTATGATATAAATTCTTCCTGCTATGATATAAACAGTACATTTTTCTCATGTCTTTTTCCATTGAAAAAACTAGATAGGCTTTTCTTTGTACATCATTGCCTGTATTGATATCACAGTCCTCTTTACTAAAGAGGACTCATAAAATTAAATGTTACTAAATTCTAAGGATTGCTTTAAAAAACTGCTAATACTTTTACTTCAGCACTCCGAATGGTAGAGTCCTTGGAGTGAGGTCTTCCCTCCTTTATTTATTTGGTGATTGTGTGATTATGTACTGTTAAGTTAAGGATCATCACCATAAGATACTTTGATAATTATGTAAATTACCAAGTCTTGTGCCAGCTGTCAAAACTCTCCTAGTTTGATACTCTCATAGTAGCCACAAGGTACTACAACTTTTTTTAATGATTTGTTCTATTAGAATAGTGGGAGTGGGGTTTTTCTGTTTGTGGTTTTGTGGATTTTTTAATTTTCCCCAGCCAGTCACTTCTTGCATTTTGCAGGAATTTGTGCAGAGCTCAGACTTCATTTATGTGAGCTTGTTAAAAGTTTCCACAACTGAAATGAGATTAAAATGGTATTGTGTAGACAGTCTTAAGGGGCAGGGACATTGTCTGCCTATAATGTAATGAAATCATAAGCACTTAAAGCTGAATCTATGAAAGTTTTGCTATGAATGCTTGGGCAAATAGGTGGTAGAAGAGGATGGCATTTGCTACCTGTAAGATCTATTACATTTCTTGCACCTTTTTTTCCTATTTTCCGTGCTGTGGATTTTTAAGCAGGACAACAGCTTAATGTTTGAACAGAAGTTTCCTCTGGGTTCTTTTCCCAGGCATACACTGACCTGCTCCTTTTTTTCAAACCGGGACCCCAGCACACCTTGCATACTGCCTGGGTCCTCTTCTTGCCCAGGTACTTTGCCAGTTCCTGGCCTCTCCACATCGGTCCCCGCTGCGGGACAGCACAGTGCCGTTGCTGAAGGAGCTCCGCACAGGCTCTGCAGGAGGCTGTGTGGAGCGGGAAGCTGCCTCTCCGTGGGCAGCAGCAGCTCTCAGCTTCGGTCTGACTTGACTGATCAAATGCTCACGTAAGGCGGTATTTGAATATAAAGCAAGCTTAAGTTTCAGGAAACTAATTAAACACAGTTTTTTGGCAGAAGATAAAATGTTTAAGCAAGGAGGATTCTTCTTATTTTAGATCTTTATGACACTTGCTCACTTTCACAATTTTTCTTTTAGAAGGTGATGCTTCAGTCTGGTTTCAGACAAACAATTGCCATTCCTTCTAGACTTTTTGTCTAAAATAATGTAGGGATGTGTGATTCTGGAGTTACCATTCAGTGACTTTCCCATGGTTTTATCTTTTTCCTTGTTAAGAGGTCGATTTTTACTGAAAAGGTTAGATTCTTGCTTACAGTAAGACTGATTTAGAGGCCTAGCCTTACAAAAAAATTTTAAATGTAATGAAAATTCCCACTTTCAGGACCTTTCCCATTGAAGCCTTTAAATAGAGGAGGAACCAGGGTAGAAAAAAATAAAACTACACTTCTTTGTATGACAGACATCTCATTGAAATCTAAAGTGGATCCTTGAGGAAGACAGACTAACACACAGAAGCTGCTTGATCTGGATCAAATTATCTAGCAGAAATGTGTATCTCTGTGAAGTCACCCTGTTACCTTGCAGTGTAAATAAGTGTTTCCAGCTGTGGTTCATCTTCACAAATTGCTGTTTCAAAATTGTTTTGTTCTTCAGATTAATCATCAGGAGAGATCACTTGCTAGAAGATGCATTTAACCAGATCATGGGCTACTCAAGAAAAGACCTGCAGAGAAATAAACTCTATGTCACGTTTGTTGGGGAAGAAGGGTGAGTAGAACAGGGAAGTAAATGTGATCTCGGAACTCAGAGTGTCTTGCAGCTGCTGTTTCACCAAACTCTAGAGTGAAAAGAGGAAGGACTGCAGTCAGGAAATGCCACATACATAGGCCTAGAACATACAGCTGTTCAAGATGACTTTTTAGGCATTGTGAAATGTAACATAGCCTGCCTTTGCAGAAGTAATGCGTGTGTTTATGTGAATTTTCACAACAGTTGGTATGTCTTTCAGAATGTTGCTGGGAAAGCAAAGAAAAAAAACCACTTTCTTGTGTTATTCATACTTCTGTCAGTGCGGACATTATAGCTCCAGTGCTTGTTAAAAGACAGCTGCCATTTGTTGGAGGGAGGGTGCTTCAAGAGTAGGCTAGAGGCTTAATCCTTAATTCAACTCCTCCCTGGAGCAATGGGAGCCAAAAGCCCTCAGTGCTACGGGAGGTGCTCACTGCCTCTCCCCGCCAGGGCCCGCGTCAGGAATAAAAACAATAGGCTGTTGCTCGCTGTCGAATAAACACAAATATTCCTGTCACATATGTCCTGTTTCACAGTCACTTTAGAGAATGCTCAGTCTGTGTCTAATGAAAGTCTAACGTGCTGCAGGTTGTGAGATGTGCGTTGCAAAGCAAGATGCGGTTAGATTTTCTTTGCAAGTGAAACTGGAACAATGTGCTATTTGCCTCTTTCATCTCTTGATTTGTGCCCCCTTTGTCGGATCTTAAAGCCTGCTGCCTTAGGGACAAATATTTTTATTGATGTATTTTGTGAAGGTATTTGTAAAATACATTCAAAATTTTATTCCTTGATATTTAGGAAACTGCAGCACACAGCTCTTGGAATGCTGTAGTGTGTGTTATTGCCATGTGATGTATGAGTCTTTAAAATAGCTAAGTTCTAATAGAAACATCTCATGCAAGATTAGATAAAATTAATCTGTCTTTGAAGACCCCTAAATCCTGTTGTTTGTTTAAAGTTCACCCTGAAGTGCTTAGTGTTAATAAGGACTCACCGAAGTCTTAAAATAAAAAATGTTGACAGCTGAGAGCCAAGTGCAGACTTGTTCGTATAAATAATATCACCGCGCTGTCTGAGGAGACACTGAGAACTGGAATGACAAGGCTGGTGCAGGATGAGATTATATTGACAGAGCAGGGTGGGGATGCAGGAACGAGGCCCGTCTTACACAGCCCTACCAGTCTTCACTTTCACAGCTACAGCCTCGACTCAGATTTAGAAATGAAAGGGAAGATTTTTAAAATCATACATGAGATAGAGATTGATCCAGATAGACTGTCTCCTTTCATCAGACGTCGGGCTTTTGCATTTCATCACTCAGTACAGCAAGATGAAGGGTGACCTGGAAATGGGAGTGACGTGTCCTGTTCCCATTATATCCAGCTTTACACAAGACTCTCTTAATGGAAAAGAATGAGTTAATTAAGAGCAAAGTCAAATTAAAATGACGTCAATTCTCTATTTACAAATCTGTGTTTTGAATGGAGGAAGGATGTGTGCAAACAGTATTGTTTCATCAGAGATGGTGCAAGGATATGCACCACATCAAACTATTCATTTGGCTAGGTGGAGAAAGACAGGTCAGGGTGGAGGAAAGGAGGACGATGAGGAGGAGGAATACTGAAAGTTAATTGTTTCCTATTTGCTCCTCCTTTTCCTTTTTTAAGTTTTTAAGTGGGAGTTTGCTCCGGCATTTCTTTTCCTCTTGGTAAAGAGGTTTAAGTCTTAAAGTAACAGGTAATGAAAACCTCACAAATGAAAAGATTTTATTAACTATTGATTAATTAGTGTATAAATTAGTAAGTGGGGTGAGTCAGACATAGTTATTGCTGTTCATATGATTTTTATCTCATAAAAGTCTCATAAATGTTTGGTATCTTACTCAAACCTTCAGTTTCTACAGTCATGCAGTTGTGATGCTAGTTTAATGTTTTTACGTTCATACTTGATGTGGTGATAAATGAAGAAAATTTTGATACAAAGAATATGGTTTCTTAAAGTTATTTTCCCCAAGTTCTATTGACTATTAGCAGAAGCTGCTCTGCATTTAAGAGTGGTGTACCTAAAGTATTAATGGTGCTTCCTAGGAGACATGAGTCATGTTGCCAACAACATACTGCTCTACTCATGGATACCCAGATGCCCCACAGTTGCAGCTGTTGTGTGGTTGCATACCTCTTGTATGAAGTTTTCTCACCCTTGTGCCAAGCCTTTAATTGTGGGATAAATCTGACTGGCAGTGCAGGACTCTCATGATTGATTTATTTAACATGACTCACAGTAACTCTGCATACAAAAGGAGCTGTATGAAGTGGCTGGTAGTCAGGCACACGGTTTCTGTTCTATCTTAAGATTTCATAGTGAGCCCGATTATCCCAGAAGTTTGCAAGGGTCTTCCAGATGACCCTTTACTTGATCCTAGTATTTGTGCCAAGGTTAAGATCCAACAGCTGTCCATGATACCAAACCATTTTGGATTTTTTTCTGCAGTTTGAGGATGGAATCTACCTTTCTTGCCAGAGTAAGGATCTGTTTCAGTACTTTGCTCTGAAGCTTAACAGAAGCAAAGTGCTTCCAAATGACTGAAGGGAAAATGTGTTTCCTTCAACAGGGGAAAGAGGCTTTGTCCTCAACTTGAAAATGGCACATAGCCTTTACTTTCCTGACAACTTCATCCTCAAAAACACTCTCATTGATGTTTGCCTTCTGTTGTAAAAGTTCATGAGCCAAAACATTATTAGCAGAAGTCCTATGTGACAGCTGACCTTCTCTGTGATACTGCTGTCAGTGCATTGTCTTAGTACTATAGCAAGACCTTCTAAAAGTCAAGTATGAAATCTTCAATCTATAGAAGATATATCTTTATATCTATTTGCTAGGATTATTATAATCTCTGTTCCCCCCAGGAAAATCTCTAGTGTTCTGTTTTCCAACTCTACCAGAGTGTTAACTTCATACTTAACTCATTTCACTGGTGACCTGCAGCATAATGTCAAAATTCAGTCTCAGTGTTTTGTCAGCAATGAGTTTGTTTATCATTCAGGAGGAAGGGGTAATTTAGATTCCTTGTTCATTAGTACTGAAATCTTGAAATAGCAAAAAAAAAATACAAAGGAAATGCGCTCTCCAAAAGACATTTAAGTGCACTCAAGTTTGGAAGACAGACAAGAAAATTTAGACCAAGAGAGAGAAATCACTGAGGTAATCTCAGCTTATATTGCTAGGGAAAACAGAAATATTATCTGTCAAATTGTCCTATTGTTGCAAGTCTGTGAAGACAAAATATGATCATTGTTCATTTTCATTCTTAATTTATCAGATGCAGATAAGTCTAATGGTTCTTTCATGTTTCCTCCTCCCCTCACTACCCCCAATTATTTGATTATATTCCTGTGACAAAGAGGCCATTACAGCTGGAGCCAAAATTTTTGATGAGAGCAGCCCGCACAGAGTACTGCAGTCCAGCCCTCCAAGCCATTCCATTTCAGAATGGCCCCGTGAGGATTTCACATACCTTGGCATTAAGCAATCTGCAGGATAAGGGTTCTGGTTAAAATCTTAGGAAATTTTAATTAAAATATGGCATGAGGAATGTAGATTTAAAAAGTGTTTCTTTGCATACAATGAACGCTTTATAGTAATGTCAAGTTTCTCTTTAAAGGTTGGACTACAGTGGACCTTCGAGAGAGTTTTTTTTCCTGGTGTCTAGAGAGCTCTTCAATCCATATTATGGTTTGTTTGAATATTCAGCCAATGATACCTATACAGTACAAATAAGTCCCATGTCTGCTTTTGTCGACAATCACCATGAGTGGTAAGAATTATTTTTGTTTTTCAGATATGTTTTCTGTTTTTCCCACTTACAGACAACTGCTCATATCTGCTCAGACATATAACACAGAATCTGATCTTTTCAACCAGCAGCAAAATAATGGCATTTCTTTGGACTTTCCTGATCTTGTTTTCTCTTGTGGTTTTAAATGATCTTATTTCTCACAAGGTCAGCAAAACTATGATTTGGAACATGTACCATGGGATTGTCTCACAACACAAGTCTGCATTTCTTGTACGTTAACAGTCATTTCATGAAGGCAGTAATAGCCTCTTGTGCATTAAAAAGAAAAAAAGAAAGAAACATTGGCTTTTTGTCAACTAAGGAGATTACAGGAGATTTCAAGCAGGTGTTACTGTATATAATTTGTTTGAGTCTTCCTAAAGAGTATGGAGGTGTCCTCAGTGGAAAAACCCCAACATATCTATTGGAAAGAAATCTATGGAGGTATCTTAATTAGGCGTGGGGGAAAGGCTGCTGATTACATAGCTCTTAAGCAAAGTCTGTACATACACACACGCTTCTAAAATAGTTATCCAGGATTTTTACATAATCCCATTTTCACAATAATAAGCCAGTTTAAATCTCCCTGAGTTGATTTAAGCCATGGCATCGCCATAAGTCTGTAAAGCTGTGCTGAGAATATTAACAGAGAATTCTGTTGTGTAGGTAGTTTGATTACAGTAATAGTGGAATGACAACTGCTCCTCTGTGTAGGACAGATATGTACTGAGTTCTTATTTATTGAAAGGCAGTTATGAAGAATGAATATCAGAAGGGAATCTCATTACTAGTTTTAAAAATTAATAGAAAATTAAATGGTTGGCTGCATCCAGTTCAGTTAGTTGAAGCAACCTACCTGTTGAACTCCAATACTGCAACAATAAATGGTATATGCTGTACTGGAAAAGCAGAACAGTCTGGCAAAAAGAGGACAAAAAACCTTACGTTCTATGCGGCTTCTGCCAACATTTTGTATTCATCCCTGGCTTCTGCCAGTGCTGGACCAGAGACCCTGGGGACAAGGGGGACATGACCCCCACCTCTCTTTCTGGGAGTGCTGGTGCCAGTGACAGCAATAGTCTTGTACAGCGTCAGGAAAAATTCAGAAAATGCAGCTGTGACAAGCAGTTATGCATGGAAGGAGAAGGCATGGAAGAATGCACATCCTTAGCTTGGAAACCCTGTGTACAGGCAGGTATAAAGCAGCCCTAATCTTTCCAAGAAATATATTGCTGAAGATGCATAAACAGAAAGTTTAAGAAACATTGTTTTCTTTGAAAAAGAACACTAGACTTAAATCTAGTTCCAGAGATACAGAGGATTCTTCATAATGGATCATTATTCTCATGGCAATATTTGCAAAGACTCTATAATTTCAAAGTTGCTGCGGTCTAATCTCAAATCTGTCAGACTCTCTCCCTCCCACACAACCCTCCTTACGCACTTGACAAAATGAAGATAGGAGGGAAAGAAAGAGAGAGGGAAGAGAAGGAGGTAATTTAGATCCTGTGGACATCAGGCTGGAGAGCACTGTGATACACAAAAAAGCTTCCAGCTACTGGTTGTGAAAATATATATATGGAACTCCATAATCACCAGTCAGAAGAGAGAGCAAGGAGCCAGTGTAAGCAGAAAAGACAGCAAGAACTGTCAGGCTGGGAAAGGGCAGAAAAACCTTTGGCCTCCCAGTAGCATGAAAACACGTTAATCCTATATGAGGAGTGTAAAGAAAATAGACAGTGGCTATCGTTTTGGAAGATAGGCTTTTATAAAGAGTCTAGTCTGGCAGGGGTTGACTGGGTTAACAGGGATTTGACATTTTTGAGAAGTTGCAACTGAGGTATGTGAGGGATTTTCCACACCCTGCGGACTTGCATTTTTTCTGTGCCTTGCTGAGAATGTAAAAGAAACACAAGAAAAAAACAAAAATACCATAATTTAGACATAGCTATCTGATTTAAAAATGCTGTTTGGAAATATATGTAAGTTTTGATGACAGAGCAGTGTACAAACCACAAAGTTTCAGTGTAACAACTGTAACTCTTTCTCTTCCAGGTTCAGGTTTAGCGGTCGGATTCTTGGTCTTGCTTTGATACATCAGTATTTGCTAGATGCCTTTTTTACACGACCCTTTTATAAAGCCCTCCTCCGAATGTGAGTAGAATTGTTCTGTCTCCTTTTTTGTTTGATTCTTTCCCCATGGACAATGGGGTGTATGGATAGATTATGATGTTTTATCGTCCAAGAAGACAGGCCATTATTTATAATTCAATAATTTCATTTCAGTCCAGGACTTCTATTAAAAGCTTATTTGTTTCTGATTATGGTTATTAGCCAGTTATCTATCAAATAACTCAGAGTGTTGGTTTTGACCCGTATGAAAAGCTCATGTTTTGTTTAGCCATGTTATCAGCTTGCTTCTACAAAATCTTACATTTTAAGTTGTACAATGAAACACTGTGATTGTATTCCCGAAGTTAATAGACTTCTTACTCATTTGTCTTGTAATGACTCACAGGATAGGATATGAATCACTTCATAACTTAAGACTGCAAGACCCGTGCTCAGAGGTAGACTGATTGTCAGCAATCTCCATTTCGAGGAGCTTTACTTTGATATACTTTAGACTCCATTTTCAGAACTACTCCTCCTGTTCTGGCTGAAACAACGAGAGTGGCATTTGCTCAGCATGTCTGGAATTTAAGACCTAATGAACTTAAGGTCCTTCCCTTTTTGTCCTCCATTTGAAAGCTGTTTTTGAGAAATCTGGAAGGATATTTTTTGTATAAAACATCATACATTCTAGTAGCATGGAGTAATACATCCATTCCTATTGCACATATATTTTAAAAGTACCTAAATGCTAACAGAATCATTTTAATAAGAATGAGGATTACCCCAGATGGACTTTAATATTGTGTGACTGCCAAATTAAATTAATTGTTTAACTTGGTGGTTCTCTAAACAGTAAAATTAAAAACAATGGGGCGGCCACCTTTATACACAGCCTAATTCATGCAACTTCCCTATCTAAGCCCTGGACCTTCGCTTTCCTCAGAACTGATGAGCCAGCGAGGCTCCCTCTGTACATGGGACATTGTGCCCAATTCATCAACTTTGATGTACGGGCTGTTACTGCAGGATGTCACTAAAACTACACTCGAGCGTCCAACTAAAAGTACAGGGCTTTCTTTGGACTATGTATGAACCCAAGAATTAAAGCAGAGAACCCTGCAGCTGAAAAGCACCTTGCTTAATGTATAGCCTCAGTGTCCTATTTCTCAAAAAAAGATTTAAGGAGTTGAGAATGGCAGAAATTGCCACCACAATATTATTATTAACAGCTGACATGTTCGAAGCTTAGAGTAGTAACTGTTAAAGACAGCAAGGGGCAGTTGGCTTACAGGTTGGATTTGTAAAAGAAGGACCAGGTAAGGGGATTATATGGCAAAAAATAAAAAGTTATTTCTGTGATAAGCAGGGTATCTGAACAGACTTCTTTGCACAATGAAGAGATGAGAAAGGTGGCAGTGTAGTCACATAAGCAAAAAGGATAGTAGTTGCCTGTTATAAAAACCTACAATTTCTTTTATGATTTGAATTTTTTGTCTCTCCAATCTATATATTTTCATAATTCCAAAATATTCTTCACAAGAAACATGGGACAGACTCACCATAAGCTTAAAAAGAAATGTGTCTTCAAATTAATAAATTCTGGAGTTTTGTACCTTTCTGTGTTACACAGTAACTGCTATTACTAGGCCAATAAATGGAGATTTGAAGTAATGTCTTCTTTGTTCTGTTGATTTTACTCTTGGCTCCCATTCTCAGTCCGTTTTTCAGGACTGTCCTATCTGACTTTAGTTAGTGAGCACACGCTACTGCCATCATCTACATGTGTGTGTGTGTTTTCTTCTCGTTTATGTTAGACTCTGTGACCTGAGTGACCTGGAATATCTCGACGAGGAGTTTCACCAGAGTTTGCAGTGGATGAAAGACAATGATATACATGATATCCTAGATCTCACATTTACTGTAAATGAAGAAGTTTTTGGGCAGGTGTGCAAGATTCTTAATTTAATTTCCTTTGTGTATTCTACTGCTAGATAAACATTTATTTGGAGGGAAGAATGATTGTCATTCCATGCTGATTTGAACTTGTTTTTATAAAATTCTGGTTGATGAAAACAATGGTGAAATCTAAGGAAGAATTATTATTTGTAACCAGTCAAACGTGTCTTTCTGGTTAAGGAGATTTTCTGGAGACTAGCTGAAATATCAAAATTTTAGATTGCTCTCCTGGAGGTATTTTACTTGAATTTAGTTGCAGCAGAGTTAGCATTCAAAGGTATAACAACACCTTTGTTACGATATTATTTAGAAGACTTCGCTACTTCAAGTGCTGTAAAGATTGTTTCTTCTTCTCAGCTAAATATGAAGAGTCTTCAGACTAAATGGGATTTAAAATATTATTTTATCCAAAAAAAGATTGGTTGTATGTTTTGTTATTTCACATATTCCAGTTTGCTACAGTCAGCCTTGGCCAGTGCTTTTGAGGAATTACTTCAACTTAAAAGTTTAAATTACTGTAATTCTTTCTTTTGTCTTTATAATACTGTGGTGTCACTTGGTCATTTTTTTTCTAAGATCACAGAACGGGAATTAAAGCCAGGAGGTGCCAACATCCCAGTCACTGAAAAGAACAAGAAAGAATATATAGAAAGAATGGTGAAATGGAGAATTGAAAGAGGAGTTGTACAACAAACAGAAAGTCTAGTTCGTGGTTTCTATGAGGTAAGAAACTCAAAATGAAATTTACTTTCTTCCTTTATCCTCTCAAAATGTTTTTCTCCTCATAAACATTTCCCAAATAGAGAGTCCCAAAAAGCAGATACATATATAATCAGAAGTGCCCTACAGATATCTGGGGGAGAGGGATAAAATCATTGTTAGTCATTGACTTAAACACTGTAGTTATCTATCTTCTTTAAACTGGAAAATACTATTGATCACTATTTGGATGATTAGCAGGGAATGCTTGCTAAAGTGACCCACCTGTTTCTTCATTGAGCCTATAAGGTTTTTTGTGTGCGTGCCACACTCAGTGTAGACTGCGTGTATTTCAGGGTATTTCTCTCTTGCCTGTTTTAACATGGACAGTTAAATTGAATGTATTGAACTTAATTTGTCCTGAAATTATTCAATATTATTTGCCGATAAAATTCTCTCCAAATCACTGAGATCCTCTAATGAAACTGAATGGAACTGCAGTGTAAGAAAAAGAAGTCCATTTTTTTGCCTTTAAAAAGAAAAAAAAAAACTTAATTCTTTCAATTTGTGAGAGAAATGTTACCTGATAAATGTCTTAGTAGCAGGCTAGCCTTTTAAGGGGAGGCAAAAATGAAAAAATGAAGAAATGTTGTGTTCTGCATTTTATTTCCTTTCACAGGTGGTTGACGCGAGGCTCGTGTCTGTGTTTGATGCCAGAGAACTGGAACTGGTTATAGCTGGGACAGCAGAAATCGACTTGAGTGATTGGAGAAATAACACAGAGTATAGAGGAGGTAACCTTAATTTGGACTTGTTCACTGGCAGCATTGGGGGGGCCTGGAAATACCTAGTTTCTAAGACACTGAAGAACCAGTATCTTCTGAATTTCTGTGGTTACGTTTGCGTTAGGAGAAGGTAATCAATGTAAAAAGATTTGGGAACTACTTCGAGAGAGATGGTTGCAGCATCGTTTGTAGCTTTACATACATAAAAAGCACAGCCATGGAATATTTCAAGAATTGGCGTTCCTGTTAGTGATTGGTTAGCGGAAGAAATGCTTGCAAAAGAGATTTCACTCCTATTTGTCATAGTAAATTAATTCTCTGCTTTTAAGATTTTTAAGCATTTAGGGAGTGTTCTTCTCTCACTTCCTTCTTTTGCTGCAATTGAGTAAGAAATACGGCATTATTGTGACTAGGGCCAAACTAGGAAAAACTATCCTCTCAACCACTTTTGTAGCACCTAAAGGTACAAAGGCTCTTCTTGTTTTAACAGGTTATCATGACAATCACATTGTAATTCGGTGGTTCTGGGCTGCTGTGGAAAGATTCAACAATGAACAGCGACTAAGACTTCTACAGGTAAGAAATGGGCTGATCTGTGTAGAAATACTGTGCATCGTTAAAATTAGATGCTGAACTAGTCCCATCCAGGTTTATGGTGATGCTGGCTAGTGGGAATAACCTGACAATCCTCAGAGACTAACTGTAATAATTTTAAGTGACTGAAGCTCACAGCTATTTTTATAGATTTCAAAGTTTAAAAATACATTTAAGGTAAAGTATCTGATGTTAATAATCTTGTACTATTGCTTGATTAAAAGTACATTAAGACTAGTAAAGCTAGAAAAGGAAAACCGTGTAATTGGTTATATCATGAAGTAGAAATTTTAATAATTGTACAGCTTAGGAAGGAGAAAACTTAAATGGAAGTTAAAGTGCCTCACATTAGAAAACAATGATGAAAACCTGAAAATCAGCCCAATTCCATTTCACTAAGTCAGCTTGCAGAATCCAGTCATCCTGCTGACGAAGGATGAAAACCTCTCAACAGAGGAATATTTATACACATGGGTTTACTATTGACTGAAATTTTTTAAAATTCAGGTTATGTCCATCATATCTATAAAGAAACAGACAAACCCCCAGCCCAAACCATACCATGTTCTTGATCAATCATGAAATCCACTGGTTTTAACAATTCAGAATTTCATTTGATCATTGAGTTACCTAGATGAGTATGATGAAGGATTTTCTTTCTTAATCTATTTAAGTACTTAAAAAAGGTCTGTAAAAAGCAGTGCAGGAAATCTTATTTGATGGAGAGCCAGAGATGTCTGCTTATATACTCCTCTCACATCTGTTAGTCAAAAGTTTTTATCATATCCAGATCATTAAAAATTAAGTAGCCTCTGATCTGTCAAAACCCACGTTTGATCTGTTCATCACAGGTTCTAACTAAATCTGTTGAATAGACAGCAATTCAGCAAATGTCAGTGGGCATTCCACCTAACCTTCAGAATTTAGTCCTTTTCTTACAGTATTTAATAACAGTTTATAGATACTGCTATCCACGTAGCCAAAAAGGCTTAACAGGAAGCCATTATGCACAATTACTTTTCTATTAGTTCCTCTCAATACAGAATAAAAACAGTAGGGGAAAACTCACTTAGGCTTAAGTTGAAGTAACTTGATATTAATAGTGGTTTATTCTACAGTATCTATGTAGCATAATTACTCTTTCAAAGAGAAACCTTTGAAGGAAATTAATCTGCTAAGTTGTCTCTTCTAGAGCCCTCTCAGGAAGTAGTCCATTTTCCCTTATCCTCCATTTCAAGTAGCCTTTATTACTTGTGCCTCACAAATTTCCTTATTTTGCAAATGCTTTTACATAAGCCTTTGGACTTCAGTGGGTATGCTGATATAAATAAATTTCTAACCCGCACCATCTGTGTATCCAACATCCGTGATGTTTTGTTTGTGCTGGCAGTTTGTTACAGGCACGTCCAGCATACCTTATGAAGGGTTTGCCTCTCTACGGGGGAGCAATGGTCCAAGAAGATTCTGTGTAGAGAAGTGGGGGAAGATTACTGCTCTTCCAAGGTACAACTGTGCATGTATTAATGCTAGAGGTATTTTAATGCCAGTTACCAGGATAACGGATAAGCTATTTGAGAAACATCAACAAGTTTTAACTGAATATGCAAATACGCTATGCTTTACATGAAAATTTACTTCCTCATTGTTCCAGTGTCTCACACATCCGTTTTTCTTTGAACTCAATTTTTTTTTCTCGTAAGATGGACAAGGCAGTGTAACTGTGGCTGACAACCACATTGTAATGCTTTTTTCATGGAAAATGACATTAGAATGATAGCTACTTGTGAATCTGATTTTGTTAAATTTTGATGGAATGTGAGTATTTACTTCCTGAACATGCAGTTCGTCGCTTAGGAGCAAAGATTAATATTAAAATTAAATAGCACTTGTGACTCTGCATGAAAGCTAATATCGGACTTTTTGGATTAGACACAGTCTTTACAGTATAGTGTAGTTGTGTCATTTTTATGCTTTGTCTGATGTGGAGAGTGTTAACAAGGATGGAAGAGGCAAGTCACGAACTGCAGAAGAGGTGTATTTTGATGTCACTTAAGGGGCAGCACAGGGGCAAGAGAAGGTGAAAATTTCAAAGAGCACAAGTAGAGTCAATTGAAATATGGGAAAAGGGTAAAGAAAGAGCATGAGAGTCCAAGATATGAAAGTAGGAGTTGAGTTGTGCAAGGTAGGTTCTAGCCTTTTCTATATTGTGATCAGGCTGATATGTTTCTAGAAGATTTCCTTCCATCCAGTTCTGTAATTCTTCAGCCTCGAATGGATTAACAGTGGTTAGCACTACAGATCAGTGTGCAGAGTGTGGGTGAACGAGCTCCACTTAATCAGATCTCACCTTTGGTGTGCTGCTTATAGCCTGTGGTAGTAGTTTTGGACTGGGCTTGTCCATGGAGCCTAACCCTAATTTTAGCCCATTCCTCTTCAACAAGATTCCTCAGGAGTAACTTGCATTCAGAGTCTCTTTTTAGACACAAGGTGGTTGTCAGACACACGGAGGGTTTCTCTGACCAACAACACTTAGCTTTTTCCTCCGGCATAAAGTCAGAGGCAGAGATGTCTCTTGGGTTGGCTCCTGCCTGCAGGCTGCCGTTTGAACCGCACGGAGAAAGTCAAAAGACACAGAAGTGGCACTGTGAAATCCACAGGCACAGCAAGTGGCCTTTAAACAAAGCCATCTTGTCGGTTTACAGTACAAATGAGAGCCAGGCAACTGAGGATTAAAGATAAGCAAATTCTGGAAATTGCTATTTCAGATCAAATACTCCAGTATCTTTTAGTAATACCTTGTAGCCTGATAAGTCTACTTTATAGTTTGATTACGATTGACCTATGGACTAGCTTTGATTCTGTTTAAAAAGAAAAAGCTTTGATTTTTAAAAAATCATTTCTGACTTCAAAATGTAAGATGTGTTTGTGAGTCAAAATAAAAAAAAAGAGATTGTGGAAAATTTTCCATATATTCTCTAATACTGGAATTCCTGGTGCTAACAAGCACAGCTTGCAGTGTGGAAAAGGCCAGGACATGCCTGAACAGATTGCTCAGAATTTCCTCTGGAAAGGTTACATAGAGCTCTGGTGGTAATAAACTGCAGAATAGAACTTCCTGCAGAGCAACATGGAGAAACGTGTCGAGAGTCTTTTCTCCCCGAAGGTGTTCAGGAACTGTAGGGGAAATGCTGACTCTTCCCATTTAGGGGAATGTATGGTGCCCTTGAAATTTCATTTGATTCCCTTGCTCAGGAAACGTTTGCTTTTTCTCTGTGGATCATATTTAACATACAAGTGTGAGAATTAGAATAAACTAACACACTTGTTTTGTTAAAATAAACAACTGCACATGACAAACATTGACAGCTGTCATGAGCTGGCAATTCCTAACACTCATACATGGAACCCTGATCTCATAAAAAATGAATGATCTTCCATGTTTAAGCTTAAATGGACTAAGCCCTAAGCAGAAAGGACTATTTGCATTTTTACATACCTAGTTCCTGCATGCAGAGTAGCTTCAGCCTGCATCTCACCAGCTGCAAAGACCTACTGTGCAAACACCAAGTAGTACTGGCTTGAAGGTAAGACATCATAAACAATGACCCCGAGTAGCAGACTTTGAAGAAGTTTCCAACCAAGCCCTGCATGTGTAAACACATTGCTGGGCCTGCTGAGAATGCTGCCCTAGGACTCTGTGACTCTTACTGATTCTCAGATAACTAAAGAGTTTCTGTTAAGGCACTGTCACTCACTCGTAACAGTGTTAAACTTTGCAGATTGCCCTTTTGATTTCAGTGGGAGCGCTTGTGAAATTTGATAATACTTGGTGTGAGGGTGGCAAAAGCTAAAACTCAACAAGGCAGTGGATTTTATGTTTCTTCCTCTGTTTCTAAAAAAACTACTGCAGTGCTGAAAACACATAAAAATAGCCATCTCTTCTTCCTGATTTTGAGACACAGAAGGCAACTAATATAGCTACTTAGGTATATGATTGTGGTCTACGCAGCTGTGAAATGCAAAAGTATTCACTAGATGTTTACCTAGTTCCCACTGCTCAGACTGCTGTGTCATCAGTTCTGCTGAATCAAAATAGTGAGATTTCTGTGAGGCACGTGTCATGTTGCTTAGCTTCTGTCACTGTCTTTTACACCAATAAGTCTGTAGCATGTAAAAGACCCCGAAAAGATGCATTATTACAGGCTTAGCTTAACTATTGCTATCCCCGATGCCACTTCTACTCCCTTCTTTCTCACAGTGTTGTAGATTACACTAAATCGGTGGAAGGACTGTTACTCTTTCAATTCCCTTACACGCTGAGAAATTGGTTCTAGGCTCATTGCTGTACATTATATATATGTGCATGTGATGATCCACCTGCAAATTACATTTGTGCCTGACTGCTGGATTGTAACCCTAACTCACTCTGTTTTCCTACTGTAACCAAAATGAAGGGGACATTAATTGGGAATCTAGACTTCAAGAACCAAGATGTTTTTTCATGTCATAAAATGTGAGTCCAGGAAGATAAACAGTGAGTGCCCACATAGTTTGAAATGTTGGAATGGGAAAATACTGTCCAGAGGAAAAAAAACCCCACCCCCTTTCTTCTTGAAGACTGTCAGAGTTGCTTGCTAGGGTGAGAAGGGCATGCGTTCCCTCAGAAGACAAAGATCGTTAAGTTTTTGTCTTTTTTAATGACTTGGTTTTCCAAAGTAGGTGATTGTGTTTTCAAAATTGCCCTCAAAATTAAGATAAAACTCAGTTCTCTTAATAAATGTAAACAACATGCTGGCTTACTATTAAACCAGTTCATAATGAATCCCTTGCTAATTATATAGTATGTCTTTTATAATTTGTGGTTTTACGGCCCACACAGCATGACCCATAGTTCTAATGAGTGGCTGTCCGCCCCGTGCAGCAGAAGAATGTGGTTAGACTGTTAATTGCCTAAGAGTCTTCCACACTCTACACTGAACTCAAGGGATCACTGAGTTCCAGTTGCTCATTTGCCGCTGGGTCTAAATCGATCTCTTTCTTCAAAAGGGATTTTTTTTTTTCCTTTTTTTAGAAAAAAACCAAAAGTGCATGGAATGCCTTAATAATTTAATCTATATCACAGGTATTACTTTGTGAGGTGAGTGTTTCACCTTCAGTGAGGGTTTGTAATAGACTCATGTTTGGAACAAACGAGATTAACCCACTTCACTTCATGTTCCATCTCCATAGTTGGGAGCCAAGAGCCACTTAAAATGGCAATTAATAAATTTGTTCCCATGGAAGGCAGCACTTTCTGGCTCAGAGGAAGCTCAGTACAGGTCTGTTGCAGACACTCAGATTTCTGGGAGCGGTTAGGTTAAATGAAGAATTGCATTTGCTGCAAGGAGGGAGCTTGTTCAGTCCTTCCACTGACATTATACATTTACACTTTATACAGGTCATGCTGATGAAGGGCAGGTCACTGCTGGAAAACTTTGTTTTTCAGCTGGGCTGTATTTGTATAACTCTGTGATGTGTTTTATTACAAAAGAATAAAGTATTTGTAAACAGAGACCTGCCAAAATACTACAAGGTTTTTATCCTCTAAAGGCAGTCTAAAGTGAGGCTTTGGTACAAAGCTTCAGAGTGGAAGAGATGCCTCCTCCAGCTTCTCTTCACATCATTTCTTCCTCAAGAATCCGTTGCATTAATAACTGTGCTGTCTATTTCACTAGAGCAGGCTCATCCACTATAGTGTTTTAGAACGTATTATCCTTAGCCTGCCCTGAGGTCAGGCAATGATATCCATTATTCTATTAAAAGAAGAAACCTTTATCATCTCCTTTTTCATTCCCTGGAAGAGATTTCAAGCGTCAGTTCCAAGTGTGTCAAAAAACTGAGGTAGATGAACTTTGGAAACTGAGAAATTACCATGTGTCTGTCCTCTTGAGACAGCAGGACGGTATGCTGGAGGTACATGCATAGTTTTCTGTAATTACAAAAACTATTATTCTAAAGGTCGTTGGTTTGCAGGGCCAGATATGTACATAGTGTACCTCAGCACAAGCAGTAACTCCTCCAGAACACAATCTATATGCCAAGGAAATGTAGAAGGAAGAGCATTTGATTTGTCTCTCCTCTGCTACTGTGGGATTGTTTCCTGTATAACTTGAGCATATTTTTTTCATATGTCATCAAACCTAATATCTTACACATATTCAATGTGCTGAAATATCTTGTTTATGATTACAAACATAGTATTCAAGTTATCATCAGTACAGAAAAAAACACTACTTCTCAGAAGATACGTTTAAAGCCAAGATTTCAGAACAGACTATTTGAATTGTTCCATGTTGTATCATTCTTTTCTCATGCACATTTAATGGTTAAAATTTATCCCATGCCTTTTGGGCTGTCAGTTTGTTTCTAAAGACCTTCAAAAATGCTTCTGACTGGCTTATTTTAATTAGAAAAAAGTAGATTAAACCTCACTACCTGTTCAATTGGAAAACATCATTTGACAGAACAAAGTCTTCTGAAAGAATACTATCTGCCCATCTCTACACAAGCACATACCAGCCTGTGTGTTCTCTTTTGAACTTTTTTAATAATGTGTTTCTTCATCTCCTCTTTTTTTCCCCCCCTCAGGGCTCACACTTGTTTCAATCGTCTGGACCTTCCCCCTTATCCATCATTCTCTATGTTATATGAAAAACTGTTGACAGCAGTTGAAGAGACAAGTACTTTTGGACTTGAGTGATACACAAACCACAGTGCCCAGCTCGTTGGACTTTTGTGGATCTGTCTTCTCGAGGAATGAATGAACGTTTGTATTGGATTTCCTAGAGGAAAATTGTTTCACGGTGCAATTCAAATAATGAGGTTCCATGAAAGAGCTTATGAAGCAATTAAAAAGCATTACGGTAGTGGCAGAATTCTCTGCAGTGAAACTAGAGTGTGCCTAATGTGCAGGGAAAACCAAGTCTTGCAATCTATGGTTTTTCAGGATGGCCAAACTTCTTAAGTTCTGAGCAAACAAGAAATGTGATCCCATGTTGTGACCAACCTGGCTACTGCAAAACTGACACGGACCCGAAAACTGGATTTCATCAAAGTCGTTGAATAGAAAATTCAAGTCAAATGTGAAATCATTCAGCCCCTTACCTACCCAGTAAATTATCAAAAAAATCATACAATAGATATTTATTTTTTTTTTTAATTAATGAAGGTACATTACGTTATGCCGTATGTTGTAATAGCACATCCAGTACTTGCTTTACCTAAGATTACGAGTGCCTGCATGGTGTGCGCCACAGAGCTCAAGTTCCCAGGGCAGAAGCGAATTGGAAGGAAAGTCAGCAACAGAGGATGTAACAACAACGGCTTGCATTAAGGAGGTTTATGGAAATGTGTTTGCCAGTGGTGTGTATGACAAAAGATCAGCTGTTATAATTAACATAATAAGACTGATTTTATGCTTTATACTGCATGGAAACTATTTTAAGAAGAAACTAGCAATTTATCACAGCATATCAGGAAAAAAACCCTAACACAGTGACTTCTGTTTATTTTTCTAGGTTCACTATATTATGTTTCTTAGAGCGTAAGCAGGAAACAAGCAAACTAAAGCGCTATTTCTGTTTTTGTCAGTTTTCGTGCTCGAACAGACATTCTGCTAGTGTTTATTCTTTAAGCACTCTCAAGGGGAAAAAAAATGCCTTTTATTTTTATAAGAGTAAAGAACTCCCCAAAATATTTTGCACTGAATGTACCAAAGTCGAAGGGACATTACGATCTGACCGATAGCAAACTGCATCACTATCAAGTATCTGTAAAAATGCTTAGGAACCAGGCTTTCTTCACAGTGCCATGTCTAGAGATATCAGGACTGTGCACATAAGTAATAATTTTATAGTACTATATGTGATATTATAATATGCATTTATTTTAAATGCATCTGAGTCATTTTTCGTGCATTGGATAACTTAATGCAGTGGAGTTTAATACAGATATTTCATATACTCCCCACAACTTTTTATTTGTACAGCACCATAAAACACTAGCTCATTTGGAAACCCATGAGTAACCTACTTCAAGGTGAGCCGCTGGTCATAATGCCACTGTCCCGTATCAGTGAACACCTACAAGATGTAAACCATTCATAGCATCTAAGCTTGCATTTTCACTGATAAATAGTTTTCTTATCAATTGTTAGTTGAAAGAGGTTTTTATGGTGTATCAAGCACTGCATGGACACCAATTTCTTTATGCTTAATTTTGCTGAAATACATGAGGCTTGCTCGCATCTATTTTTGGTACTTTCCTCCAGACAGTCTTGTGGAACTTACACAGCTGCGCACCGTGTCTTGTACAGCTGCTGTCACGCAGTGTGGCCACCACGTTTTAAAATTCCGGGAAGTTGCACTTGGATACTGGATGACAAGAACAGGAATCTAGCTTTGCGCTAGCCCTTTCGATAGCACTGAAGCACAGCAAGCCCTCTTCTGTGGGAAAAGTAGCTTTTGAAGTAACATTCTCACTCTGGAGACTCTTGGAAGGGCGTCTCAGGGAGGTATCCTGGTTGTTCTTATGGAAGGTTTTTTCCAGTGGATCTGAACATCTATGGAGATGCCGTCAGCAAAGACTGCCATGCCACCCTCCACGTCGAAAGGCAGGTGCAACTGTGGTGGTGGCAGCAAAGACTGAGAAAACCCTCCAGGCTTACTGAGAAAATGTTACTGGTGCAAAGGAAAACCCACTTGCAAAATCAGAGTGAAAGCATTCTTTTATTTCAGGAATAATTGAGCTTCTGCATGACATCTGGGACCCGCTTAAGTAACATGGATTTTCTTACGCTACTTCTGGCTGGTATGAAGTAGTGAGGAAAAAATCCAAACATGTCACCCTATTTTTACACATGTATTTATCAGTCTTTGCTAAGATTGCATGTCACAGATCCTAATGCACATCTTTTTTCAGAACACGGAGGAGCAGTAGGCTAACTGACTTTCACCAGGTCACTCCAGCATGGCTCATGTTTCATGTGATCCATCCACTGAGTAGCTAAAACTCTGGCACTCGAAGCAGAATGCAACTTTTGATTGGCTGAAGGACTGCAGAATTTTGATTTTACAATACCGTGTTATCTGTGGTCCAAAAAGGTGATTTCCCAGGTGGAAACTGTATCTACAAGTTTTGAACCAGAAACTCCTCAGAATGAAAAATTTAAATATTTGGCACAAAGTAAGTTTATACTAGTCTGCCTTTTAAGTTATGCTTTTGTACAAAACTAAACCAATAAATGCATCTTGTCGGTTTTTATTTAATTATCTCTTCTGCACACATTTGTTCTGTATTTATGCATGTAAAACCAATGGAATTCAGTCACAATGATCTGGTATTCTGTAAAGATGTGACAGTCATCAGTGGGACAGCTGTCAGTTGAAAAAAAAAAAAAGATAAAAAACATCCATAATCCCTGTAGCATTAAGACTAAGAGAGACTGAGAAGAAGCTGCTTCTTCCTCCTTTGCTGCCAGCGTCACCTGGGGGACTCTAGAAAAGTGCTATTGGAAAGCGATGAGGAGTTAGCTACAGACACATGGCTGCCTATGGTGCCTCAAGCAGTTGGCTGGCTCTTTGTGATGATACAAGCGATGCTGTTGCTCTGAAAAGATGGCAGGGAGGGAGTATATTCCCACATACCCACATCTCCTGGCTACTGTGTGGAATGTTGTCCCATCAGTGTGGGAAGCATTTCCCATTAAATGCATCCCAAGCGAAAGCCAACTTTCATGTCCTGCACGTGACTGCAACAGGCGACCACGGTGCTTTTGCTTAGGACAGGCTGTGGCAGGCAAGAGGGTCCAGATAGAGAAAGATTGAGAAGCCTTTTTGCAAGCTCTGTATCTCCTCAGAGCTCTTCCAGATGGTGCCAAGGAGCTTTGCATTTAGGGAGGGTGGAAAAAAGCCAGTCAACCTGAAGCAGGCAAAGGAATTCCCTTCAACTTCAGTGTGATGACAGTTGGTACTAACTTAACCTGCAGCATCTCCATCGGACGGGCTCTGGCCGAGGAGGTGCCCAGGCTTCCCACTCTGTCAGGAATCAGAGCCACACGTTGCTAGCCAAAAAGCAGCTAGTAGGTCCCCTGGCAGCCGAGTGCACGCCAGTGGCCTCTGTCCCCATCCCCAGCACTGCAGGGCCAGGTCCACCTTGTCCCAGGTCCCAGCATTGCGGCCAGGCAGAGGTGCGCTTTGGTTTTGCCCACAGCAGGCAGAAGACAGTCATCTGCTACCTCTGCCACACCGTCAGCTGCAGGGTAACACGGGACAGCCAACTTGCAATCCAAAATAAAATCCAATTTAACATGCAATCCTGCTGACCAGAAGCAAACCTTTTCCCTCACCTCTAGCCTCCTGTTTTTCTTTAGTATTCATCAAATAATTGTCTTTTTGCTTTTAAACATAGTTTTTGTTATCTTCATTGTGAACTTACCATAAAAAGGTGTTAATGTGACTTAGGGAGTATCTAGGGTGAAATCCATCTGTGTACACAGGCCTGCTGGGCACCACATGCACTCCACATGGAAGCGGTTAACCTCAGGTCACGTATGGTGAATATACATCTTCTTCGGGGAAACTGAAAATCTAGGCAGCAGTGTGCTGGCAGGACATCAAACAAAGTTTCTGGCACGAGTTAAACTAGCAGAGCACCAGACTGGTAGTTTGCTCAGATTAAAATTATAGGAAAGAAAAGACTTTTGTGGTTTCTTATGTATTTTTAATCCTTTTAAAAGTAACAACAACAACAAAAAAGGAGCTTCTTTCTGAAGCCTTTGTAATTGTATCATCTGGTTGCTAAATGTCGTCTCAGCAGTATTAACGGCAGATGTTTGCTGAGTTTGTGCAGCAGTAGCTGCAGAGGTTTATGGAGATACTTGCAAGCACACTGTCCCTGGCCGGAGGGAACTCCTCTTCACCGAAGGGGGATCTGCAGCAGCTGGGTTTTCGTAGCCGGTGTAAGTTCATTTCCCATAGCATAAAGCAAGTTAATTCTTCTCAGCGAATGAAAACTCTTTGTATTAAATTACACTAGTAGTTGTGTTTTTCTTGGTATTGTTTTCATGTGGAGGGGTAACTTACTCCGGTTAGCACTAACGAGAATTGAGCAATAAGTTTGGTCTCTAGCCGTAAGGTTACAGACTTGGCTTTAATGTTAACCATACAGTGTTAAAACTCGACGACCACTGCTGTTTCTCCTTCTCAGCCTTTCCTCCTGGGTAAGGGAATTGAACTCCAAGCAAAATTTCAGAGTGGTTACTCAAACCTGGCTTCTTAAACAGTTTGCATTTGAGCCCAGTTTTGCAGTATGAGGCAGAACTGCAGAAGTGTTACAGGTTGATTAGCTCACCAATTGCAAGTAAGAAGTTCTTCACAATTTTATTAGCGCAACCACAGTGGCTGCCATTGGACTAGGCTAACTTTTTGCCTAAATATTTTACAATAAAAAAAGAGTTTAAGAGGTTGAATTTGAAGTTGCTTGTTCGCTGGAAAAATAAATATACGTTAGGTAAGCAGTAGGGGAAAAGAACAACTTTATTGTAAAGCCCGTAAGGCTAAAAGCCTTTTTACAACCCATTTTTGTTAGCAGTATGCAAAATTATAAGGCTGACCATATAAATGCAGTTTTCACAGGATGTGTTGGTTTGTGTTTTGGATCTCTTAAATAGACCATGAGCTTCATAGTGCTTCTGTTTGGTTTCAGACTGGCTAGTTTCAGCACTAGACTGCTACTATTTAAAACATTCATTGCTATAAAAAGTTTTCTATTCAAACATTTCTAGTATTTTCCAAAATAATTTTGCTGTAAAGAAAGGTATTGTTCAGGTTGAAACTTCATTTAGGGCTTTACTTCATAGGCTTTGCTCGGAGCCATGTAATGCTATAGGTATTTTAAGGTAAATTCATGATTAATGTGAGAGTTCTGATTCCTATCAGTGACGTTATAGTGACCTGGTCACTGCTTAGCAAGGCTCGTCCTGACTGTAGGTAAAAGGACGGCAGTCAAGGACTCCTCTGGAATGGTTACAATCCATTGTCACATCTGTATGTGTTCAAAATGCAATTAAAATCTCTCTTGAGGACTATGTGAAATAATTACTTACGCTTACTGATTAGCCCACTTCTAAGTCAATAATTGGCATTTTGAACTTCTTTCCTTTATGTACCAAATGCAGTCAGATTACATTGCGGAACAATAATTAGAAAAATGTAACTACAGATGCATTCTGACAAATCTCTTAAAAGTTAGGTGGAATGCAACAGGGAGCTGAGCTATGCTTCTTTCAGTCCTTCCTCCCTTAAAAAACTTCTGAGTAATGAAAATTGTATTTTGATTTTCAGTAGTTTCTTTTTTAGAGCTTTCAGAAACTTCTTACGCAGCCCCTACTAGAAGAAATCTTGTCTACTTCAAGGGCTTTTGCTAAGCACTCAGGAGGTATATTGTTCCACTAATTTAACATAGTTCCGTGCTGACATCAGTGTAATCAGCTTTTAAATGTATAGACCTACAAAACTCTGCACGACTCTGGTCTCCCTTATTCTGGGCTGCCATCCAAAGGCTGGCTGTCCTCTCCCTTTTAATTGCACATAATCCTACAATCACCCGGAGACAATTGCTGGCCACCTACGCTGACTGTAGCTATAGTATCAGAGTGGGTTTGTTTTATTTTTTCAGCAAGAATTAAACTGGTCTCCTTTGCAACAAGAGCAGCTCCCTTCAGTCCAGAGAGTCGTCAGGATCACAGTTACTCTGACATCTAGATTGTGCGCGGTTTGAGAAAAATAGTCACAAAAGTTTTTTTGGAAAACAATTGCTTAAGTATTCAAGGGTAAAGTACCCTTTCGTTTTGGTTTTGCAAAATTAGTCACGAGGCAGGGGATTTTTCTCACCATGTTTTCTATTTCCAGAATTTCTCAGCCCCCGTGGGCTGCGTCAGGCTGCTGGCTGGCAGGGTGGGTAGCCCTTGCAGTGAGGCAGGTGAGCGCCGATCCAGAAATCGGGGCGGCAGGTGATTTATTACCTTAGCGAGGACTGTGCCTTCCACAGATGGAGGCTTTGTCATACAGCCCTTGAGCTGGTTTCTCCCAAAAGCGCATTCGTATCTGCGTTGCCTGCTAATTGCCATACAAGCAGCTGCTGACACACTCCATTGACTATTCCGCATCTCTTATCTAGCAGTATAAATCAGGTCCATAAAAGAAGATTTTGCTGAGCCATCATATTTGATTGCCATGCTGACTGCAGTCAGACATTGGAGCTGAGGAATTTTAAAATAGATTATTGTATGAATAAGCAAATAAATCTCTGAAACCTCATAAATAATGCTAAGGAAGGAATGTAATTGTAGGTGCTGTAAGGATAAGATACGGCAGTTCCACATGGCAGATAGAGCATGCAAAAGGCAACCGTGGAATAGCGCTACAGAGAAGACAAGACTGAAAGAGTAGGGACAGAAAAGGGACTAGACTTTGCAAATAAGCAGCTGTGCTGCCTACCGGGTATACAAAAGGGGATACTTTTTGCTTGAAAATTAGGCTACGATAGTGCACCCAGGAAAAATGACTATTCATCATGAGATACATTAGTCTTACTGCAACTGCAAGACCTATTTTACCTAATTATTAGGTTTTGAAAATCTAAAGTACACAATCAGAAAGCTTAATTCTATGTTGGTTTTTCTTGTTTTATTGGTTTTGGGTGTTGTTTTTTTTTTTTTGGACTACTCAGGAAAATGAAGGCTTCTAAACAAAAAAGGGTGGTGTCTGGAAGTCCTCTTTACTCTTACTCTTCGTACAAATAATTATTGTGTTTATTATTAGCTGCATTTGTCAAGAGAAATAGCATCTGATAAGAAGTTAAATCATCACTACCGAAGGTGACTTTCATTTTAAACGTGACAGGTCAAATCCCTGACATTTAGATGTGCAAAAATGTAGATGGTCCTTTTGGTTGGGGTTTGTGTTACGCTTGTATAACAACCATGGAATTCCACAAAGAGTGTTAGTCATTCTGGGATTCATATGACATTTCTAAAGCTTATTTAAAGTAATTAAAATATTCTCAGTGATCTAGCCTGAGCTGATGTGAATCTGGACTCCATTCACACTCTAATGATATTATCAGCAAAAATACTGTGGAAGAGGGGTAGGAAGATTTCAGGACCTGGTTCTTTACCTAAAAGCCAAGACTACTGGATAAGTACTAAGTCAAAAGAATTCCTTGCAAATTTTCTTCTTCAACATGATAATGGAGGTGGTAAGAGTTAATATAAACTTGAAGTCCTAAACTAGAAGACAACTAGTATGTTGGGCCATAATGGTTCAATAGTTCCATATAGCAGGACATTTTTCTTCAATGAGTCTGCAACACTCAGGAGACTGCTGTTTATTATCAGCATTGCAGGGAGGAAGAAGAATTACAATAATACTAAGTGCATAAATCATCTTAGAAGGATGCTTTTTCTTTGGACTCTGTTTTTCCTTGGAATGACGCAGCCTTGAGGGCATCCGTGAATCCTGACCAGCAAGGCTGCTTTTTGTATAAATGACTGAACATTTGTACTTGCAAGGGCTGGTGCAGTATAGAAAGGGAAAACTTGGGAGAAAAAGGAGTTGTTGAGGGAGGTGATCTGGAATGCTGGTACCCCCAAGTCAGTTGACAGTCTTGCCCTTGCTAGGCTACAGTTTGGGTTATTCAGCATGTTTGAAAGCGCATATAGTTTTACAAGTTTTTGTAGTGGGGATGCAGGCATCCAGAATCTAACAGGTATAGAGGTGCATCTCCCTCATTTTCGACAATTACTTGATATAATTTTATACCAAGTTCTTTGTTTTTAAAGAATTTCAGGCACTGAGAATACAGAGTGCGTGTTTATTTCTAAGCTTTAAGTAGAACACGTGGTGTATTTTTTAATCCTTTCCATACTTTTCAGTTAAGTGTTCACAAGACTGTATATCAAATACAATACCAAGTTTTTCTATCTTTCTACAAGCCAATTTAAGTTTCATCAGAATTTGGTATATGTCTTTCACAAAACACCAAATGGGGAATATGTGCTTCAAGCATTAAGGTGGTGTATGTCCTTTTCTCCGTTTACATTGCGTTACGTTTCACTTTTTTTTTCTTTGAGGCAGAGCGAGCAGATACGAAATGTGTTGAGTGTGTTACAGGGACACACAATGTGTTTCGTTGTGCCTGGCTTCAAGGAATGTACTATAATGTTTGACTGCTCACAGATTTGCATAATTATCTACTCAGTTGAATACAGGACTGTTGTGTTGTATTTCCTGTTATTCAAAAGCATTTGGGGAAAAGATTTTTCTGTGTATAATTTTATTTTCATACTGATCTCTATTTTGTTTAAGACCATGTTTCATCATGAAATCACTGAACTAAAATAAATCTTCTTACAAAATCCACTTTGGAAATTGACTCTTTTATTGTGCCTCTGAATATATCGTAACACCATTTTTCAAGCAAGTACCTCTTGTCTCTAGATCATTCGGTGTCCTTTGCAGCATTTAAAAACCTTTAGAGATCCCACAAGATACTCTTTTTTTACATCACTTCTAACTGACTTCTGGTGGCCTCTGGAGCCCAGCACATTACAAATCCTGATTTTGGAAGTGGAGAAAGTAAGGATTCTGCAGCCACATGCAACATAATTTGAACAAGAACTACGTATGAAATAAAGACTCTCACAACTAAAGCGAACAAAGCACCAGATCCTACAGTCAATGCGTTCGAGGCCCAGGCTTCATGAAGGAGTCTCTGCTTTTGGACGGAGCATCAGAACTGGCAGAGACAGTGGCTATAGCACAAAGCACTGTATTTTCATAGGGAAATATCTTCAGGGGAAAACATATTTCTCTCTTTTATTAGTTGGTGGCTCCCACCAAAGATTTCCCCCTACTTTTCTTAACAGATTATACCAGTTCCAGTAAGAGATACTGGTCTTTATTCAGCACTTAGGCGAGGGTTCTCCCCACCGAGACAGTCCAAGGAGACCTTTGCTCTAGGATGGTTAAATGGCAAGTTCTGACTTCTCCTGTGTGTTACATAAACTCTTTGTAGAATCTCACACTGAAGTGATAATTCTATTATTATAAAACTTTTTCTAGGAAGTAATTTTGCATTATCTTGCTGCTAGCAGAAACGCGGTGCAAGCCAACCTAAAGCATTGAAGGGGAGCTGCTGCGGGAAGAGAAGAGCAGAGAAGAGGCTTTGACACTCATAGTTCTCAATGTTAGACTCGTGAGACAGTTTCATCCAAATCGCTGATAACTGACGCCATGTATTGAGCAATTGCTCATTTTTCCCTCAATACTAAGGCTGGCGTTTGTGTAAAGCTCACGCCAGGTGACACTGGGACAATTCTGGTAAGCAGTGACCAAAGGAAACACAGAGATTCTTTGCCCGTGGCACTGCGGATTGCCTTTCCTTACTGGCTTCCTATGCAAGAACATAGTGGCATTCTTGCAGACACTTTAGCATGGGCAAAAAAAGTCAGATTTTTTTTAAATGGCCTGTGTTAAATAAAAATACAATCATTCTTTTTGGGTGAGGGGAGCATCTCTATTCAAAGATTTGGTCATGTCCAGAACTGACTATCACAGGTATGGCAGGAGGTGGCATGCGGATCTGAGCAGCCTGTGGCAAAACGTCGTTCTGTGCTTTGAGCATTTCATGTTCTAGTTTGGCATTTGGTATCAGAGACGTTGCTTCAGCTAAAAGTGCTCTCATAGATGTTTGGGACAAGGGTAATCTCTACAGGGTGACGGGGAGTTAGAGGGTTTTTTTTGCCTATTTTATCCCCACGGGGTAAGAGAAACAACATTCGGTGTCAGTAAGTCCAGAAGTATCCCCCCTACGACAGGCAGCTTTACACTGGGATCTGAGATGCACTGAATCAGCACGTTTTTCAGCTAGTCTGCTTCTCTGTGTGGGTCTGGTGTGCCAGCTCCATGCTCTTCTGCCAAGCAACGAACCGTGGGTACTTTGCACCACAATCATCCACTTTGCAGGCAGATTCACTCTAGATTCTTGAAGGCTGCGGCAGTAGAGGCAACAGACGGAAGATGTGGATCTTTCCCCGTGACTTTTGAACTGCAGGACACTGAAGACACTCAGGTAAGGCTTTGTTTTGCACGTGTTGTCATGCTACTTAAGCACATACTGCCTCGTGCAAAGGTTATGCCACCAAGAGACGTAACAGCTTGGTGGAATTACCCATTTGCCTTATGTTTTTGAGGCTTTTTTTGGTGCTACAGAACAGGGTCTTGCTTTGTCCATGTCTTGCCAAAGAAATTATCACGAACGACTTGGAGAAGGTGTCTCAGACGTTCTCAGCTTCCATCTATGCAGCTCAGTGTTATTCACTCGTCGCCAACTCTAGCGACTGTTGCTGTCTATTCAGTCCAAACTACATCAACCCTGTGACAGGTCTGAGTTGAAATCAGTGCTTCTTGAGGGAACTGAGCTTATTCCAGAAGTTTAGCTTCCTAGAACACCTATGGCTCTCATCAACGGGAGCTGTGCGTCACAGCCTTGCCAAACGGATAACTGATCAAGAAGAAACAGTTCTTTTCATGAAAGCCTCTAAGACCGTAAAAAACCCAGCTTCGTAATGGATAGATAATTAAGGAAAGCAAGAGAAGAAGTTACTAAGAATGGGAATTATGAAGCTAACACCTTCGGAATAATTAAAAAATAGCAATTAATGACCAGATGCGTGCATTAGTAATAAGCATAGTTCACCATTCTGTACTGTTGTGACCTTCAGCCTACCGTTCCCCCTTCTCCACCCTTTGTTTGTCGTTCTCTGTGGCGGTGTATCTAAGTAAAATTCCAAAGTCCTCAGGGTGGAGTCCTGCCAATTATACCCTTCTCTAAGTGCCAGATATGTTTCTTTCACATTACATAAACAGATAACCGAGACTACAATAACACGAATGTCATGAAGCATTTTTAGCATTTACTTGGTTTTCAGAACTTCCAGGGAGAGTAGAGCAAATCCTGGCCTTGAAAAGGGTCTGCAAAGACACACGAGCAGCTAAGGAGACAAACATAAGCACTGTCATTTACTTTTCGGCACCACATGCTATAATAACCTAAAACATCTTAATTGCAGTCATCATTTAATTTTACTCCTGTGGATCATTCAGTATGTTTGGAATGCTGCTTGCTCTTTGTATGGCACAAAAGAACACTTCTCAACAAACCCAGTCTTTTCTACACGCCTTTTTATTTGGCAGATTATTTGAAATCATGTTACAGTGAAGAAAGGGTACTCTGCAGAGATGGTGGAACTCTGGGGGAGAGAGTTAAGATTTTGGACTTTTTTTGTCAAAAATATTCACAGCTCAAATGCTAAAAACCTAGATGGAAGATCAAGTGAGCAGGAATTAAGTTGAAAAGCAGCTCTTGTTCTTAGTAGGTCCATCTTACTGTGCCAGCTGCATGGCATAACATAAATCCAAAGTCTTCAAGAATACTTTCAGCTTTCTCAAACTGCTTATCTCACCTTCGTTTATACTATTTTAACTAATCTTAATGTAAGCATTGCTGTGACAACATGACTTTGGTACTGTACGCGCCCTGCACACAGCAATTACCCGTTTCACTGGCAGTGCCATGGCGTAAACAAAATTAACCCAGTAAATGTTAACGGTGTGCTGCTGAAATTAAGTTTTTAGCTCTTACACGCTTATGCTACATTATTACTGCCTTTATGACAAATCTATTACAAAACGGATGTTAGTAAGTTTCTAGGGCAGCTGGTTGGATTGCTTCACAGGGGAAATAAATTTGACAAACAAATTGCAGCTATTTTAGAACCCTAATTTCAACTTATTTCTAAGGCATGCTTGAGGCTATTTTATATCCTCAAAAAAGGGTCTTTGAAACCACAAGTTAAAGTCTTTAAACTTTTTTTTTTTTTCCCCCTTTGGGCTCCTGGAAGCAAGAGGCGCTGAAGAGCTCGTTGCCACTTACATGCACGAACGAGAGACTGTCACACGGGCTTTTTGCGAGATGCGTACTTGCATAAAAGCCATGAAAAGCAGGCTCTGTTCCCGTTTGAACATGCATATGCAAACGTCAGTGAGAACTGGAATACCAGTTCGTGTTTGTAACTGGACCTAGCCAGGAATACGCTCGCCCGAGACCCTGCAGGCTGCGTTATACACGCGAGATAAAAAGCGCGGCCGTACGTGGTCGCTGCCGGTACGCGCACACGGGATTCGGTACCGCGGTCGCGGGTTTCTTTGTCAGCTCCTCCAGCGCTGCCCCGCGCGGCTCCGCGCAGCCCGACCCTGGCTCGGCGGCACCGAGCGCACCTTGCGCTACCCCGCTGCCCCCGCCGTTCCCCTTTGGTCCAGCACACCGGGACGCAGCACGCGCACCGATAAGCCTCATGACGGTGTTTAGATTAAATACAGCCCCCAGACTAGGAGATACGGCCGGTGCATCTCGCCCACACCGGCGGCTCGGCTCTGCTCCGTCAGGCGGCTACACAAAATGGCTCTCCCGCAGCTGGCGGGCCGTCAGCCGGCGGTGCGCAGCCCCGCTTCGGTCCCGCACCGGCTTCTGAACAACCGGCCGGCCTCGCCCCGGCGGGCCCAGCACTTCGGAGGAGAAGGAGGAAGAGCAGGAGGGCACCCGGTCCGCGGCGGCGGCGGCCCCTCAGCCCGCAAGGAGGGGCTCGGGGCGGCGACACCTGCCGCTCCCGCCCCGCCCCGGCGGCCTTTCGAGGGGCGAGGGCAGCCGAGAGGGGGCGCTCGGCGGTGGGAGGGCGCCCCACCAATCGGCGGGCGGACGGCTGGCCCCGCTGGGCGCGGATTGGCTGCTTACCGGGGCCGAAGTGGGCGGGGCGGGCGGGCGCCGCCGGGGCAGCCACAGCCACCGGGCTGCGCTTTTCAAACGCCGGCTGCGCGGACGCGGCGGTTGGCGGGCCGGCCGTTGGCCCGTGAGGGGCTCCCTGGGAGGCCGGCGGAGAGAGGTGAGCGTGTCTCGGCTTAGGGCTGCGCCTGCCGGGGAGGAGGGCGGGCGGATCCAGTGAGGCGCCGGGTGGGCGTCGGGAGCCTCCTACGGTCTCTCTCTCCCAGCCGGTGTCAGCGCTCGCCGGCGCGCGTCTGCCCGCCCCGAGGGGCGCAGGCGGCGGCAGCCCGGAGCGCGGGAGTGCCTGTGAGGAGAGTTAGGGCGCGCCGCGGGTGCCCGGGTGCCCGGGCGCTGGCAGCCCGTCCGGACCGAGGTTCAGCGCGCTCCCGCGGAGCTCCCGTTGCGGTAGCGCGGAGAGAGGGGGAAGGCGGAGGCGAGGGGAGTGCGCCGTGCCCTTCGGCTCCCTGCGGGCGGGACTCGGTCACCGCCCGTCGCCGCCGAGGGCGGTGCGGGCCCTGCGGTGCCTCGGCGTGTCCTGGTGCTGCTCGCCCGTGGTGCTTCTCTGGCGAATGCCTTCCTAGCCCGGAGCAGGGGCTTGGCTTTTTTTTTTTGGGAAATAGTTACACGAAGTGACCTTTTTTGGCCAGTTCAAGATAGTTTAGTGGGAAGCTTTCTCTTCAAATGACAGCTTTGAAATTTGAATTTGACAGCTTTTAGAAATTTGCAAATTTCTGTGGGATCTGTGCCTCTGATGTCTGTTACTCCGGGCTTTTGGTGCGACGTGTAGCAGCACAGGTATCGCTTTTAATTGCTGAAACAGTGAACGTGTTAGAATTTGTGCCTTTTTTCATAGCTAATTGGATTAGAAGCAGGATCTCACTCTCTTGAATAGATTATGTCCCTGTTTGGGGGTTTCTGCCTGCTACGAATATATGTTTTTCTCTATTCTTGATGATGCCAAGCTAACAAGAGGAGATGTGGTGTTTTACCGGAGAAACAAAGTCAATTCAACAGGACAAAAGTTCTCCTTAATAATAACTGCTTGAGAATAGTCATGTAAAACAAAGGCTTGCATAATACATTTGATAATAGTAAGCTCTTAATCAACTAGGTAATTTGTCTAACATAAATATCTTTTTTTGTGCTGAAGTACTGCACCAACAAGATAACTTCAACAGTTAAACTGTATTTAGTGAGTACAGTTCTAAGGAAAGTCATGTAAAACTTCAGACATCTGAATCGGTCTCATAAATGATAAGCTGTCATACAACTGGGGAAAAGGAATGCATGTTTGTTACAAACAAGGTGATTCAAAAACTTGTATGTTAGATTGTATCGTAACCTCTTGATAATTTTTTAAGAAGTTATTTCACGCTTATCAAATAGTACTTTGAAGGTATTCTTAAACTGTATTGTAGGTTGTTGTTTTGTGGTTGTTTTTTTTTTTTCTGCTAGAGCATGAATCGTGATTTAAATCCAAAATAGTTCCAATATGAATATCCATGTTCCAAGAACTGGTAATTTGAACAATGTTTGGGTACTGGATTATATTTGAATCACAACTAGTTTGAGTGCTCCCCCAGAAGTTCCTGATAGTATGTTTCTGTCGTTTGAAAGTGTATTTTTTTAAGTTTGTTAACTTTAGCTGAACTGTAATTTTCCTTTTTTTTTTTTCTCCCTTCACTAATACAGGTAAACCTACTCTTTAACTTAAAATAAACCATCAATTAAGGCTTCTGTTATCTTTCAGTAACCTTTTTCTGCTTTGCTTTTGCATTTCACCTGAAGAGCTGCTTCAGGCCTATAAATGTGAATGCCAAAACCCAGTACTTTTACTGTTGTTTGGGTTTTTTTTTAACAGTAGTAGAAATTATGTGGGTGGGTGAATCTTCATAATGTGTTGTTCTACTGGTTTATTGAGGTAATTTAATCAGGGCTACTATATCATTTCTATATCATTTGGTTCTAAATGATCTGAACTTGCAAAGAGGATGTTGTCCATTCATGCTGCTTTCTGACAATTAATCTAGTGTTAAAATGAAACTTAGATGACCTACGAGTGAGTTTAATAAGAAATGTGAATCTTCCCACTGGAGGAAATTTTTTCTGTAGTTAGCTATTCTTGCTGTTTAGCAGACAACCAAAGCTCCCTCCTGTTTATTAAGTCCCTTAGGGACACCAGTTAAAACTGTAAACTTAAGGGAGTTTCTGGAACTTAGCCAGAATCCAAATAAGAGTTAAAGCTTATTGTCAGAAAGCTTAAAAAAAAAAAATACATGTCATTAATAGTTAAACAGTTATTAGCATTTTTAGTAGAACCGAAGCTTATCCCCAATATTTTATGGATATGTCTAGGGGGAAAAATACCCAACTTATCTCAAATGTTAAAATTATTAAGTAAAAAAAAAAAAAGTCTTTCCATTAGTTTTCTTAGCATGTCTTGATTAGTATTCCTTTCAGGTTTTATTTTTACAGCGATAAAATGTGTTGTTTTCAGGTCTCTACTGAACAATCTTAAGGGTATTCTAGTTCGATAGACCTAAACTCTAATATTTGTCTACTTTCCTGTGTTGTAGTTATGGAATTTCCAAAACTCTTAATTATTTTGCTTTAACAGGTGACTGGTTGAAGAGAGAGACCTGTTCCTGACTATGTCGAGGAGAAAGTTGGAGAGTAAAGGCCTTTCTGGCTTGTTAGCTACATCTCTGCAGACACAAATCAAGACGGACAATTTCCATGATTTTTATATGCTTGAATCGAAAGAGCTAGGAAGGTAAGATTATTTTATTTTATTTTAATAAGAGGAATTTCTGTTGTAAGACAATTCTTTGTGCAATGATAGACTGTTTCGGGGAAACTTTTATGGTAGTAGATGGGGGAATGACGTGTCCCACTCTCCTTCCTCCCTGCTTCTTTGCAGAATCTGACAAGTTCTCCAAGGACCCAGAAAAGGTACAGTGAGGCATAAGTTGCCAGCCTCTTCCACGTCAGAGAGATTTAGCCTGTTTTCACAGGCATATGGATCTGGGATTGTGTTCCTTTTCTTCCATTTCCCGTGTCTAGTCACCTGTCGCGTGCCAGGTACATAAACTAAAGAAGAGATGACATAGGGTAATGCTGCAAGACAAAGAATGGGGATTTTGAATTGGTTGTTCCAGTTGTTTGGTTGAGTTTTTTGAAGTCCAGAAAACAAAGACCTTTTTCTCTCTCCCTCCCACCCTCAAGCAGTTAGTGTAAGTTTCAGAGTAGTTTTGCAGCCTGCCTCCCTTGCTCATGTTTGCAACAGTAAAATCAGAACTAAAACAAAAGAAAACAAAAAAAGTGGTATTTATGATACTGTTTCAGACATCTGAGTTAATGCTTTTTTGAAATCATTTTTGGTTAATTCGTACCTTGAAAATATTCAGGGAATTGTATGTAAAGCTGTGCAACCATAATGCCTGGTCCTGTTTGCAGGCTCCTCGAACAGAAGCAGTGTGGGTCAGTCTCAGTTGTGCCATGCTGTGCTACATAATGATCCTTTGCACCTGTAACTTGTTTTGTCAGGAAAGATGCTCTTCTGTATGTGATTTTGTAAGCTCTTTAGCCTTTGTTGTTCTCTTGGTGTAGTTTGGGATTTTTTTCTAGTATGTGCTTTATCTGGTACGTTTTTATGGGTTGCAAGGTGCACTTTTATAACTTTCCTCTTTCCTTACACCTTTGCCAGCTCTAGTTTTGAATTCTAGGCTCAACAGAAGCAGTTTATATGCACTATCCTCCAGAACTCCAGTATTGTTAAACTGCTGACTTTCAGATTGTACATACCTGTGAGATGATGTCTAAAGCAAACAAAAGTATATATTTTGCATGGGTTCCAAAACACAGTCTTTAATACTTTCTCTGCATGCAAAACCAGGCATAGCAAAATAAGTACCAAAATGCCAAGAGATAGAAGCAGAGTAGTATGTTTTCTAGACATACTTTTGACCTTTCCTGGCCTAACAGTGTGTGTATGCATTTTTTTAAAAAAACGTTTTAAGTGTTTACAGCACTTTGCAAGTGATGTAAAATCCACCTTTCCTTGTAGCTTCTTTAAAAGATTTAATATGCTTTTCTTTTCACTTGCAATTTTCTTCTTCCTCTTCAGGTTACGTAGTAAATGGTCCTTTTGTTCTTCTGTGCTTGATTCCCAAGTCCCATTTCTTCCTCCCACACCCTTATCTTTTAGGTCCTTTGGTATTTAAGAGACTGACTCATGAAGCAGGCAGGTTCTGCTCAGTGGGTTAAGTAGTTCTGTCCCCAGTGTGTGGATGGCTTGGCTTGTTTTGAAGTAGTTGAATTTCTGTGGTTTATAACTTGGGATATGAAAACAACTTGAAATTGGCTTTTTTCTCATAAAACTGAGCAGTAAAGTGTGGTTAAGCGTTTGTTTTGCAGGCACAAGGACTGGGAACCACTTTGCCTGCTTCAGTGCAACACTTCAGATCTGACTTTTTTGCATTTCTAGGGAAATTCCACTGCTCTAAAACAATTTTGTGTCTTAATAATTTTGTCTTAATAATTGGCATGCTATGAATGCAGTATAAACAAGTGGAAATTTTCACATCATTTATCTGGAGATAGCGCTGACCTTCAAAGCTGCGATACTCGCAGTGACTAGAAGGAAGATGCACAAAAACTATCAGGGAAGATCTCGTTGTTCTCATGAAACTCAACCAGTTCCTCTTTCTTAATTTTAGACGAACTTTCATGGTTGACAGGGTGACGTGATGTTAAAACGACAATGTGAGCTGTGGGGGGAGCATCTTAAACTTTGGTGTATTACAGAATTCAGCTCAGTAACTTCAAATGCTTTGCAATAATAAGCTGGTTTAACAATTGGGAAAAGACTTGGCCATTTCAGGCTTACAAATAGTTGCTAAAATGAAGAATGCATGTATCAGATTGTAAATAACTTTCACCTCTTAAATTAATTTTTCTTTTGAGTTTTGTGCTCTTACCTTTCTAAACTTAGTGCTTTCAGAAAAGGACAAGTCCTGCAACTAATTGCAGATGCTATTTTGTGGAATTTGTTTCTATATAAGTGATAGTATGATTAAAGGTCAACTTTACAAGTTTATTAATTTATTCAGATTTGTACAAACTGTATTTAACATATGGTTATTTGCAGATGGAAATATGATTTTTTCATGAGATGCTCATACCTTTTTTGATTAAATACTGAAGTCTAGATTTTTCAGAAAAGCCTCAGACATGCTTGTTTTCATTTTTTTAGAGATATTCCTTTTAGGCATTGGATTTTTTGCACCCGAAGACAGGCAAAGCCTATAGGGCAACAAAGTCTTTTCTACTCAAGAAGCTGATTTAGTTGAAAAAGTGAAAGTCAGAGAGCTTATAGTGAGCTGCTTCATCAAATTTGTTCTTAGTATGCTGTGGTAACAAAAAAACAGGCATGGAAAGGCATTGTTTTTTTGGAGACATAAGTGTAGGTCTTTTTGTACAGTTTTGTAACTGTGTTTAGAACTTTACACAATTTTTTTTTAGCCCTTCAAGTTGTTTTCCTTTAAATGAAGTTTCCTGTATCATTTGAAACACTTTGCAAGTATGCAACTAGGCATTTCTGGGAATGCAAAACTTGTGATTATAAAAGTTTGGGTTTTCAGAAGTTTATAACTTGGCTTTAAAAACTGCATTTTTTCCCCTAGTTTTTTAAAAGGTCAGCTTGGTGATTTAACTACGGTATGTGGTTTTCTTTTAAAAACATTTCTTTGCCAAAATACATTTTTGTTTCCATACCTAAACAGTCGGATAGGAAATAAAGCAGCACACTTTGTCTAACTGTAATTGAGAAAGAGAATGCTCAGTAGCGGGTGTCTTTCTGTGGAGATGTTTTAAAACGTTTTGCAGATACCTGGGGTTTCTGAGCAGTACTGTGTGATTTGTGGAGGGAACTTCTCTGTATGACTCAAATTTTCTGCACTTAAAACCTTCCCTCCCACCTCAGCATACAAATACACTTCATTTTCTGTTTTCGCTCTCTACATTTCTCACGGTTTTGTTTTATTTATTACTGTATCCTGTAGGTGCTATAATGTGGTTGAGATTTTTTTTTTTTAATACAACGTTGCCAACCTGAACAAAGCCCTGAGCAGCCCAGTAGAATCTCGTGGCTGGCTCAGCTTTAAGCAGGAGGTTTTGCTAGAGACCTCCAGAAGTCTCTTCCAACCTCAGTTACCCTACAATTCTGTGATCCTACAGTAAGAATGTCCATGTAACCTGATACTCTGATTTAATGCTGCAAGGCTGTATAGAGGGAATTGTACTGGGTCTGCCCCAAACTTCATCTAGCTTAGTATTGTTTCTCCTGTAGTGGCTGAAAGTGAATGTTCAGGGAATAGTCTAAGAACAGGCCAAACATAGCATTCCCCTGAGAATTATTTTATTTATTTTTTCAAATTTTAGTTTCCAGTAATTTGCTGTGCTTTTTTGTTTCTTATGCCAGTTTACATACTTATTAGGTCTTATGTCTTAATGTTTTCTTTTTTATTTTGTAGAGGAAGATGTGCTGTGGTTAGAAAATGTATAGCTAAATCCACAGGCCAAGAGTATGCAGCTAAATTTTTAAAGAAAAGAAGAAGAGGTCAAGACTGCAAAGCAGAGATTCTTCATGAAATTGCTGTACTTGAACTAATGAAATCTAATCCTCGCGTAGTTAATCTCCATGAAGTCTATGAAACAGCAAATGAAATCATCTTAGTGTTGGAATAGTAAGTATGCATTCATCAGATGTCCCACATCTGTAGCTACAAATCTGTCAACGTACTCATTTTTTGCATGAGTTAGCTGAACACCCAGGAGAATTATGACAGTACTCTATATACGTTATGCTAATATCTTATTATTATATACTTTATAAGCTTTTAGGGACTTTGGAGCTGTTTCCTCCAAAACTCCCATGTCTCTCTAGATTTCCTTGTGGCTCTTCATTATCTCTGAAAACAAGTCTGATTTGGGAATTTAATTTGAATTTGAATTATCTACCATTTTGCTGTATGTGTAAACTTTTGTTTAGAATGTAAGGAACAAAAATGCAATTTGTGAAATTAATTCAGAAAGTCTCTGAGTTAAATTTCATGTACAAAGTGTTTGAAGAGCTGTTGACAGTGGTCTGCACACACTATGATAAATTCCTTCAAAATTTCTGAAGAATGTACATAGATGATCTTAAAAAAATACTTTTCTTCCTGGAACAAGATGATTCCTAACATGTTATTTGTTGTTTTGAGAAGGCATAATAAATAATGTAGAAGTAAAGACAAAGTCTAGATGACAAGTTTTGAACTTTTTATCAAGAAGTAGTGCAAGTGCATATGAAAGCCATACTGATTTTACTGCTTCTGTGTCAGCTCGGCTAACTCTGTCTTGCCTGTTAATGCTCTGTAATGAAACAGCTTCCTTTATACTACACTGGTGTTAATGGTCTACTTTGTAGTAGCATTCAGAAGTCTTGCAGTATGTGTTCCTAGTTTCATTGGGATAAACGGAGAGCTGATTACACTTCTAAATTATGTCCAGATTAAATTATGTAGCAGAATACAGATTTTTTTTTTGTTTCTCATTATCAGAACTCTGAAGCAGTACTTCAAAAGAATTGCAAGAAATAAGTCTCTTACTAATAAAATAGTTTATAAGCATTTCCCTTTTAGCCATATTTTTCCTCCTACATATGGTCCTCACTGTTGTTGGATTGTATTGGTGGGGTTCTTTGGACGATGCAGTAGTTAACAGTCAGTTTGTGTAAGCACATATTCTCTAAATAAAGGAGAGAAATGGATGTTAGTTCTTAATAAGGCTATCTTTGTAGAGGGAATTACTAAAGACACAAATACTTCTTCGGAAGCCCCACAACAGAGGTTGTTACTCTTCTAATCTGAGGGTCAAAGGTAATTGGAGGAATCTGGTTGTTCAGAGAGAAACCTGACAGCTGTACTAATTTTCAGAGCTATCTAGTTTTGTTCATTGAAGAACTAAGAAAGGCCCTACAGAGTCAGATCAATGGTTTGTCTAATCTGCCGTTTCCAGCAATGGCTGTAGGGAGATGCTGTTTAGGAAGAACTAAGGAGCGTATGAGCCTGTCGGCTTTTTGCTATCTGTTCTCTTTGCACTGTCCCAGCAATGAGAGGTATTGTGCTGAGGGTACCTTTCTGCCTCTTCCTTTTAGTATCTGTTTATGGACCTTTAGTCTGTGAATCTGTTTTGTCCTTTTTTCGAGCCTGGTGCTAGCGCCTACTTCGGTGTTAATAAATTCCAGATGTTCATTACCTACTGTGTGAAGAAATACTTTTTTATCTGTTTTAAACTAATCAGCGAGTTTCATCAGATGCCTCCTAGTTCTCATATTGGGATTTGGTGAATAACAGTTTTCTTGTTTAGTGCAAAACTGGCTTTAGTTTTTATAAGCCTCATTCATAGACTCCCCCACAATCTTCTATCCAAACTGAAGAGTCGGTGTCTCCTTGGTTTCTTTTTGTAGAGTAACTGTTCTCTTACCTGCCCTTCTCTGTCTTCGCTGATCGCTTGATGCTTCTTGAAGATACGAAAACCAGAACTATATGCTAAGGCTTTATACTGAGCATCGTTCTGCTGCTTTTTGTTCTCAGTAGCCTTTCTGATGATAGCCACGTGTATTGACTTTTATTTAGACTGCACACTGGTCCAATTATTTCAAAGAGCTGTCATAGAATCACAGAATGGCATAGGCTGGAAGGGACCTCAGAGATCATCTAATCCAACCTCCCTGTCATGGGCAGGGACGCCTCTCAACTAGACCAGGCTACTCAAGGCTCTGTCCAACCTGGCCTTGAGCACCTCCAGGGAGGGGCATCCACAACTTCTCTGGGCAATTTATTCCAAAGTCTTACTGCTCTTGTACTGAAGAATTTCTTCCTAAGATCTAACGTAAATCTGTTCTCCTTCAACTTACTCATTTCCCCTTGTCCTATCAGTGGACACTCTTGTAAAAAGTTCCTCCCCAGCCTTCCAAAATGTCCTGAGTTGTACCTGCCAGTTCAAAGTTTGACATTGTGTAGGATTTGATTAGGTTTATTTTTCTGAAGGTATCTTACATTTATGTATGCTACAGGCCATCTGGTGCTCTTTTACTTGCTTTCTCAGTTGATGCTGAACTCACTTGTTAATGTCTTCCTTGAACTGAGGACCCCAAACCGGGATGCTGCGTTCGCGCTGTGGCCTAGCGTGCTGGGTAGTCACTTGCCTCAGCCTGCTGGCCGTGCCTCTGCTGTTACAGCCCAAGGTGCTGCTGACCTTCTTTGCAGCATTCAGCTCGCTCTCTGTGAGGACTCCCAAACCCTTTTCAGCAGAACTGTTCAGCTCTTTAGCCATCTGGGTGCCCACTCCTCCAGACCGTAATGTAGCAGCTTGGATACAAGAATCTTACGGGAGACAGTGTTGAAAACCTTATTAAAGTTGGAGTGGATCAGATCCACTGCTCATCCCCTCATCTACTTTTGTCATAAAGGCAACTAGGGGAAGGCGTTACTGACACCTCACATAGCTCCAGCAGGTTAGTGACTGTGTTTGTCCATGTTATCCGTTATCTGACTTTAATAGACTGTGTCATTTTGCTAATGATGAAATTCAGGCTTACCAATCTGTAGTTTTGAGGTAGCCCTTTATCCTTAAGAGGAGACTTCAGGCAGTTAGAGCAGGCTAAGTAATGATTTCAAACCCAGCACGAAAGGAAACCGCTGACACTGTGGCAAAGTGTAGAACTAATAAACCACACACAACATGGTTATTTCCGTACTTCCGTTATGCTCTACTAATAGTAGGGTTTTCTGTAAGTAAACAGCAGCTTCTTTCTGAGGATGGTATACTTGAGGCACTGTGAAAACATGAAGCTTGTTAATCTCATCTTTGTTAGTGTGGAAATGGTAGATTTCAAAGGGACAGACGCGAGTCCTTTGTTTCTGAATATTCTGTCTACTGGAGTTTTGGAAAATGCTGCTCACTAACTGTGAGCAATTGTATATTTAATCATCATCAGCATGCTACGTTTTCTTCCTGGTACCTCTGATTTTTAGTCTTCCATATCGGAATGGCAGGACCTAGGGTGGCACCTGTGCAGTTTCCTCCCACTCCAGAAATATTCTTCAGCAACTCTAGCCGTTCATTGCATTGTAGTTCTTACGTTTACATCACAGCCACATCATGTAAAAAAAAAAGATGATTTTTACTCCCAAACTCAGAATAGGAATACTGCTGGCCTTTCTAGCTTTGTATTATTTATGCAACTAGTCTAATGGAAGAAGTTTTAGATTGGACTTGAAGAGAAAGGCATCTTCTGTTAGGGAATGATGATAGAATTTATCTTCCTGAAGGCATCTCCACACTTAAGAGGAAAGCATGCTTGAGGGTACCAAAGCATTATGTTTTCAGCCACAAAGTTCTGTTTCACTGTCTCAGCTGCTGTTGCCAGCTATAAGGAACAGGATTGTCAGATTATTTTTCTTCCTTTTCTAAGTGCGTATATGATGTGTCTTAGCATTAGTGTGTGGAAAAAAAACAACCAACCAAACAAAAAAAACCTCACAAAAAACAAACCAGCCTCTCTGGGAATATGAATATTACATAAGTAAGTAGGTACTAGATAGAAAATTTTTCCTCACTGTGTAAGTGTTCTTGAATGTGTTTCAGTGCTGCTGGAGGGGAAATATTTGACTTGTGCGTTCCAGATCTGGATGACAGAATTGGTGAAAGGGATATTGTAAGACTTATAAGACAAATACTGGAAGGACTTTGCTGCTTGCATGAAAACAATATTGTTCATCTTGATTTAAAGGTAAGGCTACAGCAGACTTTTTATTTTAGTACTTTATCTTCAATTTAATATTATGATCATCAGTCATTTGTTAAAAAACAAAGACAAGACAAAAAGGAGTGTCTTAAAGTTTAAATAATTTTTAAAAATAAAATCTAGCAGTAAGTATTCATAATAGAAACTGAAATGTCATTTAGTACATTGGGGGGTTTTGCAGCTTATATTTTATTAATTGAGAATTAAATCTTTTCTGTTCTAGCCTCAAAATATTTTGCTGAGCAGCGTCAATCCTCTTGGTGATGTAAAAATTGTAGATTTTGGTATGTCTCGGAAGCTTGAGAATTCTAGTGAGCTGCGGCAGATTATGGGAACAACAGAGTATCTAGGTATGGAAGAGTTGCTTCACAATTTCTGATGCGTGGTTTTGAGAAAACAGAAGCAGTTCATGTCATAAGCTTATCAAATTGTCAGTCATTACTGGAAAAAGAAAAGCAGGACAAGGCAACGTGTTTTGAGCTGTTTGTTCTTTAGAGTAGTCAACAAATATTTGCACCAAAAAAAACCCTAATTATATCAATAAGTACACCTCCAATTTCATGCTGTGGTATTTCTTGTGATGCAGACTGTTAACAAGAAATTTTGGCTGTTAAATTCTTTTGATTAGAGTTGAAAGGCAACATTAGCATGCACAAAGAAATGTTCTTTGAATTAGGAATGCCGATTAGTAGGATGATTTAATAAGATTAAAATATTCATTGGAAAAGGAAAGATTGCCATTAACACTTGGCGGTCTCTGAGGGGCAGGTTTCCTCAATGGTCTGCCTACACTCAATTTTAAGAGCACTTCAGTGTGTAGTGACTAAGGAGCTATCTAGCATGTGCTAATAGCCACTAATCCTACGGTTGGCTTTGCGGTGTTAACATGCTGAAGGCTTTATGCATTCCCTTTAAAAAGCTGTATACTTGAAAACCTCTTAGTCTTCTATGTGCATGCATCTGATGAGAAAATATCTTGAGACTTGGTTAGAATAGACTTTAGACCATATAGTGCCATTTTAGTGTGAACCAGTTAAGTACTGGTGTGTCTAATCAAACAGAAGTAACTTTTTCGCACCCTTGTGACTTAAAAATAATGAACTTGATTATTGAAAATGCACATTTAGTCTCGTAGTAATGGTTGGCAAAAAACTGCCAGAAATGTAGTGTCTGATTCAAGGCCACTTGGATAATATATCTATTAAAGTGTTTTTCTTCTCCCCATCTCTTTCTCTAGCTCCAGAAATCTTAAACTACGATCCTATTACCACAGCTACAGATATGTGGTAGGTTGTGTGTGTTAATCCATTTTATTGAGGTAGGCATGACCACTTCACAATCAGAGGCCAGATCCAGATTCCGATGCGGTTTCATTTGGCTTCCAAGAATGCCCTTCTGTTGATGGGCTGACCAAAATAGGGAGAGTTGGGAAGGGAAGGAGCCCGCAGGATATAACCCAGGGCTTGCAGGAAGTACTGTACGTGAGTCTGTTGCACATCTAGTAGGGAACGCTGGTGGCTTCTGAGCACGCAGAGTATAGGCCTTTGTTCTAAGGGAGCAATACCAATGACTGGATAGCATACTTTATTTACTCTTAGATGCCATGCTTCATGTATTAACTGCTCTTGGATAGTCCTCCCTACCCGCTTTTGTATCATTAAATAATTGTATTATACAAATGATAAGTATTTTAACTTATCTTTAGAGCAATATCTGCAGAATGAGTCATAAAAAAATGAGACAAGTACCTTAAACTAATCCACAACTTTATTAAGTACATCTTTGTAGCCTATTAATTTCATGAGCTATGTTAGTGTCAAGGCTAGCTTTGTGATGTTTCCTTTAAACCACAAAATATTCATATGCTCTTATTAAGCATCTAAATAATTAATATTCAGTTTTAGAAGTTGTTATGATCTAATTACTCCTTTGAAATAGTAATTAAGTGTGTTTGTGAATGTGTTTTAACCACTTATTTGCCTGCTTTTGTGGGAAGATGCAAAAACAAACTATTGGTGCTCTACTCAGAATGACAAACACAGCACCTGCACCATAAGGAGTACGAAGGTTTGATCTATCGATCACAACCATTTTTTGTTACGAATCAAGGAACCATCTAAGACTTATAATAAATCACATGATGTGTGGTACTCACATTCATGTTCTCAGGGAAAAACATCTCAGCAAGAAGATTGTAACACAAATGTCAATTGTATGGAAAGGCTGACTAAATCTCAGTCTTTGATACTTCATCCAGAATTGTAGTGAAAGATGGGGATTCATTTACATGCAAGTTAAAGTCTATCATTTTGCAGTTCTATCATCCAGAATTGCCATATGTCCAAGGATGGGCTGTGTAAAAGTGATGTATTTCTTTGTCCTAACAATCTCAATGGGAAGAAAAGGGTGTATGGAAAGTAAGCATTAATTTTCAAAAATCCCTTCATTGAGATATATACATAGCTTTCTTGTGTATGCATGTGCATACATGCTTGAATCGCATAGAAGTGAGATGTCACATGATGTTTTTAGTTCTTTGAGTGTGCTCGAAATGTCAGGAAGTTTGATCTGCAGCCTGAAAAATATGGGGGGTATATTGTTTAACAATCCTAGTAGGATTACACATTGTGTTCTTATCTCAGGAACATAGGTGTAATTTCATGTGTTATTATCTCAGGAACATAGGTGTAATTTCATACATGCTGCTGACACAAGAATCTCCATTTGTGGGAGCTGATAATCAAGAAACTTACCTTAATATATCTCAAGTCAATGTGGATTATTCAGAAGAAACATTTTCATCAGTTTCCCAGCCAGCCAAAGATTTCATTCAAAAACTTCTCATAAAAAATCCAGAGTAAGTAACAAACTCCTCCGGGCAAGAATCTTATCTTTTATGTTTGTGGAGCACCTAGAAAAAATGAACATTAATTTGGGAGCTTAATACCACTACTATGATCAGTCAGACATTTCACAATGCTTTGGTATTATCAGCTGGGTATTTAAAAGTGTAGGTTAATGCTTTTTTCATAATGTATGAAAAGGATCTTTGGTTCACTGTCTAGCTGTTCTTGTAGTCAGGCTTGGTCTTTGAGCTTTTTATTTTGAGTTCCTCTATATTTTCATTCAGAGGATAGATTATTAACAAATCTGATTAAATATATTCTGGAAAGGTCACATTCTTTTCCATAATTTAACCTTTTATTGCACAGTTTGGAGAGAAAAAATGCAGTTTCTTTGATGCACTGCTTTCTTGTTTCTTGACTTACCTTTAATGTATCTTCCTACTTAATAACATTTTATATGAAGACTTGACAGTCTTGTGACTAAGCGTATGTTTTTCAGAAATACAGTGTTTTGCCATGTTCAATCTCTAAAAAAAAATGTTCTCAATCAAAAGTACAAAATTCTTTTTGCTTGTGAGGCACGTTTCCATAACTTTGCATTCAGACTCTAATCGAGGTCTTTCAAAGTAACTGAATTTTGAGAAAATAGTCTTTGAGAGTAGGAGAATTATAGACATCAACTGTGTCTCCACTTGCTGTATAGCGTTAAATCCATATATTTTTAACTGTGGCACCAGCAAACGCAGAAAACAAACAAATAAAACCAAAGAGGAACACCCTAAAAAGTATATATGGGGGAATAATGTTTAGCAAAGTCAGTTAGTCATGTTCGACTAGGCATGGTCGGGTATTATCAGTTATAGTGCTGTATTGTCTGGTGGTGAGACAGTAGTCCCTGTCTTCAGAGAGCCTGCAGCAAGCAAGAGTGACCCTATTGTTTAGCTGAGAAAGAGATTCTGTGATAGGAGGGGACGATGGGAGATTGTATCTATGAAAGTGCTACTTTGATGAAATAAGAACTCCTTATAAACGCATGCCTGGACAGGATCAGGGATGAACGGTCCTTTCTATTCTGACATCTCACATAGAAGGTTTGTCAATATCTGGAATAACACAAAAACCACAGGATCATGAGAGAAGCAATTACGAAGAGCCTGTTTTGATAAATGTTAGTGTGTACCTGTGGGATGTTAGACATTCCGTCACAGTTACTTCTCTACTTGCTCTTTTGCTTCTGAGCATCTCAGAGTCTTTGTTATATCCTCAATAACTCTTTTTCCCATTCCTGATGACTATACTCTCTTGAATCTTAAGAGGAAAAATCTGTACTCAGATAGTCAACTCTGTAAAGTTACAGTTCTCTGACTGAAAAATATCCATGTGTCCTGGTAACATTAAGGATAAGTGGTGGGCTCTGTTGCATTTCCAGTAAGTTCTGTGGAACTTAACAATTGCATAACGTGATGAAAACTGTAGTAGCGCTGTACTAGCTTATCCAAAGGAACAGTTTTGTAAGTCCATGGTTTGTTTGGTGGTAACTACGTTTTGGAAGGGTTTACACTAGTTTATGATGAATTGCAAGAGTAAAAGCCTGCAAAAGTCAGTTTATGACATCATGTTATTTGTCTCTCCTTGAAAACCTAATGACTGAGTATTCATTAGCCTCCCTGTTTACAATGGTCTGTATAAAACATAGGACTTCAAAAACACAAGCGCGTGCGCAAATGTGCTGGGTTTGTGTGAAGGGATTCTGGTGGCAGGAGAGGATATTTGCTCCCTGTGACTTCCCTGGTTTTGGAGGCGGGTCTGACCCATACACACACACACACACACACACACACACACACACACACACCCCATTGAAAACAGAATTCTAAGGGACTACGAATACTGGCTGAGAAATATCTGTTGCTTGTTCTGATGAAAAGCTCACCAGTTCTGACACTCAGCAGTCAGGGAAACTGCCAACTAAAATTTAGATGGATGTTGCCAACACATAACCTTAACCGTGGTAGGGTCTAATGTGTTTTTTAGCAGCAGTGGTAGTGGTGGAAAAGCAGCAATATTAACTCTTCAGCGTTAATTCTGCTTAAGATTTCTTAGCATGTGTCAGAGCTATTTTAATTATTAAATACTTTCAGTATTTCTCAAATGAACTTGAGCATCTTTGCTTTTTTCTCTTTCAAAGGGAAAGACCTACAGCAGAGGCCTGTCTTTCTCATTTGTGGTTGCAGCAAGGGGAGTTCATACTCTTGTGTAGCCCAGAAGAAACGTCTTGCTCTTCTCTGATGCCAGGACACACACCAAAATGCTCAGAAGAGCGGAATGTGAAATCCAGTTGTAATGGTACCTGTAGCAACAAGGAAGACAAAGAAAACATTCCAGAGGACAGCAGTACAGTCTCCAAACGCTTCCGCTTTGATGATTCGTTGCAGTATCCTCAAGACTTCATGACAGACTTCGTATGTTAATATGCAATATAGACTTCTATAAAATGAATTTAGCATAATCTATTCCAGTGGCAAATATAAGATTATGGCTTGCCAATTTGTGCAGCACTGCAGCATTGGCATACTGGAAATGCACTTTGATTCTTTTATGCTGGTGCTTCCTTTTCTATCCGTTGCTGGCAATGGATTTAACTCCTGAGAAATTGGAGTTGTGGCACCAATAAAATGAATTATTTTTTTAAGGAGATATTATTAAATATTTTTGCACTTTTCAAGTTTTAGTCCAAAAATGATGCCAGAGTGAAAAAATTAAAACCTGAAAATGAGTTTGTTTAAACTCAAGCTTTGCCAAACAGTGGTTGAACACATGCACATTTTTATGACTAGCCTTGATAAGAAATTGGTCTAAGCAGGGAAACTGAATCTAGCTGTCTTACTGGGCTTATTTGTGACTGTTCTCATTGCTTTAAATTGAAGCTGAAGTTGGTATGTTTTGGGAATATGATACATCTGTTGGGGCCATTTGGAAAACTGCTTTTTCTTTGGGATCATCAGTAGTTAAGGAAGTGTTTCTGCATTATAGATATGGCCCACTTAGGGATTTTAATGCCTACTCTGTGTGGTTTTCCTGTGTTGGATCTCTGGAATGCTTGAATAGAAAATGGGTAGACTGTCAGTTCTTGTGTTAGTGGCCCTTTGCTTCTTATCATTAAGTTACACTGAAGAGGATAAGGGTCCCAGGCGGATGTGAACATTCGATACACTTGTTAGTTTGCTTTCATCAAACCTCTGAAATAGTGTTGTCTACCTGTATTGACCTATTCCTCATCTTAAAAAGAAAGAAAAAAACCACAAACAAAACTCAAAACAAACAAACCTACAAAAAAGTATAATAACTGAATAAACTGAAAATAACCATTTTTGCCAGTGAAGCTGCAATTAAAAGCTTTTCATTATACCTCTCTAATGTAGAAGTGCAGTGCATCTTTCTGTCCATTATTGTTATCCATAATAACTTAGCTTCATGCCCACTCTGAGAAATGGACTGCAGTGTGTTAGTATTTAAAGACAAACTACCTAATAATCGTTTTGAGCGTTTAAATTTTGTTTATTTAGTGGGTTTGCTGTTGGTTTGTTTTTGAAGTTATATCCCTTCTGCCTTGTGTTTCTAGGGTCTGAGGAAATAATGCGTATGTCAAGTTTTGACTTAGAGCAAATACCAGTCGTGCCTTAACAGCCTGAAACTAATACTGACAAGACAAAATCCTTATTGTAACACTGAGGCTGGAAGTCTTTTTGTGTAGGGAATGTATTAAAACTCCTATAAATATTTTGAAGGTAAATGGCACTTCAGAATACTTTTAGGATTTTCCAATCCTCAGACCTTAAACTTATTTGTCTTTGATTTGGATTCGGTTTGTTTTTGTATAATAAAATATCACAACCTGATAATCTTTTTCAAGTGTGCCTGTGGAGCTGTCAATATTTAGGCAGATTGAGGTTTTGGAACATCATATGACTGAGAGGTGAACATAATGAGCGGTAAAGGTTGTATTTTATGTTTCTTCGCACAAGGAAGGAACAGGGTTTTTTACAAATGGATTTCAATATAAAGTATCATCATAATGCGTGGGGGAATTCAGGACTGTTGTCCTTATTTTGGGTAACACTCATGTTGGCAAGTGAGAAGTTGACTGAGGTGTAAAGTGTGTAAGACTATCTTTCAGCTTATGTTTGTCAGGAGAAGCAAAAGTTTTCCAAGACTTAATCTCATGTGAAATGAAGTAATGGATATATTCAGCATGGATGAAACTCAGATGCCTAGGTATAAATGAACCATACTGAGTCTCCTCTGTGTGCTAATTCTCATGTCACTTTTTTCAGTGATACTGATAATATATATAATTATAAAATGACTTCGCTGGAGGCAGTTGTTGGATTCTGTTCAGGTACTTTATACCCTTACTTTTCAAAGTCCTTGGCTTTTCCCAGTTGGATTCTTAACTAATCTTTTGGTTTTTTCCACCAGCAAGGAGTCTAATTTGAACCAGGTAAATTAAAAATACTTTTTTATACATACTCAGAAGTTAAAGTGCACTTAAAGAAGAAAATGTCAAAAAGCTGTAACAGATAAAGGTAGAAAATAATGCTTATAAAATTGTTAAATTTTAAAATTCTGCAAAAATATTACTGAACTGAAATTATGACAGGGAATCTTGTGAAAGTCTTTGTACATTAGTATTCTTTTCTTTTAACATCTGGAAAATAAAGCTGAAAGCATATGGCAGCACTTTATGACAAAGTTATTCCTTAAGATTTTTATCATGGTATCTGATGTTTACATTTCTTACTACTTTTGGAGCTAACTTATCTTTAAATTTAAATAAATGAAAATTGGTGTTTTCCAAGGAACTTAAGTTTTGAAGGCTTTATTTGTACTTTATGGAAACTTAAAATATACCTTGATTCAGATTTTGTTTGGATCAGTGTGTTTGATTTATTTAAAAATACTATTGTGCATGCATAACTTCAATTGAATGTAAATACATACATTGTAGCCCGTCTGTCTTCCTGCCATATTACTGGGAATTATCAAGTGTAAATGAGTGATAAGTAACATTTTAAGATGACTGAAGTCATATTTCTATGCAGTTCATGACCTTTTTATATTAAAAAATAAACTTTGCCTTTTTTCAAAGCTTCTGTGTTTTCATTTCTTCACAGAATCAGAGAATGGTTGAGATTGGAAAGGATCTCTGGAGGTTATGGTGTCAAACTCCCCTGCTCTTGCAGGGTTGCCTAGACTTGGTTGGCCAGGACCGTGTCCATATGGCTTTTGAGTATTTCCAAGGAAGGAGCCTCCACCTCTCTGGGCATCCTGTTCCAGTGCTCAGTCATCCTCACAGTAAAAGTGTTTCCTGATGTTTAGATGGAACCTCCTGTGTTACAGTATGTGCCTGTTCCCTCTTGTCCTGTCACTGGGCACCACTGACAAGAGCCCAGCTCCATCTTTGCATCCTCCCTTCACATATTTGTATATGTTGGTAAGATCCACCCCCCGAGCCTTCCCTTCTCTAGGCTAAACAGTCCCAGCTACCTCAGCCTTTCCTCACAGGAAGGATGCTCCAGTCCCTTAATTACCTCTGTGGCCCTTTGTTGGACTCTCAGGTAGGTCTGTCTCTCATGTACTGAGAAGTCCGGAACTGGACACAGTACTCCTGTGCTTAGTAGAAGGGAAGGATCACTTCCGTCAGCCTGCTGGTAATACCTTGTCTAATGCAGCCCATGATCCCATTAGCTCCTCTGTGGCAAGGGCATACTGTGGGCTCATGTTCAACTTGGTGCCCACCAGGACCCCAGGTCCTTTTCTGCAAAAGTGTTTTCCAGATGGGTGGTCCTAGCATTTATCAGTGTATGGCATAATACACAGGGCTTTGTGCTTCTTGTTGAATTTCATGAGGTTCCTGTCAGCCCATTTCTCTAGCCTGCAGAGGTCCCTATGGATAGCAGCATGACCCTCTGGTGTTATCAGCCACTCCCAGTTTTGTGTCATCTGCAGCCTTGCTGAGGGCATGCTCTGCCCCATCATCCAGATCGTTAACGAAGATGTTTAACCACGACTGGACCCAGTATTGACCCCTGGGGTACACTGCTTGTTACTGACCTCTAACTAGACTTTGTGCCACTGTTCACCACCTCCTGGGCCTGGCCATTCAGCCAGTTTCAGTCTACCTCACTGTCTGCTCATCCAGCCCATACATCGACAGCTTGTCTACGAGGACCTTAACGGCAGACAGCATCAAAGGTCTTGGCTGAAGTCTAGATGGGCAATGTCTGCTGCTCTCCCCTCATCTACCAGCCAGTCATTTCACCACAGGGGTTCATCAAGTTGCTCAAGCATGACCTCCCCTTGGTGAATCCATGCTGACTACTGATGAATCATGAACTTGGCAGCTGACTTCCTGGAACTCTTTTATACATGCCTGCTTTTTGTACATAAAAAGTTTGTGTTCTTATATGTAATGGTCTAGTTATGTCTTGCAGTAGTTCCTGAGATGGTACCTTTATGTTAGATTTAATGGTCTTTGCTGAATGACAGTGTAAGGAAACTTAAACAGAATGTTTGTTACACATATCAGAGTCCTAGGGCACTAACTGTACTTTTGTTTCATTTTCAGGAAGATGGCTGAGTTTTTAAAAAAGTAATAATTTTCCTTTAGAAAAGGAGTTACACTCAAAAGAGGTGGTTAACCCATTGTGGCCTGGATCATACGTTTCCTACAAAGGTGTGTTTCACTGACAAAACAAAAACATTTCTCATTGTTAGAAATGCACAAATGGGCTTTCTTTTTACTGAAAGAAATAGTGTGTTCATGTGCTTGATTTGGTGTTGCTTGCAGTGTTAAGTTCAGAAATTATCTAACATCTACATTTCCTGCATTGAAGGTTCTTACCAGGAATACTGCCTTTTTTCGTTTTTTTAAGACATCTAGAAAACAAACTGTTCTGTTTAACACTAGTAGTGATTTGAGACAGCTTGAAATTTCTGTCTTTTCAAAGGGCCTAAGGAAGGAGACATTAGAAAAATGCATTCTCTAGATAATCAGCACGGTTGTGCTTGTACCCTTGCCAAGTAAGGTAAGTTACGCTTGGAAAAACGCACAGCAAAATTGGGGGCAGATAAAAGCATGCAATTAATGTGTGTTTGTTTCAGAAACCAATCCTCCTGCGCCTTAAGAACCTGGCAGCTGACAGACCTGAAACTACTGCTTGGCCCGCTCTGCGTTGGAGAAGTGAGCAACGTACAGAACGCGTCAGCGTGTAGAAAGTCTACCAAATTAATTACAAAGCTGAATTGCTGAGTCACTGACCAGTGCATGAGCGTCTAAGGAAATTTCTTAATTAAAAGCAGGTACATGAATTATGACATAAGAATTCATACCTGGTTAGCTCGTGTAGTGTTAGCCCTAATAAATAAAGGCTAGACTGTTACACAAAGTATTCAAAGAATCAATCATTTCATGTGACAGTGCTATTTTTTGTTGCTTTCACAACACAACAGGAAGAGAAAGGGTGGTTTTTGACCCAGTAACACCTGTGACAAAACTGTTGCCCTCCAGTGAAATGAATGTTTTACCTTTGAGAAGAGTGTGAACAGAGTCTTCCTGGGACACACACAGTTGCGTCCCAAGTCAGTAAGTCAGCGTACCTACGCTGACCACAAAGTATTCATACTTCCATTAGCGTTACGATGTTCTTGACGGTAAATAAAGACTCCTTTTTCCTTTTTAAACTTGCTCTGACTGGTGCTCAAGCTCAAGCTAGTGTTCTTTTGGAGTGGCTGTAAAGATGAAATAGGTGTACGAGTTCTGGCCTGTAAATTGCTTCTTTTCTGTTGACACAGTTGAACTTGGATCTCTTCGCCGTCTTTGAAAATCTCTTCTGCGTAGCAGTAACTGTGGGTTTGTGTGTGCTGTTACTGCGGTGGCCGTTCTAAAATGATTCGCAAAGTGATCTTTCCCTGATGGCCAGTAGTTCTGTTGAGATATGAGCAGAAGACTCATCTGACTAAACGCATGCTGCTTATAGCACAGCATGTTTCAGGGAATGATTTGTACAAACAATATGTAAATAACTATCACTGTTCTCTTAGGGAAGAAAAACTATTTTAGTCCCGTCTTCAATTTGATTTTTGTGCATTAATCAATCCATACTCAAGATATATGCGTAACAAGACCTGACTTAATAAAAATCATAAAGTTTTTTTTAAAAAAATCTTTTTCAAATAGGAGAAATTTTCTAGTATTTCATAGGCATTACTTCTTACTTACAAAATCACTACTTACATTTGTGCTTCCATATTGTTAGTCTAGGAATGTCAAAAATAAGGTATACAAGGAAAACATAGACCTGTTTTTGTCTTTTAAAAATGAACTGAAAAATGTATGGTGGTGTGTGTTTTGTTTTTTTTTTCCCCACTGGAAACTTGCCTAAAGTACAATGTCTCACCATTCATGGTGAGTTGAAGTGGGTAAATTCATTATCTTTTTGAAATAATTATCATATCTAATAGTGTTTTAGGTCCTGTCCAAAATTCAAGTCCTGCCTATGAACATAACAGAGTTGAAGTATCAACTCTTGATTTGAAACCCTGCAACTCAGTTTTTTACAACTAAAACTTTTCCTTTACAGAAATCATTTATCAGTTATCAACTTGTCAATTTCCCTGCTATTAGAAGCCTCTGAGAAAGTTTTGTTTGCTTCATTAAAGGTCTTTACAATGTGAGATCAATTACTTGTTTTATATGCAACTATAGTGAGTCCATGGAGGGTAGATGTGAAAGAACTTAAAAATACATATACACATGTATATTTAAGAAAAAAATAGAGACAAAAGAGATTTTAGGTGGAGTACAAGAAAAGGAATTATGTGGGAATAAGTTCCAGTATGTACTCTTTGTGTTCAGTTGAGATTGCTGTAACTGCTGGAGTGATTTAGGAATACAGCTTTGAGAAATGAGCTGTAGGCATGTAAGAAGCTGTGATTCCATTGCATTCAAACATCTTGTTCTGTTTTCATGCTAGTTAATGTTTTTCAGTCTCTCATCTGAAACCTCTGGGGAAGAAAAAAACCCTTCCTGAAATTATTTTTAAAGCAGAATCCAAATCTGACAATTTTACTTTTTGTGCACACAGGAGTTACTACATTTGTTGTACTTTCAAACATTATTTATTTGCTCTAATCAAAACGTACAAAGCATGCCAGTAAGTACTTTGGTTAAAAATTAAAGGATCACTTTTTTCTACATTAAAAACAAAACATCTGGTCAGTAAAATACTTCACTGTACATAGTACTTTTGCTTAAGTTTTGTTAATTCCGTGGAGCAAACCACACTGTTAACTACTGTCTAATACTTTTGACTCTGAAGGGAGAAAGAAATGTATTCTTGATTTACTGGCACTGCAGAACTTAACTGAGGCAGCAGGGTGGAATAAAAACCTCATGTCATTGAGTCTTTCAGAAAATGAAAACTTAAGTGATAAAAAAATGTTACCTATGACCTTTTTTCCTTCCTGTTTTTAATTTTGTCATTGATTCTTTTTTTGTTGCACTGATACTCCAATCACTGCTAAACTTTTTATTACATAACAATATATGAACTGTGTGATACTGAATGCCTATGTTTTGGTTTTGCCTGGTAATGATGGGTTATTTATTTTGATAGTCTGCTCCACTTTTTTTAATTGCTTTAAGTACGGTTCTAAAACATGCTGAGGAGTACTCACTAGTACTGAGGAGTATTTGTGTGTACTCCTCTTCATCCTTTCACTATTTTATTCTTTTGATCTTGTTTTCATCTCTGAAGTTAGATTTAATTGTTTTGTTAGGTATGACTGGGATTTCAAATGAAAGTGAGATGTTAACAAAAAACAGGAAGGCAAAAAAAAAGTTGCAATTTTTTTTTTTTCTGCCGTGTCCTCCTATGGCCTTGGAAAAGCTGATTAATAGCAGCTGGTGTTGCATTTATGTAAATAAATTGTGTTTAACTGGTCACTGCAGGAAATGAATGAAATGTGGGGAAAAAGAATAAACAGCAACACAGAAGTTCTTAGTTCTCTGTAAGAAAGTTGTTCTGATAATGAAAAACACTATATACACCATAATTGATATTTTTCTCTCTAATGTTCCTAATACAAGCAAACTAACTGTGTCTTCCTTCCTCTGAAGCGTACAAGCAGGTGTGCTATTTATAGTTTCCTGATCAGATAATGAAAAAACATAATGTCACTTTCTAGCAAAAGGAATTGCAACACCCAGTGGCGTATGGTGATGTGCCCTGAATGTGCCTACAGCCTTCTGTAGATGTATTTTCTAGTAGTTGAATGACTCGGTATCAACAAGAAATAGCAAGGATTTCCCTTCACATGTTTTCCAGCTAGACTGTTATGTATTATAGGCTGTACGGCAAGCAGCTTGTTTGAATCTCCCTAAGATATGTTAAGTATGAGGGCATTTCTCATTTCAAAATCAAAACCGGGCTTTGGTACTGTTCTAGAAAATGCACTGGGAATTCCAAGTGATGTTGAATTTTCTACAGCTGGACAAGGCCAAAATACCCTACTGGTTCTTTGCCTGTGGTATTTTAACAAAGGGGCTTTTATGTTTAAAATTCGATACATAGACTCTTCTAATGCTCTATGTACACTTCACAGGGTTGGTGGCAGGCCTGAATCAGAGCTCATTTATAGGGATTTTCCAGCAGGCTAACTCCACTGCAAACTGTAGTGCTACCTTTTATGTGTTGCTGCTGTGAAAACATAACAGAACCTCTCATTTAAAATTCACAAACTACTTAATACAGCAACAGCTGCTTCAGATCCCATTGAGATGCAAACCTGGTCACAGCAAAGTGTTAGGAGTCATACCAACCATACCAGTATTTTATTTAGAGTGGTCAAAGCATCAGATTTGTAATGCAGGGAACACCCACTGACTATCAGGGAAACCGAATGAAATTTTTATTTGTATTTTCTCGTATTCTTTCTGACTGAGGGGTGGGGAGGTGGCAGGTTGTTTAAGTACTAGGGTTCATTGTGCACAAGATGAGCTGATGCACCTGAAAAATCTTTGGTTGCTGTTGTGGTTCAGCCAACCCCAGTCCAGCTGTTAGAGCTGATTAAGAATGATTTTGTGAGCACAGCTGAGTTCTTTTGCATGTTTATTTGGAGCACACATGTCTCTGCTTTGCCTAAAGACAAGCAGCTGCAGTCACTTACTGGTACGTGTCACTTCATTTAAAAGGTGAGAAGGAATGCCCGCCCAAACAGCAGGGCACGGTCCATGCTACTCAAAGCAATTTTAATTACCCTTATTTTCCTCAAAAGGGTATCGAGCGTTTTCTGCTGGAATACAGTCTCCTCTTCATCCTTTCACTATTTTATTCTTCTGATCTTGTTTTCATCTCTGAATTTAGATTCAAAAAAGCTGAAATTAACATGCTGTAGCTGCAAGTGCATCGCAACAGCGTACAAGCGACCGTCGCAGGTGGCATCTGTGCTGTCGCCGACGAGCTGATGAATTGCACGTCTCCAGGCAGCAGCAGCCGAGCGGGCGGCCGTGCTGACCCTGCGGAGGGCTCCCCGGGCGCGGCGGGGGCTCTGCCCGCCAGCTCGACGGCGCGTTTCGGGCGTTTCTCTTCCCGTTCTCCCCTGCCGCGGGGTCGGGGTTAGGCTGCCGCAAGGCCGCGCGTTCGCCGCCGCTTCGATAACGCGTTACGAGTTGGCAGGAGCCGCTGTAACGCGCCTCACTCCGCCCTGCTGCGGAGCGCCGGGAGTGGCGGGCGCTGCCCGCTCTGTTCCGGGACCGGCCGCCGCTCGCGCCCGCTGCTTGGCATGCGCTCGCGCTGCCGGGTAACGGCGGCGTCCGGACGCGCAGCCATGGGCACCGAGCAGGTACGGCGGGCAGGGGGGCTGCCGCGGCAGCCGGGCAGCCCCGCGGCCGGGCTCTGCCCGCCCGCTCCGCCTCCTTCAGCCCGGAGCCGGGGGCGCCTGCCCCGGCTCTGGCGGGAGCCCGGAGAGCCGCGGCGGCCCCCGGCGCGGTGCGGGGCCGTGGGGCAGGACGGGGGGCCGGGGCACTGAGAAGCGCGCGCGCGGCGGCGAGCAGAACGCTCGGGCGCACCTGGCTGCCGGAGGGGGCTTGTTCTGATCCGAACAGCGTTGGTTTTCCTTTAAGCCTTAATTAACAAGCTGGAGTGAGGCTGCCGAAGTTAGGTTTTTCATCCCTGACGCTCCGAGCAGAGCCGTGGTGGGCAGCCGTGTGCGTGGAGAAAGGCTCCCGTATGCCGTCCAGTCAGTCGCAGGCTGGTTGCGACCGATACCCTCCGGAAAAATCGAGCCGCGGTGTCTGTCCTGTCAACCCCTTAAATCAGGTTTTCAGAAGCGGCGTCGGCCGCCTTGCTGCTGCCCACGTTTCCTTTAATTGCCTCACTGGTGCACATTTACGCAGGCGCGTTCGGTTTGGGCGGCTGTTCCTGTGGTGGTTTCAGAGAGGGTGGCTCCTCAAGGTATCTTGTTGTAAACCACAGAAAGGATTTTCAGTCTTTGTCTTGGTACAAAACGTTATGTCACAAGCCCTCTCCTCATTTTTTTTTTTTTTGTTTGGGTTTTTTGTTTGTTTGTTTTTAAAATGTGAAGCGATTTTAATTAATTCTGTTTATTTCCAGAATTGCAGGAAGCTTAAGCGCTGAAAGCAAATACCAATAGAAGCTTTTAGCTATGAGTATGGTTTTAAATCACTAGGCATTAACTTACACTAATTTGCATTATTTCTCTAGTGGCCTGATTGGGTTGTAGTTGGTTAATGTAATTATAAGGAAGAGTCTGCCCTCTTAAATCGTGTTGTTCTCCTGTTAGGAAGTCAACCCTCTTCTTTTAGTCTCTTGGTTTTGACGTTCTCATTCACGTTTGTTTTCCTCTCATGAAACATGTGAGATATTTTAAGAGAAATCATTCAGTAATTTCCTTCAGTGAATTAATTGCTCACCAGTTTTTCTTCGAGTGTGTTTCTTCTAGAGGTGCATATTAGAGGGTGTGAGCTGGCTGCTCATAATGATCGGAGATAGTCCTCGCTGTCCAGGACTCCCTTTTTAGTACATCTTACTGCCAGTAGTAAGTTTGCAGTATAATATTGCAAAATATCAGCGCTGTCTTCAAGGGAAGTAATTTCAACACTGAGTTTAGCAGTACCAGCTCCTCAGAGGTATAAGTTGTGGTGCTGAATTCTATGTTTTCCCACAAAAGAAAATCTAAACAAAACTGCGTAATGTTGTATATGAAGACAAGCTATACTCTTAGTTATTTTTGTAGCCCTATTATTTGTAAAAATACCCAGGTTTCTGCTATTTGTTCCTAACCAGGAATCTAAGAATTAAGACTGTGGACCTTGTTACTGAGAGAAATAGGTGATACTCTTCTAGGAGTTCAAAACCATTTTCTCCTGAATAAAGCTTTTTTTCCCCCGTCCATTCCCTTCACAGAGTAGTAGATAGCATTTGCCATCTGCTTTAGAATCCACACTGGAGAAACAATGAGCTTTATATTTCAGTCTCATTACACAAGACACCAAGAACAAAGCGCGTCTATGCTTGAGATTCAGAACCACCTAAGCTCTGGTCCAGCAGCTGTAAAGTTGTTCATGAACCAGAGTCCATCAGGTCACCACTGAGATGGTGAGGGGGCTGGAGCCCTTGGTGTATGAGGAGAGTCCGAGGGAACTGTGTTTGTTCAGCTTGGAGAAGAGAACATGTTTTCCAGTGCCTGAATTAGAGAGAAAATGGTGCGGGGTTTCTCTTGGTGCTGTGCAGCACAGGAGGAGATGCAATGCTTTCAAGCTGCAGGAAGGGAAGTTCTGACTAGGCATCAGGATGACATTCTTTATAGTGAGGTGAGAAGCAAGGGAGAAGGTTGCCCACAGAGGCCGCTGCTTTAGAGAACTTCACATCTCAACTGGACAAGGCCCTGCGCAATCTGACCCAACTTTTTGTAGTTAGTGCTGCTTTGAGGAGGAGAGCGGGCAGTCAGAGGCCCTTTGCAGCCTGTTTTTTTCTATGATTCTACCATAGCGTGTTTGTATAGAGCTGTGTCTGAACCAGCCCAAACTCTGTCCGTAGGCTACACGGCATTCTACAGGCTTACTGGCTTGGGAAGCAGTGGTTTTATGGTGCAGTGTGGATACACTCTTAGGACACATATTCATGCTAGTATTAGAAAAGACTGGTAACTGTTACATGGTCTGTGATAAGGATCTTTTTGCAGTTGAATACGTTAGACTACAGAGAAATAAATGGCTTCATGTTTTCCCAGTAGAGTCACACTGCTCCGATTACCAGAAAAAAGCAGGTTTGTCCTGTAAATCTTTTTGTATTGGTTATAATACTGCTTTTCCCTCATTTGTGCTGAAATAAGTTCATCGTCCATGTCATTGCAGGCTATGAGACTGGTATGGGCATTAGAATTTCAAGGTGTGAAAACTGTGCGCACGGACCATGCTATATTAAAATATAAAAATTGGCCTGCTTGGTGTTTAGGGTACTTTAATTTACCAGATGTTTTGATCTCTATTCAAGGGGAAGCCAGATGTGTTTAATCTCCTTTGGGGAGAGAAAGGGGGAAGAGAGATCTTTGGTTCATTAAAAGAGTAGTGCTGTTGATTTTGAATCAAGATACTTAAAACATTCTGTTGTAGGACTCCCTCTTGCAGCTGGTGGTTGTCAAGGAGTTTCTCCCCATCAGGTTCAGGGGAAGAACTCCCTAGAGCTGGAATGAGTTTGCTCCCATTTCACAAGTTGGACCACAGATGAGCTTATGAAGAGATTGCTAACAACTGATCAGATATGTCTATACATTTATCACTGTCACATTCCTGTGTTTTGAATGATATTTTCTTTGGAGCCTGATCTGATATTTGACTTCCTTGGGAATTGCCAGAGTTTATCCTTGACTGCAAAATTCATGTCGATAGTTAAGTGCCTAAAACTTGTGTGAGTTCAGGATCAGAGCAACTGTATTGCAAATGGTAGCCGGGTCTGGTTGTTTAAGGGTCGCTTGGGTATGTCCACACAAACTTTCTGCACGCTTTGCGTCTTTCCTCTATTAGGCACAAAGCCGAACAAGGACGGCTGTAGCGTAGGCGTGGAGTGTTACTGCCAGTGCAGCGGCGTGGAAAGAGGCGATGTGGGCAGTGCCAGGGGGTTCTGGTGGTGGTGTGAAACAGGAGAAATAGAAAAACAGCCAAAGGCAGTTGCGTTAGAGCAAATTTAAAATGATTTTACAACTAGATTGTCTTGTTTGTTTATAGGAAAGTGGTGTATTTATCTAGAATGTGCTAGCCAGAGTCCTGGGCATGGTCAGAGGGTGCTTTTGGACAGACAGCTTTGGTGTCTGATGCTGAGAGATCAGCGTTGTGGAAAGACAGAGAATACTGGATGCTCTTAAATGAAAGCTTATGCATGAGGAAAAGAAAAAGACCATTTTGTGTTTTAAAAAATGCTGACTGAAGAACGGGAGTAAAAAATTTGTTTATTTGTTTGTATTATTTAGTGGTATCTTGTAATGCTTTAATGTGTATCTTGGTGAAAAGGTAACATAAATGCTTCCCAGCCTAATATTAATTTTTCAGACGTGTAATTTTTTCAAAGGCATTCAAGAAAGTTGAATTCAACATGGAAACACTCTAGGAAGAATAGGGGAAGTGATATGGAATTGTATGTGTAAAAATCATTATATAAGAGATAAAAATGGAATTGTAGCTAGATTGCAAGTTTAAGTACTCCTTGGAAGTCTAATATTAGTAGTAATTTAAATGTCTAGTTGTGATTTTCATTGTTTGTTTTGTTGTTTTTTTTTCACCCCAAGCCCAGCCCAAATGGCAAAGGGAAGTTGGCAAAGAGAACAGCGAACTTACTACCACAGTTATCTCAGGTAGTTTTGTTGACTTTTTCTGAAAGCTTTCCTTTTCAAACGCGCGTCACAGCATGGTTATGTGAAGACCGTGGTTCTTGTTCAGATATATGCTGAGGTGTATATTCTCTCTGCACTGTATATGTGTATTACATCTGTATGTGGAGATTAACATTGAAAGTGGGATATTTGAACAAGTTTCAAAATACTTAAGTAAGGTGTAAAACTACAGAGTTTACAAGTATTACATACAAGTTTAACATGCTTATCTAATGGTCTGGCTATTTAGAATTTCAGGGCGATGTATAAGCTGTAGTTTATTGTATGCTGCCTTATTCCTGCTCTACATCAGGCTACAGTTTCTTTGATTTGCTGTATTTATGAAGTCTTGAAGTGTGTGTTAGTAGCACCTACAACAAATGTAAAATTAAAATATAAGATATTTATTCCAGGCAAGGTCTAAACCTCTGTGGCAGCAGACTTGTCCTTCATTCCATCTGAGCAAAGAACAGAAAGATGACGAGTCAGATGAGTTTACTGTAAAAAATGAGTGTTCACCTGGTAAGGTTGTTTTTAGTACTACTAAAGAAAACCTATCAGAAACATAAACCTATGTATGATACATTTGAATTTTTTTTTGAACTTAATTTCAAAATGTATTTCGTGCAAGGAGAATATTTGAGGATGAGATCCAAGAGACGTAAGATACAGGATTCTAGAGATGATGAAGCAGGTGCTGGACCATCAACTTCGACACTGCATAGCAGCAGTCATCTGAAAAAAACTCAAAAAAGTTTCAGAAGTGCTCTTGTTAACATTATATTGTGAGTTTCCTTATCTTTGAATAACGAGTCTTTCTTTTTTGATAGAGGAACCAAATTTTAAAATTAAATTATTTTAAAATGTTAATGATTGTAAATCAAAAGTATGTATATGAGCATGAGCTATATCACCAGTTCTAAAAGCTGGACTTCAGCAGATAAAATACAAACTCAGTCACGTCTTTCAGTGTTCCTTTTGAACCAGAATGTCTTCTGCTCATTGTAAAATTTAGGCAGTTACTTTTTTTGTTTCGTTTGTTCACAACTGACATGTAGGATGACCATGTATTACTTATGCCAATAAAATGTATCTGAGGAATGTGATACATACTCTTTGTTTTTTTTTGTCTCAGACAGCAAGACCTTACTGAAGAACAGCTTCCATCCCATGATGGAACCCAGCCTCCAAGAGCAGATTCTTCTACATCAATAGAGAAGGATATTTTGGTAGCTAAAGACTTTCTAGAGTATTAAGTGAAATACAGTGCCAGTCATTTATTGTAAATATTGACAAGATGATTGACACAATGAGAGATGACCGACACTATTAGTTCCACTGTTAGTTTCACACAATGTATTGTTTGTACTGTTACTGTTGAGTGGAACATTAGGGGTGTATGGATGATACAAAGAATTGCAGAATGGAATAGTAACTGGAGGATAACCAAGGTCAGGAAGTAATAAATGAATCTTTTCTACACTTGCTTAAGGTGAGAATCACTTGCAAGGGAGGGTGCACTGCTTTGTCTCAGCAGATAGAATCCATAAGACAATTCTCTTTGGGTTACCCTTATCTAAGGACTAGGATGTACTTCATTCTCTTTCTGGTTTAAGATACCTTATATGACACAATTGTGTACGATTTTGTGGTTAATTTATATTTAAAATAGATTAAGTTCATTTTGGGTTAAATTGAATGAAATAGATTCTTGTGTTACTTCCTGACATTGGTAATCTTCCAGTTGATATTCCATTCTGCATTTCTTTGAATTTAGTCTATTTCTTCATCTGTGTTTCCTTTAATGCCCTGAAGTTTCACATGCCTGTTTAAATGCTAGCATCCAGGCAGTGGTACTTATTTGTGGTTATACATTCATATTTTGAGCAGTGCATTAGCTGTACAGTGCATATCCACACAAAACTCTGCAGAATGCGTGACTTTAGTCTTTTTTTTTTTCTTCTATATGGTCCAGCCCCAGACCTAAGGGATAATAATGGCAGCACTGGAATGATGATTAATATATATATTGAAAATTTCCTTAAGGATAAGATTGGTACTGGGACAGTGCAAAGGAGAGGCGTCTCTTTAGAATTGTAGAACTGTAACAGCAAAACAAAAACAAAAGCCAGATTTCTGAGTTATGTCTATTCTTCAATGACGTTTTTGTTATTTAACTCTGATTGGAGAAATGGAATAAAACTTATGCCACTGTACCCTGTTTTTCTCTCACCTTTAAACCTGTAGTAGCAATGACTTTCTAGTACTAGAAATAAGTACACATCTAGTAACTGGTGCATCTTAATCTTTTATCCTGCAGAAATACTACTTCTACATTCGCCAAGGAATTGATACAGCAAATGTGGCTTCAATGGATGATTCATGGCTAGACCACATCTTAGCTTTAATTCCACAACATCTGAAAATGCTTGATGAAAGTATACGTTCACTGACTGATGAAATTAAAGACGACTATCTTCTGAGTGTAAAAAAGGCTATAGGTAGGTTTCTAGTTTACTTGCATTTTCTCCAAGTTGCTTATACTCAGAAGTGTTCGTTGTTGAGTGCTGTTCACTGCTGAGAGCTACTGTTCCACTGCTGCGGAACAGTTGTATAAAAGTGCTCTCCTGGATGTTAGAGGCACATTTAAATGAATACTCAGGTTTTCTTATCCTTGTAATGATCAAAACTAATACCATTCAGTATTTTTGATCTTTCAACACTTTTTAAAAATGTTATTTTATTTTATAAGTCCCTATTTAATAGTATAACTTTCTCCTGAATCCCTTTTCATGTATATCTAGATGAAACTGTTCATTTCAATGAGTTGTACATTTGAACATTTTGGTTGAGACATTGAGGTGCTGGAGCGTGTCCAAAGAAGGGCAACGAAGCTGGTGAAGGGTCTAGAGCACAAGTCTTATGAGGAACAGCTGAGGGAACTGGGGTTATTTAGCCTGGAGAAAAGGAGGCTGAGGGGAGAGACCTTATTGCTCGTTACATCTACCTGAAAGGAGGTCGCAGTGAGGTGGGGGTCGGTCTCTTCTCCCAAGTAACAAGCGATAGGATTGAGAGGAAATGGCCTCAAGTTGCACCAGGGGAGGCTTAGATTGGATATTAGGACAAATTTCTTCACAGAAGGGGTTGTCAAGCATTGGAACAGGCTTGCCAAGGAGGTGGTTGAGTCACTGTCCCTGGAGGTATTTGAGAAATGTGTAGATGTGATGCTTAGGGACGTGGTTTAGTGGTGTACTTGGCAGTGTTAGGTTAACGGTTGGACTTGACGATCTTAAAGGTCTTTTTCAACCTAAATGATTCTATGATTCTATTCCTTCACTAAGCTTATTTTGACTTTTATTTCTTTTCTTTCTTTATATTTTTTTCAGTTGACTTTGTTTTAAGAGACACCAGGGAAAAAGATGAAGACAAGAAGAAAAATTTTCTTCTACCTCATCGTGCAGAGTAAGAAAATATATGCGTTCAAAAACACTGACTAGAGAACAGTGAGATAGAATAGCATGTATAAGGAACAGTCTTCATACCTACTGGTAGTGTCAGCTGCAAATAGGACTTAGTTATTCGTTGTGCAAATTCAAGTAACGATTATACAGCATCTTTCGAAAAACCCTGGAAAATATGTGTCTACCTTGAAAGATGGTTTGGAACTAGTTTTGTTTAGCAGTGCTTAACTAGTAAGAAGTCTCACAATTAGCCCCACAGAATTTGAAAATGGGATATAGGAGGCCAAATGCTTATGTATAAACTACATTGTGATCAGTGGAACAATAGCATGTTCTTCACAGATTTCACTGAAATTCTGTCTTATTTACAGATTGTGACAGTTTGGCTCGATACATACAGGTTTAAGAGTGTAATAAATGCAGACTGTTTTGTTCCTCAGAACAATTCAGCAATATGTAGTATAACCATTGACAGCTGCCTGGCTCTTCTGGCCGGGTCTTTCAGCATGTAGCAACTTCCATACTGGAGTGAACAGGGGTGGCCTTTGTTTAGAGTAATGGACTATCTCTGTTTTGTTCACACTTGCCTTAGAAAGTCTGCAGTCTACTGAAAGCAAGTATAGTGCTGCTCCCAGGATCATACATCTGTCCAGTGTGCCTCAGCCTACCTAATATCAGCTTTCCTAGAACATACTTTAATTAGTCCTGAGATGTGAAAGTGAAGAGGTTCCTTTTTCATAGTTACAGCTCAGACTGGTAAAATACATTTGCCTCGTAGAGGAATGAAATCTTACAAATGCTGCAGAAACAGAACGTTTCCACTGACACCAACCAGGCTCTGTACTGGGGGTAGCATTACTGAGTGGTTTTAGAAACTTAAAAGGTTCTGTTATAAATCATTTCTGGCCTGTGATTTGAGGTAGGTACTTTTAAAAATCAAATGATAGGCATTAGAATATAATAGAAGAGTTGTCTGTGACAGATGTTACTTAAGCAATTTGCGTTTTGAGAAGAGAAATAATGTGATGAAATTATTGTTGTTATTGTATCCTCTAGGTAGGATTCCATCCTCCAGCTGGTTCTTTGTAGATCTTCCATATCTTCTAGGAACCGTGTAGGACATCACAGTAGTTTGTGTATAAGCTTATGTCACGCTTACATGCAAATCCTGAAGTACAGGATTCTCCTAGTAGAATAATCATTGGTAAAACAGTTTTATTCCATTAACCGTATTTGAAATATGAAACTTTATTCTGAAGAAACATGTAAGATAGATGTTGAAATCTTGAAATTTTTTAACTTAACTTTCTGTAGCTACTTCTTCTGTCCCCTATAGAATACAGATTCACTGAGAAATGGGTAAAAGTTCAGAAATTTTTACTTTTTGGTAGGAGTTCTTTATGAAAATAGGAACAAAACTATTACAGATGTACGACAAATTTTCCAGGAGTGTTTCTGCTTTTCCCTTGCAACTTAAAGGTTGCAGTGTATACTTCCTAAGTTGCAATGCTTAATGTTTTAAAATCAGACTGCCTGTAAAAAATGACAATGATTTTAAAGCAAAATAATCCTATGAGTATATAAAAACCCCCACAAAAATAGCTTAATATTAGTTTTTTAAAAATTTGGAAGTAGATCAGCTGAGTTTACAAAAAGGTTCTGAACTTACGAATTTTTATGTATTTGATGTGTTGAGCATAAACATAGATACTACACACTGTAGAAAATTGCATATTAATTGACTACATTAGATATGTATAATGATTTTATTATATGCTAAATATAAGGGACTATGAATGGGTTACAGATCTCTTACGATTTTGCCAATATTTCTCATATTTTTTGGTTTTTTATACAGTGGTCAATATTTGAAGACTTTTTTTTATGTCTGAAGAATGAATAGAAAGCTAGATTTATCTCCTGAATTCTGTGCTTTCTGGGATGCAAGCAATTATCTTAAAGCAAATGTACAAATATTTCAGTTCTTAGCACAACTACAGTAATCCTACTGTTTCTTCTTTGTTTTGTGGTTTGGTTTTTTTTAGGCTAGAAGTAGTACCAAAGCCTTGGAACAAGTCTTTCTTGTCAGCGTGCAGTTACCTGAAAGAAAATTTGCATGCAATAAATCCTTCAATGCTTGCTGTTCAGAACTTGTGGGAGACCTCATTTAAGTGAGTGTTTTCTGTGCCTCTCAGGTTTCAGTTGCTCAGTCATTTCAGAATCTATATAGGGAAGTAATGGGTGGTGACCATTTAAGATTTCCAAGTTGCCCTATTGAATTTGAGACTGCTACAATAAATGCATCTGAATTGTGGATACGATGGCTTTGTTCAAAAGTCATTATCCCAAATATATTTGTCTGTTCCCTCTAACTTTATGGTTTGAAGAGTTTCTGCCAACTTTTCCTCTATAGAGGTCAAACTTTCCTATCTGTACTTCCCCAGAAATCACACGGAACGATTTGCTGTCTCTGTTTCCTTTGATATCTAGGCAGTTTTAAGTGAGAAGCTACATGTGAAAGTTGAATAGTTTAGCTGTTTTGTACTTGGTTGTCTTTAGCGCTTGGGTGAGATGCCATCGGGACCTGGCATTTTGTGATTTTGGTTTTTGGTTTGTTTGTGTGTTTTTTTTTTCCTACGACCTGTACTGCTGACCCTTCTGAGACACTATGTTCCTTGCACAGAAAGGCTCCAGAATGGGGCTGCTATGATCTTATCTTCTCTAAGCCCCACCCCCCTTTTTTTTTTTTAATTTTCTCTTCGTTATCTTACAGACTCGGCAAGCTTCCTGTTTCTGACATGTTTGAAAAATAATTTATTTTTGCATATGACTTCCATTTTTGAAATAGTCTCTCTTGCTTTTAGTATAGTCTCTTAATCTCTATTTAAATTTGACTCTATTTTTCTGGCTTTCCCAAGTCAGGAATGTTCAAAACAGTCTGTCTCCCAAGAGGAGAAGGATTGCTGTCTTGCCTCGCAAGGCACTTAAGGTTTTTTCTCTTATCTGATTAACAAGGAAAAAAAGCATTAGATGGGCTGTTATTTTCTGCTTCCCAGAGCAGACCAAACTGCTTCCTTATTTCTTGACTGGTGATACAAAAGAGAATGAACTGAGCTGTCCAGGCCAGGTGCTGTAACAAGTTGCAGGGAGTGTTGTTTTTTTTTAACTTTTGTTGTATCTGCTAAGTAGGAGAGAAAATTCAGATGATGTCTTTTAAAAATATAAAACCTGAAAACTATTTTGAAGCTAAATTGAGATGGTTATTTATTTCTTTCTACATTGTTTTAGAATATTTGTAAAAATCCATCCAGTCCTAGAAAGGAATACTATTTAATGCAGTCAGAATTTTTAATGATTGATCCTGTATATAGTGAGTAACATGCACACAAACTCTGCTTCTGAAAATAGTTATTAATATAATCAAATGTAGTAATTACTACTTGAATTTAAGACCATGCATACAGACAGTACTGCAGTGTTTACATTTGGCAGTTCTGAAACAAGAGAAGCTAATTTCTGAAAATAACGTTATTTTTAAGTGTTTAAAATACGTTTAAAAACCTTTTATGTTTGAAATGTGAAATATGAAAAACATTTTATGGAAACAAAGAATTGAAACAAGATGCAGTGAATATGCTCCTGAAATACTCATGTTATTTTCTGTTTCAGGAACTTCCGCCTTCTTGATACAGAAATATTCCACAAAAAACAATTAGCTGAGGAACTCTCGTTTTTCCAGAATAAAGTCATGAAGGAAATTGGAAAATCCAGAGTGATTCTGTCTAAGAAGTATGATCCACTGTGTCCATATCTCTTAAGTTACAGGGAAATCTTTAACTTTTTCTTCAGCTGCTTTTGGAACACTGAGCTTTCTGGAGAGAGGAGGAATGACCCATTTTCATAATACGTACTAGAGAAAGATGCAGTGTTGTGAAATGCTTTGAGGCCCGTGAGTGAAAACTGCTGTGTAAATATTAAGCATGTTACCATGATTTGTGCAGATTCCTTAGGCTGAATTTTGGTGTGACGTATTTTGCTCACTTCTCGGAGGGACGCTGACAAAATACATGTTTTGGTCTGTTATAACAAAAGCTTTTATTTTATGGACTCGTGCTGGATAAATGAGAAGATACAATGTTGCTGTTATCAATAAGTTATGACATTTTAGAATATAAACTGTGATGTAAGCACTTATGACTTATGATATGACTTGCCCCATCCCTACTTTATGCAAAGGAAGTGTCTCATTGAGAGGAAGATTAACCTAGTGTCACGTCAGTAACAGTATCTCTGTAGAACATCTATTGATGATTTTTGAATTTCAGTTTATATATTCTCAGTTTTGTAGTGGTTTCTGATAGCAGAGTGATCTGAAAATGTTGTGTTAATGAGATTGGTTGACTTTGGAGATTATGACTAAGATTTTTCAAAAGCAAAGCGTTGGGATATCATAAGGTTTGTATATTCAGCCTGAGAAAATTTAAAAGAAGAAAGGCGATTTTCTTGGTAGTGCGCTCAGTATGCTGCAGTTAGGTTTTCAAATAAAGCAAAATTTCTAGATCTTTTTTAGATATTTGTGGCCAAACTGTATTGTTTGTATGCATCTGATCTTTCTTTAACCAATACTACTTGATTCCTGCAGTTACGTATTACTGCATTTTTACTATTTCAGGTTTTAATTAAATAAAACAACTGTCGAGACTACTGTAGTCTCAAATACTTGTCTTTTCATGCTATTAACCTTGTAGGTTTTTACTTCCATACTTGTCTACGATTCTGTTATGTATTGCCTTTGCTATTTTCAGGTATATTTATTTCTGACCCTGAAATAACCTTTCTACTCTTAACTGAAGGCTGCAGTTCTGTGCTTTCTTCCTTCCTATTTCCCAGCAACGCCAGAGCCAATTTCATTTTGGTTAAGGGCAACAGGGCAGAAATTCTCTTTGGATTGCTTTCACATCTTAACATCTACTGAGGTTAGAAGGATGGATAATGAACTGCACAGAGCCTCTGGGACTTAAGTGTGCTGCCTGTGAAGCCTGCCTGTCCTCAGAAATAGGAGACCAAAGCAAGAAAGCAAATTTGTCATAAGATATTATGTTTTAAATATGGTTCTATAATAACAGATGACGTTTTCAGAGACGCAATTCCTTAGAATTTAAAGTTACTGCCATATGGCTAACTTAAGTTAAACGATAGTTTCCCAATATACTGCAGCATCTTTTGACTGCATGTAACATAAGCATTTATAGCAGTTAAATTAAAACCACAGGTTTATTAATGCTAATTACTTGAAAAACTTAAAAATACTGTATTCTTTTAAGGTGGTTTCCAGAAGTGCAGAAAATCGTCTACCAAGGTAATAAACGAAAACAAGAACCCAGCAATGCCAGCTTCACTAAATCAGAATCTTTCTTCTGTTGTGCTGCCACTTTAATGACTCGTCAACTGCAGCAATTACTTTTACATTCAATTCAAGACTTTACAGATCTGATTGTGCAACCTACAGTAAGTAGTCCTTCATATGCACACTAGCAGCATTGTTTATCCATGTACCTAAAATTTTGTTTCCTGTTTATTTTTCTTTTGAAAAAAGTAATAGGAAAAAAGTATGAACTGTGGTGGCAGGTGCTTTCTGGAAGAAAAAAAGAATGTTTTAGGAATGTATTATTTATTAAGTAGAGTTAAAATAACTTTTTTTTTGTCATGTAAAAAGGGAATATCAACATATTTTAAATCTGATATCCTCAAGAAGACACTGCAGTCACTTAGGCATACAGTAGAAATTCATTAATATAAAGGCCGTTTGCATCTTGCAGTCGTGCTCCCTCTCCATAATACCGATCCGTGCAGAAGTCTTATCTCTGCTGTTAGTAGGTGTCTACTACAGGCTTTGACGAACAGTTCTTGGAGGGGGGCGGAAAAAGTAAATGAGTTTCTCTGTTGCACTCACATAATGGCTATTGTAGAGATAAATACTTCTCATTGGTATTTGATGTCTTGGAGTGCAACTGGTTCTTCATTCAGCTTTTTGTTAATACAGCCTTGCTGTCCACAGAACTCTGGCTCCTGATAATATTGATGAAAAAACACGCAGAGAACGTAAGGAAGTAAAGAATCATGTTGTGGAAGCAGAGCATATATTTTTCATTCCTGCTCCCCTGTAATTGCTTTGTATGCTTCTGATTTAAGTGAGCTTTGATGTGTACGGTACTATTTTCTGTTATTATTATTAATAACAGTACTACTCTTATCCTTAATATGGTGATCTTATGCTACCTAGTAGTGATAAAATGCTTCCTCCTGTTTCCTAATTAATTTGTTGTGTAGTTAGAATGTGTTAGCAGATGTGGGAAAGTTAAGAGATGCCTGATCCAGATTAAAGATATGATGAAAAATCAAATTATGCCACCAAGGACAAAACCATATAAAAATTTTCATACTGGAATAGATTAGGATCGACAATGTAACCCTCATAATACTCAGTTTGTGTGGATCAGATTCTTGCTTAGCAAATAAAATTGGATGTAACACTTTTTTTCTTACGTTTTATTTTGGTTAGTAGATTCATGGTGACTGCTCCAGAGGATGAATGCATGTACCGCTGTACACATAATAATTCATATATTGCTACATTTGTTAGGGCTACTACTGTAAAGCTGCTCTACCTCAGTCTATGCATATAACTTCTGTAAAGTTGTTCGTTGGTGTACAGAGGATGCCTCTTGTGCCTACCAAAAATAACATTGTATTTCATCTTAACGAACATCAGTTCATGTGAATTTTATCAGAGACATGCTTCCTACTTACACAAGTATTTTTGTAAGGATTATGGAATGTCATTTGCAATGAAAGTCCTGACAACTTAAAATGCATATGCTGGAGTAATTCATAATGATCCTTTGACTTTTCCTGCATGATTTAGGTTAACATACTTTACTGTCTTTTTTTTTTTTTTTTTTTTTCTTGTTTAGAAATTGGTCCAAGCCTACAAACACCCAGGTTTAATCCTGAGGTTAATCCTTGAGAATGACCGTATTAAATTTGAACCTGACTTTAGTGACTATGAGGATGTGTTGCTGAATGTTTATACTGTTATGATTCAAGCTGTCAGTGATATACCAAGAGTTGAGACCAGATTATTTTCTCACTGGGTAAGAAATTACAGTACTCGTGTGGGTTTTTTTAATCATTATATTGTTGATACATTTAGTTCCTAGGTATTTTAATGAATAGCCATATTGTCAGAACTCACATAGTAATATTATAATTAGTCTTTCAGGACTATATTTGGAACACTTTGAAATCATTTTAGTTTTATTAATAAAAGGCCTAATCACTGTTCTCTAAGCAAATAAAAAGCCAAGAATTGACTAGTTTCCTCTATGAGTTATTTTCTGCAGCAGCTACTACAAATGTATGGCCAAAAAAATGATGCATTTAAATTTTAAACATTCTCTTGCCCTTTCTGTTTAGCACCAACTTGGGTTTTAAATAAAGATGCTAACCCTCGACTCTTGTTTTGCTTGAACATATGGCCAAGCAGAAACCTGAGTAGTATGCTATGCTTTACAAAAGCACTAATCAATAATCTGTGAAAAGGCAAATTAAAAGATGTGTCTTAAGCGTGGCTAAATGCACAAGAGCAAGGCTTTAGAACTTCTAGGGGATTACAGGAAAGTGCTTTCCATATTTGGACTGTTACAGATTCATCAGTTGATAGCAAAATTGAAATCATGCCTGTGTAAATCGGAAAAATAAAATCCATGTGGATTAAATTTAAAATTCTTGATAGAATCATTTTGGGTGGATAAGTACGTGGACTTCTGAGTTTCTGAATAAAGCAGCTCTGATTTCCTACTTGTTGGAGGCAAACATTCGTAAGCTAGGATTCAAAGAAATTTGGGAGTAGAATGTAAGTAGCTGTATCTACAAAATTAGATTTATAATCAGACTTTAATTAGGAAGATTTTAAAGTAACATTTAGTTGATTTTTCTATCCTGTTTATCTTCCATGACTTAACTGAGCTACAGACATAACTGTAATTTGAAAATGTGGGTTTTTTGTGTTTTGGTTTTTTTTTTTTAAAGCCAAAAGATGAATCCTCATCATCTGTCTTGAAGCCTGTTATCCTAGATGAGGTCTTGGATGAACATAAGAAAAGGATCAGAGAAGAAATTATCAAAGAAAGTGCTGCACCTGTGGAACATCTCAGGCTGTATGATAAGTACAGCTTCCTGATAAACAAACAAGCTGAACAAGATGTTGATCAATTCCTGTCAGAGGAGCATACCTTTGAAGAAATGAAAAGGGAAATTGCAAAGTACCAAAAACTTGCTAAGGAAATAAAATACACTTCTAGGAAGGTAAATGATCATAATATTCATAAACAGATACGGATATCATTTTAATGCTGATTTTGTACTAAGAATGTTGTCAGTCAAAGATGATAATTAGCTGTGAGATAATTAAAGTGAAATAAAATTGATTTTTGCAGAAGTAGTTTTTGACGTGTTAGCATTTCTGTGTTTATTTGCCGTACTTAAGTGAGACTTAGTTATTTTTGCTAGAAATTGTTTTGGGACTTCTGAAGGCATTCAGAGTATGCTCCTCTTGGATGTGAAGGAGTGAGAGTGTGAGTCCAGCCACTCCGATTCCTTCCAAGCATGTAAGGCAGCGAGTGGATCCTTAACATGAACTGCTCTTTTTGTCACTGTAAGGATATTTTGTGATAAGAATCCTTTGTCCGTCCATTCTGAAAAAGAACTCAGAAGGCTGAAGTGGTTCTCCTTAAATTGTTTCTCTCCTAGCATTCAGTGCAAACCTCACTTTTGGAGAAACTAGTACTTACAGGCCTGTCATGAGGGCTTCTATGTGCAGAAGTCAAGCTGGTGCCCGCTAGTCAAAGAAAGCGTTAGATTCGGAGACTTTGTAGGAGGCAGAGTCCCTTTTTAATCCTAAGGAATGTCACTTGTCTCTAACAGTAAAGCAAGATTACCATGTTTCGATTATCTCAAACTCTGTAATTTCACCAGACAATATTCACTGCTACAGACAGTAGATGCCTTTTTTTTTTAGGAAGTAGATTGTTTGTCAAGGTAAAAAGCAATAGAAGTAAGATTTACGTGAAGTTCCATGTGCAGATACAGAAAAACAGTTATTTGCATCTGTAGCTTTTCTTTCCCTTCTTCACTTGAAAGTTTTAAAAGCATTTTATATTTTAACTAAGTTCCTAGGTGACATCCCTGGCATTCTGCTTAAGATAGTGAGAGAAAATAGGCAAAAGCTATTCAGTGTTCTGACAACTGTTGTATTTGTATTGCAGTGTTTCCGTCTAGGAATGTTTGAATTGCACTGTGAGAAATTAATAAGTGCTTTGGTAAAGCGAGCAGATACTCTTTGTGAAAAAGTTATTTCCAAAATGTTCAAAGATCATCAAGACATGAATGTGAGGTAACTCTCAAACTGAAAATATGTATTGAAATGTACTTAATTTCATTTCCCCTGCTTTTTTTTTTTTTTTTTTAATCCTTAAAGGATACGTTGATCTCATTTGTGCTGTTATAAATGTATGCGATTTGTCCAATGATTAAATCTAAATACACATGCCAAACTGGTTATTTTATGTATTTTTCAGACTATGTGATGAGTTTAAGAGAATATCAGAAAAAGCCCTTACTGCTCCATCTAATACACAGGAACTAATGGAACTTAAGGTACTCTCTTATTTTTTATGAATCCAAGCAAGAAATAACTACCAATACTATTGCTCTGGCCTTAAGCAGTAGCATATGCAAGTTGCCCCCTTTACAGGTATGATTCAAAATTATCAGGAGGATTCTTTGAAATATGAATTGACATCCACTATCGTTAATGATGAACCTTGCTTGAAATGTCTGTTGTGCCGTGAGATATTAGTTAATGATAGTATGAAGTCATCACATGTAGCAAGACATGTTAAAACTAAGCATCCAGATGGTGAAGAGAAACCTTTGCGATTTTTTCAGTGAAGTTTCAAGTCATGCAATACTTAATCCAGTGCTCTACAAAATGTAACGATCCATGCTTAGAAGACTCGGAAGCCTCTTCTTATTTAATAGTGAAAGAGAAAAAGCCACATACCACTGGGGAAATACTTGTTCTTCCTGCTATGGTAAAAATGGCTGAAGTAGTACATGAAAACCAATGTGGTGACAAACTAAAACGCATTTCTTTGTCATCAAATACTGTTGGAAGACGCATGGAAAACATTGCTGAAGATTTGTAGAAACAAGTATTAGAACAAATCATGCAGTGTGGGAGATTTGCTGTACAGGTGGATGAAAGTACGGATGTTTAACTTACCTCTGTTTATGGTATTTGCTAGATTCTGTTTCAGTAACGAAATACATGAAGAAACCACCTTTTTCTGAGCCACTAAAGTACAGATGTATTGGAGAAAAATATATTCTCTACAGTAAATGACTTCTTTAATAAAAACGATGCTTTATGGAAAAACTGTTCAAATGTAACCACTGATGGAGTGGCTTCTTTGACCAGAATAAAAAAAGAATTCTGGGGTGAGGTTGCAGAGGTAGCACCACACATGAAATTAATTCACTGCATCATTCATAAGTTTGCTGTGGCAGCAAAGGTGTTGGAGCCAGAAGTGCGCAAAGTTCCACAATGTGTCACCAATGGGGTTAATTTTATAAAACAAGATCTTTAAGTAGTAGAATCTACATAATAGTTTCTATTGAGACAGGGTGAAAGTCTTTTGTGCCACGCAGAGATTTGTTGGTTATCTGTAAAAGGGTTGTCAAACTTAAAGACGAGTTACGCGTTTTTCTTTTACAAAAAGAAAAGTGTTTCTAATTTTGCTGACCTTTTCTGTGATGCCAAGTGGCTGTCAGCAATATGCTACCTAGCAGATATTTTGGGTAAAATAATGACTTCTAATCCATCCTTCAAGGTAAAGGTGCCGTCTTTAAGAATCAGTGAGAAATTAACTGCTTTTCAAAAGAAAAAATATTTCCAGTGATACAATGTTGTGTCATCATATTAAATTTTTCTGTATCTGTAATTGATGGATATCAAGTAATATCTGCATGTACTGGTACGCTATTGATCTGTGCAATTGGTCAATGTTTTTACTAATACAACTCTTTTCTTGTTAAGAGGCTTTCAGAGTGCTGTGTTATGAATTATTGTTTAAACAGGGCTGTGTTGCTGTTCTGTTAAGAGTACCGTACAGAATGCTACGTGTATCAACGCGGTTTTACTGCCAACTTTGAAAGAACAGCATGGTTTTTGTTTTAATCATAATCAGCAGTACAGTGGCTGTCTGTATTCCTGATATTCTTACTGCTAGGGAAGACCTAATCTTACACTGGGCCATACAGTGCTTCCCTTTCTGAAGTGTGTTCTTCTTTTCTCTTGTACTTATTTTACTAATTTTTCCTTGGTAGCACCACGCTTTCTTTCCCAAAACCTGCAACACACACAACGGCTGTT